>NC_089240.1:58458765-59177079 GCF_963924675.1 Phocoena phocoena | reverse complement strand
TTCTCCTATTGACTTCCTAGGTTTCCTTTATATATTTTCACCAAACTTGTGTGAATACTCCTGAATCAGAGCTATTAGGGTTTGTTAAGGATTGGATAGTTTAGTAAAGCAGCCATGGGACTGATAATCAAAAAGTGCTCAAGATGCTCAAGATGGGCTAATTGAATAAGCCTAGAGAAACATCTTCTAAAGGGCTCTAAAATAAGCCTGGGAATCAGTAACCTTATGTTCAAGCTAGCAACATTAATACGTTATTTTAACACTTACCAAATTACAAAGCATCTTTCTGCTTCAATTTCCCCTCTTCATTTAGGAAAGCTTTGCCATCAGCCACTTGATACGTTCAACTATTTTAACAGATCACCTGTCTGTTTTCTGAGTCTATAACAAGAGACTATATAACCGCAATCTGAAAAGTAGATAGTCTTATAAGAGAATGAATACAGAAAAGGAGGGGAAAAAGGATAAGGAGGGATGCAAATGGAACACTTTTTAAAGAGCAGAAGGAAAGCTAGGTTGAAACAGTATTACCAAGATCAATGAATAGTTTTGAGAAGGTATATCAAATATGGCAAAAAGATCAAGAATGAGGACTGAGTAAAGGCCAATGGGTTTGGGAATTTAGCCTGGAATCACATTGACACTGGTTTTAATATAGTGGTGAGAGTGGATGAGAGCTATACTGTAAGGTGTTAAGGAAGGAGGGTAGAGAGGAAACGGGATAGCCAGTCCAGAGCATTCATTTGGAATGAATTTGCCCCCAAGAAATCTGAGATGACTTCTTCACCCAATATCTCTGTTAATTTTCATAAATCCTTTCTTTCATTTGGTCATGCTGCTGCTACCTCTGGTTCTGCTCAGAAGTAAGATCAGATTGTGTTCCCGTCCATGGCCCACGAAACATCTCTTTCATTCAGACTGTTCTAAGATTTTCATCTCCTCCAGGAAACCATCCTTATTTTGTCCAATGAAAACTATTTCATTGCTTTGCTTAAACTTTTAACTCCAATGACATTACTGTACTCTCCCCAGGCCCCACTATGTTAAATTTTAACTGAACTTATTTCTGACATATAATGATGTTAATTCCTTATTCTATAATTCTTTATTGATCTACAGATACATTTATACTTCGTACCTAGCAAAGTAAGACTCAGATTCTGAAGAATATGACTACTTCTATGACCTGGTGAATGATCCACAGAAAATAATTTGTTGATGGGGCCTCAATTCATTATATACAAGAAGTAATTCTGCAGTACAAGTGAAGGAAGGAGAAAATATCCCATATCAGTTACTCAAAACTCTTTTCATTTCAAGTGTATGTACATGTTGTTTTGGTCCAGTAATAGTCTGAGAGTTCAGACAGGTTATATTTTAGATGTCATGTCAAGTCTTCCACTCCTGGGTTGGTTTCAAAGATCTTTTCACCTGTTAATTGACAACAGAGAAACCAGGCATTGTATGCTTTATTGGCTTGCTCCCTAGCCTAGGCCTGTGAGGTTTCTTACAATATATTTAAAACTATATTACTGGGACAATTCAATTAACAAATCTTCCAGGAATAAAGCTCCTCTACAATAAAATTGGCTCTGTTTAAAATAAGCACCACTTCATAATCACACAAAGCAGCACTAGTATGCGTCATAGTCAAACACAGTTGCTAACCCACACATTTGTGTGGCCATAGAAGAGCAAAAGAACTTCTGGGCAAAGCTCCTTAAACCCTCCCCTTCCCTTCAGTCCAAGGCTCCTTAATGGCTGTTTAATGTTTTCTATCACATTTAATGTTATTTGTCTACACACAATTGAAAGTAGACAAAACTGTTCAAGGGCCAAGAAATCAAATTTTTTGTGTGACTGACTCACCTTTCTACTCCTCCCCACCCCGCCCCTCCCCCATTCCCATCTTGGTGGTGCTTCTAATTTATCATCTTTTTTCCCTTATCAAAAAAAGGGTAGGATCTTGATAGAAGCTTTCCACATCTCTAGCCAACACAGCCTGTATTCAGTTCCCTTAGTGGAAAACAAACCAGGGAGTGACTTGGCTGTAGCTGCTTCTGGGAACAAAATGAGCACTGAAGATTTTTCTAAGATTTAGCACCTGCCTTATCCTCCAAAGTCTTTTCCCTGAAAATTCCCTCCCCAATCCAATCCTGTCTTAAGAACTCTCCATTCTGTGATATTCCAAGATATATATTTTACATGTCTGGGACATCATCTTTATTGTTATTTAATGTTTTGATACTATACTTATCTTTTCTTGTATTTTTACCATTTATCACAAGGCTTTTGATAATCAACTATGACAATAAATTGTCTTCTCTTTTTTAATCATCGAGCTTCTGTCTAACAGATGTAATTGGGCATCTTGGATACTGGTCATACAGGTATACTTCGTTTTAAGCAACTATAGGTTTATTAGATCACTTCAGAAAGTCATACAAAGCAATGTACTAGAAATTCCTCTAATTAGCAAACTCCACTAAGATATTCAAAACATGATTAACTTCAACTTCATGAGAATACCTCTATAGCAGCAGCTGGCAAATTTTTTCTGTAAAGGGCCAGATGGTAAATATTTGGGGCTTTGCGAGTCATATAGTGTCTTTCACAACTACTCAACTCTGCCATTGCACTGTGAAAGTAGTCATAAACAATATGTAAATGAATGAGCATGGTGGTGTTCCAATAAAACCTTATTTACAGACAGATAATAATAAGTGTTGGCGAGAGTGTGGAGAAATTGGAGCCCTTGTAAACTACTGGTGGTAATGTAAAGCAGTGCAGCCACCTTGGAAAACTATCTGGCAGTAAAGGGTTAAGCACAGAGTTGACATATAATCCAGTAATTCTACTCCTAGGTAAATATACAAGAGAAGCAAATATTTAAGTCTACACAAGAACTTGTACACAAATTTTCTTAGAAGCATTATTGCTAATAGCCCAAAGACGGAAACAACCCAAATGTTCATGAACTGATGAGTAAATAAAATGTGTTGCTTTCATACAATGGACTGTTCTTCAGCCATAGAAACAAAATTATGTACTGATACATGCTACAACATGGGTGAACCTTGTAAACACATGCTAAGTGACAGAAGTCAGCCGCAAAGGACCATGAATTGTATGATTTCGTTTATATGAAATCTCCATCATCGACAAATTCATAGAAATAGAAGGTAGAATAGTGGTTGTCAGGGGCTGGGGGCATTAGGGGGAATGGGGAGTGACTACTAGTGTGTATGGGGTTTCTTCTTGGGGTGATGAAAATGTTCTAAAATTGATTGTGATAATGGGTTGCACAACACTGTGAGTACACTAAAAATCATTGAACCATAAAATTTAAATGAGTGAACTATATCTCAATAAAGCTGCTATCTTAAAAACATTGATTTACAAAAATAAGCAGTGGTTTGGATATGGCATGAGAACCACGGTTCGCCAACCCCTTACTCTATAAGGATACAGATGTAAAAAACCTCTTGGAGATACTCTTTACATTACATACATAAAACTTTTATGTACATATACAGGATTTCGCCTGCATATGCTCTATTAATGTTTGTGTCTTCCATTATAAATGCATTTATATACACAAATACACATATACATAAACATATACAGGTAGCTTAATATATATTTTTTGTTAAGACCAGTAGCCACAAGTTTTGTTTCTGTCTTTAAATCACAAACACTAAAGTGACTGATAAAGTCCTCAGAGAAAATTTTGGTGTTCCATGCTTTGTCAGTTCTTGGTAGTCAAGTTGCACCATGGCCATGAAACCTTCTCTGCTGCTTCACAACATATTCATGAGTAACGAAAATGACATCAGAGAAGGAGAGAATTCACAGAGATAGAAAACAGAAAGTATTCATGTATTGGGTAGAGCAGAGGTCAGAAAACTATGGTCAATCAGTCACTGCCTGTTTTAAATTTGTTACTGATGGGAAATTCATATAACATAAAATTTACCATTTTAAAGTGCACAATTCAGTGGCATTTAGTACATTCACAGTGTCATGCAACCATCCACTTTTATCCACTTCTGAAATATTTTTATCACCCCCAAAGGAGACCCCACACCTTATTAAGCAGTCATGCCCCATTCCTGTCTCCCCACAGTTCCTAGCAACCACTAATTTGCTTTCTGCCTTTATGAATTTATCTCTTCTGGGTATTGCATATAAATCAAATAATATAATATATGGCCTTTTGTGTCTGGCTTCTTTTACTTGGCATAATGCTTTGGAGGTTCATTCCATTTTATGGCTGAATAATTCCTTTGTATGGACACACCATTATTTAATTATCCATTCATCCACTGATAGACATTTGGGTTGTTTCCACCTTTCGGCTATTGCAAATAGCAATTCTATGAACATTTGTGTAACAGTATTCGACTATCTGTTTTCAACTCTTTTGGGTATATACCTAGGAGTAGAATTGTTGGGTCATATGGTAACCCTCTGTTTAACTTTCAGAGGAGCTGCTAAACTGTTTTCCACAGGGGCCGTACCATTTTACACTCTAACCAGCAACATACGAGGGTTCCAATGCCTCCAGATCGTCATCAACACTTATTATTTTCCATTTTTCTTAAATTATAGCCATGCTAGTGAGGTACAAAGTGATTTTGACTTGCATTTCCCTAATGACTAATAATGTTCAACGTCTTTTCACGTGTTGTTGGCCATTTGTACATACTCTTCGGGGAAATGTTGCTGCTTGTTTTTGTAAATGCAGTTTTATAGGAACACAGCTATGTTTATTTACTTATGTATTGTCTATGGCTACTTATGCACTGAACAGACTTGAGTAGCTGTGACAGAGACCAGATGGCTCAACAAAGCCCAAAATATTTACTATCTGGTCCTTTACAGAAGCGTTTACCTACTCCGAGGTAGAAGGTTGGACTAAAAAATTGTAGGAAGTGTTTTTACTGCACCATTGTAAAGGTTCATGGGTCATTCACTGGTTTGCTCAATTTCATCACTAAGAAAACTTGGAGTGGCAAGATTCAAGCTCACACTGGAGGCTGCCTTAACAGCCAATTCAAAAGTAAAGGGAGCTAGATAGCCAGACCTCTTATACTTTGTTAAACTAATGATTATTGTACTTAACTGCCAGCATAAAAATCCAATGAACGCTTCGACTGTCAAAACCATAGCATGTAATCATGGTTTACCACAGATATTTTAGAAGGTTTACTTAGCAAGCTCTTCAAGAAAGGAAAATGAAGGGGCACTCAAAAGCCAGAACTGTCTAAATAGATTATGCGGGAGGCATTTAACAAGTACTTCCCTGGCATTCCGACTCTTAAACCTTTAGTGGTATGGGTTTCAGATCACTATTTATCACTGTTTAGGAGTCTGGCTCACCTCCTGCTTCTGGTTATTCTTTCCTCAATCAATAATAATATTGATAGCAAAACCATACATCCTTTCATTTATCTGTAGCTATAAAGATTCTCGCTTTGGCTTACCAGCTTGAATTCAAATGTTTTATGAAAGTCCCAACTGTATTTAAGGGAGCCTCTACTTGTCAGCATTTCTAAAATCCCAGCATATTAACTTTGACTTTTGTATTACACTACTATAATCAAATGTAAATAAAACTCGGAAAAACGTATACATTTGAGATTATACAAAAGGTCTGAATTAAAAGATAAACCTCAGAAACTCAACTACATATGATCATTATATAGGTTTGACAAGAATAGGAATTTAGACTGTTACAAAAAACCAGCAGTGTCTCTTATGACAGGAATCGTAAATCACACAAAGAGGAATCAATCTACAAGAATGCTTATTTACTGGAAGCCCATGTAAAATTCATTCCCTAAACAAGAAAATGTATAAGCTTGTTTTTGTATGCTGCATATTCAATATTTACATGTATTTTTTGCAATTTTTTTCTCAAATGCTAATTTATCTTCAATGTCATAAAACTATGTCGTATGGAAATGGCTTTCCCTTAACTTGGGGACAATTTCACAAAATGTCTCTTTCTCCATAAAACTCATTTAGCATCACAAGTAAAATAATGTAGTCTAGCTCGGTTCATGGCTCTGGTCATACCACATGACATACAGGAAAGTGACAGGGGCCACTTGAAGATCATAGTGAAAAGGATACAGTCAGAGATGAAAAAGGACTATCAGAGAGATTAAAGAAATAAATTCTGTGAGTCACTATTAACCTAGAAGATATTAGATAGTCTTTTATTCACAAATTGGCTTATGAAACACACGGGTTAGATGTACTAAATTCACTGATGGTAACTCCTGGCCCCAAAATGACAAACTATATATAATTACATCAATTAGGGTCTCATTCACCCAATATTTTAAAAGAAACGTAGGTGAGAAATCAAAATTACCGTTTATAAAAGTACAACTTACCGTGATTTATGGCTGTTATACCGAAGGGCTGAGACGCTGTCAACAAAATACCTACCCACCCATCCCCAACATTCATTAGAGATCTGTACAGAACCACACACTAGCAAGTTGTCAACAAAATACCTACCTACCTACGCTGTCAACAAAATACCTACCCACCCATCCCCAACATTCATTAGAGATCTGTACAGAACCACACACTAGCAAGTTTATAAAAACTTGTCTAAAACATGAAACAGAATAAAAAGAAAGCATTGCTGGGATTTCCCTGGTGGTCCAGTGGGTGGGACTCTGTGCTCCCAATGCAGGGGGCCCGGGTTCGATCCATCCCGAACATATGCCACAACTAGGAGCCCACAAGCCGCAACTAAAGAGCCCGCATGCCGCAACGAGGATCCTGCGTGCCACAACTAAGACCCGTTGCAGCCTGAATAAATAAATAAATATTTTTAAAAAGAGACCATTGTCATAAGACATTGGAGAAAAGGCTTATAGGTTTTGTAAAGGAAAATAATCCCTGACTAAAAGCATTTGAATTTTTTGAGGAAAATAATAAGTTAGCCAAAGGATAATAATAAATATTTAGACCTTGAATAGTTTTAAGAATATATTCCACAGAATTCTAGGATACAGAGGTACTTCAGGGGTTCTGCCAATATTTAATATGAAAATCATTGAAATAGTTTTGGTTATTTTAAAAGCTATAGAAAAAAATGTCACATACCATATCTATATACCTATGTTGAAGGCCACCTATTCTTTAACTTGTTTTAGCAAGTCAACTAATATTTGTTCAAACCTCAGAATAAATCTTGTCTTGCCATTTTTGTGCATTTATTTAAATTTATTTGGATGGGTTTACGATTAGGCAGGTCACTCCCTTCCTCTTAGGGATCTACATTTCTGCTCATATAAAATTTTATTTTATTTTTATTTATTTAATTTTTAAAACATTTTTTGGCTGCACTGCGTGGCATGTGGGATCTGAGTGCCCCGAGCAGAGAGACTGAACCCACGCCCCCTGCATTGGAAGTGCGGAGTGTGAACCACTGGTTGCCAGGGAAGTCCCTGCTCATATAAAATAAAAAATTAACATCTTTATTGGAGTATAATTGCTTTACAGTGTTGTGTTAGCTTCTGCTGTATAACAAAGTGAATCAGCTACATGCATACGTATAGCCCCTCCTTCTTGCATCTCCCTCCCATCCTCCTTATCCCACCCCTCTAGGTGGTCGCAAAGCACCAAGCTGATCTCCCTGTGCCATGCAGCTGCTTCCCACTAGCTACCTATTTTACATTTGGTAGTGTATATATATGTCAATGCTACTCTCTTACTTCGTCCCAGCTTACTCTTGCCCCTCCCCGTGTCCATGTGTCTAAGATTGCCTGGCATCAAATTGAGCTTTGTGCACATCTGTTCAATGTACATCTTTGCCATGTTATAAGAGTCTGTTGTAAAATAACAAGTGAAGATGTAGTATGCTGCATTACCATTTATGCACTTATTTGAGTTTAGGCGTGTTTCTCTTACACTTTTGTTAAAGAATATGAGCACTTGTCAGAAGATGATTCAACTTCAAAATAAGAGTTTCCTACTACTCTTCTTTTAAGCTTCAAGATCAGTTAATTAAATAATAATCTATGGTTACAAGATTAAAATTTAAATCTATTTTAATTTTAATTTTGAGCTATTAAAATTTGATGGCAGTTAGAGTTATTTATCTGTATGAATTAGGATTTTATCCATAGTATGCATCAAAACCAACATAAAGAATACAACAAATGTTGAGACAGATATAGGATGTAACTAACCATCTATAATGTCCTTATTTCAAATTTTGGTGTTCATTAAAGCAGTGCTATTCTAATTTATTGACTTTATAACAAATGATAAAAATTCAGCTTATAAACTAAATTATACCAATTAGGTGATTTTTAATACAAATAATGGGATAAATTTGGTGAGTGATGATATAAATAACTTACAATGTGATGTGCTCTATGTTAACTATATAAGCCAAAAAAGAAACGTGGGAATATTTCTAGAAGACATCAAATCTGTGTGATGTCAACTCTCTGTGATGTCTTTAAAACTTTAAAGAGTTTTTTTGAAAATACTGGGAATTTTCAAGAAAAGCAAAAAGAAGGATATTATTCTTCTCTGTCATACTATGATATAAATATTTTAGACACAATGTGGAATATTATAATGTATCTCTGAGTTTACATCTTAAGATGTAATAGAAATAGAGAAATGATTGAAGGGATTAGTTTGGGTACACAAGGGAAAGTTGCTATATGATGATAATAATAGATTAAAAGGATGAGTGAGGTCTCTTTAGTTTTGAAAGATGATGACTAAAATGGGATATTATCATGGTGAGACCATAACATGAATAGCATGGGAAAGGTGAACCCAAACATGTCTGTCAAAAATACTGGAACAAATGAATTCTGTTTGAAATTTCCAGGATTTGAGTTTAGAAAATGTTAACAAAAACAGAAGGAACACTTCCCATGGTGGGCAGTAAACTTAAGAGAATTTTCAAAGATGGTTTAGAATATAAATATAAATGATGTTTGTAAAACGTCAGATTCATGGATAATGGAGTCATTTTACTGGGAGAACTAGGATGCATGGAGCTTATCCAAAACACAGGAGGTTGGGGACAGCAGAAGCAATCATGCCATTCTACAACACATTCCTTAACGCATCTTTCTGTTCAACATAGAATAATAATTTGAGGAGTGCCTTGCAGAGGGAAAAAGGTTTCCAGTTACTTGAGTAGGCAGGATTGGAACCACGATGATTAGGTTGATCTCCCTATTAAATTTTTATATTTAACCTTTCAAATATGATATGTCTAAAGAACTTGAGGTTGTGCAAGTTCAGGGAACTCTCTGGAGTCAGACATTTCTCTAAGCTACCAGTAGAAATTATAAATTTAAACCATTATGACAGCTTCACTTCTGGTCAAGATAGAGTAACAGCCTAAAACAGCCACAGCAAAGCAATAAAGCTTTTTTAAAGACAAAATATATAGCACAAGGGTTTACAAGACCCTGGACATCAGAAAACAAAAGAGAATGATCCATGAGAGACTGGAAATAAATGAAGTAAGTGCATTGATTGTCCCAGCTTAGTACTACGAGAGAAGAAGCACCCAGGTGTAGGTTGGCAGACTCTCTGAGTTGAGGAGACAGAGCTGAATGTCTGAGAAGACCAAGGTATCTTATTCTTAATCACAGGATGGTGTACCAGAGAGAAGAGAGCAGCACAGAAAGAAAATCCTAGAGGTCTGTTAAAGATTCCCATTTGAGTATTCATCAGAATACTGATCAGTGCCAGTGCATGAATGTGAGAAAACTACCCAAGACAGGGGGGAAACATCCAAATAGATTAGAAGGAATAGCACCCAGTGATCATGCAGGGCCCAGGAATAATGTCTGCTGGTGGAAAACCCCATACTTATGAGTCATTGAGTAGAGTAACCACTAAGAATTGGGGAATAATTAGTACTAGAGAGACTGAGCTCTACTCTGTACTCCACTAACTAATCTTAAAAGCAATACCAGAAAGGATTAAACTGTTTTTTAAAAACTTAACTGCCTCCCAGAACAGAGCTAAAGAATATTAATGGAATACAAAAATATCCAGCACCCACAAGACTAAAAACTTTTGTACATCCAAGGACAAAATTCTCATATCAAGAGAATGAAAGGACAGCCCACAGAATGGGGGAAAACATTTGCAAACCATATCTATGATAAAGGATTAATATCTAAAATATATTAAAAATTTCTACAATTTGACATACAAAAAAAAAATCAATGAAAAATGGGCAAAGGACTAGAATAGATATTTCTCCAAAGATGATATACAAATGGCCAGTAAACACATGAAGATGCTCAACATCACTAATCATTAGGGAAATGCAAATCAAAATACAAGACTTCACAATACACTTCACACCCATTAGGGTGGCTATTATTATTTTTTTTTAAAAAGGGAAAATAACAAGTGTTGGTGAAGATATGGAGAAGTTGGAATCCTTGTGCATTAATGGTGGGAATATAACATGGTGCAGTGACTGTGGAAGACAGTGTGGCAGTTCCTCAAAAAATTAAACACAGAATTACCATAAGATTCAGCAGTTTCACTCCCAGATATACAAAGCAGGGACTCAAATAGACACTTGTACGCCAATGTTCATAGCAACGTTAATCACAAAAGTCAAAAGGCGGAAACAACCCAAATGTCCATCAACGCATGAATGGACAGACAAAATGTGTTATTTTGACACAGTGGAATATTATTCAGTTGTAAAAAGAAATGAAATTCTGATACATGCTACAACATGGATAAACCTTGAAAACATTATGCTAAGTGAAAGAAGCCAGTCACAAGGGACCATGTATTGTATAATTCCATTTACATGAAATGCCCAAATCTATAGGGATAGAAAATAGATTAGTGGTTGCCAGGGGCTGGGGAAAGTGGAAAATGGGGAGTGACTGTTTAATGGCTAAAGGGTTTATTTTGGGGGTGCTGAAAATGTTCTGAAGTTAGATAGTGGTAATTGTTGTACAACACTGTGAATATACTAAATGCCACTGAGTTGTACACTTTAAAATGGTTAACATGGTGAATTTTATGTTACGTGAATTTTACCTCAATAAAAAAAAATTTAACAAATTGAAGCTACCATTCTATAAAATGAATTATACACCATGACCAAGTAGGTCTTATTGCAGGTATGCAAGGCTGGTACAACATTTGAAAATCAATTAATATGTTTGATTATATGATTAATACACTAATCCATCATAACAGGATAAATAAAAACATCATTATGATCATATCAACTGATACATAAAAAACATCTGACAAAATCCAACATCCATTCATGAAAAAACTCTCAGAAATTAGGAATAGAGAGGAAGTTCCTCAACTTGATAGAGAGCATCTACAAAATGACTACAGCTAACGTCATACTATGTGGCATTGACAGTGTGATATGTACACAGACCAACAGAACAGAGAACCCATAAATTGGCCTACAGAAAATATGCCCGGGCTTCCCTGGTGGTGCAGTGGTTAAGAATCCACCTGCCAATGCAGGGGACATGGGTTCAAGCCCTGGTCTAGGAAGATCCCACATGTCACGGAGCAACTAAGCCTGTGCACCACAACTACTGAGCCTGCGCTCCAGAGCCCACGAGCCACAACAACTGAAGCCCACATACCTAGAGCCTGTGCTCCGCAACCAGAGAAGCCCCTGCTTGCCGCAACTAGAGAAAGCCCCCACACGGCAACAAAGACCCAATGCAGCCAAAAATAAATAAAATAAAATAAAATATTTTAAAAAGCTTTAAAATATATGCCGAATTTATTTTTTAACAGCTTTATTGAGGTGTAATTCACATATCATAAAATTCACCCTTTTGAGAATTCCCTGGCAGTTCAGTGGTTAGGACTCCACACTTTCACTGCCCAGGGCCCAGATTCAATCTCTGGTCAGGGAACTAATAAGACCCCACAAGCCACATGGCGCAGCCAAAAAAAAAATTCAAACTTTCATGTGCATAATTCAGTGGTAGTTGGTATATTCAGAGTTGTGCATCCATCACCAGTATCTAATTTTGGAATATTTTTGTCACTCCAAAAAGAAATCTCATGCCCTAATACAGTCATTTCCCACTCTCTTCTCATATTAGCCACGGCAACCACTAATGTACTTTCTGTTTTTATGGACGTTCCTATTCTGAACATTTCATATAAATTGAATAATACAATATGTGGCCTTTTACACCTAGCTTCTTTCAGTTATCACGTTTTCAAGGTTCATGCAAGTTGTAGCATGTACAAATACTTTTTATGGTGCAACTGATTTTTGACAAAGAAGGAAAAACAGTTCAATGGAGCAAGTATAGTTTTTTCAACAAATAATGCTGGAGCAATTGAACATCCATAGACTTTTTAAAAATCCATCTTGAACTAAACTTCATCCTTATACAAAATTAAGTCAACATGGATTGCTATCTTAAGTGTAATATGTAAAACTACAAAACTTATAGGAAAAAAAAACACAGAGGCAAATCTTCAGAACCTAGGACTAGGTAAAAAGGTCTCAGGGTTGGCACCAAAAGCATGATCCATTTTTTTAAAAAGCGGTAAAATTGGACTCCATCCAAATTAAACCTTTTGCTCATCAAATACCCCCTTAAAAGGATGAAAATATAAGCTACAGACTGGGAGAAAATATTTGCAAACCACAGAACCAACAAAAGAGTAGTATGTTGAACATATAAAGAGCTCTCAAGATGTAATGGTTTACAAAAAATCCAATTAGAAAATGGAAAAAGTGACATGAAGAGAGAGACATTTCACCCAAGAGGATACACAGATGGCAAATAAGCACATCAAAAGATGTTCCACCTCATTAGCCATTAGGAAAATGTAACTTCAAATCACAAATGAAATATCACTATACACCTAGCTAAGTGGCTAAAATAAAAATCAGTGACATCACCAAATGCTGGCAAGGATGTGGAAAAACTGGATCACTCATATGTTGCTGGTGGGAATGGAAAATAATACAACTAGCTTGGATAACAACTTGGCTGTTTTTTATAAAACAAAACATACAACTACCAGACAACCCAGCAATTGCACTCTTGATCAATTATCCCAGAGATATGAAAACTTATGCTCACATAAAAACCTATATAAAAATGTTCATATCAGGTTAATTCATTATAACCCCAAACTGAAGACAGGCCAGATGTTCTTCAACATGTGAATGGTTAAACTGTAGCAATAAAAAGAACAAATTACTGATACACACAACACCTTGGAACTGTGATGAATGAAAAAGCCAATCTCAAGGATATATACTTTATGATTCCTTTTTTTTTTTCTTTTTTTTTTTTTTTTTTTGTGGTACGCGGGCCTCCCACCACTGCGGCCTTTCCTGTTGCGGAGCACAGGCTCCAGACGCACAGGCTCAGCGGCCATGGCTCACGGGCCCAGCCGCTCCACGGCATGTGGGATCCTCCCAGACCAGGGCACGAACCCGCATCCCCTGCATCGGCAGGCAGACCCCCAACCACTGTGCCACCAGGGAAGCCCTATGATTCCTTTTATGTAACATTTTAGAAATGAGAAAATTATAGAGATGGAGAATAGATTAGTGGTTGCCATGAGTTAGGTATAGGGCAGGGGGAGTGGGTGTGGCTAATAAAATAGCAACAGGAGGGATCCTCATGGTAATGAATTTTTTTCTGTAATTTTACCATATCAATGCTAATATCTGGTTGTTATATTGTATTATAGCTTTACAAGATGCTACCATTGGGGGAAACTGAGTAAATGGTATACAGGATCTCTCTGTATTATTTCTTACACATGCATTACAATCTACTATTACCTCAAAATAAAAAGTTTACAGTAAGTACAGTTCCAAGAGTGCATTCGTAAGTCCAATTTGTTTGTAAGTCCAACAAAGTTAGCCTAAGTACCCAACTAACACAATTGGCTATATAGTACTGTACTTTCATATGTTTGTAATAGTCTTCACACAAATAATACATTAAAAACAAACAAACACAAAAAATAAAGATAACATTTTTAATCTTACAGTACAGTACCTGGAGTACTGTACAGCAGTACAGTTCCACAGCTGGCATACAGGGGCTGGCATCGAGTGAACAGGCAAGAAGAGTTACTGACTGGAGGAGGGAGAGGAGGTGGGAGATGGTAGAGCTGAAGGATCGTCAGCAATCGGAGGTGGAGGGCAAACTGCAATTTCACTCATGGCTGACACTGATGGAATGCACGCTCACATCTTTGAAAGTTCACAACTTGAAGGTTCATACGTAGGGAAATTACTGTATTTTGATTTTTAAAACGAAGAGGAAATTAAGACTTTCTCAGAGATACAAAAGCTGAGAGAATTCATCACCAGCATGCCTAAAGTACAAGAAATGTTACAGCATATCCTTCAGGAAAAAGTAAAATGACAACAGAGAGAAAGATGGATCTATTCAAAGGAATAAAGAGCAACAGGTATGGTAACTACCTGTGTAAAAACATAAGGCTTTTTTCTTAGTGTATAAACCCTAAAGAAATCCTAGAGTAATAAAACAGAATTATAGCTGTTAACCTAACAAATGCAATAGAATCATAACAATATTCATTTAATCCAAAAGAAAGCAGAAAAATAAGGAAAAGAGGACAAATAATAGATGGGAGAAACAGAAAACAAATGACAAGATGACAGACTTAAACCTAACCATATCAATGATCATATTAAATGTAAATGGTCTAAACACCTCAATTAAAAGGCAGAGACTATCACACTGGATTAAAAAAGCAATACTCAACTATATGCTGCCTACAAGAAGTATACTTTAAATATAAACACACAAGAAGGTTAAAAGTAAAAGGCTGAAAAAAGTTATACCATGCTTTCATCAATCAAAAGAAAGTCAGAGCACTTATATTAATCATACAAAGTAGATTTCAGACCAATGAATATAGTCAGGGACAAAGGCGGCCATTTTACAGCAATAAAGGGATCAATTCATAAAGACGACAACAATTCAAAATATTTATGCACCTAATGACAGAGCTTCACAATACATAAACAAAAAAAGTGAACTGCAAGGAGAAATAGACAAATCACAATTACACTCAGAGATGTCATTACTCCCTCTTCAATAATTGACAGGATAAGTAGACAGAAAATCCGTAAGGGAACAGAATACTTTGCAAACTCTTATCAACCAAGGTGAATTAATTGATATTTATAGAACAGTTCGCTAAGCATTTGAAGAGCACTCATTCTTTTCATCTGCACATGGAACCAAGATGGACTATATTCTGGGCCATAAAATAAGTCTCAATAAATTTAAAAGTATTCAAGTCACAAGAAATATTATCTCACCACAGTGAAATTAAAATAGAAATCAAGAACAGAAATATGTCTGGTAAATCATAAAGTATTTGGAAATTAAATAATGTACTTCTAACTATTCCATTGGTCAAGGAAGAAATCAAAAGGAAAATTAGCAAAAAATTTTGATCTGAATGAATGATGATGAATATACAATACATCAGAATCAATAATTTGGGGAAAATTTATAGCACTAATGGCTATATTTGAAAATAACAAGAAAGGTCTCAAGTCAATGACCTCAGCATCCTACATTAAATAAGTAGTAAAAGAAAAACAAATTAAATCCACATAAGAAGAAATGTTTGTAAAAAATAACAATTTGATTCTAAAATTTATAAGGAAATGTAAAGCACCTAGAATAGTCAGAACAATTTTGAAAAAGAACAATGCTGGAAGACTTACACTACTTTGGGACTTAATATAAAGCTGCAGTAATCAAGACAGTTTGTAACTGTGTAAAGATAGACAAAATGATCAATTAAACATCATAGAGTCCAGAAATAGACCTGCTCTTATATTGTCAATTGATTTTCAACAAAGGTGCCAAAACAATACATTGGGGGGAAAAAACTGTTTATTTAACAAATGGTGCAGAAACAAATAGATATCCATATGCAAAACATAAATAAATATACCTTGACTGTTACCACACACTATATACAAAATTAAGTCAATATGAATCATAGAACTAAATGTAAGAGCTAAAACTATAAAACTTCCAGACAAAAACATAGGAGAAAATCTCTGTGTCCTTGA
This sequence comes from Phocoena phocoena, assembly GCF_963924675.1. Lineage (NCBI taxonomy): Eukaryota > Metazoa > Chordata > Mammalia > Artiodactyla > Phocoenidae > Phocoena > Phocoena phocoena. The sequence goes on along the minus strand of NC_089240.1, from coordinate 59,160,959 downwards.
GTTTACCAAAGATTTCTAACTATGATGTAAACCCAAAAATTATAAAAGGGAAAAATAATTAAATTAGATTTAACCAACATTAAAAATGTTTGCACACACAAAAACGTTTGCCCTTCACAAGACCCCATTGTGAAAGTGTAAAAGCAAGCCACAGACTGGGAGAAATATTTGCAAAATATGTATCTGACAGAGGACTTGTATCTAGGATATATAAGGAACTCTTACAATTAGATAATAAGACGACAAAGAACTTAATAAAAAATAGGCAAAATACTTAAACAGACACTTCACTAAGCACATGAAAAGGTGTTTAATATCATTAGTCATCAAAGAAATGCATATTAAAACCACTATGAGAACATTATACACTCACCAGAAATTGCTACGATTAAAAAAACCTCACTATACCAAGTCTTGGAAAGGATGTAGAACAATTGAAACTCATACTTTGCTAGTGGTAGTGAAAACTTTGGACTTTTGGCAGTTTCTAAAAAGGGAACATATACCACTATATGTCCCAGAAGTTCCACTATCTATTTATCCAAAAGAAATAAAAGCATAGGTATACACTTGTACACAAATGTTCATAGGCAGCTTTATTTGTAATAGCTAAAAAGTGAAAACAAGTCAAATATCTGTCAGTTGAAGGGAAAAACAAATTGTTATATATGATGTAATACTACTCCACAGTAAAAGAGGAATGAACTATTTATACACACAACATGGATGAATACAAAAATAATTATGCTGAGTGGAAGAAGCCAGATAAAGAATTCATATTGTCTGAATCCATTTATAGAAAATTTTAGAATCTGAAAACTAACCTGTAGTGACAGGAAGTAAATTAGTAGTTGCCTGGGAGAGAAGGTGAATGGGGAGAGAATGGAGGGAACACAAAAGGGCACCAGGAAATTATTGGAGGTAATAGATATGTTCATTATCTTGATTGTGGTGATGGGTATATGCATCAAATTGTAGACTTTAAATGTGCTTTCTTGCATGTCAATTATACCTCAGTAAAAGTGTGGAAATTATATGGCATAGTTAACACAATTACAATTTTATTCACAATTATGTTACTACTTTTAAGGATTTCTAAGTGTTTAAGATCAAGCCCCAAGAAAAGCCAGCTCTTTCTAGACAAAGTCCAGGAAAATGGCAGACTAGCAAGATAGAAAACCTTTAGCCCATCATCTCCCTACTCCACCCAAACAACAGATAAAACTGTGGCTGTACTCACATCACCTTCAACAAAGGCCAAGTAGGAAACCTAGATTTCCACTCTAACCCAGCTGTAAAGAGTTGCCCCTACTACCTCCCACTGGGGAGGTGTCAAAAGACTGAGTGGGGAGTTGGAACATTCATCCTTTTATGGCAGTAATGAGGTTTCCCCACACCCCTTTGGTGTCAGTGGGTAAACCTGGACTTCCAGCCCTACCTAATGGTAAGAAGGCACTCCTCACCCTCCCTGCCAGGGTGGTGTCACTGAAGGCCTAGTGGGGAGCCTGAACCCCCACCTCCACCTAGCAGTAATGAAGCATCTTCTGCCTGTCAAGGAAGGTTGACTGGGGAACCTAGACATCCACGTCTGCATGATGGGAACCAGGCAGTGCCCCACTTCTCCCACAGGTGCAATGTCAGAGGAGGCCTGCTAAAACAGATTTAAATAAGAGGCAGAACTTACAGCATAATATCCCAAATGTCATGGATTCAATTAAGAGCCACTAGTCATACTAAGAATCAGGAAAACCTCAACTGGAAAAAGAAAACACAATCAACAGACACCGATACTGAGATGACAAGAGATTAGAATGATCTGACCAGAATTTTAAATCAGCTATCATAACATTCTTCAAGGACCAATTACGGACACAATTGAAACAAATTTTAAAAAATAGAAAGTCTTGGCAAAGAAAACGAATATATAAAGAACTGAATGTAAATTTTAGAACTGAAAAAAACAATAACCAAATTAAAAACTCAATGGATGGGCTCAACAGCAGAAGGGAGAAAACAGAGGAAAGAATCACTGCCTTGGAAATAGAACAATAAAATGGGCACAAGTTTAAGCAAAGTATGGTACATCCATACGGGGAACACTACTCAACAATAAAAAGGAACAAACTATTGATACAGGCAACAACTTGGATGTATATCAAGGGTATTATGCTCCATGAAAAAAAGTCAATCTCAAAAGGTTACATTCTGTATGTTTTCTTTTATATAATATTATTAAAATGACAAAGTTTTAGAGATGGAAAACAGATTAGCGGTTGCCAGGGGTTAAGGATGGTGACGGATGGGAGGGGGTGACTTTGACTTCAAAGGGGTAGGTAGCAAGAGGGAGATCTTTGTGGTGATGGAATAGTGCTATATCTTGATTGGTTGTACAAGTCTTCACATGTGGTAAAATGACATAGAGCTATATACACATTGTACTCATCTCAGTCTCCTGGTTTTGATACTCCACTCTAGTTATGTAAAATATAACCATTGGGGAAAACTGGATGAAGGGAAAAATCAGACTTCTTTATTATTTTTGCAACTTCGTGTGAACTTTGAAAAATATTTTAATAATTTATATTGAAATTTATATTATATTAATTTTAAATATATTACATTGAAATTTATATTAAATTATGTCATTAACAATAAATCATTATTTTAACACAAAATGTTTAAGAAAGAAAAAATAAAATCTACATTGGAAGCAACTAGAAGCATAATTCAACAAACTTGAATGATGCTTATGAATGATGGGTAAGATTCTGCAGGCTACAGAGACATCCTAAAGTGGGAAAACAGAAGTATTATACTTTAGTCATCCACATTACACAGTACTGAGTTTTTGGCTACCAAAGAGAAGTATAATTGAGGTTTACACTAATTCAACTACAGGTTACTCACCACTAGAGAATGGTCATTTTCAGATCAGGAAACATTGTCTTTTGGATAACAAGGTAGATAGAACAATCCTGGTACAAGGTAGGCTATCAAATATATTTGTGGAATGGATGAATGGGTAATCCAGTTTCCTTCTTATCTATGTCACTGTTGTTACAACTCTCACAACCTTTAAAAACTTCTTTTGAGGAAGGGTCCAAAGGGAGAGCAGAATTTTGGCTGTTTGGAGATAAATGATTGCTCCTCTCCTTAGGGTAGAGTGCTAGAATTTTGTTTCCTCCAGAACTGAAATGGTTAAAAACCATTGTTCCAAAGCACCGATTTCTAACTGTTACGTGGTACCATGACTATGACAATTTGATTTGGGGATCTTATCCAAATCATTTTATGTTAAAGTGACTTCAAATTAATTTTGGTTTGGGAATTTCATGCTAACCATTGATACGATTACAAATACCTTGGGATGCTACTCTAGATGACAAGATGTCAGAGTGATTGAGATGCCATCCAGAGAATGTTATTCCTTGGAAAAACACAATGACCTCAGCTCCAGCCATGTACAAGAGTCCCTTCATTAAAATACAGGAGAAGAGATTATCTGATAAAGGTTTTATTTGGGTAGCATCCATAAAGAAAGGTAAGGGGAAAAAAACAGGAAGTATTTTTCAAAAATACAACAAAAACAAAGAAAAACTAACAGCTTTTTTTGGTGTCCTCTTATTATGTAATTAATACCTTAATAGGGAAGGTTCTCAAGAGTAAGGAATGAATAGGGGTGGTAGTGGTGGAAGAAAGTTAAAATAAAGAAGGATAAGCAGAGACCTATTAATAGGGCTCAATTCTAGACCAAGGTAGTGGCAGAGAGGAATGACAAGGAGGGATATAAACTTTCTTTTGCTCTAATCTCATTATCCCCTTCTCAGTTCAAAAAATGTCCCTTATGCCCACCTCTCCCTTTCTGACTAGCTAGTTGCTTGTCCCTATTATATTTATGAATACTTAATCAAGATTTATTATAGCAGATAAATATTAGTCTGGTTTTCTAAAGGAAAGTTCGAGGCAGTTGAGAAATAAAAATGCAATTTAAGTCTAAAGCCTCGAATCTCATTGGTTTATTTTAAATCTTACATCTGATACTTACCCATCGTCATATTTTTTTTTTTAGTCAGAGGGCACTGACACTAACTAATGCATCAGACAGAGAACTCCTAACCATGCTGCTCTGGGGAAACTGGCGTAACGTCCCTCAAATATCAGGGGCTGGACTCAGTGCTGACAAGCGCTATACTGAGTGAAAGCCTCTCTGGCGCTAGGTTCAAAGATAACACATCAAGCCACTAACTGTTTTTGTTCAGTAAGTAAGGCTATTAATAATTTACTTTCATTATACTGCCAAAGTTGAGGTCACGTAAGGGAGCAGCTGCAACATTCTGTAGGCATAATTCATAGCTTTCCATTCAATCTAGACACTTCAGTTGGATTGTCATATTTTCAAACTGATAAACTGATGATCTTTACAGAGCATACCACTTGCTCCTTTCAGAAAACATTTTTCATTCACCAGTAAACATCTCAATAAAAAAATCTGAATGCCCACCAAATGTATATTCCTATGATAGATACTTAGACAAAAAGCAAAAAAAAAAAAAAAAAGGTGGTTGGGGGGAACAAATGTCTCTCCTTCTGAAAGGTGTCTAAGATGGATATACTGACATGGTCACATGCAAAGCAGGGAAACTATTAAGGGCTTCTAGGAAATCTCCCTCACTCTCGTTTATGTCTGGATGCCCTGCCCATTTCTAGAAAATACGTTCATGCCTTAAATGCACTCTTGTAAGGGCATCAGGAATTGTATTCTACCAGTCATCTTTGTGACTCATACCTTTGGTCATGAGTTCCAAAGAGCATCAAAACAAACACTTTCGGGCTTCCCTGGTGGCGCAGTGGTTGGGAGTCCGCCTGCCGATGCAGGGCACACGGGTTCGTGCCCCGGTCCGGGAAGATCCCACATGCCGCGGAGCGGCTGGGCCCGTGAGCCACGGCCGCTGAGCCTGCGCGTCCGGAGCCTGTGCTCCGCAACGGGAGAGGCCACAGCAGTGAGAGGCCCGCGTACCGCAAAAAAACAAAACAAAACAAAACAAAACAAACAAACAAACAAAACACTTTCTACCAAAGCCCAATTCAGAGCCATAAGATGCTAGTGTCACAGCTTTATTTTCCATAGACCACAGCTAACCCAAAATCATTTCTATTTTTCTGGGCACAAGGTGATATGCAGGTACCTATAGCTAACGATAAAAGTAGCTTCTTTGTCCCAAACTACCTATGCAAAGAAATAAACACTTTCCCTTCCCAACAGTATGAAGAATACAACCTTACCTACCAACATTTGAAAGGCCAAGAGTTTTAGCTATTGACCTTACTGAGTTCTAATGATATCGATTTTTATTAATTTCACCCTTCAGCAAAGTGTAAAGGGATATCACCTTTCCTCTTCCTTCTCCATCGTTTCCACCCAGTCAGGTTGCTTAATAAATGTGCTAATTAGTCACTGATTATCCATCATCTTAAAAACTAATTTGAAAAGTAGATTTGGAAAAACATCATTTCTGTTTGGAGGTAGACTGGGGTGCTCATGAACCCTGGGCTATCCACAGTCCACACATCTGAATTATGCACACGGTGTACCAAGTGTCACAAAAATGCTTTCTTCAGCCAGCTGGAGACACAGATTTCACGCTGAGGAGTGCAGTGTTTCCTACAGGAACAATGCCCCTGTGGATAGTCAATAAATCTTTATTAAAAGCCTTCCTCACAGAGGGGAAAAGGGAGAGACAAGTGAACAAAGGGAAGGCTGGTTGGAAGTTTCTGTGACTGTTTTAGGAAGGAAGACTTATTGCAGACAAAAGGGAATGTCTGCAACCTTTCCAGCAGAGGGGAGTGGGGACTGAGAGAAGGAGTGATAAGTCATTTTGGAATAAAGCAGATTGGGCAGTCATTCCAAACCTTTGGCAACTAGATTGCTATTCACCAAAAATTCACAACCTCTTGTTTGTAAAGCATTATTACATTTCCCTGTTGCCACCAAGAGCATCTGTTTTTTTTTTAAAAATTAAGGGTCATGGGTTACATACTAAATATACATACTGATAACCTCACCTTTCTAGGTAACTTACCCAGCACCTTCAACTACCCAGAATCAGCCAATAACATAGAAGACAGCCAAAAATACACGTTCTAAGAATAATCAAGCATTAAGACTTACGTTCTTCACTCATAAAAACATAGCATAGTATAACACTAGGATTAGGTTTTCATAAGAGGATTCCCTATTCCTCATTCAATGTATAGTGACTCTTAAAGTTGTATCTAAAAGCAACAAACATATTTATCTGGTTTCCAGAGGTAAAAATGACTAGGAGTAGGGGAGCTGCCAAATACATGAAGTAGTAACAGCTGACAGCAGTTTAAAAAAAAAAGCAGATATGAAAATTTTAAAACATTGCAGTCTGGGGACATTTAGTGTATGGGGCAAACAGCCCTATTCATATCAAATGTCCCCACTGGAACAATTATAGTAAAGCAAAGCCAAAATCTGAGATTCATAATGATGGAAAAACTCTAACCTTGTCCTGATTTTGTCATCTGGTAATATTACACCAACAGCTCCAAGCAGAAAGCCTTCTTGAGGCAGTGTGATACAGTGGGGGGAAAACAAATCACTTTCCAGTTACATAGCTTTAGAGGTATCAGTTAATCACTAAGCCTCAGATATCTTATCTGTAAAATGTGGATATGTACTACTTCCCTTACAAGACTGTCATTAAGACAAAATAAGATACTGTATGTAAAGTACTTTATAAAATATAAAGTGCTAAATAAATAATAGCTTTCCATTTTCTTTGTTCTGCTTGCTCTGAAATATGACTATAAAATTCCATAGTGGTAATCTTTCCTTTTTCATAACTTTCTGTGCTTTCTAGTTTAACACATCTCTCTTCCCCTCATATTTGCAAGGGATTATGGTACCATCATTCTAGGTGGACCTGAACCCTGCACGCATCTTTGATTCCTCCCTTGCCATTCATAGCTAAGCAGTGACCCTCTCCACCTTCCTAATCCCTCTCATAGCTTTCCCTTCCTTTCCATTCCCTCCAATACATCTTTGTCCAGACTCTTAGAGCTCATCTCTAACTGGTTCTCCTATATGTAGTTTCCCCCCACTCATTTGAGCTTTTCTATACCTGCTCTAAATACAGCTTTCTGTATGTCATTCCCTGGATCAAAAGCTTTCACTGGCTTCCCAGTGCCCTCAGGATAAAATCCAAACTCACCAAACAGGAATCTATAAAAACCCATGGGAGGAATTTCTCACAGGTCTCAAGAAAATTGTGCCTCGGGACTTCCCTAGTGGTACAGTGGTTAAGAATCCGCCTGCCAATGCAGGAAACACGGGTTCGAGCCCTGGTCCGGCAAGATCCCTCATACCACGGAGCAACGAAGCCCGTGCGCCACAACTACTGAGCCTGCACTCTAGAGCCCACGAGCCACAACTACTGAAGCCCGCACACCTAGAGCCCGTGCCCTGCAACAAGAGAAGCCACTGCAATAAGAAGCCCGCACACCGCAACAAAGAGTAGCCCCTACTCAACGTAATTAGAAAAAGCCCGCACACAGCAATGAAGACCCAACGCAGCCATAAAGAAATAAATTTACTTTTAAAAAGAAAATTGTGCCTCTTCTCAGAAATTGGTTCGTTTTTACCTCATGGACACCTAAAAATCTTTTTTTTTTTTTTTTTTTTTTGGCTGTGTTGGGTCTTCGTTGCTGTGCACAGGCTTTCTCGCTAGTTGTGGGGAGTGGGACTACTCTTTGTTGGGGTGCGCCGGCTTCTCATTGTGACACCTGCAAATCTTACTTCCCTCCTTGAGCTATCTCCTTAGATACTCAGAGCCAAACTTAACAGCAAGGCTATAAAGTTCCCAGTGCTGGATACTTTGTATAAACCTTACCCTGGCCTCATTTTAGTTTCTTATATTTATTTTCCCTTCGTACTCATTTCTCTGCCAATTTGCTCATCCTGTTATTGATTAATTTCTCGGTAAACCAACTCAAATCCTTGTTAGAATCAGGCAGTGTATAAAATGATACTGTGAGACTAAAGAAAATACATGCATATGAACAGAGGTGGAAAAGAGGCTGGATAGCAAGAGAGGGAGCAGGGTGAGGATGAGAATGAGGCTCTTCACTGACGTGAAGATCGGTATTAGTTCAGTTGTAAAGAGAATAGAGAGAGCCCTTTGGGGAACATTTACTATGAGAATTTGTCATGACCTAACATGGAAACAAATGAAGCATTTATAATAACAAATCTGTTCCTGACAACATTTCTGAAAATAGAAAGTTCTATTGCTAACCTTTGTCTTAAGATATTTTACCAAACAAAACAAATTAAATGAAGTCAAAACTAAGCAGAATATTATGATGACCTACATTTGTACTGCTTTGCTGCTTACAAAGCCCTTTCACATACAGCATCTCATTGGAACCATTCTGGACTATTCTTTTTCTCTGTCGTAGAAGCCATTCACACTGGTAAGAAGCTGTTGCAAGCAGCATTCTCCATATCTGGGTCTTTAAAGATGTGGTATTTGCTGTAATAGAGATTCATATGGTATGTTGTCTGCCCCTCTCTTAATCCTCCTCTGCTGGCATTTTACCCTCTTCTCTAAATCACCACACACTACTATGCCAATGTCAGTCTGATCTCTTTACCCATTCTTATGTTGAGCCTCCTTTCAGAAACCTGATCCAACCCCCCTTCTTTCTCCCTATGCCCAGCCCCAAAAGAACATTCTCCCACTTCTTTGCACGCCCGGGCCACTCCCTCTCCAACCTCCACCTTTCCAAGAAGGCACTTGTTTTTGAAGCATTTCAGCTATGAAGACCACCCACCATGGGGCTTGCTTATTGTTCTCATTCCATACTGTACCGCACCAACTTGTATCTTTAGATTGTAAGCTCCTCAGAGAAAGGATTTTCCTCTTTGTTTAGTGCAATCAACCTACTGTAAAGAACTGTGTATACTTACAGACTACCACTAATGCGGTTCTTCCTGGGTTTCACTGGAATTATCCACTGAGTCATGTGACTTCACCTGGGCATCATTTTCCGTCTCCTGAATTATTCGGGGCCCTCTTCCAAATTTTTTAAAGAGAAAAATCGGCACTTTCTGCTTCCAAGAGTGCTGTCAGCTACACATTCGAATGTACATGCTTCTTCCTGTTTTATTCTATTTCTTACAGATAACAGTATCAAACTTAAAACCTTCCAAGAGGCTGCTACAAAGGTAAAACACAAAGCCATTTTCCTTCTGACTAACCTACAGATAATCTTATTCATTCCTGCTGTACAGAAAAAAATTACACTGGTTCACTTGGAACCGAGTATATTCTAGCTATCATTAGTTACAATGCTGTATCAGCGGAATGATGCTGGCTAAAAAAATAAAGTCATTGATTTCCCTAGAACAAACAGAGGGTAAAGAAACCTTAAGATACACAGAGCTACTGAATAATAAATTCCAGTCTTCAATTAATGCAAATATTTAATTACTTAAAGTAAACTTTAAAAATCGTAATGCATTCGAGGATAAACAGATCAGATGGTACATAAATTCTTGTGTGAAACCAAGAATCAGATATAATCCAAAATCCTAACCTCAGAAATTGGATTCATAAGTATCAATATGGAAAGGAAAAGACGAGATTTCTTATTTATTTATTGAAGAAACTTGTCTCAAAGTTTGTACTAAGGAATTTTCTCAAAAAATATTCCCTGATTATAAATGCTGTTCCCAGGTCTAAGCAACAGTAAAAAGACCCAAATGTAGGCAACAGAAGACGGAGAAGCAAGCACACTAAGATAATCCATAAACTATGATTGTCAAACCAGTTCTTTCTTCTTTCTCTAGGAAAATCTAGTCCATGTCATTGAAGCATTTCATCCAAGACCCCCATTTCATCCAATTCATGGGCAATAGTCTTCCCTTCTATCCCACTAGAACTTCTGTCTTATGCTCAATTACCTGGATGAAGCAGAAAATCTAACCCTCGATCTTTGTGTATACAGACAAAGATGGACACCTTCTAAACTCTGTACCTGACATTTGCAAGTAGGCTTAAAGGAAAGTTCCAAAGAAGAGCATATGGTAGTAGTAGAATTGGAGGGATACAAACATGAATTATTCTAGCATCCAAAGTACATTTCTGTATTAACCGTACCCCTGAGTGATAAGAAAAATGAAGACAAATTGCTTGAAAATGATGACTCCATAGCCAAAAGATAAGTTCATATCTGTAGCTACATAAAGAGTACATTCCATAGAGAAACAGAGCCCATATTGAGATCTTTGCACAAAGAATGTTAAACTTCTTTTATCAATACCTGGCATTGTAAACATATCAGGACAGGTCTCGGAGATTCCACCACCACTGCCCCTTAGTAAGGATTTCAGAAATGTGTGCCTAAAGAAAATAAAATACAATATGACAGGTAAAGTCAAGATGATTAAAATTTGATTAAAATGATATCTTGACTATCTACAATGGGTTTAGTATGAAAGTGCAGCTTCTGTTCACAATGCTTTGCAGCATCCCTCCAGGCAGGATTAAATGTGTAATATTTTCTTCATTATGAAAACATTGCCGCTAGGCAGTTAACATAGTATCTGCTGGGATGAAGTTAGAATATCTTTTCAGTTATAAAGAAAGAGGTATGGGGGCTTCCCTGGTGGCGCAGTGGTTGAGAGTCCGCCTGCCGATGCAGGGGACTCGGGTTCGTGCCCCGGTCCGGGAAGATCCCACATGCCGCGGAGCGGCTGGGCCCGTGAGCCATGGCCGCTGAGCCTGCGCGTCCGGAGCCTGTGCTCCGCAACGGGAGGGGCCACAACAGTGAGAGGCCCGCGTACCGCAAAAAAACAAAAACAAAAACAAAAACAAAAACAAAAAAAAAAAAAGAAAGAGGTATGGACTATAGTAAGTCTTTAATGTATACCAAATGATAATCTTTTACTTCCTAAAAGAAATACATTGGGTTAAGATGATTTAACACTGAATACTCAGGATCATACAAGCAACACTATTTTGAAAAGAGAGATTTCAGTGAATGCTCAACCTTGGAGTTCAGCTGGCTAAACAAATGTTAACTGTGGGCTATCATACGTGACCAGCCAAGGTTGGTTTCCATCCCCTTTAATTACTAAATTAGTTGCTGCACACCCTTTAAATAGTAAAGAGACATAGCTTAACTAGTTTCTTCTAAGTCCAGCAGGATCTTCCAGGACTTTCTCACAGGCTACATTCAGAAAAATGAGAAAATCACAAGGACCAGGAGACTAACAAACACTGGGAAAGAGAAAAGGGACTAATGCTAAATACAGGTAAGAGTTCATCACTAATTGATCTTCCCTCAACCAATCCTCCCATTTCTTTGGTTTGAGTAGAAATTTTCCTTCTAATTGGCATGTTGCTAGAAATCACATTCCCAACCCATAGAAACAGAAAGTAAGAGAGCTCACCTCATGCTATGATAAATTAGCAACTGATCACAACCTAGCAGTAAAGAGGAAAGGTTATAAAAGCAAACCCCTCACATCTCTTCCCCAGTTGAATTCTCTTCTTCCCTCCACAAAGCAGACACAAAACCAGGTATTTGTATTATAAACTAGCTGTTACTGAATCAAGGCCAGAAAAAAAAAACATTCGCTTGTATAGGTTTACATGGTAATGTAGTCCACTGTAGTCAACGCAACAAAGCACCATAACTATAAAGCGTCCGGGAGGGGATGGAAAGATCTTTGTCTTTGTAATAGGATTTTACTTGAATAAAAGGAGAAATGACCTGTGAAAGTCCTAAACACAGAAATGACTAAGAAGGAGGATACAGAATTTCATTCCCAGGGGCTCTTTATTTATTTTTAAAATTTATTTACTTGTTTTATTTATTTTTGGCTGTGTTGGGTCTTTGTTGCTGTGCGCGGGCTTTCTCTAGTTGCAGTGAGCAGGGGGCTACTCTTTGTTGTGGTGCACGGGCTTCTCATTGCGGTGGCTTCTCTTGTTGCAGAGTACGGGCTCTAGGCACACGGGCTTCAGGAGTTGTGGCTCAGCGGGCTCTAAAGCGCAGGCTCAGTAGTTGTGGCGCATGGGCTTAGTTGCTCCGTGGCATGTGGGATCTTCCCAGACCAGGGCTCGAACCCGTGTCTCCCCTGCATTGGCAGGCAGATCCTTAACCACTGCGCCAAGGGCCCTTTAAAAATAAGATATTCATCTTTCAAGAGAGGTTTAGGTAGAGTTGAGCCTAGAAGAAGGAAGAGGGAAGAGACCTCTCCAAACCCATGCAGTGCTATAACACTAAAAGGGGCCTAAAATAACATAAAAGAGAATAACATAAAATAACATAACATAACATAAATAAAATAAAATTTCTCCAGGCTAAAAAAAATAAAATAAAAAGGGTCTCAATTTCAGTGCATTCCACAAATGGAATAAGATAAATGTGCCACTTATAATTACTAACGTGATCCATCCACAGATCCTGACTTTTGCTATTTGATGCCCACCAAGCACCACTTGGTAGTTCTTCTAATATATAAAGAATGCAATTATCAGTCTTTTGGCTGGGAATACTTGGAACAAAATGGGGGGGAGGAGGAAAAGTCCTGGTTAATAGGAACAAATTACACATTACATATGTTATAAAGTCTTTAGAGTCACTTCTTTAAGAAAAAGATAAATTATATAAGAGAAAGGGTTTTTTACTTCATCCATTCTTCTGACAGAAGTGATAGCCCCTTCCCCTCCAAAAAAAAAGACAAAGGGAGAAAGAAAGAGAGAAAGAAGGAAAAGAAAGGAAGGGAAGGGAAGGAAAAGAAAGGAAAGGGAGAAAGAAAGAAAGGAAGGAAGGAAGGAAGCAAGGAAGCAAGGAAAAGGGAGGGAGGGAGGGAGGGAGGAAGGAAGGAAAAGGGAGGGAGGGAGGGAGGGAGGGAAGGAGAAAGGAAGAAAACAGAAACCTCAGTGAGAGGAACAGTTTCTAATAGGACACATTATTTAGCTTTTGAAAAACAGTGGTTTTCAGGGACTAATATCCTATTAGACCTTATGTCAACAGGGATTTATCTACATTGCTTGTATATAGTTCAGTGTTCTTAGAGAATCTAGGGATTCTTCACCTGTCTCTGGGCTTCAAGAGGTCTGTATCAGCTCCTGCCCTGCAGCCAGGAAAAGACTAATCAAGGCATAGCAGGCACCTCTGGTCCTACTTCAGAGCCACTCTAAACCTGTGTCTTTCTCTGTCCTGCCTACTCTACCCAATGACCTAGTATCCTAGGCCAGTCTTACATTCACCGATTAGCCTCCCATCCAAGTGCTTACTTATTTTAGCTTATACAACAAACTAATATGGGCACTGTTTCAAGCACTTTACAAATATCAACACATTTAATCATCAACACAACCTTATGAGGGAAGTTCTATTATCCTCATTATACAGATTATAAAAACTTAGATTTGGAGAAGGTTAATTAACTGACCCAAAGACCATGCTGCGAGTAAGCAGTGGAGCAGTGATTAGAACCCAGGCAGCTCAAGAGACCATGCTTATAACCACTATACTGCGCTATCTTCACAAAGGAGACAAATGATGGTTGTTGGCTTACCAATTATCCTCGATTCCCTGCTTTTCCTTTTTTTAAATGTGCAATAATGTTAAAGCTATAATTCTTTAAAGGCAGCCATCATTACCATTCCTAACTTTGTTTACACGATGCATACTTACAACATAACACATAACAGGGCTTTTTAGCACAGCCCTTAGTAATAAAGCTTTGCACACTCTTGGGGATGGACAGGAATAGAACTTTGCAAATCATCTTATTTCTTGTCCCTTTACCTAATCAACTCTCTTTTATAAACAGAAGGGTGTGGTTTTCATTGCCAACTATTTTTCTATTATAGGTTTAACAGGTGTTTCTCTAGATCCTATTACCCTGAGGGCTAAAATCGAGGTATCTGGATCACACTGAAGGCAACAAGAAACATCAAGTCCCTCCCCTCAAATCCTAGAAGTCTAGGTTTTCTCATTTTCTCCTGGGCCAAGCAGGATCTCATCTGTATCTGCTAACTGCTCCCCGCAACCACAGGGTGAGCTAAGCAACTTCCCACCTTCAGTCTCCTCCAAGGGGCTACTTCTTACACTTGCCCTCCTTAACAAGCATGGCAGCTGTTGCATTGACTGCTGTTAGCCTGTCAGTTCAAGGGCTCTGCCAGTCTCATTTGGGCTTCTACTTTTCCAAATCAGTGTCTCCCCCAATAATCCTAACCACCACCCTCCTACATTTTGAGCTACCCAGTTACTAAAACTAGAAAGAGAAGACAGTCTTTTTTTTTTTTTAATTTAATTTAATTTATTTATTTTTTACTGCGCTGGGTCTTTGTTGCTGCGCGCAAGCGTTTTCTAATTGCAGTGAACGGGGGCTACTCTTTGTTGCGATGCACGGGCTTCTCATTGCGGTGGCTTCTCTTGTTGTGGAGCATGGGCTCCAGGCACGCGGGCTTCTGTAGTTGCGGCACGCGGGCTCAGTAGGTGTGGCTCACGGGATCTAGAGCACAGGCTCAATAGTTGTGGCACACTGGCTTAGCTGATCTGCAGCATGTGGGATCTTCCCAAACCAGGGATCAAACCCATGTCCCCTGCATTTGGCAGGCGGATTCTTAACCACTGCGCCACCAGGGAATCCCTGAGAAGACAGTCTTAATTCTTTCTGTTCCTCAACCTCCATATCCAATCCAGCAGCAAGCCCTGTTGACTCTATCTTCATTCATAACCCAAATCCTTCCATTTCTCTCATTCTCCATTGTTACCACCCTAACTAGTCTCCCTGCTTCCACTTGACCTCCTACAATCCATTGTCCACTCTGCAGACAGTAATTCTGCTAAAGCACAATCTGCTCAGTTGCACTCCTCCTTAAAATCCTCCAATGGCCTCCCACTGTGCTCAGAATAAAATCCACTTTCCTTACCATGGCCTATAAATGCCACTCTGAATGATCTGGCCTCTGCTGACATCTCACTCCACTCATGTTTTTCCTTTGGTTCCTAAGAAAGGCCACATTCTGCCTAATCTCAGGACTTATGAACTCGTCTTTTCCTTCACCTGGAACACTCTCTCTCCTAGCTCTTTTTCTAACTAAATCCATCTCATCTATAAGTCTCAGTTTAAATGCTATCTCCTCAGAGGTCTTCTAACCATCTTATCATAAGTATCCTTACCATCATTATTATCTTTATCTTACTACCCTGTTTATTTCTTTCCTCATATTTGTTACCATCTGAGAATTTTTAAGCTATTTTTGAAATTTACTGCCCCTCCCTCCCCAGTACAGCTGCAAGCTCTAAGAGAGTAGGGACTATTTCTTTTTTTTTTTAAATTAATTAATTAATTTATTTATTTTTGGCTGTGTTGGGTCTTTGTTTCTGTGCGAGGGCTTTCTCTAGTTGCAGCAAGCGGGGGCCACTCTTCATCGTGGTGCGCGGGCCGCTCACTATCACAGCCTCTCTTGTTGCGGAGCACAGGCTCTAGACGCGCAGGCTCAGTAGTTGTGGCTCACGGGCCTAGTTGCTCCGCGGCATGTGGGATCTTCCCAGACCAGGGCTCGAACCCATGTCCCCTGCATTGGCAGGCAGATTCTCAACCACTGCGCCACCAGGGAAGCCCTGGGACTATTTCTATTCATCACTGTAGCTCCAGTGCCTAGACCCTCAGAGCACGTTTTTGGGAGTGAGGAAACAGCTGCCCATTGCAGTGCATGGAGGAGCCTCTGCTAGTGTTAGACCTCTTACTGAATCTTGGGCCTTCCTGAGGTCGCACTCCAGAGTGCAGTAATGGACATCAATTTCCTTCCACTTGTGGCCTCAGCAGTACCAAGTATTTCCCCTCACTCCATTTCTAGAAGCTAGGAAAATATGATGGCTACATTTCTTCCCACCATCCAGAAGCTGGTGCCTCTATTCAACTTCTTTCTTCTGGTACCAAGAGAGGGGAGAAGAATTCCCTTTTGCCTGAGAAAACCTTCATCTTTTCCTATCTGCATACCCTTGCAGGAGTTAAGACTTCTCTCCTCTCACTCCAAAACACCTTTGCTTCCACTGCAAGCCAGGTTTTATATGCCCAAGACTCCAATTTGTACCCACTTTTCTGCTCTGGAAAAGAGTCCACTGGAAGTCACAGAAGATGTTTTTGTGGGCTTGAAAAAAATCAAATCATAATAGAAGTCTGTAGAACTCCACGATTTCCCTTAATGAAATTACATCCAAGAAGAAAACTATATGTAGGAAAACAGAAGTTCGGGTTGGTAGGGGTGGTTAAACTTCAGAGAGTCGTAATCTCTATGTAGAAAATCTCCCTAAATTACCAACCTTAAGACTATCTGGGTATGATTTCATTAATGGAGCCGGCCAGTTTCCTTAAAAGGCCTACTTGCAACATTTCCATGGCAACCTGGAGCAAACATGACTTCTTGCTTAGTGTTTGCATAAAGGAGAGGCAGCTACAATGCAAACAATGGGAGAGAGAGAACAAGAAAAAGAGAGAGACTAGAGACAGAATGAGAGGGGAGGCAGAGAACGGAAGAGGCAGAAAATGAGAGAGAACAAGAGACAGAATGAAAGCAAGAGAATGAGAGAAAAGATAGAATGAGGTAGGGGAAGAAAGGAAGGACGGAGGGAGGAGTGGAGGATCTTGGTTTTCAGAATTTAGCTTTTATGGCTGAATGTTTTGGGGGCAGTCGATATTTTGGAACACTGATGAGATAAGTCAACTCCATTAGTGAGGCTTTTAGTATTTTATTTGTGGGGTCTCTTCCTTCTTAATGAGCAAAGAATAGACTGCTTTGATGCTCCAGAGCACAAGAGAGCCAAAGTAAAAAGATTTTGGAGCTCAAAGCCATGTATTTTTTTTTTTTTCCTTTGTGATAGTTCTGATTAAAGGTTAGTTAATGGAAGACAGAAGGCAGAATCATTAGCTGGCAAGATCACCGATCTCAAATAGTATTAACTATAAGAACTGCTGCTCTGATCTATTAGTGCAGTGGCTTCCAAACCTTTCTATCAATGGTACTTTCGTTCTATTTTCCCCCAAAGGACACCATTTTTGAAAGGTTTAATCTCCTAGAAAAATGGCATTTATTAATTAATCATTCTTTAGATTTTATCAATTGAAAACATATAGCTACCCATCAGAACTTGTGATCAGTGTGAGATAATGAGTGTTATCACAAGTTGACAGAATTCCAAGGCAAAGCATAGAAACTGGACATGCTAATTAGCATGTGAAAACTGCTCTGCAATCCCCATTCCTGCCCTTCACAGACTCCAGATGAATTCAGTGTGATCTAAACAATCCCATATAGGTCTTCAGTGAAAAAAAAATAAGTGATAGGGAAATACATCTTTCTATTTATTGAAAAATTATCCAAAAGTCCAAATCAGAGAGCAAGAGGAGCTAGCTGCAGGCTTGGCGCTATCTGGACACCACTTTAGGCAGACAGACAGGAAAAAAATATGTGCTCTAGAGTAGGCAGACCTGGGGTGGGGGGAAGGGGAGTGACTGCCAAATTCTATGACAAGAATATACCAGCTTGTACCCTTAGGCAAGTTATTAAGTTTCAAGTTTTTTATCAGAAAATGGGGATGATATCACCTACTTTAAAACACCATTATGAGAATCAGATGAGATGTATATAAAGCTCCCAGCGACACTACTCCCCCCAACCCCCGATCCTTATTACTCTAAACCACAATATCTTTTTCCTTAGCCTCTAACATACCCTTTTCTCAAAGATAACCTGCAGGTTGGTAAAACCAATGGGTGGATACCATTCAGGAGTCCAGGTGAACTGGACCATAGTCCATAGTACTTCTCTAGCTTCTTGTGTTCTTTCACCAAAGTCTTACCTAACATGTAACCTTTAATTACCTGTTTCCCCTGTTGATCTTCTATGTACAAAGATATGCTGGAGTATCTTTATAACATTGCCTTTAAGAGTTCATGCAGTACAGACATGCATTAGATAGCAGTGCTCTGACCAAAGTAATAATTCTAATGATAAGCCTTACGGGAGGCACAGGGTTTCAGAGTCAGACACCCTGGATCAGAATTCCATATCTACCCTGTTTTGCTATATAATCTTGGAAAAGATGATTCATCTTTTTTAGCCTCAGTTTCCTCTTCTGTAAAACTGGAATATAACATCTACTTCCTAATGTTTCTGTAAGGATTAAATGAGATAATACATGTAAATGGCGTAGCACAATGCCTGGCACACAGATATTCAATAACAGGTTGTCAGTTTTATTATAATATCACCTTGGTATGATAAAGAATATTACAGTATATCACCAATGCACTGTTCTCCTGACAGAGCATATCATTCATACAAGGAAGGTTTGAGGCCTCAAAGCAGGGTACGAAGTTAACAGGAAGTATCTACTTGGTTTCTTCATCAAATATTACTGATACCACATCACTTGTGCCCAGGTAAGTAATTAAAATTCTCTTATAACACCAGAATAAGATTCTGGGAACATTATATAACAGTCTCTAAATCTGGTGTCCCATTAAATGTCTCCATCTCACGTAGCATGAAGTTTAAGTTCATTGATTCAGACCAGATGGAAATGCAATACATTTCCAAAATTAGCCACCTTAACTATTGCCAGGTCTTTATAATATATAAACAGCCATGGATATTCTGCTAATGCCTGGGTACTGAACACATCCACCTAGCTAGGGTGAATTACTTCAAGACTTCATGTGAGCAGTTAACTCTATCTTTGGTTATACCTCAATTTTTTAAAATCACACGATTTGGGTTTCCCTGGTGGCGCAGTGGTTAAGAATCTGCCTCCCAATGCAGGAGACACGGGTTAGAGCCCTGGTCTGGAAAGATCCCACATGCCATGGAGCAACTAAGCCCATGCGCCACAACTACTGAGCCTGCGCTCTAGAGCCCGTGAGCCACAACTACTGAAGCCTGAGTGCCTAGAGCCCGTGCTCTGCAACAAGAGAAGCCACCGCAACGAGAAGCCCATGCACCACAGCAAAGAGTAGCCCCCGCTCACCTCAGCTAGAGAAAGCCCGCGCACAGTAACGAAGACCCAACACAGCCAAAAATAAATAAAAACAAACTAAAAAAAAAAAAATCACACAATTTTAGAGATTTACTAGCATAGCACCATTTTCATTTGGATGGTGGTGGAAGAGGACATTATGAAAAGCCCAGTAATATCATGCTGTGACACCAAGAGCACTTAAGGAAAGAGACTGACTTGTTATGTAATCTTAGCCCAGGGAATTAGCTCTATAGACCTAACTTTGCTCATGTGCAGATTACGTGAATCAAAACAAGTGATCTTTTCCTGCTGTAAGAGTCTACCATCTTAACTTTGTACATTCATACAAATAAATGAGTTCATAATACAAAAATCCATATATAATGCTATATGATATCCAGTATTTAGGAGTAATTACTAGATATTATGGTCCAGTCTTCTTCTATAACCCTACCACAAGCGATGCCTTAGGCAATTTCCTCAGTGATCTACAGGAAATGAAGATAGGAGTAGTAATAGTAGTAATAGGGGTAGGGACTTCCCTGGTGGCCCAGTGGTGAAGACTGTGCTCCCAATGCAGGGGGCCTGGGTTCAATCCCTGGTCAGGGAACCAGATCCCGTATGTGACAACTAAGAGCCCACATGCCACAACTAAAAGATCCCACATGCTGCAACTAAAAAAAGATCCCGCATGCCACAATGAAGATCCCCCATGTGGCAACAAAGGTCCTGTGTGCTGCAACTAAGACCCAGCACAGCCAAATAGATAAATAAATAAATAGTAAAATAAATAGTAAAACAAGCAGATGGTAACTAATGGCAGTAATAGCTGACTATGAAACAGGTAACTTAACAGAGAGATCAGAGAAATATGCAGTCAAATAGGGCCCAGCTATAAAACCATTGCCACGCCATGCTGGCTATGCACACACCAAACCTTGCACCCTCTGAGGAAACATCAGGCTTCACACTGTGAGGCCTGTGAGGGAACTAGACTTCAATTAACTAGTACAACCAACTCACTAAACAAATAAATAACAAACAACAATCCCTGGAAGGGGAGGAGCTGTAATCAGCATTCATATTGCTACAATACATCATCTAAAATGTCCAGTTTTCAACAAAAAACTTACAAGACATGCAAAGAAACAGGAAAGAGTGCCCCATACCTAGGAAAAATAGTAGACAATGGAAACTGTCTTTCAGAGGGCTCAGATATTGGACTTAGCAAATAAAGTCTTCAAAGCAGATAGTATAAATGCTTTAAAAAACTTAAAGGAAACCATGGTTAAAGAAGTAAAGGAAGGACTTCCCTTGTGGCGCAGTGGTTAAGAATACACCTGCCAATGCAGGGGACAAGGGTTTGATCCCTGGTCAGGGAAGATCTCACATGCCACGTAGCAACAAAGTCCATGCGCCACAACTACTGATCCTGTGCTCTAGAGCCCGCACACCACAACTACTTAAGCCCACGTGCTCTAAGGCCCACATGCCACAACTACTGAGTCTGCGTGCTGCAACTACTGAAGCCCATGTGCCTAGAGCCTGTGCTCTGTAACAAGAGAAGCCAACACAATGAGAAGCCCATGCACCACAACAAAGAGTAGTGCCCGCTCACCACAACTAGAGAAAGCCCATGCACAGCAACAAAAACCCAGCACAGCCAAAAGAAAAAAAAAGTAAAGGAACCTATCATAACAAGCCATCAAATATGGAATCTAACTAAATAGATATAAATTATTTTTTAAGAAGAGAACAGCCAAACAAAAACTCTAGAGTTGAAAAGTACAATAATGTGAAGTGAAAAATTCACTAGAGGGGCTCAATAATAGATTTGATTGGCAGAAGAAAGAATCAGTGAACTTGAGGAAAGAGGAGCAGATTATGCAATCCAAAGAACAGAGAGAATGAAGAAAAATGAACAAAGCCTCAGAGCAATGCAGGGCTCCATTAAAAACACCAACATATACGTTTCTCTCAGAAGAAGAGAGTAAAAAGGGGCAGAAAAAGTATTAGAAGAAATAATGACTGAATACTTCCCAAATTTGGTGAAAAACATTAACCTCCACACACATGAATTCAAGTTCAACTCTAAGATAAACATAAGAGATCCAAACCCAAGCAAATCATAGCAAAAATGCTGAAAGACAAAGTTAAAACGTTAAAAGTGGCAAGAGAAAAACAACTCATCACATCCAAGGGAACCCAATAAATTTAACAGCTGAAGTCCCATCAAAGACAATGGAGGCCAAAAGACATTAGGATGATATTTTCAAAGTGATGAAAGAAAAGAAAAACTGTCAACAAAGAACCTTCTATCCAGAAAAACTATCTTTCAAAACTGAAGGTGAAATAAAGACATTCCCAGAAAACACACTGAAAGAATTCATTGCTAGCAGACCTGCCTTATAAAAAACACTAAAAGAAGTTATTCAAGATGAAAGAAAGTACCCCCTGATGGTAATTTGATCCCACAACAAAAAAACACAGAGCACTGGTAAAGGTAATTATATGATTATAAATGATAATAAAGTATACATTTTTCTCCTTTAACTAATTTAATTGTATGAAACAACATGTATATTATTCAATTGTTGGGAATATAACATATAGAAATATAACAAATTTGACAATAACATCACCAGAAAGGTAGTCAAGAACAAGCTGTACTGAAGTAAGGAAATGATACCAGATGGTAATTTAATCTATAGGAAAAAATGAAGTGAACCAGAATGGTAGTAGGAAGCTTAATATAACAAATTCTATAAACATATACTTGCTCTCTTTTATTTTTTCTGCTTTTTTAAGCAATATAAATTATATAAGGTATAAATATAATAATGGGTTGTTGGGTTTGTAACATATATAGATGTAGTATGTAAAATAACAATAGCACAGAAGGGGATATGGGTGAAGTGTCTATATCTCACAGGAATTAAATTAGTAAAAATGGATTATGGTAAATTAAGATGTATATGGTACGCTCTAGAGTAACAAATGGGAAAGTTAACTCAAAAATAGTGAAAAATTCATAAAAGTAATTAAAATGTTACACTAGAAAATATTCATTTAATGTAAAAGAAAGCATCAAAGGACAAATAGAGGGGAAAGAGACAAGACATACAGAAAACGAAAAGTAAAGTGATAGGTGTAAATCCAACTACACCAATAAAATTAAATATGGATGGTTTAAACAATCCACTCAAAAGTCAGAGATTGTCAGATTGTATTAAAAATAAGATTCAAGTAAATGCTGCCTAGAGAGCGTACATATACTTTAGATTCAAAGTTATAAATTAATTAAAAATAGAAGAATGGGGACTTCCCTGGTAGTGCAGTGGCTAAGAATCTGCTTGCCAGTGCAGGGGACATGGGTTCGATCACTGGTCCAGGAAGATCCCACATGCCACGGAGCAACTAAGCCCGTGCACCACAACTACTGAGCCTGCACTCTAGAGCCTGTGCGCCACAACAACTGAGCCCACGTGCTCTAGGGCCCGTGTGCCACAACTACTGAGCCTGCGTGCTGCAACTACTGAAGCCCATGCGCCTAGAGCCTGTGCTCCGCAACAAGAGAAGCCATCACAATGAGAAGCCCACGCACCACAATGAAGAGTAGCCCTCACTCGCCACAACTAGAGAAAGCCCACGTGCAGCAATGAAGACGCAATGCAGCCAAAATTTTTTTAAATAAATAAATAATTAATTAATTAGAAAGCAATGACAAAATTAAAAAAAATAAAAGAATGGAAAACAATATATCATGCAAATAGCAACCAAAGAAAGTTTAAGTGGCTATATTAATATCAAACAAAATAAACTTTAGAACAAAAAATTTACATTGCTAGAGATAAACATGGATATCATATAACAATAAAAGGGCCAATCCATCAGGAAGACATAATTATAAACCATCTGTGTACCTAAAAACAGGGCCCCTAAATACATGAAGCAAAATCTGACAGAATTAAAGGGAGAAATAGACAATTCATCAATAATAGCCAACCTCAATACCCCATTTTCAATAATTATTAAAACAACTAGGCAGAAGATCAACAAGGATATAGAAGGATAGAGAATAACTGAACAAAACTATAAACCAAATAAACCTTAACAGGCAGAATATACATTCTTCTCAAGTATACACGGGACATCTCTAGGTTAGACTATATATTAGGCCATAAAATAAGCCTCAATAAATTTAAAAGGACATGTATCATACAAAGTATGTTCTCTGACTACAATGGAATGAAATTAGAAATCAATAGAGAAGTAAATTTGGGAAAGGCACAAATATGTGGACATTTAAAATACACTTCTTTTAACCCATGGGGCAATAAAGAAATCACAACGAAATTACAGAATTTTGAACTGTATAAAAATGAAAACACAGCATATCAAAACTTATGGGATGCAGCTAAAACAATGCTTAGAGGGAAATTTATAGCTGTAAGTTCCTACATTAAAAAAGATCTCAAATCAATAACCTTCTACCTTAAGACACTAGAAACAGAAGAGTAAACTAAACCCAAAGCAAGCAGAAGAAAGGAAATAGTAAAAATTAGAATGGAGATTAATGAGGTAGTGAATAGAGAAAATCAAAGGCGAATAAACAATAGAGAAAATCAATAAAACCAAAAGTTGGTTATTTGAAAAGATCTAAAAAATTGAGAACCTTTAGCTAGACTAACAACGCGAAACAAAGACAATAATCAAATTAGTAGAATCTGGAAAGAAGTGAGGGACACCACTACTGACCTTATAGAAATGAAAAATAGAATTTCTAGAGATTAAAAATATATCTAAAATGAAAATACTGGATGGGACTAACAAGAGATTAGACACTGCAGGAAAAGATATATAAACTAAAAGACTAAGCAATAAAAAACATCCAAATAAAGCACAGAAAGAAAAATGACTAAAAAAAAAAGAAATGAACAGATCATGGGGCTCCCAGAAGGAGATAAAGGCAGAAACAACAATGGCCAAAAATTTACCAATTTATTAAAAATGATAAGCTTTAAAATTCAAGAAGGTCAATAAGTCTCAAGCAGGCTGAAACACAAAGAGAACCACACTAACGCACCCATAATCTAAGTCCTTTAAACTAGTAATAAAGAAAAAAATGCTAAAAAGCATCCAAATTAAAGGCATATTATATAGAGGAAGAAATGTAAGAATGATCACAGACATCTCATCAGAAACTACACTATTTAGAAGAAAGTGACATCTCTAAAGAGATGAAAGAAAAATCTGTCAACCTGGAATTTTTTACCCAGTGAAACTGTCTTTCAAAATTGAGTGCTAAATAAAGACTTTTTCAGGCAAACAAAAGCTGAGAGAATCCATCACCAGCAGATCTACACTATAAGAAATTTTAAATGAAGCTTTTCAGGCAAAGAAAAATGATACCAGAAGCAAACTTTGATTTATATAAAGGAATAAAGAGTGCCATAGGCTTTCCCTGGTGGCGCAGTGGTTGAGAGTCCGCCTGCCGATGCAGGGGACACGGGTTCGTGCCCCGGTCCGGGAAGATCTCACATGCTGTGGAGTGGCTAGGCCCGTGAGCCATGGCCACTGAGCCTGCGCGTCTGGAGCCTGTGCTCCGCAACGGGAGAGGCCACAACAGTGAGAGGCCCACGTACTGCAAAAAAAAAAAAAAGAAAAAAGAAAAAAAAGAAAACTCCTTAAAAGATAAATGACTGTTTAAAGCAAAAATAGTAACAATGCATTGCAAGGTTTATAGCACACATAGACGTAAAATGTATGTATAACAACAATAGCACAAAGGATGGGAGGGGCAAAATAAGAGTATATATTTGTATGGTTCTTACACTATATGTGAAGTAACAATATTATTTTGAGGAAGACTGTAATAAGTGCAACCATCAAAAACAAAGACATATAGCTAATAAGCTAAGAGTAGAGATAAGTGAAATCATAAAAATTCAACTCCTCCAAAAGAAGGCAGGAAGAGAAGGAAAAAGGAATTAGAGAACAGATGGAACAAAATAGAATCCAAATAGCAAAATCGTAGATTCAAACCCAAATATAGCCACAATTACAAATATAGCTAAAAATTATCTAAACATTCAAATTAAAAGCCTTATATTGTCAGGTTGGATTTAAAAAGCACAAGCAAACTATTTGCTGCTTGAAATATAAATAGTTTACAAATGAAAGGACAAGTTCCAGTTGGAGCTCAAATGAAGTAAGCTCACTATAGCCTATCTCTCCTGTTAATATCACTAAAAATGATGGGCAAAACACAAAAATTAAGTGCCTGAAGACTGAAAAGTAAGCAAAAGCAGGTAGATTGTGAAAGGGAGTTAAAACTTAGAGAAGTAGCCTGCATCAAAGTGATGTCCCATATTTTTTTTCTCCTGCAGATTTTCTGAGGGTGGATCCCAGTTGTGGAACTGCACAGCAGAGCAGTGGCGTGATTGGTGAAAGTTCCAGTAGGAATCCTGTATTACAGGGCAGAGTAACCAAAAAAAAGACTACTAGGAGCCAAAGAGCGTGGGGGTAATTCTGTTGGGTTTTTGTTTGTTTTTTTTCTAGCAGTTTGCTCAGTCGTGGAGTTGTTTGACAGTGGTGACTGTGTGAACAGCTAAAAAGCCAAGAGACACCATGTCTTTCTGGCCAGAGGAACCAGGAAAGAGAGTATCTGTTGCCTCAAGAATGGGCTCATGAAGGATATTCTATACAGGAGAGAGCTGGAAAAAAAGATCCTCTAATTCTGCGAATGAACCCACACGAGTCCTGTACTCATCTTTAAGCTGTGCATGTGCAGGAAAGACCCAAAGGATCACAACGAAAGCTTTCAAGAATGAACTAAGATATAAACTACCACCCAACACTCAGACAAACACCTGAGGGGCACAAGCATGGAACAGAAATAAAACAGTAAACTAATGACTTGGAAAACTAAACTGAAATTAGAACTCCAATCCACAGAAGGCAGGACAGAACTCGTGGTCTGAACCTATCCTGGGTTAAGTATCTTCCAAAAATTCATCTAGAGGATTATAATGTGACCCACCGTTTATACAGTATAACATTCACAATGTCTAGGATACAATCCAAAATTACTCAACATACAAAGAACCAGGAAATGTGACCAATTCCCAAAGGAAAAGCCAATCAAAAGATACCATACCCTATATGATCCAGATGTTGGAATTATCAAACACTTGAAAGCAGCTTATGGGAAACAGATCCTAAGATGACCTCCCAATCATTTCTTGCCTCATGGTAGCCATGGCTTTATGTAATCCTCTCCCCTTGAGTCCAGGGAGGATCTGTGACTTGATTCTAAGCAATAGAATATGGCAAAGGTGATGGGACACTACTCCCTCAATTCTATGGCAAAAGTAATGAGATGTCACTTCGGTGACTATGTTGTGTTATCTAAGACTCTATCTTAGCAGACTACAGAGAGAGATTCTTTGCTAGTCTTGAAGATGCAAGTTGTTATGATGTGAACTACCTATGGAGAGGGCCATGTGGGAGAGAACTGAAGACTGCAAGGAGCTGAATTCTGCCAACAACCATGTAACTTGGAAGAGGACTCCAAACTCCAAATGAGAACCGTAGCTCAGGTGACACCTTGATTACAGCCTTGTGAGACCATGAACAGCTAGGCCATGCCCAGACTGCTGATCCACAAAACCTGGGAGTGCATGTTGTTTTAAGCTGCTAAGTGTGTGGCAATTTGTTATGAAGCAACAGAAAACTAATACACAGCTATTAAAATTATGCTCCAAGCAGTAAAGGTAAATACACTTTAAATGAATAGAAAGATAGTAGTTTCAGCAGAAAAAATCTGAAACTATAAGAAAAAGATGCAAATTCTAGAACTGAATAATATAAGATCTCAAATTTTTAAAAATTGACTGGATGGACTCAATAGTACAATGCAAATGACAGAGAAGTCAGTGAACTTTTAGATCAACAGAAATTATCCAGTAAGAGAGACAGAGAGGAAAAAATGTAGAGAAAAAATTAACAAATGCTCAGAGACCTGTGGAAAAACATCTAAAGTTCTAACATTCATGTCATTGGAATCTCAGAAGACGAAGAGAAAGAAATGGGTATAGAAAATATATTTGAAGAAATAATGATTGAAAACTTCTCAGATTTGGTGAAGGCATGTTTATAAGATTCAAGAAGTTCAGCTAACACAAACAAAATAAACGCAAAGAAAACTATGCCTAGGCACATCATAACCAAAATGCTGAATAAAAAGACTTTTAAAAAAATCTTGAAATCAGTTTTCTTAAATTACATACAGGAGAAGAAAGATTCAAAAAACCACGGATTTCTCACAAAAAAACCCATGGGGGTCAGAAGACCATAGAGAATCATATTTAACATACTAAACAAATAGAACTGTGAACCAAGACTTCTATGTACAGTGAAATAATCTTCAAAAATAAAGGTGAAATAAAGACATTTTCAGATGAGTGAAAACTAAGAGAATTCATCATCACCAGCTGATCTGCTCTAAAGGAAATTCTAGGTGACGGAAAATGGTATTAGAGGGAATCTTAGATCTTCAAGAGTGATAGAATAGCAACAGAAATAGTAAATACCTGATAACTATTAAAACTTACACTCAAGTTCTTTAATCTGTAAGACTATTAGAAGCAAACTCATATTATGGTGTGTGGAATTTTCAGAGTATGGAGATGTAATATATATAACAATGATAAAGGTAAAGTGGAACAGGGTAAACAAATACATATGGTTGTAAGGCATCTATATTATACCTGAAGGGGTACAATATTAACTCAAAGTAGACAATGCGATATTAGCTATGTGAATTGTCAATCATATAACAAGCACCAAAATACAAATATAAGATAAAACAAAAACACCAATAGATAAATTAAAATGGACTATTAAAAACACTCTAATATTCCAAAAGAAAGCAGAAAATGGGAAACAGGAACAAAGAATAGGGGGAAAATCAGAAAACAAATAATAAATGTAGAAATCCAGCCATACCAGTAATTACATTGAATATAAATTGTCTAAATATACCTAACAAAAGACAGAGATTGCCAAACTGGTTTAAGAAAAATACATGTTGTCTCAGGAAACCCACTTTAAATGAATATATTTAAGTTAAAAACAAAAAGAAGGAAAATTATATACCATGTAAACTCTAATTCAAATAAAGCTGAAGTAGCTATATTAAAATAAGACAAAGTGGACTTCAGAAGAAGGAATATTACCAGGGATAAATAAAGACATTATGTAGTGATAAAATGATCAATTCATCAAGAAGTCATAACAATCCTGAATATGTATGCAGTTAACAACAGAGCTTCAGAGTACATGAAGCAAAAAGTGATAAAACTGAAAAGGATAAATAGGGAAATTGAGAATTATAGTGGGAGATTTTAACACTCTTTTCTCAGCAATCAATAAGACACGTAGACAGAAAATCAGTAAGGATGTAGAACTGCTCAACTCTATTAACCAATTTTACCTAATTGACATTTATAGAACACTCTACCCAGCAAGACCAGGTTACACAATCTTTTTACAAGTGCACAAGAAGTATGCACCAAGTTAGACCACATTCTGGTCCATAAAACAAACCTCAAAAAGTTTATTTTTTTAAATCGTGGTAAAAAAAAAAACACACAACATAAATGTTAACATCTTAACCATCTTTAAGTGTATAGCTGTGTACTATTAAGTATGTTCACAAGGATGTGCAACAGATCTATAGAACTTTTTCATCTTACAAATCTGAAACTCTCCATTTATACCCATTAAACAACAACTCCCCTTTTTTTCCTCCCCCCAGCCCCTGGTAATCACTATTGTATTTTCTGTTTTTAGAAATTTGACTACTTTAGATACACTTTATAAGTGGAATCATACAGTATTTGCCCTTTTATGACTGGCTTATTCCACTTAGTATAATGTCCTTAAGGTCCATCAATCCTGTAGCAGGTGACAGTAAGATTTCCTTGCTTTTTTTTTTTAAGATGCTGGCTCAGCTAAATGGATTTGTAGTTATATTACATGATCCAGATTCCAAACACATTTGAGCAATGAGTCCAAATCAATGAGATTATTAATGAAAGTAATAATACATTAATCAATGTAAATTCCCATGTTTACATTTCAACAATAACACCACCAACACCACTACCAACGATAACTATAACAAGAGCTGCCTTTATTGGACACTTACTCTGTACTAGGTCCTCTGCTAATAATTTTATATGCTCAATTCCCTCAACACTTCTATAAAATAGGTACTTGATTATTAGGAGCTCTATTTTATAAACATGAAAACCTAAGCTTACAGAGTAATATCTTCAGTGTCATATAGATGATAAATACCTGCACTGAGATTCAAATCTAGCTGGTCTGCTTCCAATGCTAATGCTAATGATTCTCAGAAAATCAGTTGAACAAATGAATACAGCATGATGAAATCCTCAGGTAATTGCAGCTCTAAGATGTTCAGCTTATCACCATTTTACCATAAGCACAGGGGCTATAAAGCCAACACAGTCTTATGTGCCATGGGGTTTTCCTTAGTTTTTGAGGCTGAATGATAGTCCACTGTACGTATATACCAAATTTTGTTTATCCATTTATCCATCAATGGAAATCTGGGTAGCTTCCATCTGTTAGCTGTTGTGAATAGTGCTGCTATGAACATGGGTGTGCAAATATCTCTTCAAGACCCTGCTTTCGATTCTTTTCACTATATATGGAAAAGGGACAATACTGGATCTTATGGTAGTTCTATTTTCAATTTTCTGAGGAAACTCCATGCTGTTTTCCATAGTGGTTGCACTATTTTACAATACCACCAACAGTGCACAAGCATTCCAATTTCTCCACAGCTTCACCAATACTTACTATTTTTTTATAGTAGCCATTCTAACAGGTGTGACAAAATGTTTTTCAGGAAATGAAATCATATAAAGGATGTTCACTAACCACAACGGAATTAAACAGAAATTAATAACATAACGATATGCAGGAAACATCCTCAAAATGTCTGCCTGGAAATCAAACAAACATCTAAATAACCCATGAGACAAAGGAGAATTCTCAAAGAACTTTTAAAACATTTTGAACTTAATAAAAATTCAACATATCAAAATTTATGGGATGTAGTTAAAAATAGTGTGGACAGGGAAAACTACATCATTAAATGCTTACGTTAGAAGAGAACAAAAGACTAAACTTAGTAATCTAAGCTCGCAACATAAATCACTAGAGAAAGCAAATTAAACCCAAGGCAAGAAGAAGAAACGATATAAATAGGAGAAGAAATCAATGAAATTGTCTGTTTATTTTCTGTTTTTAATCAAACCAAAAGGTGGTCCTTTCAAAAGATCAATAAAATTGATAAACTTATAGCCAGACACACCAAGGGAACAAGAGAGAAGACACAAATTACCAATATTAGAAATAAAAGGGGGACATCACTATTGATCCCACAAACATTAAAAAGATAATAAAGGAATATTACAAATAACTCTATGCATATAAATTTGACAACTTAGACAAAGTGGACCAATTCCTTGAAAAACATAAATTATTAAAGCTCACTGAAGAAAAATAGATAACCCAAAGAGTTGAACATGTACTTTAAAAATTGATTTATTCTTAAACATCTGTCAACAAGAAATATCTCCAAACCGAGATGTTTTCACTCGTGAATCCTACCAAACATTTAAGGTAGAAATAATACCAATTTCACACAAACTTCCAGGAAATGCAAGAGAAGGGACAACTTCTCAACTCATTTTATATGAGGCTAGTATTATCCTAATACCAAACCCAAACAAAAACATTACAAGAAAGTAAATACAGAAAAATAATCTCTTATGAACATAGATATAAAAATATTCAATAAAATATTTAAAAATTCATCAACATACTTCATCATAGCAACAGAATAAAGAAGGAAAAGCAGATGATCTTGCCAATAGATACAAAAGATTTTTGACAAAATTCAACATCTATTCTTGATAAACATCTTTAAGCAAACTAGGAGTAGAAGAAAACTTCTTCAGTTTGATAAAGAGCATTTATATAAGAATCTAGAGATACCAAGATACTTAATAGTGATTTAATGTTTTCTTCCTAACACCAAGACCAGCATAGGATTTTAAAAGCAAGAAGATAATGCTACCACTTCTACTCACACCTTAGCAGACATTTCATAGTAGTAATACGCTTGCTGTCTCAAACCTCAGAAGCTCATTCTTACAGCCTTGTCTTGGTAAATGACACTGCCTCTGTCTGAAAGGCCCTTTCTTCTCTTTTCAACTAAGTCATACCCCCTCATGCTTGAACACCTTCCTCAAGACTTCTCTCCTGGGCTTCCCTGGTGGTGCAGTGGTTAAGAATCCACCTGCCAATGCAGGGGACACAGGTTCAAACCCTGGTCCAAGAAGATCCCACATTCTGCAGAGGAACAAAGCCAATGTGCCACAACTACGGAGCCTGCGCACCACAACTACTGAAGCCCGCATGCCTAAAGCCCATGCTCCGCAACAAGAGAAGCCACCGCAATGAGAAGCCCGTGTACCACAACAAAGAGTAGCCCGAGCTTGCCGCAACTAGAGAAAGCCCGCATGCAGCAATGAAGACCTAATGCAGCCAAAAATAAATAAATTTAAGAAAAAAGAAAACAATTACAAACCTTTTTTTTTTTTGGTGGTACACGGGCCTCTCACTGTTGTGGCCTCTCCCGTTTTGGAACACAGGCTCCGGACGCGCAGGATCAGTGGCCATGGCTCACGGGCCCAGCCGCTCCGCGGCATGTGGGATCTTCCCAGACCGGGGTACGAACCCATGTCCCCTGCATTGGCAGGCAGACTCTCAACCATTGCACCACCAGGGAGGCCCTACAAATCTTTGTTAAAAAAAAAAAAAAAAAAAAACTCATCTCTGCCAGGATAGATTCACTGATTGATTAATTAACTTGCTCATTCAGAAATGTTTATCAGAGATTGGTTCAAGATGGCAGAATAGAAGGATGTGCACTCACACCCTCTTGCAAGAGCGCTGGAATCACAACTAACTGCTGAACAATCATCGACAGGAAGACATTGGAACTCACCAAAAAAGGTACCCCCATCCAAAGACAGGAGAAGCAGCAATGAGATGGTAGGAGGGGCGCAAAAACAATAAAATCAAATCCCATCACTGCTGGGTGGGTGACTCACAAACTGGAGAACACTTATACCACAGAAGTCCACCCACTGGACTGAACGTTCTGAGCCCCATGTCAGGCTTCCCAACCTGGGGGTCCAGCAATGGGAGGAGGAATTCCTAAAGAATCTGACTTTGAAGGCTAGTGGGATTTGATTACAGGACCTCGACAGGACTGGGGGAAACAGAGACTCCACTCTTGGAGGTCACACACAAAGCAGTGTGCACACTGGGGCCCAGGGGAAGGAGCAGTGACCCCATACAAGACTGAACCAGACCTACCTGCTAATATTGGTGGGTCTCCTGCAGAGGTGGAGGGTGGCTGTGGCTCATCCTGGGAATAAGGACACTGGCAGCAGAAGTTCTGGGAAGTACTCCTTGGCGTGAACCCTCCCAGAGTTGACATTAGCCCTGCCAAAGAGCCAGGTAGGCTCCAGTGCTGGGTTACCTCAGGCCAAACAACCAACAGGGAAGGAACCCAGACCCACCCCTCAGCAGACAAGCAGATTAAAGTTTTACTGAGCTCTGCCCACCAGAGCAACACCCAGTTCTGTCCACCACCAGTCCCTCCCATCAGAAAGCTTGCACAAGCCTCTTAGATAGCACCATCCACCAGACGGCAGACAGCACAATTAAGAACAACAGTTCTGCAGCCATGGAAGGAAAACCACATTCACAGAAAGACAGACAAGATGAAAAGGCAGAGGACTTTGTACCAGATGAAGGAACAAGATAAAGCCCCAGAAAAACAACTACATGAAGTGGAGATAGGCAACCTTCCAGAAAAAGAATTCAGAATAATGATAGTGAAGATGATCCACGACCTCAGAAAAAGAATGGAGGCAAAGATCAAGAAGATACAAGAAATGTTTAACACAGACCTAGAAGAATTAAAGAACAAACACCTAGAAGAATTAAAGAACAAACAGAGATGAACAAAACAATAACTGAAATGAAAAATACACTAGAAGGAATCAATAGCAGAATAACTGAGGCAGAAGAACGGATAAGCGACCTGGAAGACAGAATGGTGGAATACACTGCCGAGGAACAGAATAAAGAAACAAGAATGAAAAGAAATGAAGACAGTCTAAGAGACCTATGGGACAACATTAAACGCAACAACACTAGCATTATAGGGTTCCCAGAAGGAGAAGAGAGAGAGAAAGGACCCAAGAAAGTATTTGAGGAGATTATAGTCGAAAACTTCCCTTACATGGGAAAGGAAATAGCCACTCAAGTCCAGGAAGACCATACAGTCCCAGGCAGGATAAACCCAAGGAGAAACACGCTGAAACACATAGTCATCAAATTGAAAAAAATTAAAGACAAACTATTCAAAGCAACGAGGGAAAAACGACAAATAACATACAAGGGAACACCCATAAGGTTAACAGCTGATTTCTCAGCAGAAACTCTACAAGCCAGAAGGGAGGGGCACAATATATTTAAAGTGATGAAAGGGAAGAACCTATAGCCAAGATTACTCTACCTGGCAAAGAACTCATTAAGATTCCAGACAAGCAAAAGCTAAGAGAATTCAGCACCAACAAACCAGCTCTACAACAAATGCTAAAGGAACTTCTCTAAGTGGGAAACACAAGAGAAGAAAAGGACCTACAAAAACAAACCTGTAACAATTAAGAAATGGTAATAGGAACATACATATCAATAATTACCTTAAACGTGAATGGATTAAATGCTCTAACCAAAAGACACAGGCTCGCTGAATGGATACAGAACCAAGACCCATATATATGCTGTGTACAAGAGACCCACTTCAGACCTAGGGACACATACAAACTGAAAGTGAGGGGTTGGAAAAAGATATTCCATGCAAAAGGAAATCAAAAGAAAGCTGGAGTAACAATACTCGTATCAGATAAAATAGACTTTAAAATAAAGAATGTTACAAGAGACAAAGAAGGACACTACATAATGATCAAGGGATCTATCCAAAAAGAAGATATAACAATTATAAATATATATGCACCCAATATAGGAGCACCTCAATACACAAGGCAACTGCTAACAGCTATAAAAGAGTAAATCGACAGTAACACAGTAATAGTGGGGGACTTTAACACCTCACTTACACCAATGGACAGATCATCCAAACAGAAAATTAATAAGGAAACACAAGCTTTAAATGACATGAAAGACCAGATACATATAATTGATATTTATAGGACATTCCACCCAAACACAGGAGATTAGACTTTCTTCTCAAGTGCAGACGGAACATTCTCCAGAATAGATCACATCTTGGATCACAAATCAAGCCTCAGCAAATTTAACAAACTTGAAATCATATCAAGCATCTTCTCCAACCACAACACTATGAGATTACAAATCAATTACAGGAGAAAAATACGTAAAATCACAAACACATGGAGGCTAAACAATATGTTACTAAACAACCAAGAGATCACTGAGGAAGTCAAAAAATACCGAGAGACAAGTGACAACGAAAACACAATGATCCAAAACCTATGGGATGCAGCAAAAGCAGTTCTAAAGAGGGAAGTTTATAGCAATACAAGCCTACCTCAGGAAGAAAGAAAAATCTCAAATAAACAATCTAACCTTATGCCTAAAGGAACTAGAGAAAGAAGAACAAACAAAACCCAAAGTTAGTAGAATGAAAGAAATCATAAAGATCAGAGCAGAAATAAATGAAATAGAAACAAAGAAAACAACAGCAAAGATCAATAAAACTTAAAGCTGGTTCTTTGAGAAGATAAACAAAATTGATAAACCATTAGCCAGACTCATCGCGAAAAAGAGGGAAAGGACTAAAATCAATAAAATTAGAAATGAAAAAGGAGAAGTTACAATGGACACCACAGAAATGCAAAGGATAATAAGAGACTACTACAAGAAACTCTATGCCAATAAAATGGACAAACTCTTAGAAAGGTATAACCTTCCAAGACTGAACCAGGAAGAAATAGAAAATATGAACAGACCAATCACAAGTAATGAAAATGAAACGGTGATTAAAAATCTTCCAACGAACAGAAGTCCAGGACCACATAGCTTCACAGGTGAATTCTATCAAACATTTAGAGAAGAGCTAACACCCGTCCTTCTCAAACTCTTCCAAAAAATTGCAGAGGAAGGACCACCCTGAAACACATTCTGTGAGGCCACCATCACCCTGATACCAAAACCAGACAAAGATACTACAAAATAAGAAAATTACAGACCAATATCACTGATGAATATAGATGCAAAAATCCTCAACAAAATACTAGCAAACAGAATCCAACAACACATTAAAAGGATCTTACACCATGATCAAGTAGGATTTATCCCAGGGATGCAAGGATTCTTCAATATATGCAAATCAATCAATGTGATACACCATATTAACAAATTGAAGAATAAAACCCATATGATCATCTCAATAGATGCAGAAAAAGCTTTTGACAAAATTCAATACCCATTTATGATAAAAACTCTCCAGAAAACGGGCATAGAGGGAACCTACCTTAAAATAATAAAGGCCATATACGACAAACCTGCAGCAAACATCATTCTAAATGGTGAAAAACTGAAAGCATTTCCTCTAAGATCAGGAACAAGACAAGGATGTCCACTCTCGCCACTATTATTCAACATAGTGTTGGAAGTCCTAGCCGCGGCAATCAGAGAAGAGAAAAAAATAAAAGGAATACAAATTGTAAAAGAAGAAGTAAAACTGTCACTGTTTGCAGATGACATGATACTGTACATATAGAATCCTAAAGATGCCACCAGAAAACTACCAGAGCTAATCAATGAATTTGGTAAAGTAGCAGGATACAAAATTAATGCACAGAAACCTCTTGCATTCCTATATACTAACAATGAAAGACCAGAAAGAGAAATTAAGGGAAAAATCCCATTCACCAGTGCAACAAAGAGAATAAAATATCTAGGAATGAACCTACCTAAGGAGGTAAAAGACCTGTACTCAGAAAACTAATAGACACTGATGAAAGAAATCAAAGATGATGCAAACAGATGGAGATATATACCATGTTCTTGGATTGGAAGAATTAATATTGTCAAAATGACTATACTACACAAAGCAACCTACAGATTCAATGCAATCCCTATCAAATTACCAGTGGCATTTTTTATAGAACTAGAACAAAAAAACCTTTAAATTTGTATGGAGACACAAAAGACCCCAAATAGCCAAAGCAGTCTTGAGAGAAACAAATGGAGCTGGAGGAATCAGACTCCCTGACTTCAGAGTATACTACAAAGCAACAGAAATCAAGACAATATGGTACTGGCACAGAAACAGAAATATAGATCAATGGAACAGCATAGAAAGCTCTGAGATAACCCCATGAACCTACGGTCAACTAATCTATGACAAAGGAGGCAAAGATATACAGTGGAGAAAAGACAGTCTCTTCAATAAGTGGTGTTGGGAAAACTGGACAGCTAAATGTAAAAGAATGAAATTAGAACACCCCCTAACACCATACACAAAAATAAACTCAAAATGGATTAGAGACCTAAATGTAAGACCGGACACTATAAAATCCTTAGAGGAAAACATAGGAAGAACGCTCTTTGACATAAATCACAGCAAGATCTTTTTTGATCCACCTCCTAGAGTAATGGAAATAAAAACAAAAATAAACGGAATCTAATGAAACTTAAAAGTTTTTGCAAAGCAAACTACACACAAGATGAAAAGACAACCCTCAGAATAGGAGAAAATATTTGCAAACGAATCAATGGACAAAGGATTAATCTCCAAAATATATAAACAACTCATGCAGCTCAATATTAAAAAAAAACAAACAACCCAATCCAAAAATGGGCAGAAGACCTAAATAGACATTTCTCCAAAGAAGATAGACAGTTGACCAAGAAGTACATGAAAAGCTGCTCAACACCACTAATTATTAGAGAAATGCAAATCAAAACTACGATGAAGTATCACCTCACACCAGTTAGAATGGGCATCATCAGAAAATCTACAAACAATAAATGCTGGAGAGGGTGTGGCAAAAAGGGAACCCTCTTGCACCGTTGGTGGGAATGTAAGTTGATACAGTCACTACAGAGAACAGTATGGAGGTTCCTTAAATAAACTAAAAATAGAATTACCATATGATCCAGCAACCCCACTACTGGGCCTCTACCCAGAGAAAACCATAATTCAAAAAGACACATGCACCCCAATGTTCATTGCAGCACTATTTACAATAGCCAGGTCACGGAAGCAACCTAAATGCCCATCAACAGATGAATAGATAAAGAAGATGTGGTACATATATACAATGGAATATTACTCAGCCCTAGAAAGGAACAAAATTGGGTCATTTGTTGAGACGTGGATGGATCTAGAGACTCTCATACAGAGTGAAGTAAGTCAGAAAGAGAAAAACAAATATCGTATATTTACGCATATATGTG
Organism: Phocoena phocoena; assembly: GCF_963924675.1. Taxonomy (NCBI): domain Eukaryota; kingdom Metazoa; phylum Chordata; class Mammalia; order Artiodactyla; family Phocoenidae; genus Phocoena; species Phocoena phocoena. The sequence continues at coordinate 59,123,261 of NC_089240.1, read as the reverse complement.
GAACCTAGAAAAATGGTACAGATGAACCAGTTTGCATGGCAGAAATAGAGACACAGATGTAGATAACAAACACAGGGACAGCAAGCGGGGGAAGTGAAGGGGGGGATGAATTGGGAGATTTTGATTGACATATATACACTAATATGTATAAAATAGATAACTAATAAGAACCTGCTATGTAGAAGATAAATAAAATTCAAAAAAATATTTATCAAGCACCTAATACATCTAAGTACTGTGGATATGGCAGGAAACAAAACAAAATCTTCACCCTCAAAGAACTCTGTCATTGTAAGGGGAGAACATACAATAAATAAATAAATAAATTTAAACTACGTAAAGTGGTAGATAAATGGTATGAAGAAAAGCAAAGCAAGAGAAGATGTCAAACAAAGGTGGTAGGCAGAAGAGTTTTGTGTGCTATAAAGGGTAGTCTGGGAAGGATATCTGTGATTTGAGGAAAGACCTAAAAGAAGTTAGGAAGCAAAGTGTACAGTGCATATCTGTGAAGGGGGAGACATTCCAGACAGAGGGATCAGAACGTGCAACAGCCCCAAGGCATGCTTGGCATGTTTGGTACTAAGAGTAAGGGGTGGAAGTGATAGACAATGTGGTCAAAGAGGTAACTCTGTATGAAATGTTAAGGACAGTTGGGATAAAAAGCCAATGGGAGTAGGAGGGTGACATGATTGGACTTATGTTTTTAAAGGATCATTATGGCTGCTCTGTGGAGATTAAAATTAAGTAGAGGGGCAAGGATGGAAGCAAAAGACCAGTTAGGAAACTACAGAAATAATCTATTTCAGAGCTGATGTTGGTTTAATATCAGGGTGGTAGCACTGGAGAAGAATTAGTTTAGATATATTTACAATGTTGAGATGATAGAATTGCAAAGGGATTTGCTGTGGGATGTGAGAGAAAGAGGAGAACTAGGGTATAACTGTCGGAGCAATGTCATTTTGTAGGCAAGAGGAGATGAAATCTGGAACACAGGTGAACAGGTTGGCTTTAGATAAAAGCATGGACAGTTCATCTATAGTAACAAGAGAGGAGATAGAGAAAACAGGTACAGATGCACGTAGGTGAGTAGGTGTGGGCGTAATAACTTTTGGAGTTTGGCGACTGATTGCTTTTTCTTTTCTCAGTGAAAGGAGAAATTTGGAATTGAGAGTTAAGAGGAGAGATATGATGGAGAATTAAGGAGAGAAGAGAGGCCAGGGAATAGTCATCCAAGGATATCCACTCTGACCAAACTCACCCCGATCCAGTTACTCACTTCACCAAATCCTAAACACCTACACATCAACTTCTACACAGCTGTATTCATTTTACTTAGTTGATATATGTCCTTCTATGCTCTATATTTGCTCTGGCTCCTTCATTAAAACCTCACCAATGGGGTACTCTATATGTGCCGTTTACTAGGAAGAGAATAAGAGATACAAACTACCCAATTTATTTATGGGGAGAAACCTGCAAATAGTATAGATGTGTCCTATCTGCTACCTCTGTCACACCTCTTGGATCTGGACTCTACTCTCCATCCCTACTGCCCTAGCTCAGGCCTTCATCATTTCTCACTTGGACTACTGTACCAGCCTCCTAACTACCTTTCCTCTCACCTCTCTCCAGTCCGTTCTCCACACCACTGCCAATACACAGAATTTATGCAACTCCCCTGCTTAATCTCCATTATTATCCCTGTTCATTTACTTTTCAAGGACCTGTCAAATTTCCAGTTGAATCTGTCACTCCATCTCCTTTTCGTGCTTCACATCCTACACCCTAGCCATGCCAAATTACATTTAATGCCTGAATACATCAAATCTTTCAATTATCCTGTGCCCTTGCACATCCTGTTTCCTCTACCTGAAATGCACATCTGCTCTTTCTCCACCAGATATTTTCACTAATCATTAGAGACTAGCTCAAATGTCACCTTCTCAGTGGCAACACAACCAGAGGTAACTTCACTTCTGTGCTCACATGCATCCCCTATAGCATTCATCTTAGTACCAAAAATATTTAAGTATTGAACTTCCCCACTAGCTCTATTACTCATCTTTTATCACAAGCATTTAGCACAGTGCCCAACACATAGTACATAAACAAATATTTTACAAATGAGTTTATTATAGAAGTGAATAGATTACAAACAGCAAAAGACAAAAATATAAATAGACTAAAACAGAAATAAAAATTCTTTAACATACCCAAACAAGATATATTTCTATGAAGCGTTTTAGAAATAGGAAAAAAGAAAACAGAAAAATCTCACCAATCTTAAAGAAGCAAATTTAATTTTTGACAAAGATGGTAAAGTGAGACCTGACAGGATAATGCACAACACAGCAAACACCCCTCTCTTTTCACCAAGTAGTCACAGCAACAGATGGAATAGGCTTTTACTCTGAAGTGTTTTTAAGGCAAATCTGTAGATTTCTGCTCAGAATAGTAGAAATGTCCAAGTTACTGTGTACACACAACGAAGAATAAATGCTGTCATTGTGTGACTTTGTAGTTTATAAAGCACTTGCACTTGTATTATCTCATTTAATTCCCACAACAACCCTGTCAGGTAAGTATTATTGTCTTCCTTTTACAGATGAGGAAACTGTGGCTCAGAGAATCCATAATCCAAGACAACAGTCAGTAAGAGAATAAGAGGCACAGCTGGGGTTCTAGTTCAGGTGTGCTTGACTATAAGTCTATTGTTCACTATACAGGCTAAGTGATATTTTCACGGCTTCCCAACAAGTACACTAAAATGAAACCAATAAATTGTTGGCATGGTTTTTGTGTTTTCCATCTTTTTTTGCTCTTGGTTCTTCAGTCTGACTACTTTCTACTGACCTATCTTCCAGTTGACCAATCTTCTCTTGAGCTGTATCTAATCCACTGTTAAGCTCATCTATTAAAATCTTAATTTTAGTCATTATAATGTTCAGTTCCAGAATTTCCTTTCTTTCATATGGAATCTAGTTCTCTGCTGAAATTCTCCATCTTGTCAAGTATTATGAACATATTAAGCACAGTTAAGTCTGAGCCTCCTAACTCTAAATCTCAGCCACATGTCAAGGCCTTTCTATTCTCTGTTTTTCCTCACAGTCCTATGACCTGATGTTACAGGTTGAATTGTGTCCCCCAAAATACACATGTTGAAGTCCTAACCCCTATTACCTCAGAATATTACCTTATTTGGAGATAGAGTCTTTACAGAAATAATCAAGTTAAAATTAGGTCATTCGGGTGGGCCCTAATCCAATATGACTGGTATCCTTATAAAAGGGGGAGAATTTGGACAAACAGATACACATAGAGTGAAGGCAATATGAAGAGACATTGGGAAAAGACAGCCATCTACAAGCCAAAGAGAGAGACCTGGAACAGATCCTTTTCTCACAGCCTTTAAAAGGAAACACCCTGCCAATATCCTGATATTTTACTTCTAGCATCCAAAACTATGAAACAATGAATTTCTGTTGATTAGGCACCCAATCTGTGGCACTTTGTTACGGCAGCCCTAGCAAACTCATACTGGTAAGCGTAGTAATTTTTGATTAAATGCCAGACATTGCATGTTAAAAGTTAGAGGAGGGGCTTCCCTGGTGGCGCAGTGGTTGAGAGTCCGCCTGCCGATGCAGGGGACACGGGTTTGTGCCCCGGTCCGGGAAGATCCTACATGCCGCAGAGCGGCTGGGCCCGTGAGCCATGGCCGCTGAGCCTGCGCTCCACAACGGGAGAGGCCACAACAGTGAGAGGCCCACGTACCACAAAAAAAAAAAAAAAAAAAGTTAGAGGAGCTCTGGATGATATTATCTTCCTCCAGAGAACATTTGCTTTTATTTCTGCCAGGTGATGAAGGACAAATCACCTTAATACTGCCTGAGATTTAGCTGATTCAAAGCCCTGCTTTAGTCTTTGTGAGGAATGGTATTTTTTCTAGTTCATCCTTACTCCTGGAGTTTAGCCCTTTGGGGATCCCAACTGAAAACCTGGGGTAATTACCAGGGTCCCTCCTCTTTGGCAGTCTCTAAACTCCAATTTCTGCCTCTCCAGCATTGTGAAATTGCTGAAAGCTCTGCTTAACTACTCAGATTTGTATCTGGCACTTTCTGCTTAACTTTCAACTTCTCTGCCCTGTACCACTTACAAATCAGCAAATGACACAAGAGAAAAAGTAGCATAAAATACTGGACTAAATTCATTGTACTTTCTTTTTCTCTGGTATCTTGGACCTTCAAGTCCTGATTACTATGGTAGCCCTGACCTCTAATTTTTGTCTCTATAGCCCTGTGAGACTGCTGAAACCTCTGCTCAGCTTCTCTGCCTCTTAGTTACTATTTTCAGTTTGGCTTCTCAGTGTCTCTACCCATACCACTTACACTGGCAAATGCCTTAAAGGGAACTGTAGCACAGAATGTTGGGCACACCTCAATACATCTCTCCTCTCCGGGATTTTGATCCCTACTTCCTTTGATAGCTCTCTGATGCTTTCAAATAAGTATATTGTAATTTTATGCAGCTTCTCCAGCCCTTCCTAGTTAGTCTGATACAAGTTAGTCTGTCAAAGCCATAAACAGAAGTCCTCACAGCCATGGTTTCTAATTCCACTGGCATGCCTGCCTTGGTTCATTCATTCGTTCTTTCCAGGATGTACTGGGCACATGCGATGTGCCAATAATTCTGCAAGACTCTGGGAAAACAAAATGTTCTTGTCTTTCAGAAACTCACAGTGGAATCGCTGGGGGTAAGATCACAAAGAAGACCACAAATACAAGTGGTAAAAATATAATGCTCAAGTGTTTTTAGAGGTGTGTAGAAGATGTTACATGGGAGAGATGGAAGTAACTACCTTTGTCTGATGCAGAGGTCAGAAAATGATCACAGAATAGAAGACATTTAAGGTAAATCAAGAATATGCCAGGTGAATAAGGAGTCAGAGAGAGAAAAGAAATGCACTTCAAGAGGAGATAACATATGAGTAAAGGTATGACAGTAGGCATGGGAAATTATGAATAGTTTGCTACTGTTGGAACTAGATGAGGGGATTGTGGAGGGCTCTGTCTCTGTCCAAAAACGTATTGTTCACATAGCTAATGGGTAACGAATGTCATTCCCAGAGATTCATGTTCAGTCAGATTTGTGGAGAATTTAACAACAGAAATTTAAGACTTCTCCAGCCAATGGCTTGTAAATTCAAAGGCAGCATTATTATGCTTACTAAGTAATGTAGTAGAATTGCTAAGCAATAAAGTCAAGTCTTTGAGGCAGCTGACTAGTCTATGGGGAAAGGAAATAAAACTTTTAAAACACTAAAATAGATACTGTGTGGTCAAGAACTGAAATGATTCAAGAAGTCTCATTTCCTGAGCTTATAAGGTCAGTTATCTATTACAAAGTTCAACAAGCAACAACAAGAGTTCTAATTTTTCAGAGGCTTTTTGTCCACTTTTGCCCTCAATGACATTGCCTTCAAAAAGCAATGTATCAGGGCTTCCCTGGTGGCGCAGTGGTTGAGAGTCCGCCTGCCGATGCAGGGGACGCGGGTTCGTGCCCCGGTCTGGGAAGATCCCACGTGCCACGGAGCGGCTGGGCCCGTGAGCCATGGCCGCTGAGCCTGCGCGTCCGGAGCCTGTGCTCCGCAACGGGAGAGGCCACAACAGTGAGAGTCCTGCATACCGCAAAAAAAAAAAAAAAAAAAGCAATCTATCAAATGCCTACTTACTTGTGAGACGAATATCCATAAGTCTAATAGGATTTCTCCCTTTTGTGGATTTAAAAATCTAAGATGCCAGACAACACAGATAACTTATCCCACAAAGATACCAAGACAGCACTATAAAAACACTGAACATCTACATAAACTGACAAGAAGAAGTGTTTACATGATCTATGCCTCAGGGAGCTGTCACTTCTGTGACGCTCAGGTCAGCAGAGTTTAATGAAGGAGATGAGAATTCTAGCTCTCTCAGGCTGACAGCAGAGAAAGGGTTTGGCAGACAAAGGAGAGGGCATTATTCCAGACACATGGTACAATGTGGAAGCAGTCTAAGCAAGAGAAGCCTGCACAAAGAAGCCAGAATATGTCTCTCTAAGAAAAGCAAAGTTACGTATTGCACTAAAGGAAGAGATGATGAAAAAGCAGTGGGCCATAAAGCCCAGAGAGGGGTCATCTGCAGTTCAGGCACAAGGGCTCTTTCCCTTTTTTCTATATTTCTGCTGGCAAGTTACAATTCTATAATTGAACATTAAGCATCCCCAGCCACCGTGAATCAATCCTTTATTCCTCCAAAGAACTCAAGAACACTCTACAAGCATATAAACAAACCACATCTAGGAATCAACTCACCAATGAAACATCACTGAGAAAGCATAGTACCTAGCCATGGCACACCATCATTTCATGATAGCAAGAAGGAAGAAACTAAACCTTGTTCCATTTCATTTAGATTTCTGATGCCAGAATCTAAATTACCCGTTAGAATTTGTCCATAATGCCAATGTTAGCCCTCAAAAACAATCTAGAGCATTCAAAGGTTAGAGTTATCAAGACCCTAGTTCCAATCATCTCCAAAAGACTAAAAACAATCTGGATACCTATTCTCCCTAGGGGAGGAGGTGAAGAGATTAAAAAAAAAAAAACTCAACGGAGGGAAGCAGCAAAGGTTGAATCCCTGAAGAAAACTCACATCCTTAAGATTACTGCCCAGAAGTAATGAACTACAGCAGAAAAATTTCAAACACATTCCAACATGCCTTTAATTAAGATAGTTTTGGGAGGTTCCAGAATTATAGCTATCAAACATGAAACCTAAAGAATTTACTGAGATTAAAAAGATTACCAACTTTAACTCAGAGGAAAAACACACTGGAAGAAACAGGTTAGTTAGAACACACTGGTAATGATGTCACTTTGCTGACCTTCAGACAACTGCTACATCACTTTAGGTACAATCAGTGATAAAACACCTGAATGACAATGGGTTGGGCATTGTACAAAATATAAAATTCAATATGATTCTTGCCCAGAGAGTTCAAATCAAGCATCTGATAAATTTCATTTTTCACTAGAAAAGTATGCTGATGCACTATAACCATTAACTTATTTTAAAATGTAACAATAAATACAGGTAGGATATATGATAATATGAAATTTCTAACAAGCCAGAATTTTTGTAGCATGTAGAAGCAAGCTGGGTACCCACATGAGTATGTATTTTGAAATATTTATGGATGGTTAACAAGAAAGGCTAATTTAACACCTACACGGCAGTTGCATGGAGACAGAGCTGTGAAATATTTGCATTTACTACTCAGTAAGAGGACCATCACCAGCACTGGCGTAAGAATGCCAGTTGAAATTAAATTAGATGAATTTCACAATTTCCAAGATATGCAATCTCCTTCCCTGAGAACTTTAATTTACATAAGCTGACTGGAAGTCACTCAAAAATGAAATTCCAACTATAAAATTACAAAAGAGAAAAGGATAGGTATCAAAAGAGGTAGCTATAAAAAATTATGTATACTCTCAGATTCTTTTTAATGTACAATAACAACAGTAATAGCATTTATTCTGTACTTACTCTGTGTCAAGAGCTATGCTACCTGCCTAATATGTATCATATCTTATTATTAATAGTAGTATTGTTTCCATTCTATAGATAAAAAAATGGAAGCTCAGAGGTTAAAAAAGCAATCCCAAATCACACATCTAGGAAAAGGTAGAGGAGAGGTTCAAACACAAGTCTGTCTGACTCTCAAGTTAGTATACATCAGTCTACTGATGTAACAAAGGAGACATAACCAATGATAATTACAAAAGAGTGCCATGTACCTGTAAAACACTAAAAAATCCAAGGTTCAGAATGACATGAGCCTTAGAAGGAGATATAGTCCAAGGATAACAAACAGGGATTTCAAACTGCCATCAACAATAAGAAGAAATGTAATGTTAGGTTACAAAGAGAAAACAAACAAACAAAAAACAATTCCTACTTTATTTCCATGTATCCTCAGTTAAGAAAATTTAGGACACGAAAGGGTACAACAAACATTAGAAAGATACTAAAAACAGAGACCCAAGAACAGGTCAAGAAGTACTTGCCCTAGAATAATCACATTCCAGGATAATCACATTCCAGGATACTGGAAAGACCTTGGGCTAAGATTTCCAAACTGCTGTCTAGACAAAATTGTGAATAAAGAGAGAGGGACAGAAGTCTGGAGGGAGGCAAACGTACTTTTGATTTTCAAAAGGAAGAAAGTAATGTTTGCAAGCTGGTGAATTTAATCTAAATTCTAAGCAAGTTGTATAAAACACATTATTAAACTTCTGTTTAATAGGAAGACTTCTGGTCTGGGCAGTATGGTGTTTTTCCCTGCTGGGAATGGCACAAGACACAACTGAAGGAGAAATCTAAAGGGTGGTAAGAAGCTGAGCTGTTTTGGGACCCTATAAATGGAGGAACAGCACAACAACAGGATATTTTGCATCCCCACATCCAACAAAGAAAGGCCACCCAGACCTGGTATTTCTAGATCCTCCATCCTAACAAAACAAAGTCAGCCCAGGTAGGCTCATTGCTCTCCAGAGTCAAACAGAAGTCTCTGACAACATTAGGCAAGCCCAACATTATTAGTACAGAGGATCAACTGGGAGCTAGAGGGGCGCTGGTCCCAACTCCAACATGTAGGGAGAGGGGGGTTGTTTCCACACCAAAAATTCTCCAACACCAGCAAGGTGTCCAAGAATTAAACTCAATTCGGCCATTATCTACCTGGAGATAGCATCAGATTCCACAGGTTAAGAGTTCAGTCTCACAAACTGCCCCTTCTCCCCAACTTCAGACACCAGTCACACATCCAGGTTGTCACCTGTGTTTCTGAATGACCACCTATAGATTGGAGGTTCCAACAGCCCTCTCCTTGGGCTTGACTAATTTGCTACCGTAGCTCACAGAACTCAAGAGAAATATTTTACTTACTAGATTACCAGTTTGTTATAAAAGGATTTAACCCAGAAAATCCAGATGAAAGAGATGCATAGGGCAAGGTATGGGGAAAGGGTACAGAGCTTCCATACCCTCTCCGAGCATGCAACTCTCTCCAAATCTCCATGTGTTCACCAATTCAGAGGCTCTCTGACCCACTACTTTTGGGTTTTTATTGTGGCTTTGTTACAATAGGCATGATTGATTAAATCATTGGCCATTGGTGATTGATTCAACCTCCAGCCCTTCTCCTATCCCTGGAAATCATAGGATGGGACTGAAAGTTCCAACACTCTAAGCTCTAATCAAGGTTGATTCCCCTGGCAACCAGCCCCCATCCTTAGGTGCTTTCCAAAAGTTACCTCATTAACAGAAACACAGTAGTGGTGGAAAAGAGGTTGTTATGAACAACTAGACACCCATTTCACCTTATTGCTCTGAAGTGATTTCAGGATCTGAGGACAAAGACCAAATTTTATAACAAAAGATGCTCCCATTGCTCTTATCACTCAGGAAATTCCAAGGGTTTGGGGAGTGTGAGCCAGGAACAATGGATGAAGACCAAATATATATGAGAAATATATTTTAGTCATCTGAATGACCAAATATATATTTCTTTTAAATCACAATATCACAGAAGCCTAGCCAGAAATAAGTAGCCAGGGGAAGTACTCTCCTTCCCCCCAGGCCTGAGATGCCTTGCCCACCCAGAGATACCAAGGCTGTCAGGCAGAGCATATAAGAGAGACCCAGCTACAGCAGAAAGCCGGTCTGGGAAGCCTCTTTATCCCTATGGGTCCCAAACTCTCCACCCCTACCCAAAGACAATGGGAGGGATGATGGAATGGAGAAATGGGACTCAAGTCACAAAAAAACATCCCAGTTCCAAGAAGCTTCTTTGTCTCACAGACCCAACATTCTCCTCCCCTGTGCAGTGACTTTGGACCAGTGTGGGGGTAGGGGGGACACTGATGAAGAATCCCACTGTGCCCCTCCTTCACTCAGAGACATCCAGTGACAGGCTTGGGGAAATCCTTTCTGCCCCTTAAGGCATCATCAGCAAGGACCAGTAGAAGTCCCAGCAGCACCAGATAAACCAAGCAAACTAAAATGATACCACAAAGTCTACAAAAAGCAAACTGTCATTGGAACCACAGCCTACATGCTAAACCTAAACAATGTGCTATCTGCTAAAATAAAAGATTTAAATAGAACCCAGAGTCTCCTAATATAGTAGATACACATCCATGATACAGTCAAAAATCACCCATCATACCAAGAAAATAACAACTTGAAAGGGAAAAGACAATCAATCGAGGCCAGCACAAGGATGAATCAGATGTTGGCATTATTTCACAAAATTTTAAAGCAGACATCAAAAAAAAATGCTTCAAAAATCAATTACAAATTCTCTTAAAACAAAAGAAAACAGAAAAGCCTCAGCATGGAAATAGAAATAGGAAGCTGAGTTGAACTCCAACAGGATAAACTTAAAAGAAATCCATTCCATGACACATCATAATTAAAATTTTGAAAGTTAAACACCAGAAAAAATCTTGAAAAGAGAAAGAAAGAAATGACATGTTACCTATATGGAAACACCAATTCAAAACACCAAGGATTTCTATTCTGAAACCATGGAGGCTAGTAGAAAGTGTCACAATACTTTTCAAGTTCTGAAAGAAAACAACTGTCAACCATAGATTCTGTATCAGGTGAAATTATCCTTTGAAAGTGAAAAGGAAATAAACACATTCTCAAATAAGGAAAAACTAAAAGAATTTATTGCTAGCAGACCTACCCTGAAAGACTGGCCAAAAGAAGTTCTTCAAACACAAAGGAAATGATAAAGGAAGTAAACATGGAACATCAGGAAGGAGAACGGAACAACAGAAAGAGCAGAAATATAGGTAACACAATAGATTATTTTTTTCTCATGAATTGCATAAATCTTATTTGATGATTGAAACAAAAATTATAACACCATCTGATACTCAGGACAATGGTATTTAAATGAGGGGAAGGTAAGGAGACCTAAATGTAAGTGAAGTTTTCACTCGAAGTGGTAAAATGTTACTGGTAGACTTACAAGTCACATGTGTATATGATAATACCCAAGGGCAACTACTAAAAAAGAGATGCACTCAAAGACACTATACATAAATCAAGCTGAAATGCTCAAGTAACCCATGAGAAGTCAAGAAAACAGAAACAGAAGAATGAGAACCACAGAAAACAACAGATAAAATGAATAATGAAATGGCAGACTTTTATTAAAATGGTGGTACCATATATATGTATATATATATAATCTTACATGTAAATGGTCTAAATATACCAATCAAATCAAAAAACAAACAACCCAATCAAAAAATGGGCAGAAGACCTGAATAGGCATTTTTCCAAAGAAGATATACAGATGGCTAACAGGCACATGAAAAGATCCTCAACATTGCTAATTATTAGAGAAATGCAAATCAAAACAACAATGAACTATCACCTCACACCTGTCAGAATGGCTATCATCAAAAAGACCACAAAAAACAAATATTGGTGAGGATGTGGAGAAAAGGGAACACTTGTGCACTGTTGGTGTGACTATAAATTGATGCAGCCACTACAGAAAACAGTATGAAGGCTCCTTAAAAAAACTAAAAATAACCACATGATCCAGCACTAGGTATATATCCAGAAAAAACAAAAACACTAATTCAAAAAGATACATGCATAGCAGCACTACTTACAATAGCCAAGATATGGAAGCAACCCAAGTGTCCATAAACAGACAAATGGATAAAAAAGATGTGAGATATATATATATATATATTACTCAGCCATGAAAAGAATGAAATTCTGCCACTTGCAGCAATGTGAATAGACCTAGAGAATATTAGGCTTGGTGAAATAAGTCAGACTTAGAAAGACAAATACTGTTTACTATTGTTCATATATGAAACCTAAAAAAAATAATACAAACAAATGTATATAGCAAAACAAAAATAGACTCACAAATATAGACAACAAACTAGTGGTTCCCAGAGGGGAGAGGAAAGGGGGGAGGGGCAAGCTAGGGGTATGGGATTAAGAGATACAAACTAATATGTATAAAATAAACAACAAAGATATATTGTATAGCACAGGGAAGTATAGCCATTATCTTGTGATAACATTTAATGGAATACATTCTGTAAAAATACTGATCACTATGCTGTACAGCTGAAGCCAATATAATATTGTAAATCAACTAGGCTTCAATTTAAAAAATTATACCAAAAGATAGAGATTTACTGAGTGAATAAAAAGACATGACCCAACTATATATTCTTTACAAAAAAACCTCACAAAAGACTCAATAATACAGGTAAGTTAAAGTAGAATTACTGAAAAAGATACACCATACAAACATTACTTTACAAAAAAGCAAGAATGACTATATTAATATCAGATAAAGTAGACTGCAGAGCAAAGAAAATTACTACAAACAAACAGGTATATTACATAATGATAAAGGATCAATCCACCAGGAATATATAGCAATTCTAAATGTGTGTACAACAAACAACAGAACCTTACGACACATGAAACAAAAACTGATAGAACTAAGTGTAGTAATAGAAAATCAAGGATTACAGTTAGGGCCTTAAGCATCCTGCCTCCAGCAACAGATAGAACCACAAGAGAGAAAATTAACAACGATAGAAAAGATCAGAAAAACACAACCAACTGGATCTAATTTCCATACATAAAACTCTCTACGTAACTAAACAGCAGAACACACATTGTTTTTCAAGTATTCATGGAACAGTCTATAAAACAAACCTCAACAAACTTAAAAGAATTAAAATAATACAGTGTTATCTGATCATAATGGAATAAAACTAGAAATCAAAAAAAATACAAAAGGAAATCTCTAAATACATAGAAGTTAGAAAACACAGTTCTACATAATCCATGAGTGAAAGAGGAAGCATCAAAGGAAATAAAAAATACATAGAACTGAGTGAAAATGAAGATACAACATAGCAAAATATCTGGGATGCAGCTGAAGTAGTACTGAGAGGCAAACTTGTAGCACTAAAAGCCATCATTAGAAATAAGGTCTCAAATCAATAACCTATGTTCCTACCTCAAGAAACTAGAAAAAGGAGAGCAAAATACACCCAGGGGAAGCAGAAGAAAGGAAATAAAGATAAGAGCAGAAATCAATGAGATTGAAAATAGAAAAACAAAATAGAAAATAGATGAAGCAAAAATCTGCTTGGGAAAAAAAAACAGTAAAATTGGCAAAACTCTAGCAAGAATGACAAAAATAAAACTAGAGAAGACACAAATTACCAATATCAATAATGAAACTAAATCCTACAGCCATGAAAAAGACAATAAAGAAATATTACAAATAACTTTATGGTCATAAATTTGACAACTGAGAAGAAGTGGGCCAATTCCTCAAAAACCACAAACAGCTGAGCCTCAACCAAAATGAAATAGACAATCTGAATACCCTTATAACCAACAGAAAAATTCAATTTGTAATTTAAAATTTCCTGAAAAAGAAATCTCTAGCCTCAGCTGGATTCACTGGAGAATTCTACCAAGGATTTAAGTAAGAATTAATGCTAATTTTACAAAATCTCTTTCAAATAGAAAGAGGAGGTGATACTACCCGATTCACTTCATGAAGCCAATATTGCTTTCATACCAAAACCAGACAAAATACAAAAAAAGAAAGAAAACTAAGACCAAATACTGCTTATGAACTTAGATGCAAAACTCCTCATCAAAATATTAACAAATTGAATTCAACAATATATAAAAAGAATTGTTCACCATGACCAAGTGGGGTTTATTCCAACGACACAAGGCATTTTCAACATTCAAAAAGCAATCAATGTAATCCATCATAATGAAAAAGCTGAAGAAGAAAAATCATATGATTATATCAATTGATGCAGAAAGAGTATTTGACAAAATCCAACACTCATTCGGGGGAAAAAAGTTCTCAGTAATTTGGAATAAAGGTACCTCAACTTGAAAAAAAGCATCTACAAAAACTCTACAGCTAACATATACTTAATGGTGAATGACTGAATTTTGTCCCTAAGATAGAAACATGGCAAGAATATCTGCTCTCGATACCCTAATTGACATGTAGATTAGAAGAGAGAAATAAAATTATCTCTATTTCAGATGCTATGAATGTGTAGAAAATCCCAATGAAACCATAGAAATACTCTTAGAAGATATGTGAGTTCACAAAGGTTCACAGCATAGAAGATCAACGCACAAATATTCAATTGCTTGTCTAAATACTAACAATGAACATGCAGAAACCAAAATTAAAAACAATACCACTTATAATTGCTCTGAAGAATATGGAATACTTAGGTATATACTTAATAAAACATGTACAGGATGCATAACTTTGAAAATTACAAAATGATGATAAAAGAAATCAAAGACATAAATAGATGGAGAGATACTGTGTTCATGGAATAGAAGATATACATTAAACATGTCAATTCTCTCCATATTGATCCACAGGTTTATTGTAATTCCTATCAAAATCTCAGCAAGAATTTTTGTAGACATAGGCAAACTTACTCTAAAAGTTATATGGAAAAGCACAGGCACTAGAATAGCTAGAACAATCTTGGAAAAAAACAAAAAAGTGGGAGGAATCACTCTACCACATATTAAGTGTTAGTATATAGCTATCATAATCAAAACAGTGTGCTGTTGGTAGAGGAATAAACATATAGATCTATGTAAAAGAATAGAGAACCCATAAATAGGAACACATAAATATGTTCAACTGATTTTTGACAAAGATTCAACAACAATTCAATGGAGGAAGCATAGTGTTTTTAACAAGTGGTGCTGGAACAATGAATATTCACAGGCAAGAAAAGTAACCTTGACCTAATCCTTACATCTTATATACAAGTTAACTCAAAATAGATCATGGACTTAAATATAAAAGCAAAATTATAAAAATTTTAGAAAAGAACATAGGAAATGTCTTTGGGACCTAGAGCTAGGCAAAGAGTTCTCAGACATGACACCAAAAGCATGATCCTCTCCATAATAAGAAAGATTGGTAAATTGAACCTCACCAAAATTAGAAACTTTTGCTCTATGAAAGCCTATGTAAACAAATAAAAAGACAAGCTTACAGAATAGGAGAAAATATTTGCCAGCCACATATTTGAAAAGGGACTTATATTTAGAATATATAAGGAATTCTCTAAACTCAACAGTAATTTGTTTAAAAAGCAAATAATTCTATTAGATAATGGAAAAAGACATGAAGAGACATTTAACAAAGAGGATATAAAGATGGCAAATAAGTACATTAACAGATATCCAATACCATTAGCTATTAGGAAAAAGAAAATCAAAACCACATTAAGATATCACTATACTATCCAAATAGCTAAAATTAAAAATAGTGCAACACCAAAAGCTGGCAAGGATGTGAATAAACGGGATCACATATTCCTTGCTGGTGGGACTGTAAAATAATGCAGCCACTCTGGAAAACAGTTTGGCACTTTCTTTTAAAAAACCTAAACAGGGCTTCCCTGGTGGCGCAGTGGTTGAGAGTCCGCCTGCCGATGCAGGGGACACGGGTTCGTGCCCCGGTCTGGGAAGATCCCACATGCCGCGGAGCGGCTGGGCCCGTGAGCCATGGCCACTGAGCCTGCGCGTCCGGAGCCTGTCCTCCGCAACGGGAGAGGCCACAACAGTGAGAGGCCCGCGTAACGCATAAAAAAAAAAAAAAAAAAAAAAAAAAAAAACCTAAACATACAACTACCATATCACCTAGCAACTGCACTCCTGGACATTTATGCCAGAAAAAATGAAAACTTATGTTCATATAAAAACCTGTTCATGGATGCTCATAGCAGCTTTATTTGTGGCTGCCAAAAATTGGAATCAGCCTTGATGCCCTTCAATAGGTGAATGGTTATACAAACTATGGTACATCCACGCCATGGAATGCTAGTCAGAGGCAGATACAGGCTTTGTTGGACTTGAAGTATGTATAAATTGCAAGATTCTCTTTAAGAAAAATAATACAAAATTATAAATACAAAATTAGCTACAGGGCCTTGGAAGGGGTCCCTGCAAGTGAGGGGCCTTGGAACTTAATCTTCATTACCTTTATAGTAAATCTACCTCTTAGTCACTGTTGTAGCCCCAATTCCTAGCACTGCTCCTTAAGCATGTAGGTGTTCAATAAAAATTTATTGAATGAATGAATGAACAATAATGTAGTAGCATAAAAATGGCTAGTATCACCTGAAGCTACAATAACAGACATATATCCAGATGGAGAATGCAATCATCAGGCCTGGTCAGACCACATCTAGAATATTTCTCCTGCTTCAACAATAGGAAACAAAAGCCTTCTTTGACCCCAAAAGCCTGGATTGAAAACCATGTGCTATGTCTTTCCTGTATTGCAGCCTTATCACCTTGTTTTGTACTACCTGTTCCCATGTCTGTAACTCACACTAGATTTTAAGTTCCATGAAGTCAGGGACTATGTCTGTCTATTTCACTGTTACATTCCTAAATGCTGGCACAGTATCTAACACACAGAAGGCATTCAGTAAATATCTGTGTAATGAAGGATAATTCAGAGAATGTCCAAACAAGAGTAGCCTAGGTAGTGAAGAAATTTAATACCATGTTTCTCATTCAAACACTTGCTATATGAGATACATTCAAATATAAGATATAGTCCATGCCCTCAAGGAGCTCACAACTCAGAAGATGTGTGAAAATATAGCTTCAAAATTATGACCATAACACACAGTGTGGAAAGTGCAACAAAGTAACATAGGAACAGTTGAAAGAAGATATTTAGCCGGGAGGGAGGTTGGGGGGGTGGGGGACAATTCAGGAGGACATGGTGATTTCTGTCTTCCACCTGAATGGCTATCAAGTGGAAGACAGTTTATGACTCCATAGAGGGGAGGGACAGAAGTAGCTGACTGCTGACTGCACTGTTAAATGAAAAAGGTTTTTATAACAACTAGGTCGGCTTGCAAATGGCATGGGTTGGCTCCAGTGAGGGCAAGTTCCCCATTACTGACACATTTCAAGCCTAGGATGATGACCACTTGGTAGAGGTATTGTTGAGGTGATGAACAGAGGAGATGAGGACTTGAGCTGGATAACCTTTGTGTCCATTCTAATTCAGAAATTCTCTGATACTTTTGGCCTATGCTTTAGAGAGAGGGAAAATAATCGATCTTTTCATACAAGAATCCTATACTAAATATACCTGTCCAGCTGTGTCTTAAGTAAAAGATCAATACTTAACAGAAATTATGTCTCCATGTAGTACATGTTAATCTTTAATCTCATCCTCCAAATCCTTTGATTTGTGGTAGTTTGAAATATTTCTGTCTACTACAACATATACAAGATGAAGTGAAAGGTTCTTTGAAGTCACATCTGCATCACAATAGAGCTAATGACAAGCTTCCCAATTTTTCTGGACATGACTAGGAAGAGGTTCCTCCATTCCCTATTGGAATCAGCCATACTAGAGGCAGCACTTGCATTCTCAGATGTCTTCAGAAAACCTATACATTCTTTCCTCCCTCATTCTCACCCTGATTATGGAACAGTGAACCTGAGGCTGGTTTATTAAATACTTTAAAACCGGTTGTTGTTTTCTCAAAACAGATTTAACACATTTGTTCCACCTGCTCAATTATGCTCCCGATTACTTTCTTGTGCTTTCACTGAAATTTTTAATCCATCCCTCAAAGACTATGCTCCGCAAATAAACTCTGAAACACTGCTCCATTTAAGTGTTGCTCAAAAGAGTAAAGGTTGTGTGGGGGTGCCAACAATGGGAGCAAGAGAAAGGTGAATGTGTTTGTCATGTCCTCTGGTAAGCAAATTGACTAACGTCAACCCCTTCCCAATCAAAGAGATTAGGGAAATAGCGATGGGGGAAATATGGGGGAGTGGGAGAGGGGGAGAAGGTAACAAGTTTGACAATCACCCCTCTGTTTTCTCTGGCTGCTTAAGTATCCTGACTAAACAACAGCTCTTCCACACACATGCCAAAATCAATCAGATCTCCAGAGGATGGTTTAAGTGGGCTGAAGTGAAGTATGGACCAAATGACACACTACTAGAAAACACTTTGTAAATTAAGTGCTAAACATACATTATCAATAATAACTCCACCTAACTCCTCCCAGTCAAACTTTATTCTCTTCCATGTCATCCAGCTCTCTGACATAATACCTCTAGTTATACCCTTCTACTCAATCACACCTTTTTGCTTTCTCACTGTTAAGTAAACTTCAGGAAGACAAAACCAGCAACAGCTAATGTTTTTTGAATGCTTATACCATTACACTGACACATACTCCTCCATCTGATCTTTACAATCCCCTAAAATAGATACTATAAAATTCGTTTTACAGAAGAGAAAACTGAAGCTAAACAAAATTTAAGTAATTTGGCAAACTTCACACAGCTAGTAAGCAGCAGAGCCAGGCTCTTTGATTCCAAAGCACTTGCTTTCCTTAGATTCCTCATGCTCAGAGCACTTGAGAACTAGTACTAATTAACTAGTAGAGATTAAAAACAACTATGACTTGAATGCTTTCTCACATTGATGACGGATTTCTCTAAATAGTCACTGACACATTTCTGCTTAAATTTTAAACAATCCACATAATTTTTCATTCCTTGTGTGCTTCCTAACTTGGCTCTTCTCTTATGTCAAGTAAACTTTATTTTGTTCTCCTTTCCTTTTTTCTACTTATTTCTTGTTCATGCTTCTCCAAATGCCTAAATAAATTCTCACTGTTCTATCAGAAAAAGTTGAGACAAAATCATGATTTAAAGAAGGCCTCTAAAATTATTACAATAAATATTTAACTGTATTAAATATATAAGCACTAGATCAGGAACTATGAAGGTTAAAAAAGATGAAAACTCAACTAGCCCCTGACCTCAAGAAGATTATAATTTAGTAGGAGACATAAAACACTTATACATGTAACCACAATTTACACAATTTGTATGTTAGGTCTGAAGAGTAGTTTATAGCACTAGAAACGTTAAGTGGAGAGAGAGAGGACTTTCTGTATGGGGTGATTGGGAAACTAGGGAACAGTGTAAGTACTCTTATCCTCACTTTATAGATAAGGAAATCGAGGTACAGAGTATAGTCTAGGGAGTTGAGGTTTTCAAAGGCAAAAAACCTCAAATATTTGCAAATGACAGTTCTTCTATATACTACAATGAGTAAGCATTTACATCCTAAAATCATTAATGTAACAAAATAATTCTGGTATCATCTAAAGTGTGGTAAAAAGAGGTTCAATCCCTAGTGCTTCCCTCCTATTCTCCAAGATTTCTCCTTTAAAAGTATGACCTGAATCATCCAAGGACTAGTAAAGATGTCTAAATTCCAATCAAAACCGATCCTCTCTTCATTCTGCAATTTCTTTTTCCTTTAACAATATTGTTCAGGTCAGCTATAGGTCGGCTGCTCTGACTCCTGCAGTCTTTTCCCACAGGCTATGCTGCCCTCTCCTTTCCACCTAGAGGGCAGAGAAAGAGTACAGAACTGAGAAGGCAACAGGAGTATCATTCCTTTTGCTTGGGAAAGAAAGCCTTTCGTCACCTAGGCTTCAGATAAGGACTAGCTTCACAATTCCATTCGAAGTCAATGGTCTATAACCTAGTCCATCTAAGATTTGAACAGCAAATGTGGAAAATGTTGGTGTTTATAAGTTAACCAAATGTAGGTATATACGTATAAAGATAAACAGTTTAATACGCAGTTACAAATGCCATTTCATTTGTCCAGTAAATCAGTCTCTAAGCAAACAGATTACCAATGAAACCAGTATAAAGAGATTCAGAGCTGAAAAAAATAATTCTTGAATCAGTGGTTCAGAACTATGATTTCAGAAATGCCTCTTGTCTCAAAAATGGTTTCTTTGATCTGGCCACAAGTTCATGACATGGCTGCTGAAAAGAAAAGCCCAGAGCAATCTTAGTCTATACTAGGAGAAGTCTAATGACTGGATTAAAGAAAGGCACAATTCCACTATACTCTGAGCCAGACAAATAATCTCTAAAGTATGAGGTCCAGTTCTTTGTGCTCCATTTTAAAGGAGAAGTAAACACCTAAGAGTAGGTTCCAAATAGTGTTTCCAGTATAATGAAAATCCTGCAAATCATTCATACAAGGAAGGAATGAAAAAACTGGGAATGTTTAGTCTAAGTTAAAATTAAGAGAAATCATAAAACCTATCTTAAGTATTAAAAGTAAATGTAAAATGAAGGGAATGAATGAGACAATCTTCCAATCCCTCCTACTCTGTCTATGATTTTGTTGTTAGAAAGAATCAGATTTTAACATCTTTCCCACTAAGCCACTAAAATTGTCAAATAATGGAAGGAGCTGCTTCAAAAGAAGAGTAAAGTGACCATCCTTGAAGATATTCAAGCAAAATACAGAGTAATCTTTCAGGAATCCTCTAGAAGCGTTACTTGCAGTGTAGGAGGGTCACTATATAATGTACTGAAGAATGCAATTCCGGAATCAGACTTGAGTTTGACACCTGGATCTGTTGATTCTTAGCTATATAAACCTAGGTGAGTTAACCTCTCTGAATCTGATTCCTCATTTATAAAAATGCAGACAAAAATAGGATACTTCTAGGAGTTGTCGAAAAGATTAAGTAAAAAACTGCAGGTAAGCATTTATCACTGTGCCTGACATACAATGAAAACTCAATAGATGTCTGATATCATTATTATTGAATGGGACTAGATAATCTTTAAAGTATCTTCCAATTATAAGAGCCGATGGGTCCATAAACAAACTTTGGTAATATCACCAAAGCAGATGTAAATCTCCTGCCTGTTATAATGCAAGAGTCTCTTCATCTATTGAGATTCATTTCCTGCCATCACAACAACATGGCAGCCAACAGGGTCTACTTTTCCTGGTAAGATACCATTTGGCCTGGCTGAGTTGGGGCCTGATCCATACCAGACAAGTAGGGAACACTGTCTGGGACACAGGAGGATTATAAGAGCTGGTGGCAATATAGAAGTTAGTATAGGCATGGGCTGGACAGAAACCAAAATAAAAGACCAGCAATGGCAGAGCTAGTTGCAATAATAGGATAGGGTAAACAAACATGGTTTGTTACCAGTAGTAACTTAAACTGTATGAATCTAAAAAATTTAACAATATTTAAGATAAATAGTCCAAAATCCAAAATTTTAAATGCAGTCAGAGAAAGCTTTAATGAGCCTGTTGCAATACCCAGGTGGGTCACAAGAAAGAAGTTATTTTGATAAAGATTCCTTACAATAAGCTGGGCACTGTGTTAAGTACTTACACACGTTACTTATTAAAACTTCACAACAACTCTTTATCACCACCAGCATTTTATGCACATAGAAACTGAAGCTCAGAGAAATTGAATAATTTGCCTAAGATCACATTGCTAGTAAAGAACATGAGCTAAGGCAGGTCTCTTAAGAATGAATTCTTCATATCCATTCAGTCTTCACTGTCCATATCCCATAGGAAAAAAAATGTCTTCTGATTGGAGTTGGGGACTTATTGAGATAAGAGGTTGCTCCTGAGAACTCTACTAACATGCACCTTACGGGGAAGGAGTGCTTTCCTATCATCAATGTTAGAATCATGATGTTGTGTGATCTACTTGTATCAGGCTGGGCCACAGAGATCCTATCATAACCACACCATAACCCCAACTCTGCAATTTAATTTTTCCTCCATGTGAAGTGAGGCACTATCAATTCTGCCTCACTTCAGAAGAATGGAAAATATATGGGCTAAACACTAAGTTCATATATGCGACGATAACATTCAATTCCTATTTCCAAAGGAGTCACTCTTCACTGACCCAAAGTTTACAAGAAAAATGTTCTTACTTCCCCAAATTATTAGCAAGTCATGAGGGTGCACACCTACGGAGGAGATTAGGCCAAAGGGTACTCAGGAAAGAGTGAACGCAAATCATAACAACAGGATGTAGAAACTTTTAATAAAAAGTAAAATTGGGGGGCTTCCCTTGTGGTGCAGTGGTTGAGAGTCCGCCTGCCGATGCAGGGGACATGGGTTCGTGCCCCGGTCCGGGAGGATCCCACATGCCACAGAGCGGCTGGGCCCGTGAGCCATGCCCGCTGAGCCTGCGTGTCCGGAGCCTGTGCTCCGCAACGGGAGAGGCCACAGCAGTGAGAGGCCCGCATACCGCAAAAAAAAAAAAAAAGTAAAATTGGATCAGAGATACAGTTCTTTACCTGAATACTGTATACCATGATTTGAAAGGAATTTTGATAATTTTTATAACTGTATGAAATTATCATAAAGTTCATAAAAGTTCATTAGAAGATCATAATTGTTGCTTAAAAATGTTAGAGTTATCTTAGAGATAGCACTCCCCTTCAAGAAGAGAGAAATTATCTCTATGGAGATTTGATGGGAAAATGAAATAACAACTGAGATGAGAAAAAGATGAAAATAATACAGAGCATGATAATTTATTATATAGGATCTCAGTTGTGCTTATAGACTAAGCTATGGTTATTAATATTAAACTATCATTGTTTCACACGATTACATTCAGAAGTTGATGTGTTATCATTTTGGTTCTATGGCAGGCAGACAGCACAGAAAAATATATTTTCAGACTTTAAAAGAGAAGTCACCTCTAGTGTTTTCTTTATTAAGTTAGACCTGGTAACCAAAGAATACTGCAGTAAAATTGGGGTCAGCATAATGTTGTGGAAGAAAAGGACATGAGCCTTTCGTGAAAGTCTACCATGAATAGGTATTGTGCTAGAGATTTTACATGTTATTTCAGCTAATCTTAAAGTCAAATCTGTGAGGCAAGCCTCATCACCCCATTTTGTAATGAGGCAACTGAGTCCCCAAGATGTTAAGAAACAAGTACCCAAGAACACACTGCCAGCGAGACCATTATATAGAGGTTACTTAGCCACCTTCTAATTATTAATTTGATGTTTCCCTTCTCAAAAGGCTATTTATATTGTTTGAAAAGATGAGCAAAATTGACAAACCTTTAGCTAGACTAATGAAGCAAAAAATAAAAAAGACTCTGCTAAAATCAGGAATGAAATAGGGGACAATACTACTGACTGTAAAGATATATAAAGGATTATAAAGGAATACTATGAACAGCTGTATGTATACAAATTAGATAACTTAGCTGAAATGGTCAAATACCTAAAAAGAAAAAAACTACCAAAATTGACTGAAGAAGAAATTGAAAACCCGAATATAACTATAACAAGTAAAGAAATTAAGTTAGTACTGAAAAAACAACTCACAAAAGAAGCCTAGGCTCAGATAGCTTTACCGGCGAATTCTAATAAACATTTAGAGGACAATTAACACCCACACTTCACAAACTCTTCCATGAAATAGAAGAGCAAGGAACACTTCCCCCACTTAGTCTATGAGGTCAGTATTACCCTGATGCCAAAACCAGACAAAGACATCACAAGACAAGAAAACTATAGAACAATATCTCATGAATGTAGGCATGAAATTCCCAACCAGATACTAGCAAACTGAATCCAGCAACACAGAGAAAGGATTATACACCATGGCCAACTGGGATTTATCCCAGGAATTCAGGTTTAACATCAGAAAATCAATTAATGAAATACACCATATGAATAAAGGGAAAAATAAATATTTCAAAAGACATAAATACACGTTGACAAAATTCAACACCCTTTCATAATGAAAACATTCAACAAATTAGGAATAGAAGGGAACTTCCTCAACTGGATAAAAGGTATCAAGGAAAGACCCAGAGTTAATATTGTACTAAATGGTGAGAAGAGACAAGCCAAGGTTGTCTGCCCTCAAGACTTCTTCTCAGTATTGTACTGGAGGTTCTAGCTATGAAATTAGGCAATATAAAGAAATAAAAAGGATCCATATTGGAAATGAAGAAGTAAAACTATCTCAACCTGCAGATGACATGATATTTTGTAAGGAATCCACAAAAAAACTATTAGAGCTAATAAATGAGTTCAGCAAGTTTGTAGTATGCAAAGTCAATATAAAAAAATTAGTTGTATGTCTATACTTGTAACAAACAATTGGAAATGAAAATTTAAAATAATTTCACTTCCAATAGCATCAAAAACAAAATAAAAACAAATAAATAATCCTATTTAAAAGTGGGCAAAGGAACTGAAATAGACATTTTTTCAGAGAAGATATACAAATGGCCAACAGATACAGGAAAAGGTGTACGACATCATTAATCATCAGGGAAATGCAAATCAAAACCACAATGAAATATCCCCTTACACTTATTAGAATGGCTATTATTGTTGCCAAGGCTGTTGCCCAGAATCATATCCCTGTCCCTCACTCGAATAGTAACCAATTACTCTTATCTGTTTCAGGAGGAAGCTGCAAAGAGAAAAAAACAAGAACTGGTTAGAACCAACTAGGCCCAAGATGGTGGGAGATCTGACTTCCAGTAGACCTTGAGACTCATTATAGGCTCATTGTAATATTTCAGCATGCTAAATGGGATACCCAGCTGTGCCACGACAGTTGACTGACTGCCATGACAACAATCAGAAAAGCCCATACAAGGACTGAAAAGGACAGTTGCATCAGTTCCGGGTCCAAATCACCCCCCTGTTCTCAGATAAGTCATGAATATATATTCCTCCTACTTTTTTCAATTCCCTCCCTTTTACCTTGACCCTCCTATATATTTCGTGTCTCCACCCAAATTGGGTTGAGAAGTTGATTTATGAACTAGGTTCCCGCTTCTCCATTCTTTGGCCATTGAATAAAGCTTGTGCTGTTCCAGTCTCAGCATCAATTTTGTTATTGGCTGCGTGAATCCAATTGGAAAAACAACCTCCCTGGCTGAGACAGGGGCTCTTGGCCCAGGCTAGGATCCTGCATGGGGTCAACCAATTCAGTAACATTATCAAAAAGACAAGAGATAAACAAGTGCTGGTGAGGATGTGGAGAAAAGGGAACACTTCTGCACTATTGGTGGGAATATAAATTAGTATAGCCACTATGAAAAACAATATGGAGGTTCCTCAAAAAATTAAAAACAGAACTACCATATGATCCAGCAATCCCACAATATCCAAAGGAAATGAAATCACTATCTCAAAGAGATATCTGAACCCCCATGTTCATAGCAGCATTATTCACAATAGTCAAGACATGGAAACAACCTAAGTATCCTTCAATGGATGAATGGATAAAGAAAATGTGAGAATTATATATATGTGTGTGTATATATATATATATATAAAATATATAATATTATTCAGCCATAAAAAAGAAAGAAATCCTGCCATTTGTGACAATATAGATAAACTTGAAGGGAATTATCCTAAGTGAAATAAATCAAACAGAGAAAGATAAATACCCTATGATCTCACTTATATGTAGAATCTGAAAAAAATCCTGAACTCGTAGAAACAGAGAGTAGATTGGTGGTTGCAAGGGGAGCTGCGGGTGGGGGGAACAGGTGGTGGGGAATAGGTGGAGGTAGTCATAGTCAAAGGGTACAACCTTCCAGTTATAAGATGAATAAGTTCTGGGTATCTAATGAATAGCATAGTGGCTCTAGTCAACAATACTACATTGTATACTTGAAACTTGCCAAGAGAATAAATCTTAAAAGTTCTTAACAGACACACCCAAAAAAGGGAAACTATGTGAGGTAATGGATGTGTTTTACTAACCTTTCTGTGGTAGTCATTTTGTGATATATACATATATCAAGTCATAAGTTGTACATCTTAAAATCACACAATGTTATATGTCAATTATATTGCAATAAAGGTGGAAAAACATAATCCCTATGAAAATCCCAACCAGAATCTTTGCAGAAATTGGATAGGCTAATCTTAAAATTCATATGGAGATTCAAGGGACATATAATAGCCAAAATAATCTTGAAAAAGAACAAAGTTAGAGGACTCACACTTCCTGATTTCAAAACTTACTACAAAGTTATTAAGACAGTGTGGTACTGGCATAAGGATAGACATATTTATCAGCAGGACTGGCCTAAGTATAGACATATACATCAATGGAGGATAACTGAGAATCCAGAAATAAACCCTTACATTTACAATCAACTGATTTTTCACAAGGGTGCCAAGACAACTTTATTCAATGGGGGAAAATAATAGTCTATAAACAAATGGTGCTTGGACAACTGCATGCCCATGTGCAAAAGAATGAAGCTGGACCCCTTCTTCATACCATACAGGAATATTAACTCAAAATGGATCACAGGGCTTCCCTGGTGGCACAGTGGTTGAGAGTCCGCCTGCCGATGCAGGGGACACGGGTTCGTGTCCTAGTCCGGGAAGATCCCACATACCGCGGAGCGGCTGGGCCCGTGAGCCATGGCTGCTGAGCCTGCGCGTCCGGAGCCTGTGCTCCGCAACGGGAGAGGCCACAACAGTGAGAGGCCCGCATAGCGCAAAATAAATAAATAAATAAATTAAAAAAAAAAAAAAGGATCACAGTTTTCAGTGTAAGAGCTAAAACTATAAAATCCTTAGAAGAAAATATTGGAGTACATACTCGTGAACTTGGATTAGGCAATAATTTCCTAGTAACAACACCAATAGAACAAACAACAAATGAAAAAATAAAATGGACATTATCAAAATGAAAACATTTTATGCTGCAAAGGACACCATTAAGAAAGTGAAAAAAGGGCTTCCCCAGTGGCGCAGTGATTGAGAGTCTGCCTGCCGACGCAGGGGACATGGGTTCGGGCCCCGGTCCGGGAAGATCCCACATGCTGCGGAGCGGCTAGACCGGTGAGCCATGGCCGCTGAGCCTGCACATCCGGAGCCTGTGCTCCGCAACAGGAGAGGCCACAACAGTTAGAGGCCAGCGTACCACAAAAAAAAAAAAAAAAAGTGAAAAAAAAAAAAACCCCACAAAACTAGAGGCAATATTTGCAAGTCATACATATATCTGATAAGGAACACATATCCAGACTATATAAAGAACTCCTACAACTCAATAGGCAAAGGATGTGCACAAAGATTTCTACAAAGGAAATATACAATTAGCCAGTAAACACATAAAGGAGATGCTCAATATTGCTAATCTTTTTTCTTTAATTTTTGAATTTTATTTTATTTATTTTTTTATACAGCAGGTTCTTATTAGTCATCAATTTTATACACATCAGTGTATACACATCAATCCCAATCGCTCAATTCATCACACCACAATCCCGGGCCCGCCGCAGCTTTCCCCCCTTGGTGTCCATACGTTTGGTTCTCTACAACTGTGTCTCAAGTTCTGCCCTGCAAACCGGTTCATCTGTACCATTTGTCTAGGTTCCACATACATGCATTAATATATGACACATGTTTTTCTCTTTCTGGTTTACTTCACTCTGTATGACAGTCTCTAGATCCATCCACGTCTCAACAAATGACCCAATTTCATTGCTTTTTAGGGCTGAGTAATATTCCATTGTATATATGTAGCATATCTTCCTTATCCATTCGTCGGTTGATGGGCATTTAGGTTGCTTCCATAACCTGGCTATCGTAAATAGTGCTGCGGTGAACATTGGGGTGCATGTGTCTTTTTGATTTATGGTTTTCTCTGGGTATATGCCCAGTAGTGGGATTGCTGGATCATATTGTAATTCTATTTTTAGTTCTTTAAGGAACCTCCATACTGTTCTCCATAGTGGCTGTATCAATTTACATCCCCAGCAACAGTGCAAGAGGGTTCCCTTTTCTCCACACCCTCTGCAGCATTTGTTCTTTGTAGATTTTCTGATGATGCCCATTCTAATTGGTGTGGGGTGATACCTCATTGTAGTTTGGATTTTCATTTCTCTAATGATTAGTGATGTTGAGCAGCTTTTCACGTGCTTCTTGGCCATCTGTATGTCTCCTTTGGAGAAATGTCTATTTAGGTCTTCTGCCCATTTTTGGATTGGGTTGTTTGTTTCTTTAATATTGAGCTTCATGAGCTGTTTATATATTTTGGAGATTAATCCTTTGTCAATTGATTCATTTGCAAATATTTTCTCCCATTCTGAGGGTTGTCTTTTCATCTTGTTTATGGTTTCCTTTACTGTGCAAAAGTTTTGAAGTTTCATTAGGTCCCAATTGTTTATTTTTGTTTTTATTTCCATTACTCTAGGAGGTGGATCAAAAAAGATCTTGCTGTGATTAATGGCAAAGAGTGTTCTTCCTATGTTTTCCTGTAAGAGTTTTATAGTGTCCAGTCTTACGTTTAGGTCTCTAATCCATTTTCAGTTTATTTTTCTGTATGGTGTTAGCGAGTGTTCTAATTTCATTCTTTTACATGTAGCTGTCCAGTTTTCCCAGCAACACTTATTGAAGAGACTGTCTTTTCTCCATTGTATAGCCTTGCCTCCTTTGTCATAGATTAGTTGACCATAGGTGCATGGCTTTATCTCTGGGCTTTCTAACTTGTTCCATTGATCAATGTTTCTGTTTTTGTGCCAGTACCATATTGTCTCGATTACTGTAGCTTTGTAGTATAGTCTGAAGTCAGGGTGTCTGATTCCTCCAGCTCTGTTTTTTTCCCCTCAAAACTACTTTGGCTACTCGGGGTCTTTTTTGTCTCCATACAAGTTTTAAGATTTTTTATTCTAGTTCCGTAAAAAATGCCACAGGTAATTTGATAGGGATTGCATTGAATCTGTAGATTGCTTTGGGTAGTATAGTCATTTTCACAAGATTGATTCTTCCAATCCAGGAACATGGTATATCTCTCCACCTCTTGGCACCATCTTTAATTTCTTTCATCAGTGCCTTATACTTTTCTGCAGACAGGTCTTCTGTCTCCCTAGGTAGGTTTATTCCTAGGTATTTTATTCTTTTTGCTGCAGTGATAAATGGGAGTGTTTCCTTAATTTCTCTTTCAGATTTTTCATCATTAGTGTATAGGAATGCAAGAGATTTCTCTGTATTAATTTTGTGTCCTGCAACTTTACCAAATTCATTGATTAGCTCAAGTAGTTTCATGGTGGCATCTTAAGGATCTCTAAGTATAATACCATGTCATCTGCAAACAGTGACAGTTTTACTTCTGCTTTTCCAACTTGTATTTCTTTTATTTCTTTTTCTCCTCTGATTGCCATGGCTAGAACTTCCAAAACTATGTTGAGTAATAGTGGTGACAGTGGACATCCTTGTCTTGTTCCTGACCTTAGAGGAAATGCTTTCACTTTTTCACCATTGAGAATGATGTTTGTTGTGGATTTGTTGTATATGGCCTGTATTATTTTGAGGTAGTTTCCCTCTATGCCCACTTTCTGGAGAGTTTTTATCATAAATGGTTGTTGAATTTTGTCAAAAGCTTTTTCTGCATCTATTGAGATGATCATATGGTTTTTCTTCTTCAATTTATTAATATGGTGTATCACATTGATTGATTTGTGTATATTGAGGAATCCTTACATCCCTGGGATAAATCCCACTTGATAATGGTGTAAGATCCTTTTAATGTGTTGTTGGTTTCTCTTTGCTAGTATTTTCTTGAGGATTTTTGCATCTACATTCATCAATGTTATTGGTCTTTAATTTTCTTTTTTTGTAGTATCTTTGTCTGGTTTCGGTTTCAGGGTGACGGTGGCCTCATAGAATGAGTTTGGGAGTGTTCCTTCCTCTGCAATTTTTTGGAAGAGTTTGAGGATGGGTGTTAGCTCTTCTCTAAACGTTTGATAGAATTCACCTGTGAAGCCATCTGGTATTGGGCTTTTGTTGGTTGGAAGATTTTTAATCACAGCTTCAATTACATTACTTGTGGTTGGTCTGTTCATATTTTCTACTTCTTCCTGGTTCAGTCTTGGAAAGTTATACCTATCTAAAAATTTGCCCATTTCTTCCAGGTTGTCCATTTTATTAGCATAGAGTTGCTTGTAGTAGTCTCTTAGGATGCTTTGTATTTCTGGGGTGTCTGTTGTAACTTCTCATTTTTCATTTCTAATTTTATTGATTTGAGTTCTCTCCCTCTTTTTCTTGAAGAGTCTGGCTAATGGTTAATCAATTTTGTTTATCTTCTCAAAGAACCAGCTCTTAGTTTTATTGATCTTTGCTATTGTTTTCTTTGTTTCTATTTCATTTACTTCTGCTCTAATCTTTATGATTTCTTTCCTTCTGCTAACTTTGGGTTTTGTTTGTTCTTCTTTCTCTAGTTCCTTTAGGTGTAAGGGTAAATTGTTTACTTGAGATTTTTCTTGTTTCTTGAGGTAGGCTTGTATTGCTAAAAACTTCCCTCTTAGAACTACTTTTGATGCATCCCATAGGTTTTGGGTCATCATGTTTTCATTGTCATTAGTCTCTAGGTATTTTTTGATTTCCTCTTTGATTTCTTCAGTGATCTCTTAGTTATTTAACAATGTATTGTTTAGCCTCCATGTGTTTGTGTTTTATAGGTTTTTTTCCATGTAATTCATTTCTAATCGCATAGCATTGTGGTCAGAGCAGATTCTTGATATGATTTCAATTATCTTAAATTTACTGAGGCTTGATTTGTAACCCACAATGTGATCTATCCTGGAGAATGTTCCGTGTGCACGTTGAAGAAAGTGTAATCTGCTGTTTTGGGATGGAATGTCCTATAAATATCAATTAAATCTATCTGGTCTATTGTGTCATTTAAAGCTTCTGTTTCCTTATTTATTTTCATTTTGGATGATCTGTCCGTTGGTGTAAGTGAGGTGTTAAGGTCCCCCACTATTATTGTGTTACTGTCGATTTCCTCTTTTAGAGCTGTAAGCAGTTGCCTTAGGTATTGAGATGCTCCTATGTTGAGTGCATATATACTTGTAATTGTTATATCTTCTTCTTGGATTGAGCCCTTGAACATTATGTAGTGTCCTTCCTTGTCTCTTGTAACATTCTTTATTTTAAAGTCTTTTATTTGATATGAGTATCGCTACTCCAGCTCTGTTTTGATTTCCATTTGCATGGAATATCTTTTTCCATCCCCTCACTTGCAGTCTCTATGTGTCCCTAGGTCTGAAGTGTGTCTCTTGTAGACAGCATATATATGGGTCTTGTTTTTGTATCCATTTAGCAAGCTTGTGTCTTTTGGTTGGAGCATTTAATCCATTCACGTTTAGTGTAATTATCGATATGTATGTTCCTATGATCATTTTCTTAGTTGTTTTGGGTTTGTTTTTGTAGGTCCTTTTCTTCTCTTGTGTTTACCACTTAGAGAAGTTCCTTTAGCATTTGTTTTAGAGCTGGTTTGGTGGTTCTGAATTCTCTTACCTTTTGCTTGTCTGTAATGCTTTTATTTCTCCATCGAATCTGAATGAGATCCTTGCCAGGTACAGTAATCTTGGTTGTAGGTTCTTCCTTTTCAGCACTTAAAGTATATCATGCCACTCCCGTCTGGCTTGTAGAGTTTCTGCTGGGAAATCAGCTGTTAACCTTTTGGGATTTCCCTTGTATGTTATTTGTCGGTTTTCCCTTGCTGCTTTCAACAATTTTTCTTTGTCTTTAATTTACCAATTTGATTACTATTTGTCTCGGCGTGTTTCTCCTTGGGTTTATCCTGTATGGGACTCACTGCGCTTCCTGGACCTGGGTGGCTCTTTCCTTTCCCATGTTAGGGAACTTTTCAATTATAATCTCTTCAAATATTTTCTTGAGCCCTTTCTCTCTCTCTTCTCCTTCTGGGATCCCTATAACGCGAATGTTGTTGCGTTTAATGTTTTCCCAGAGGTCTCTTAGGCTGTCTTCATTTCTTTTCATTCTTTTTTTTTCATTCTGTTCTGCAGCAGTGAATTCCACCATTCTGTCTTCCGTTCTTCTGCCTCAGTTATTCTGCTATTGATTCCTTCTAGTGTAGTTTTCATTTCACTTATTGTATTGTTCATCTCTGTTTGTTCTCTAATTCTTCTAGGTTTTTGTTAAACATTTCTTGCATCTTCTCGATCTTTGCCTCCATTTTTTTCCAAGGTTCCGGATTATCTTCACTATCATTATTCTGAATTCTTTTTCTGGAAGGTTGCCTATCTCCACTTCATTTAGTTGTTTTTCTGGGGTTTTACCTTGTTCCTTCATCTGGTACATAGCCCTCTGCCTTTTCATCTTGTCTATCTTTCTGTAAATGTGGTTTTCCTTCCAAAGGCTGCAGGACTGTAGTTCCTTTTGCTTCTGCTGTCTGCCCTCTGGTGGATTAGGCTATCTAAGAGCCTTGTGTAAGTTTCCTGATGTGAGGGACTGGTGGATGGTAGAGCTGACTGTTGCTCTGGTGGGCAGAGCTGAGCAAAACTTTAATCCGCTTGACTGCTAATGGGTGGGGCTGGGTTCCCTCCCTGTTGGTTGTTTGGCCTGAAGCAATCCAACAATGGAGCCTACCTGGGCTCTTTGGTGGGGCTAATGACAGACTCTGGGAAGGCTCACGCTAAGGAGTACTTCCCAGAACTTCTGCTGCCAGTGTCCTTGTCCCCATGGTGAGCCACAGCCACCCCCCGCCTCTGCAGGAGACCCTCCAACACTAGCAGGTAGGTCTGCTTCAGTCTCCCCTAGGGTCACTGCTCCTTCCCCTGGGTCCCAATGTGCACACTACTTTGTGTGTTCCCTCCAAGAGTGGAATCTCTGTTTCTCCCAGTCCTTTTGAAGTCCTGCAATCAAATCCCACTAGGCTTCAAAGTCTGATTTTCTAGGAATTACTCCTCCCATTGCCGGACCCCCAGTTTGGGAAGCCTGACGTGGGGCTCAGAACCTTCACTCCAGTGGGTGGACTTCTGTGGTATAAGTGTTCTGCAGCCTGTGAGTCACCCATCCAGCAGTTATGGGATTCGATTTTACTGTGATTGCGTCCCTCCTACCATCTCATTGAGGCTTCTCCTTTGTCTTTGGATGTGGGTATCTTTTTTGGTGAGTTCCAAAACTCACCAAAATGGAGATGGAGATGATGGTCCAGCAGCTAGTTGTGATTCTGGTGTTCTCACAAGAGGGAATGAGAGCACGTCCTTCTACTCTGCCATACATTTATGATGAGGACAGGGCTGAACAAGGCTCCTCATCTCTGCTCCAGCTGGTGTCCTCACATAGATTTTTCATAGTTGGTTGAATATTGCTAATCTTTAGGGAAATGTAAATAAAACCACAATTGAAATACCATTTCAGATTTATTAGTACAGATATAATAATAAAGACAGATAATAACAAGTGTTCGCAAGGATGTTGAAAAACTGGAACCCTCATATGTTCCTTGTTGCAATATAAAATGGTGCAGTCACTTTAAAAAAGTCTGGCAGCCCCTCAAATAGTTAAACATAGAGTTACCATATGACCCAGAGATTCCACTCCTAGGTATATACTCAAGAGAACTGAAAACAAATGTCCACACAAAAACATGTACATAAATGTTCATAGCGGCATTATTCATAATAGCCAAAAAGTGGAAACAACCCAAATGTCCATCTACTGATGAATGGATAAACAAAATGTAAAAACCATACAATGGAATATTCTTTAACCATAAACAGAATGAAATACTGATTCATGCTACAACATGAATGACCTTGAAAATATTATGCTAAGTGAAAAAGACAATACTTAAAAAACACACATTATATGATTCCATTTATATGAGATGTCCAGAATAGTCCAATCTATAGAGACAGGAAGTAGATTAATGATTCTAGGGATTGGAGGAGAGGAAAGATTAGGGAGAAATGGGGGAGTCACTAGTTATGGATACAGGGCTTCTTATTGTGACTCTAAAGTTGATTTTGATAATAGTTGCACTATTCTGTGAATATACTAAAAATCATTGAATTGTACACTTTGACCGAGTGAAGTATATGGTATGTGAATTTTATCTTAATAAGTCTGTTGTTTAACATAAAAGCAGGCGTGAGTAAAACTGCTGGCACTTTGGCTTGGATTAAGGCAGGGCACCAAACTATACTAGTGGCCGCTATATTCTTTACCGCCATGCTCTTGTGAGAAAAGAAATACCATTCACTTAAGAATGTTCTTGATGAAGCGGTAGAAATTATATGTTATTTACGTTAATATGCATTGGGTTTGTTATTGTGATTTTTAAATAAATTAATAAAATTTTCAAGACTATAGAAATTATAAGAAACTTGTAATGCCACATAACATACTACATTTATATAACACACCACATCCTTCTGAACTGACTTTAGTTTGGTTAGGTAGCTTGTAGAGGTTAAAAACTCTTCATCTGTGTTAGCAATAATTAAAAATCCTCTTCTGCCTTTCTCAAGAGGTACAATATACCCAAATGTATTTGGGTGAGGGTGCTAGAAACCCGTTTATTTTATTCTTAAAAATGAAGAAAGTTCTTTCTAAAACATGTTGCTTAAGGTCTTAATTTTTGAAATCTGTTGCACTATATCTTGAATTGTACAATATGTTGCAATATGGTCTAATATGCCAGTTCTAGATGTCACAGTTAATACAAATTTTAAAATGATTCTTCCAAATTACCAGGTCCTAAATCTATTCATTCAAATATTTATTGTACTTGTTTCTATATCCTAAAGGCCCAGATATTATCAGCTAATAAAATACAATATTTGAATAAATGTTCCCATGAAATCATTTGCTGTAATCTTGTTACAACACAAAAGATATTTGCTAACTGGCTCCAAGGGACAATAAAAAATTAGTTGAATAATTTAGTTCAAATATAAAAGCTGTTAGGTACTGCAGTACTTTTAAGATTAAATATTAGTTTCCTCCATTATTCAGAAACACATCAGTCACTGAATAAATGAGCAAAGCTAAACAAATGGCATTCCTTATCAAATAAACACTAACATGATTGAGCATACAGCATTTCAATCAGTCAACATCTGTTCTATAATCGTATTTCCTATGTTATAAATGTAGTGTGAATGAACAATTCATTTTTATGGATTTACTGCCTCTTGCTGCTTCACCATTGTATTTCAATTCTAGTTAGAGGGACTTGAACAGGAAAGAATACACTGAATGCAGAAAAACTTGATTATCCATAACCTCTCAGGAATGAGTTAGCCAAGCTGTCCAGCTAGTTAAGAGTTTAAACACACTTCAGAAACAAACTATTTTTAATTTAATCTGTTGACTAGAAACTAAACACAATACTCACTGCTTATCTTCATAAGCATAATAAGGTGGATGATCACAATTTAATCATTTTTTGATGAATTTGGGCCATTATTATGAACAACAATTACTGCACTGTATTATAATGCACTGATGCCCTCAAGGCTTATTTAAGCAATATAGGGCTATTAGTCCCACATTGCTGTGAGTCCTTGGCCTGTTTTTGTTTTTTCTGTCCCTACCCTTATAATCAGCTGTCCTTCCCTCCTACTATCGTCTATGAGCCTTTCTAACATTTCTAAATTGCTTCTCCACAGCTGTTGGCTGGGAAATCCAATAATCATGATTTAAGCATAATGACAAGTAAATGAATTATGAGTACGGATTTGAGGAGCTTACCCTATAAAGTGTACGAGCTTAAGTGTATGGATTTTGTGACACATACTTTATCTATACAAAGCCTTTTTTCTCCATCCTAGTTCTTAGGTGAGGTTACTAGACCACTGAATTCCAGCTGTGTGATACACAGCTGTATCACACAGCTGGGGAGGTTTGATAAAACCTCCTTTACCATCAGAACAATTTATGATCTGGTACAAAGTCCTTAGGCAATTAAAACAAGTTTGATTAAGACAAATCTACTTCTTCGGCAACTGCAGATAAAAAAGTATAGTCTTTCCAAGCTGGAACACTCAGAATAACCTAAGAAACAAATTGCACAGAGATTAAATACTTTGGAAGCGTGACTTAGAAATCTGAAAATTCATATAAAACTAAGTATATAAATAGTAGAACAAATTCAATTCAGTTTTAATCAGTAAAAGTTTAGTGAACATCTAATGTTCGAGGCATTATACTAGACACCAGAGGATATAATAATGAGTAATACACAGTCTGTGCTTTCAGAACTTAATATCTAATAAGGAAGACTGAATACAAATGAGTAAGACGAAAGGCAAAGAAAGGTAAGGGATGTAAGAAAAACATAAACAAGATATCACGGGAGTTCAAAGCAATGAGAGATTAAATTTAGTATGCAGAGAAGAATCAGAAAATCACAAAGCGTTCCATGGAATAAATGACATTCATGATGAGCCTTACAGGCTGTGTGGGTTCTTAAGAGAGTAGAAGAGGCAGCAGTAGTAGGCGTCTGGGGCTGAGGAAACTGCAATCATTCATTCCACAAATATTTACTGAGAGTTTATCATGTGTCAGGTACTGTTGTAGTTACTGTGCACAGAGCGGTAAACAAAACAGACAAAAATCCCTGCCCTCAAGGAGGTGATATTACAGTGGTGGGAGGATGGCATAAACAAAAATAGTAACGGTAATAACAACAATAACAGCTAACACATTAGCTCACTTAACATGTCAGGCACTAAGTGCCTAACATATAAATTCCTTTTAGCTTCAAAACATCTCTGTGAAGTGGATTACTATTGTCTCTATTTTACGGATAGAAAACTGAAAGCAGAGGTTAAATAAACTACCCAAAAGCACATAGGAGAAATGGAAGCATGATTCAAACTTGGGGTGTCCAAGCTATGACTCTGTTTTCTTAACCATTATGCTACACCAAATAAGCATGGTGTGTAACATGTTATTGATGTAAACACTACATTCAAGGAGCAGTAGGCCAATTTATCTGGAACGCATAAGGGAATAGTGGAGGATAGAGCTAAAGAAGTAGGTTGGGCTCATACTATGGAGGGCCTTGAGTACGAGACAGGAGTCTGCCTGCTGAATTAAGTGCAATTAGAAGCCACTGAAGATAGTCATATAAATAGTGCCTCACTCTATAAAGGATGAACTGGAGTGAGGAGAGAGGCCAGGAGAGGAGTCCAGATTTACCACTGAACATTTATTAAGACTATTGACACAGCACAAGTGAAAAGTAATTAAGGAATAGAATGCAATATGATATGATATAATATAATACAAAATAATATAAATTATAGGATTTCTAACAAACAAGAGATAAAACATACAAACAGTAATTTTAAAACTCATTCTTTCCAGTTCAGGGCAAAACCTTGCAGTAATTCTTGACTCCTCTGTTTCCTCTCGCATCTCATATCCAATCAATAGCAAATCCAGAATCCAACAATCTTTCACCACTTTCACTACCACTACCCTAGTCCAGGCCATCATTAACTCTCTCCTGGCTTACTGCAATAGCTTCCTTCCTTACTCCCTGCGTCTACCCTTGCCCCACTACAGTCTAGCCTCAACCCAGCTGCCAGAGTTATCCTGCTAAAAAAAAAAAAAAAAGGGGCAAGTCAGCTTGCTCCTTTGCACAAAACCCTCCGATGGCTTCCCATTTTACTCCCAATAAAAAGCGGAAATCTTTACAATGGCCTACACAGCCTGCATGATTTGGTCCTCTTCCCTCATGTCTCTAACCTCTCCACCTACTACTCTTCCTTTTACTCACTCTACTTCAGTCAGACTGCCACTTTGCTATTTCTGGAACATTTATGTTCTCCCCCATCTCAGGGTCTTTATACTTTCTAGTCCTGCCTGGAATGTTCCACTTGTCTCTTCTCATATCTGCCTGGCTCTATCCTGAACTCCTTCAAATCTCTATTCAAATGTCACCTTCTAAAGTTAGCTTTCCTGGAGTATACCATTTAAAATTGTGGGCACATACAACTCTGTCACCATATTCCCTATCCAACTTCCCTAATTTTTATCCATATAACTTTTTGTTATCTGACATTCTATATATTTTACTTATCTACTTGTGTGTCTTCTTCCACTGCAGTATCAGCTCTAAGACGGCCAGGATTTTTGTCTGTTGTGTTCGCTGTTATATCCTCAGTGCCTTAAATAGGGCCTGGCACATGGTAGTTCTCAATAAACATTTATTGAATGAATGAATTCAGGAATAACAAGGGGAAAGACACAAGGGACACTGAAGAATTAGAATTTATATAAGAAGGCAACTGATGGAATGGATGAAGCAAGGAAGGAAAAAGAATCAAAATGCCTTCATGGTGTCCAGACTCCAGGAATGGAAGTAGCATTAGCAGAAATAGAATAGTTAGGGGAAACTGACTGGAGAGGTAAAATTAATTCACTTTTAGACATGATGAGTATATGGTATGGACACTAATGAGAGATCAAGTGATGCAAGCCTGGAGCTTAAGAAAGAGGTCGGGGTAAAGACATAGGTTTGGGGATTATTAATATAGAGATAATAGTGTTAGAGCAAATAGGACAGAACCTTGGGAAAAGCTACATGGTGGGGGAGTGGGGGTCGTTCCAAGGAAGAAAATCAGTCAGGGAGGTAGAAAGAGAACCAAAATAATGCCATGTCATCAAGCCAAGAGAGGAAAGAATTACAAAAAGGTGATGGTAAATTAGTATTAAATATTGGAAGAGGAGTCAAGAGGCTTCTTAGAACAAGCAGGTTGATTTGGCAATTAGGAAGCCATTGGTGACCTTTGAGGGAGGTGTTCCATTGAAGTGGCAGGGGCAGAAGCCAAATTCCAAGGCAATTTAGAAAGGTACAGTTCTTTCAATAGGCTTAACAGAATAAAAATGCTCATACCCTTTTGCTTAATAATCCGATTCCTTGGAATTTTTCTTAAAAAATGGTTCAACAAAAGAATAAAAGTAAACAAATACATGAATGCAGGAAGATGTACATTTCATTGTTGTCTGTAATTATAAAAATTTGTAAACTATTTGAAATGTCCAACCAAAGGAAAAGTTTAGTGATGTATGATATAGTAAAACAATAAAATACTTGTTAAATATTATAAAGAATATGAAAAAAGGGACGTTTGATATGTTACATAGAAAAAAAATTAATTTCATTTTAAATTTAATTTAAATTTAATTTTAAATTTAATTTAAAATGTATGCCATCCATTCATCTGACATTTAATTATGGAGCCCCTCCTAATGTGATATACACATACTAGATATACAGTGGCAGACAAAACCGACAGGACTTTTACTCGCATAAGACTTACAGTCTGTGATTAAAACTGTGAGAAAAAGTATACATGTATGCAAACAGAGAAAAGTATACCCTCAAATGACAAAAGCTGTATGTTATGATGACAGGATTATGGCTTTTCTCCTCAATATACTTGAAGAAAAATAACTCTTTCCAATAAATAAAGAGAAAAGTAAATCTTTACAGCAATGAAAGACAAGAGGTGACTT
Source organism: Phocoena phocoena (assembly GCF_963924675.1). NCBI lineage: Eukaryota > Metazoa > Chordata > Mammalia > Artiodactyla > Phocoenidae > Phocoena > Phocoena phocoena. Next base: position 59,083,935 of record NC_089240.1, on the reverse strand, counting down.
GACAGGTTAGCAGGGTTTGAAGAAATGTTTTCCAGAATTGGGAACCTGAGCATGTGCAAAGACAAAGGAGATAGCACAGAGTCAGAGCTTGAAAATTCACACATCTTTCTTACTGCAACAGCTAATTTAACATATCCATTCTGAGAGCTCTTCAAATTCCTTGGAGAATGGACTTTGAATAGCCTAGAATAGCTGTCCTAGGGCTGACATTTAAACATGTCTCTTGTGAACACTAATAAAGATCCCACCCTCCATTTTAAAAAAGCTTGATTCGGACAATAAATTTCATAGTAAAAGTACTGAACATGGAGGAAACAGTTACTGAACATTATTAGCTCTCAGGAATTGCCTCAGACTACAGAATGTATACACCTCATTCCAATAACTTTGCTTCTAAATGATTTTTTTTAATAGAGCAAAAATTGGCTGGGAGTGGGATATATTTTTATTACCACTTAAAAGGAAAATAATTTAATGGAAGTGTGGGATAGCACATCTAATACGCTGACCTCTCAGTTCCTTAACTTCCTAATCCTCAATGACTCTCCTCCATTCCATGTCAGCCACCCACTCCCCACACCTTGTTATCATCACTCATTAACACTCCTCCAAAATCACTAATTCAAATATGACATTATCTGACCACAACCTTCCAGGTTTCTGGTTCAATTACTTCCACTATCCCTATTCTTTCAGTTCATCAAGATTTCGAGTCCACTGATCCCTCCTCCTCTATTTTCTCCCTATTCATCATAATTTTCTTCACTTCTTTCCTTATCCAGCTTAAGTTCTGAAACTGATCAGGACTCTGTTGGGCCCCCCTGGGCACAAAGGCCTTACCGGGTGCCCCATTTCTTATTTGCAGGATAAAGGCCTTAGCCTCCTAGACTTTCCCAGAGTACCAAAGGGCAGGTTCAAACAGTTACTAATCAGGGAAGTAAGGGAATGCAAAAACAAAGGAGGAGCAATCAAGAAACAATAGTGCAGCAGCCATTAAAGCAGGATCCTGGTTCCTGCTCAAGGGATATACATCTTTGAGTTCTTCTGCAAGAACAACTTTTTCAAATTTTCTCCATCCTCCACCCAGGTGGAGGACGGTAACTTCAGGCTAAGCACAAGACTCCTGGAACACCACCTTGTTACCTCACCACCAACCAATCAGAAGAACGTCGCACGCCCTGCAGCCCTCACCCCAAATCTTCTCCCCCAAAACCATTGGGGGGGTTCGGGTTTTTTCGAGCACAAGCCACCCGTTCTCTGGGTTGGCCCTGCAGTATACCTTTCTCTGCTCCAAACTCCAAAATTTCAGTTTGTTTGGCCTCACTGTGCATCGGGCGCACAAACTTGCATTCAGTAACAGTTCCACCGTGCGTCGCTGCAGTAACGCTATTGCTAAAACCACAAATCTGACTCCGATGTTGTTGTTGACAAGGATAATGATGTTTTTATACTCATCTAGCCAAAGTCCAACCATTGATCACTCCTACCATCTACTTTCTCTGTGCCAGTATCCAGTGGCCAAGTATGGGGCAAATCACACAACAGGCAGATGGGTTTCAATACATAAAATCAAAATCACTACCTACAGCAGGGCCCTGAACACTGCTTACCAATCTTGTTGTGTTTCTCTGGTCAATATGCTCTTTTTCACTCTCCATCACAACTTTTTCAAATTTTCTCCACTCTCCTCAAAGCTCCAGTGCACTATCCCCCAGCATTACCCCTTTTCAGAAAATAAGAAACAGACTTTCTTCTTTCCTAGAAGAAACAGACTGTTATCTCCTTAAGGCTGGCACATAGCAGGTACTCAAATATATGATAAATGGAGGGAAAAAAAGGATAGAAACATGAAAAGAAGAAAAACTTGGCATGGTAACCTTAAACATAGCACTTCCTTTTCTGTAAGCCTCAGTTTTCTCATTATAAAAAAGAGGCAGGTATATAACATTATTTAAGTGGCCCCCAGGTCTAAATGCTATGGTAATAAAATTTAGGCTCACATGTCAGGACCTATGAGTACAACCTGTCCAGAGAAAGATTTTCTCAAAAGTGCACAAGCGCAGGACTTCCTTGGCGGTCTACTGGTTAAGACTCCGCCCTTCCACTGCAGGGGGGCGTGGGTTCGATCCCTGGTCAGGGAACTAAGACCCCACTTGCCACGTGGCACAGCCAAAAAAAAAGTGCACAAGCAGTAGCCAGGAAATACCATCTTATCCCAGTTGGGGTAGGTGCTATAATTCACTATTCCATAAATATTTACAATTGGCCCTTGAACAATATGGGTTTGAACGGAGCAGGTCCACTTATATTGGGATCTTTTTTCAAAAGTAAATACTACAGTACTACACCATCCTTGGACATAGAGGGCCAACTATAAATTCTACTCAGATTTTCGAATGAGCAGAGGGTCAGGCCCCCTAATGCCCATGTTGTTCAAGGGTCTACTGTACTGAATACCTTCTATGTGTAAAAATTTACAGGGGAAAATAAAGGCTATGTAAGACCTAGTCTATGCCTTCATGGAGCTTTCAATCTACAAGGGGAAGAAAGACTGTATATAAATATCTCTATTAGGTGACATGTGCAGCTCCTTTTAAAAAGACTAGTGATTAATGACCTAGCAATTCTTATTACTTCCCAATCAACTGTGAAAAACTCTGATGGCTTCCAAAAAACTGTCACTTCCTAAGATATGATTTAACAACATGCATTTCTTGAAAGTCCTGAAAGCCACATTTAGGAGTGGGTGAGTAGAGAAATGTGGAGTTAGTCCTGACTTATTAAAATGTTTTTCAAATTTCAAGACATTCTATACTTGTTAAAATGTTTTTCAATGGAAGAAACACCTTGGAAACATTTATTAAACCTATCTCTGCACAAATTTTATGGTCAGTGGAATGATTTTGAATGTATCAGCTTGCCGAAAAAAGAGAAGGAAGGAGAAAGAAAAATAGGTACTGACGTATCCATGCCTAGGGTTCTAAACTTGACCATGCATTAGAAACACCTAGGGAATTTTTTTTCCTTTTTCTTTTTTTGGCCACGCCACGCAGCATGCGGGATCTTAGTTCCCTGACCAGGGTTCGAACCCGGGCCCCTGCATTGGGAACAGGGAGTCTTAACTACTGGACCGCCAGGGAAGTCCCTCCCTAGGGAATTTTTTAAAATACATAGTCCTGTCCCCCATCCCCACCCCAGCCCTACTCAGAGGGTTTGAGCCCAGAAATTTGCATCTTCAAAGCTCCTCAGGAGACTCTGATGCACTGCCAGGTTTGAGAACCAAGGTCAGATCATTTAGATCATTCACTACCCCCAACCCCACAAGAATTTCTGTATCACAGAATAGCAAAATAACTCACTGATTTATCGCTAAAAATAGATTTCCTGAGGTTAGCAGGTTACTTTTAAATAAAATTTACTATACAATTGGGTTGTACTTTAAGTGACTTATGCACAGTTTATAATGCATTGGTGTCCCTTGCATATACAATACTTATGTCCATTTTCTAAGACTTGGAGCATAATTTTTAATTACTTTAAATGATTAGAGATTTATAGTTCCTATCACTTTGCTTTTATGCCACATTGTTGGTTATTGCTATGATTTATTTGATGCGGAGACTTTGGTCAGGTACACTGCCCCCAATTATAATATTGTTCCTGTAGGATAATATGATCCATTTATGACACAGTTTCCAGGAACATCATGGTGGTAAAAAATCAGGGCCTGCCTGTACAAGTGTAGCTCAGTTTTCACAAAAGGTATGTTCCTGAAAAGTGGTATAAACTGAATTTCTATCAGTCAAGTCATTTAGAATCTACCAAGGATTTGCTTAACATAAAAGGAACTCTTTGGTAAAGAAAGGAATAATTTTAGAAATTTAAAGCTTATTTTATTTGCTCTGAAATTTTCAATTTAATACATGGAAAGATATTAAAACAGGGCACACTAATGTTTAAGTAAAAGCTAGTCCAGGCTACAGTACAAATGGTATTTCTCTTGAATATCAAACTGCAGATCATATACTTTGGAGCCAAAAGCTCACTGAATCTCCAGTCCAAGGAGGTTATCTTTTGTAGTGTTGGTGCATTAATCTAGCAAAGAATGTGGATGGCAAGTCTGTTTCTTTGTACTCTAAGATTTAAAGAGATCAGAGCACAGACAAATGCTCACACAATGTTCCTGTGAGTAAGTGAAAATGGCAGGTGTGAGGATCCTCCTTTTTCAGAATCAGAAATATAAGCACAGGTTGATCTGTGTAGCTTAAATAGTGAGGACTTCTGAACTGCAGACGGTAAACTAAATACACGAACCAACTGAATAACAAAAATTATTTGCTCTAAAGAATGCTGCTCAAACAAGCCATTTCCTAGGACAGAGACGGAAAGATTGTCAGAAAAGCCATGCCAAAGTACTTTGTAAACTCTTAAATACTATGCAAATATAGGAAGCAAAGTTCTCAGTAGAGAGTGAGGATGGGGGCAGTGGTGTTGGGGGTTTAGGGAGAGAGAATATATGAAAAAATATCTAGAAAAGGGAGGGAGGAAATGGACTGGGAGGGTAACATTAACGGTCTAACTTGAGCTCTGTCGTCACGAATTTAAGGTGAGACCAGGTCATGTGTTTTTCTGTAGCTTCTTTAACTGCATGGGTACAAGCACCAAGTAGGGAGTTACTAGGACTGAGATTTACCAAGTGCATAAAAAGAAGTGAGAGGAGGAAAGGGAGTTAAGGGTATATGCATGTCAGAGGCCTGAATTAGAGTGGTGGCACTAGAAATAGAAAAGGGTAAGACTGAGATATTCCCTGAAGATCAGATTAGTACGATTTAGCTAAGGAGCATAAGAGGCTCAAAAATGCCTCAACATAGGTTTAAGTCAGGCAATGGCATCTGAACACTTGCTGGGCACAGAGTACTGCACAGGTGAGATTTTAGAGCTCAGCTGTAGTCTAAATTTCCTCAGGTAGGTCAGAGCTACCTGAGACGCACAGACAAGGCATATACCTGGCAAACAGTGGGCTAGGGAAATTAGGAGAGGAAGGCAAAAGTGATTTTGCCTAAATTGGCAATAGGTTTGATGGTGGTGTAGGGAGCAGAATTTGCCACCCCAAAGTCTCTTCGGAATATTAATTATTTTCAGTGGGTTATTTTCTAAGAAACAGCAGAAGTGAAAAACTGAAAACAAAGTAGGAGTTAGCCTTTTGTAAGAAACATTTACACTTGTAAGGGAAATCTCCACTTACAAGGTTATCTCCCGGGCAGTTCCAGGAAGAGGAGGACCACCAAATCTCTAGAAACTCTTATCGATGGAGATAGCAGGACTTAAGTTTGCATCACAATCACCCTTGTTTGCTGTGCTTTTCCTGGTAACCTCCCATAACTTACTCTCCCCACCTTCAACATTTTCTTTAGCTGAGGATGGTATTTAAGGTGAGGGCTTTGGCCATTTTGGTGAGTTATCTGTTTGCCTAGGTCTCTCCCATGTGTCCACTGAAGAAAAATACACGACATAAAAGTTGTGAGTTACATTTTATTTGGGGACTTTACTGAGGACTATAAACAGCCTCTCAGATAGCTCTGAGGAACTGTTCCGAAGAAGTAAGGGAGGAGCCAGGATGTATAGGGAGTTTTTGCTGAAAACAAAAACAAAAACATGTAATCGAACATCAAAAGATGACTGCTAATCACAAAAACAAGACACTCAAGTTAATGATTTTAGTGCTTTTCTAGGTATGGGAAGATGCAAGAGTCTGGGCTCATTGAAATTATTCCTTTGATATGCATCTTAACTATCTAGGGCCAGTATCCTGTTTTTCTCCATCTGAATTCCCCTCAAGGCACACTGTGGGGGTAGCTGGGGGCGTGCAGACTGCAGTGGCTGCTGGCTTGATGCGGACAACATTCATTGTTTGCTGGAATGGCAGGCAACATTCTCTGTTTACAGAAATGGCAGGCAACATTTTTTTTTGTCCGCACATGTATACATGTTATTAAACTTTGATTTTCTCCTGTGAATATGTCTTATGTCAATTTTAATTCTTAGACCAGCCAGAAGAACCTAGAAGGGTAGAGGAAAATTTCTTCTTCCCCCGACAGTGGGCAAAGAGGTCAGTGGACAGTGGAGGAGATTATCACCTAGCAATGAGATGGAGAGGCAGAATGGACTCCTAGGACAGGATCAGTAATGAAGACTGGAATCATGGGTCAGGGAACAAGTATTTTATTGTGTGTGATTATGCTTGTTTCCTCTCACCCCCCTAAACTTTGCAGCATAATTTAAATCACAAAGAGCAATATATACTCTAGTGATGTAAATAATGGTGAACCTTCTTAAGATATCCCACAGGCATACACACACAACTGGAATGAATTCAGACACATGAGTTAAGTATGTGGTCAAAAAATTTTCAAATTTATCCAAAAGTGGTCACTAAAGGTAGGTATTATCATGCTAACAAGGAAACAGTGCAGAACAGAAGACAAAACTGGGGTGTCTGAACACCTGGCTGCTAGTCCAAGTTGAGCAATCTAAGTTTCACTTTCATCATCTGTAAAAGAAGGTAAATGACACCCTCCCTACACAATCATAAGGTCTGTGCATAGGAATGTAAGATTCTTGAGGGCAGGGGCCTTTACTGTCTTGTTTGATACTGTATATCTAGCACTTAACCTGGCACATAGCAGGTGCTTATGAATATCTGTTAAGTGAATGAGTATAGGAGAGTGATTTTATATCTGAGAATTCTACACAAATCTCAAGTATGAATTTTTCTTCTTAACAATAATTCATATGAAATGAAAGCTGTTTCTATGATTATAGCAATATAAAATTCTCTAACATTTTGATATAACATCTTTAAGCACTATATCTTATTTCTTTCTTATGAGATAGCTACGGACTGGCAGTAGCTCAGCAAGGACAGTTGGAAAGTTTAAGCAGTTAATTCTAAAATTATTTCCTGGACCAGCTCCATGGAGGCCAGAGGCAAAAGGTCAAAGACAAGAATGATGAACTTTTTCAACAGTGAACCTACTTTCTGTTGAGAATATTTAAGCTGGAAGCCTGCTAAAAAAGGCAAGAGGAAGGACTGTGGAGTCACATATAAAATATATTGAGAAGTTTAAAAGCTCTTTTCGTTACCTGCACCAAAAACATCTCCCTGCTGTCCCTGATGAGCCCTTTACCTTTTGTACTTTCCCTTTACCTCCAGTCAGTATCATGTATTATAATTTCTGTCTTCTCTGGTCCATGAGTCTTTTACATGTATAGTTATATATTAATTTTAATAAATTTTTACATTTAATTTTAGTATTTAAAAATTGTACCTTTACACTGTATATATTACCCCTCAAATTCTCTGTTGAATGAATAAATGGATGAACTTCATCAAGACTCCAGTATAGGGCTTCCCTGGTGGAGCAGTGGTTGAGAGTCCGCCTGCCGATGCAGGGGACACGGGTTCGTGCCCCAGTCCGGGAAGATCCCACATGCCGCAGAGCGGCTGGGCCCGTGAGCCATGGCCGCTGAGCCTGCACGTCCAGAGCCTGTGCTCCGCAACGGGAGAAGCCACAACAGTGAGAGGCCCGCGTACCGCAAAGGAAAAAAAAAAAAAAAGACTCCAGTATATTGAGCCTGTTCTCACCTCTTCCTGTCTTCTTTTCCCTCCCTATCCAGTATATTCAATGGCCTACCATTATAATCACTTCCTCAGTGTCCTTGCCTTTCTCACCTGGCCAGTAAACTAGTCTGGCAAATCCTTGATCCTGGATAAATTCAACTATTGGTAAATAGTTCTGGATTTGCACCTGAGCAGCTGCATGTTTACAGAAGAAATCACACAATCCTGCTGACAGGTTGCACTTAAATTCATGATCACAGACCTCAAACAATACTAAATGCTGCCTGTTTGAAATCTACTACCTTTCTCAATTAAGCTTATTTTCCAGGACAATTCTTTTACATCTTGTTTTCTCTCCTCAAACCTCTCCTACCATTCTCCTCTGCCTTCTACCCAGTGATCTTGCCCCATACTTCATTGAAAACAGTACCTTCAGAGGTGGGCATGTCCCCTCTTCCCACCACTAAATTTATCAGCAGATCTCCATCTGAGCACATTTTCTCCTTTTTCCTGTTATAGTAGATAAAGTTCTCTCTCTCTCAAAGGCTAAACCTTCCACTTGTACTACGTATCCCATTCTTCTCCCCATGCCACCTTCACCTCTTTGGTTACCCCACATCATCAATCTCTCCTTCTCTGTAAATTAATCTCAGACACTAACGTAAGAATCCAAACTCCTTGTCCCCACCAACCTCCCATTTACTCACAGTATGCTCTAGTCCCACTGGTATCCTCTTGTACCTGAACATGCCAAACTCTTTCCTGTCTTAGGAGTTTACAGAATCCAAACTCTGCTGCTAACTTTGGTCAGGAAGACATGGACCTTCCTGCCTTTACAACCTCATCTTGCATGACTTTCCACCTTACTCACTATGTCCAGGTCACACTGCTCCTTTTTCAGTTCCGTCAACATTCCAAGATCTTCCTTGCTTTATAACCTCCACCCAAGCTTTCTTACTACCCTATTGGAGGTATGGGACCCTCCAATCCTCTTTTCATTCTATATCTCAGTGTCAACGCTATCTCTTCAGCGAGGCCTTTTCCGTTCATTCTAATTAAAGCAGGTCCTCCCCTGTTATTCTCTCACGGTACACTTCATGGCTCTTTGTAAACATACACTTACTTATATACTGATTGTCTCTGCCATTAGACTATAATTTACATCAGGGCCGGGACACTATCTATTTTGTTTACTGTCATATACCCAGCATCTAATACACAATACCTTATATAAACTAGTAACTCAATCACATCTTTGAAAGGAATGAATGAATAAACATTCATCATTTCCTTTTGAACTTGCCAATAACCTATGCAATAAGGAGAGTCACACAGCAGGTAGTAAAACCAAAGTCTTCTTACTCCAAATCCAATGCTCTTGTATTACACTGCCTCATCAAATAGGGACTGTTCTTTGTTTTATGAACACAAATACCATAATAAACTCATTAAGTCACATTTCCTATAAAGATGTGGCAACCTCAACTCCACATCTTTGACTTTAAGAATTTCTCTGAGGTAAGCACTACTCTTTCCTCACCCTCGGGGGTCAGGGGGGTGAAGACTGTATTTCACGTAGTACAAGGAGACAAAGGAAACAGGTTTGGGTATTCATTTGCTTATTTCATAGCATGTAACGTGATTCTACTGGGAAGCTTGCTATAAGCCAATAAAAGTAAAGAAATAATAGCCCTACCTTATAAATCTGTCAGTAAGTAGGTTCCCAGTATCCAGTCCCCAGATAGATATTAGAATTGCATTGCTTAGACAAGTTAATAGAGTTACCAGTTTCCTATTGACCCTGACAATTGGACTAAATAGACAAGACAGGATATAATTTACAAAGCCTCACATTTGCATGCACTAAAAATTTACTGAAACCATTTCAGGAACTATCGTATGCAGTATCTAATATTCTATTTCATAAGAATTCAAAATATGACTCTTTGTGTTGTCATATGTGTTTTGATGCATTTTATACAAAAAAGTAATAGCTATTATTTGTTGAGAGCGTACTATGTACTAGGCATTATTACAGGCACAGGGGATACAGTGGAAAAGAAGAAATAGTTCTTGCTCACGTTGAAACTTACATATTTTAGCTTCCTCAGGTTCTTCACTAGGTTTGAGATTTTCCCCAATAACATTTTTACTAAGGTTGAAAACAGAAGGAGAAAGACATTTATTAAGGGTATCCACGATTCTGACACCAGAGTGTATGGGTTCTTTCTCCAAACCAAGCAATTTTCTGACACCACCTGGGTGCCCTATAATTTAACTCAATTCTAACACTATACTTGGAGAAAACATCAGATGCCACAGGTTAAGGGCTCAGTCCTATAAGACTGTGCCCCCCCACCCCTTTCAGAGGCCAATTATAAGTTCAGGTTCCCACCTGTACTTCTAACCCTAACAGCTATACATTGGCGATTCCAAGGACCTCCTCCTTGGGTTAGATTAATATCCTACATTGGCTCACAAAACTCAGAGAAACATTTCACTTACTAGATTATCATTTTTGTTTGTTTGTTTGTGGGTTTTTTCTTTTGTTTTATTTTATTTATTTATTTTTGGCCACATTGGATCTTTGTTGTTGTGTGGGCTTTCTCTAGTTGCAGCCAGCGGGGGCTGCTCTTCGTTGCGGTGCGCGGGCTTCTCATTGCGGTGGCTTCTCTTGTTGCACAGCACGGGCTCTAGGCACATGGACTTCAGTAGTTGCGGCACATGGGCCGTAGGGCGCACGGGCTTCAGTAGTTGTGGCACACGGGCTCAGTAGTTGTGGCACACGGGCTTAGTTGCTCCGTGGCATGTGGGATCTTCCCAGACCAGGGCTCGAACCCGTGTCCCCTGCATTGGCATGCGGATTCTTAACCGCTGCGCCACCAGGGAAGCCCTGTTTTCTTTTTTAAAAATATTAAAGTATATAGCTCAGGAACAGCCAGATGGAAGAGATTTATAGGGCAAAGAGCTTCCTTGCCCTCTTTGAGACACTCTCAGAATCTCCAATCTGGAAGCTCTCTGAACCCTGTCCTTTTTGGGGTTTTATGGAGACTTCATTACATGGTCATGGCTGATTAAATCATTGGCCATTGGTGATTGAACTTAATCTCCAGCCCCTCTCCCTTCCTAGGAGGCATGGAGGTGGGCCTGAAAGTGCCAACCTTCTAATCACTTGGTTGGCCCCACTGATAACCAGCCCCCATCCTTAGGTTACCTAGGGGCTTTCCAAAAGTCACCTCATTGACATAACAAAAGATACCTGATTGGCTCAACATTTAGGAAATTCCAACGGTTTTAGGAGCTGTGTGCCAGAAAGGAGGTGAAGATCAAATACATATTTCTTTTGATAAATCCCAATATCACAATATCTTCAATAATTCTGTATATGTCTAGCTTTCACCTCCCACTGCCATCTTCCAATTTCACGTAAGAGAACAGGCTTTGGAATCAGGGCTAGATTTCAGTCCCGGCTATGTCACTTATTAGCTTTGTGGCCACAGGTAAGTTAACCTCTCAGAACTTCAGTTTCTTCTTCTGTGTGGTCTTCATGCTGCAGCCACAGTACTATTTACTATTTCAAAACTCAAATTTGATCAAGTTCCTGCCTTACCTAAAAACCCTTCAATAGTTTTTCCCATTACCCTCAAAATGGTGACCAAAGTTCTCCCTCCTCAAGGCTTCCAAAGGCCCTGCACAGTCTCCTGTCTGCCTACCTCTCTGACCTCTTCTCATACCATGTTACCTCTTACCTTCTCTCATCCAGCTACTCTGACCTTCTTTCAGTCTCTTACATTAGGGTTACCAGACCTAGCAAATAAAAATACACAATGCTCAGTTAAATATGAATTTTGGATAAACAGCAACTTTTTTTAGTAGAAGTATGTCCTCAACATTATATGATATATTGTAATTTCTACTAAAAAATTATTCAGTTTACCTGAAATTCAAAGTTAACTGAGCGCTCAGTGTTTTATCTGCAATTCTACTTAAATGTGCCATCTCCCTCCTACCCCAGGGCCTTTGCACATGTTGTTTTGGCTCCCTGAGATGCTCTTTCCTCACCCTCCTACTGACAGAGCTGGTACAAGGAATACATGAAGCAAGATTTATAAAATGTCTATCACAGTGCTTAGCACAAAGAAAATACTCAACAAATAGCATAAGTAATAATCCAAAGCTTTCTACTCATGGCTTATCTTTTATACTATACGAATTTTGGCAGCATCTACATTTTGTCATTTTAAATAAGTCATTCTCAATGCTCTTGGGTTTTTTACAAGACAGCTGGTAAATAGCAATACAGATACATAACATGTAGTATTTCCCTTACCAAGTACTTTAACATATGTGATTTCAATTTGGTCTTCACAATAATTCTGTAACATAAATAAACATTCGTAGTATGATGAAGGAATAACCAAGTAACTTCTAACTCACAAAACTGATAAATAGTAAAATCAGTAATCAAACCTAGGCCATCTAGTCTCAAAAACTAAAATTTTGCAGTTACATGGTATTGCCTCCCCACCCATTATCAGTCTGTGGCAGATGTATACTACTACTACTACTACTACTAACAGCAATAATAACAGTAGTCAACAGTAATAACCACAACAGCTAACACTTATTGAACACTTTCTGTGAACTTTTCTAAGGGCTTTGCATGTGTTATTTTATTCTCATAACTACCTTATGAGGTAGATAGCCTGTTATTATTCCCACTTCTCATATAAACTTTAAGCCTAGGTTTCCTTAAGTAACTTGTTCAAGGTCACAAAGCTAGTGTCAGAACAAGGAGTCAAAGCCATGCAGTTCAGCTCTGAAGTCTGAGCTCTTGTCCTCTCACAGTCCACATGGAAAGCACCCACGGAAGTCCTGCCATAACTCTTTCTACACCATTATCAATACACGTGCATACATCTGAGCAACAGCCTATCTTTCTATGAAGATGGCACCAATCCCAGCTCTGCTACTTACTGTCTGTTATTTAACCTCTCGGAGCTTGTTTCGTCATCTGTAAAATGGGGATATCTACTTTGCAGGGAAATTGTGAAGACTAAATTAGAATATATGTAAATCTCTTAGTCCAATGGTTGGCACTTAGCACATGGTAGACCCTCAATGATCCAAATCCCTCTAATCCCCCTGACAGGCCTGGTATTAGTGCAGAGTAGTTACAGAATCATGGTGATACTGATTTTGTTCCTTTCAGACCTAAGAAGCTGCCTGCCAGATGCCTGCTTTCCCCCTCCGCTTTACCATAAACTCCTCATTTTCTCCTTTGACATCCTAGGAACAGTGTTCATCTAGCCTTTGTCTCTGGGTGCCAGATATAAGGGAGCCAGTCTCAACAATTTAGGAGTAGGGAAGATGGCTGTGCTTTCTTGTGTGTCCCCCAGTTGAGAGCCATTCAACTCATGGTAACTCCATACCGACACCAACCTGTGGCTTGTATCTGAAGAGAGACCCACCCAATTATAGTACCTGTTTAATATTCACCATTTAATTTATTCATAGAAGTTATGCAATTAATATGAATATTTTAAATAACTATCATTTCTCACACACTTTTTTTTTTTTTTTTTTTTTTGCGGTACGCAGGCCTCTCACTGCTGTGGCCCCTCCCGCCGCGGAGCACAGGCTCTGGACGCGCAGGCCCAGCGTCCATGGCTCACGGGCCCAGCCGCTCCGCGGCATGTGGGATCCTCCCGGACCGGGGCACGAACCCGCGTCCCCTGCATCGGCAGGCGGACTCCCAACCACTGCGCCACCAGGGAAGCCCCTCACACACTTTTTGAATGTTTTACATATATTATTTCACTGAATTCTTCAAAAGTCTTCTGAAAGAAGTTATTGCTTATTTATTCAACAGTGAATATTATGGATTATAAATTAATTATTGATTGATTGTTCTAAATACAAAGAATATAATAATAAACAAAAGGGACTAAAATTTCTGCCCTCATGAAGTTTACTTTCTACTGTGGGGAGATATCAGAATGCTTGAGTAACCCACTGATTATCACCTAGTAAGTAACAAAGCCAAGATTCAAAGGCAGATCTATAAATGAAATAGAACGCCTAGAAATAAATCCTCACATATAGAGTCAACTGATTTTTGACAAGGGTGCCAAAACCATCCAATGGGGAAAGGACAGTCTTTTTAACAAATGGAAAACTGGGGGCTTCCCTGGTGGCACAGTGGTTAAGAATCCACCTGCCAATGCTGGGGACATGGGCTTGAGCCCTGGTCCGGGAAGATCCCACATGCCATGGAACAGCTAAGCCCGTGCACCACAACTACTGAGCCTGTGCTCTAGAGCCCCTGGGCCACAACTACTGAGCCTGTGCACCTCAACTACTGAAGCGTGCGCACCTAGAGCCCATGCACCACAACAAGAGAAACTACTGCCATGAGGAGCCCACACACCGCAACAAAGAGCAGCTCCCGCTCACCACAACTAGAGAAAGCCCGTGTGCAGCAACGAAGACCCAACGCAGCCAAAAATAAATTAAAAAATAAAATAAATTTATAAGAAAAAAAATGGAAAACTGGATATCCATATACAAAATAATGAAGTTAGACACTTACTTTATAGTGTATAGAAAAAATTAACTCAAAATGGACCAAAGGCCTAAGTGTAAGAGCTAAAACTATAAAACTTTTAGATGAAAACATAGGAGAAAAGTTTCATGACATTGGATTTGGCAATGATTTCTTGGCTATGACACCAGAAGCATTGTCAACAAAAGAAAAAGATAAATAAATTAGACTACATCAAAATTAAAAACTGCTCATAAAAGGACACTAAAAACAGAATAAGGCAACCCACAGAATGGGAAAAAATATTTGCAAATCATATATCTGATTATAGGAGTTAATATCCAAAATACATAAGGAATTCTTACAACTAACAACCAAAAACACCAAAAAACCAATTAAAAAATGACCAAAGAACTTGAATAGACATTTCTCCAAAGAAGATATGACAAGTGACCAAGAAGCACAAGAGATGATGGCTCAATGTGCCACTAATAATTAAGGAAATGCAAATCGAAACCATGAGGAGATACCACTTCACACACATTAGAATGACTACTGTCAAAAACAAAAGAAAGAAAAAGAAAAAGAAAGTAACAAGTGTTGGCAAAGATATAGAGAAATTGGAGCCCTTGTGCACGGGGGGTAGGAATATAAAATAGTGCAGCTGCTAGGGAAAAAATTAAAAATAGAATTACCATATGATCCAGCATTTCCACTTCTGGGTATATACCCAAAAGGATTAAAAGCAGGGACTCAAATAAATATTTGTACACCTATATTCATAGCAGCATTATTCACAATAGCCTAAAGATGGAAGCAATCTAAGTGTCTATCGGTGGATGAATAAACAAATGTAGTATATACATACAACAGAATATTATTCAGCCTTAAAAAGGAATACAATTTTGATGCATACTACAACAAGGATGAACCCTGAGGACAATATGCTAAGTGAAATAAGCCAGTCACAAAGGGACAAATACTGTATGATTCCACTGATATGAGGTATCTAAAGTAGTCAAACTCACAGAAACAAAGTAGAACGATGGTTGTCTGGGAGGAGGGGACAACGGGGAGCTATTGTTTAATGGGTCCAAAGTTTCAATTTGCGGGGATGAAGACATTCTGGAAGTGAATAGTGATGATGGTTGCACGCTGTGAATGCACTTAATGCCACTGGATTGTATACCTAAAATTGGTTAGAATGGTAAATTTTATGTTATGCATATTTTACTACAATAAAAAAATAAACAAAAAAGCAGATCTACGACTCTTCTACCTATATCTTATCTACTATAGTACCATGCCCAGTAGTTGCTGCTTAGACTTAGTCCAGAGAACTTTCAGTTCAGTACATTCAGGTTCAAATGTAAAATTGTGGTGAAGCCATAAAAAGCACACAGAGCACTTGGCATCACCACAATACTATTTGTGAAAATCATTTACTTCGTTATCAAGCCCCAATGCATTACTGAAAACCAATTTTAAACGAGCCAGGCTGAATAAAAACCCTTATTGCAAATAGAAAAGTAGCTAACTCAACTGTAAATGATTATCAGAAGTTGTTTTTAAAACAATTCCCTCAAACTGGGGTTAAAACCTGTTACGTGAGTTTCCTAATCTAGCAAACAGTCATATTACAAATACTGAACTATTCATGAACTTCTCTTGCTTGTAAGCCACAGACCCATCAGATGGAAACACTGGCTGTTTCTGGTACATCATGATTATTTTTTGTCCTCTCTCCTTTTTTGTTTAATTCATTGGCAAACTGTCAACATTTTTTGGTGGTGGGGAGGGAGAACTACCGTATTTCTTAAATTAAGAATCAAAAGTGAAATAGTTTTCAGAAAAAAAGTGTTTTTTTGGTTTGTATTGATTTTTGGAAGGGGAGGCAGAACCTAAAGTACTAAGACAATAGAAATGTTTTTTAAGCTAAATCCTATGTGATAGCTGTAACCATCATATTACAGGCAAATGTTGTCTAACGTCGGAAATGTGCCACTTTACACTATTGGTAGCCTTTTTTCATTACCACCATCACCACCACCACCACAACCACTACCAAATTTCATCTAATCAAGACTGACCAAGATTTTCCCCCTTTGCTTTTTCACCGTCTCTTTAGTACAGCACAATGATAATTAAAATAACACTACTACTGCTGCTGCTAGCTAACATTTAGTGAGCACTTACTATATGCCAGGCATTGTGCTATAAGGTTGAAATGCATTTCCTCTTTGATTCCCATAAAAGCTTTATTGAGTAGGTATCTTATTATTTTTTATTTTATACATGAGGAAATGGAGAAGAGTAGTAGGAGATTAGTAGTAAATGGCAGAGCTGGGATTCAAATCCTGATCTCAGGCTGCCAAGCCCACGTACCTAAGTACCATGTAGACTACCTCCCCACAATATTCCACTTAGAATGAAAAAATCTTTTTACAACACTATGTTCCAACCTCAGTCTTCAGATTTTACACCCACAAATCCATTACAGAATTCAAGCTCATTAATTAAGCAGCCAGAAACAGTGTAACTCATCTATCTGATATGGGTCTTTCCCAAAGCAGCTGGCTCACCACTCCTTTAGCCCAGATCCTAGGAGCAACTCAAGAGTCTTTGTTCTCTAATTCCTTCTTTTCTTTGACTCCACGCCAGAAAAAGTGCTCAGTTCTCTGAAGACCGAAACCTCCCATGTGTTAATGGAAGGCAATGAGAAAACAAAGTTCTACATATAGAATTGCCCCTTAGTCAATCATTTCCTAGTTTATTTCTTCTCTATGTTGAAGTACACCTGTAGACTACTTGGCATGCATAATTTCTGCACTTTTGTATACTGTATGTCCTTTATACTTTTTCATCCCATCCACATTGAATATCCTTGAGCGACCATTTGTCACTAATGCTTTAGAATTGACCTGCTTTAAGGCAGAGGGCCTGGACAAGACAGTCTCTTCAAATTCTCCTCAGTTCTACTATAGCGTGATCTCCCAGGGCAATGCTAAAAAACTGCTGATTGAAAAGTTTGTTTGTCCCATCCTTCCAGTCCCTTGTCCCACATGTAACAATGCCACAACCTTGTAACAGCCTACTAAAGCAAAATGGAAAAAGTGAGATGGTATGTCTGACAGAGCACAGTTCATCTTCTTTCGTTCACCTCACACAAGCCCAGGTCCCACCAAGAACAGAATCCTCTTAATAAATGAATAGCTATGGTAACAAAAAGCTAGAGTCTCAAAAGAGAACAATTTCCCTGAGCATTATTCTGCCCAGGGATGAACATTATTTTGCCTAGGAATTCATAATAAAGTATCACACTCTCATTCTTTCCTTCAAAAGTTTCAGCAACAACAACAAAACAAGTCTGTGCAACTGTGTGTACAACATCATTCTAGGCGCTAAAGATCTTAAGTCATGTAAGACAGGGTTTAGTAGAAAAGGCAGATTGATTAAATAACATTCATAGTGTACGGTATATTATAGTTAAGTGCAGTGACAGGACTAAGCCTAGAATTCTACGAGAACACAAAAGAGCATCTATTTTAAACTTGGCAGAGTAATCAGGGAAAACTTTTTGGAGTAGGTGACATTTAAACTGAGGTTCGGGGGGAAAAGGTAGAAGTTAAACTAAACTGGAGTGAGGGTGGCATTTGAGGCAGTAAGAAATGAGAGGAGAGGTTGAAGAACCATTAAAGGGAGACTCTGTGGGACTTGGCGTTATAATTTGGGTGGGGAAAGAGTGAGAGGAGGAATTTAGAACACACATTTCTGGCTTGGATAAATAAATGGACAATAGTGCTACTCACCGAGATAGTAAACAGGGGAGGAGGAGCAAGTTTGGGATGGAAAGAAGATACATGCAGTTTGGGATAAGCTGATTTTATTTTTTTAAGATTTATTTATTATTTTATTTATTTGGTTGCGTCGGGTCTTAGTTACGACACGTGGGATCTTTGTTGAGGCATGCGAGCTCTTCATTGCAGCACGCAGGTTTCTCTCTAGTTGTGGCACACAGGTTTTCTCTCTCTAGTTGTGGTGTGCGGGCTCCAGGGCGCGTGGGCTCTGTGGTTGTGGCGTGTGGGTTCCAGAGCGCATGGGCTCTGTAGTTTGCAGCACGCAGACTCTCTAGTTGAGGCACAGGAGCTCAGTAGTTGTGGCGCACGGGTCTAGTTGCCAAGCGGCATGTGGGATGTTAGTTCCCCGACCAGGGACCGAACCAGCATCCCCTGCATCGTAAGGCGGATCCTTTACCACTGGACCGCCAGGAAGTCCTGGATAAGCTGATTTTAAACTGCCTTTGGGAACCAAAAGGAATTACAGAAGAAATTATACTGGAGCTCAGTGGGTATGGAGTAAAAACAAAACGGTATGGACTGCAATCTTGATTTCAAAGTCATTCCCACTTAGATGGTGGTAATTAGAGCCATGATTTTTAAAGAGGTCACGCTGGGAGAATGTATACAATAACAAGAGAAAAGGGCCAAGAATGGAGACCTAGGGCTTCCCTGGTGGCGCAGTGGTTGAGAATCTGCCTGCCAATGCAGGGTACACGGGTTCAAGCCCTGGTCTGGGAAGATCCCATATGCCGCGGAGCAACTAGGCCCGTGAGCCACAACTACTGAGCCTGCGCGTCTGGAGCCTGTGCGCTGCAACAAGAGAGGCCGTGATAATGAGAGGCCCGCACACCGCGATGAAGAGTGGCCCCCGCTTGCTGCAACTAGAGAAAGTCCTCGCACAGAAAGGAAGACCCAACACAGCCCAAAAAAATTAATTAATTAAAAATTTAAAAAAAACAAGAATGGAGACCTAGGGAATGTCAACATTTTTTAAAGAGATTAGCAGAAAAGAGGATCTCCTAAAAGAACCTGAGAAGGAACAGCTAGAGAGGTAGGAAAACAAACAAGAAAGCCCACTGCCATAGAAACAGAAGAGAGAGTTTAAAGAATAGAAGACTACATGACTTCCCTGGTGGTCCAGTGGCTAAGACTCCGTGCTTCCAATGCAGAGGGCCACAGTTTGATCCCTGGTCAGGAAACTAGATCCCACATGCTGCAACTAAGAGTCTGCATGCCACAGCTAAAGATCCTGCATGCTGCAGCTAAAGATATTACATTCCACAATGAAGACCCAGCACAGCCAATTAAATAAATAAATAAATATTTAAAAAGAAAAAAAGACACAGAGAATGGGAAGGGATATTTGCAAATCACATCTCTGATAAGGGTTCAGTATCTAGAAAACATCAGAAACTCCTACAATTCAACAATAAAAAGACATATAATGCAATTTAGAATGGGCAAAAGATTTGAATAGATATTTCTCCAAAGAAGATATACAAATGACCAATAAGCATATGAAAAGATCCTCAATGTCCTTAGTCTTTAGGGAAATGCAAATCAAAATAACAATTAGATACCACTTCACACCCATTAGGATGGATATAATCAAAAAGACAAGTTTTGGTAAGGATGTGAAGAAACTGGAATTCTCTCTCACACACTGATAATGAGAATGTAAAATGGTTCAGTAACTGTGGAAAACAGTTTGGCAGTTCTGCAAAAAGTTAAACATAAAATTATCATATGACCCAGCAATTTCACTGTTAGGTATAGACTCAAAAGAAGTGAAAACAGGTATTCAAACAAAAACTTGTACACTATTGTTCACAGCAGCATTATTCATTATTATAATGAATAATTATAATAATTATTCATTATTATTCCATTTGGTGGAAACGATCCAAATGTCCCTCAGTGGATGAATGGATAAACAAAAGTGGTATGTTGTTACAGTGGATTATTATTCAGCCATAAAAAGGAATGAAGTATCAATACAAGCTACAATAAGGATGAACATTGAAAATATTATGTTAGGGGCTTCTCCGGTGGCGCAGTGGTTGAGAGTCCGCCTGCCAATGCAGGGGACACGGGTTCGTGCCCCGGTCCGGGAAGATCCCACATGCTGTGGAGCGGCTGGGCCCGTGAGCCATGGCCGCTGAGCCTGCACGTCCGGAGCCTGTGCTCCGCAACGGGAGAGGCCACAACAGTGAGAGGCCTGCATACCACAAAAAAAAAAAAAAGAAAGAAAAGAAAATATTATGTTAAGTGAAGGAGGCCAGATACATATGAGTCCATTTATATGAACTATCTACAACAGGCAAATCCATAGAGACAGAAACTAGATTAGTGTTTGATAGGGCCCAGGGGGAGGGGGAACGGATAATGAACAGGGCTTCTTTTTGAGGATATGAAAAGATTCTGGAATTAGATAGTGGTAACGGTTGCACAATTCTGTGACTATACTTTAAAACCAATAAATTATACACTTTAAAAGGGTGAATTTTATGGTATGTGAATTATAACTCAATTACAAAATTTTAAAACAAAACTTTACATTCAATAAATATTCACTGAGGAACATTAATAAATGAAATATCTCTACCTTATCACCAGTAAATTCAAAATGTCAAATGACTTTCTCTACTTATAATTTAAAAATTTTTTAAATAACAAATAAAAAAGAGAATAAAGGTTTGGACAATATCAAACATGACAGAAAGCGAAACATGATTACAAGAACCCCATTAAATTTTGCAATGTAGGGTGGGATAGGGAGGGTGGAAGGGAGGGAGACGCAAGAGGGAAGAGATATGGGAACATATGTATATGTATAACTGATTCACTTTGTTATAAAGCAGAAACTAACACACCATTGTAAAGCAATTATACTCCAATGAAGATGTAAAAAAAAAGAATTTTGCAATGTGGAGGTCATTAGTGACCTTAGGAAAAATAGGTTCAGTGATGAGGAGGGCACAAAAACCTAAACATAGGAAAATGAAGAATCAATGACTTTTACAATAGCCAGGACATGGAAGCAACCTAAATGTCCATCGACAGATGAATGGATAAAGAAGATGTGGTAGATATATACAATGGAATATCACTCAGCCATAAAACGGAACGAAATTGGGTCATTTGTAGAGACAAATGGACATAGAGACTGTCATACAGAGTGAAGTAAGCCAGAAAGAGAAAAACAAATATCGTATATTAACGCATGTATATGGAATCTAGAAAAATGGTACAGATGAACCTATTTGCAAAGCAGAAATAGAGACACAGATGTAGAGAACAAACGTCTGGACACCAGGGCAGGAAAGGGGGTGGTGGGATGAATTGGGAGATTGGGATTGACATATATACACCATTAGGTATAAAAGAGATAACTAATGAGGACCTGCTCTATACAGCACAAGAAACTCTACTTGGTGCTCTAAATGGGAAGGAAATCCAAAAAGGAGGGGATACGTGTATACACATGGCTGGTTTACTTCACTGTGCAGCAGGAGCTAGCACAACATTGTAAAGCAACTATACCCCAATTTAAAAAAAAGAATCAATGACTTGTTAACATGCAGACAGAGAGTTTATTCCATTCCTTTCAGAAGCTTGACTATTAAGAGAAATGAGAAACAGAGTAGTTTGGGTGAGATGTTGGATCAAAGAAAGTTCTTCCCTACCAAGGCGAGATGTGAACATGATTATATACTAAGAAGAAAAAGGCATTTGAGAGCGTTCAAAGATACAGGAGGGAAAGAAAATGACTGATATAGAAAGGATCATTGAAAAAGTGGGAGGGAGAGGATCCAAAGCCTAGGTGAAAGGACTGGTCTTGGACCAAAGAAACATACTTTCTCTATGGAGATAGGAAAATAAGAGTGGGTGCAAATGGAGTTCAGCCTGTACGTATTCCAGTGAGTGAGGGGAATAGAACACCTACAGTTTTGGGGGCTTTGTCAAGGCAGGGAGAAATAGGGACAAGGAGTCAAGAGACTTGAGGGTGATTCCAAGACGGTGATTGGAGTGATAGGTAAAAGGATCTAGAGAGGGAAGATAAAAAGTCAAGCCAGGTCCAAAAGAGAATGTAAGCTGGTTGACCTTACATCATGTGGCCACTGCTCTTCAGTTTTATTGGGGTAATAAAGAAGAAAGACCAGATCCTTTTGGCTTCTTTCGTGGAATACAGGCACCGGATTTCCCGTACCACCAAAACTACCCAATAATGGAGACGGACTACTCCAAAAGGAAACTGCAGTACTATTAAGAAAAGGAAATGGAACCTGGGTAGCCAATAAATAACAAATGAACCATAATTTCATATCATATGGTGGCATACTATCACATGAACTGTTGTTAGACAATATATAGACCAAATAAGTAAGGTCAACGGGCTCTAAGCTTCTACCCAAACACACCCTCCACTCTACTATCTCTAAGTCTTTGTTCATGCTGTTCCCTCTGCTCACAATGCTCATTTGCAATTTCAGCTTCTCTCTAATGTCAGGGACTTATTTTATCTTTCTATCTCCTACGACGCCATGTAGAGTGTCTGGCATGTCATAAATGCTGATTTGAGGTCAGATGAAATAGAAAAAAAATCACTAAGGGCTAAGTGATCAGGAAAGGCTTCACAGGAAAGTGAAATTTAAGCCTGTCCTTAAAGATGAGGAGTATTCTACCATCAAAAAGAGAATTTTAACAGGAGCGATGATACAAGTGACAATGAAAGTAGGAATATGCAGTAAGAAAACCAATCTATATATAACTGGTGGTTTCTATTATGAATAGTAGATAATGCTGGCAAACCAACATTGATGTGGGTCTTGAATGGCTAGCTAAAGCATTTGGACTATATTTATTATGCCAGTGATTCTCAAGGGGAGGAACAGGGTAAGAAAAAGGGGGAGGGGGAGCAATGGGGATTCAATTTAGCTGCAGTGATAAAATTGCTAGTGTTAGAAGAGATCTTATAGGTCACCAACTTCAATTTCCAACATTCTACAGGTAAGGAAATTGATAGCCAGAAAGGTGAAGTGACCTACCTAAGGTGACCCAACTTAACTAGGGAAGAACAACTAGACTCATACCTGGGACCAGAACCCCTGCCTCCCAATTTCCAGTCTAGTTCTCCTTCTACCACATACGGAAAGAAACTATCACATGGCCAGGCTGAAAGAAAGCATTTGCAAATATAAAAAAGAAGTACAAATAAAAGCATGTAACTCGAAGAATCGCAATGCCATCAACAATTCTTGTGAATTTTTGTCAACAGATGGGACAAATACATGGAATATATAAGGTAACAATCAGAATAAAAGTTTTACACAATTAAGGAGACAAAAAGACATTTATCAATAAGCCCTCTAAATAATAACTGGACAGTTTTATATTTTTTACATATATTTGTATTTGATCCTCAGAAAAACATTGTGAAGGAGATAGGGAAGGTATTACCTTTCCCATTTTACAAATAAGGACATTGAAATGTGCTAATTGGCTAAATGAAGAGCCAGAATTCATTCCAGTACTCTTTCCACAAGTTCCCGGACAATACAAATCTCTAAAACAGACCAAAACATGCATGAGGCAACTCTGGTTTCGAAGGTGGAAGCAAGACTTTGTGAGTGAGTAGATAAAGGCAGGGGCTGAGAAGAAAATGAGTTAATTGAAAGTGTGAAAGAGTACTTTATGAAATAGTAGTACTACTTGGTCTTATGTTTTTATCCGTACGAACCGAGTAATTATTTGTTTAATTAAATAATTTAATGGCACAAATTTCAATCTATATACACATTGTCTGTGGTTGGTTATAATGTCATTATCCTCAGGTCACAAACCATATGCTTTGTGAGTCATGCTAAAAGATGGGAAAAACTCTGAAATTTCTTTTACTGGCATGATGTCAAAAGGCAAAATTATATTAACTACACAGCTGTGATATATAACACAACGTTTCCCAATGAATAGAATTCTAGTG
Source organism: Phocoena phocoena (assembly GCF_963924675.1). Lineage (NCBI taxonomy): Eukaryota > Metazoa > Chordata > Mammalia > Artiodactyla > Phocoenidae > Phocoena > Phocoena phocoena. The sequence goes on along the minus strand of NC_089240.1, from coordinate 59,059,948 downwards.
TTTAATAGTTAAATGCATACACACACAAACACAATCAATTTCTCTTGCTCTCTCTCTCTCTCTCACATACACAAATACACACACATACGTACACTCACAACAGGTGCACACGCACCTAACCACAACTCTGGCTTTTCCCTAGGCCTTTATTATTGGAAACACTGGTATATTTCGTGTTATACAAGATATGGAGAGCCCTTGCCTTAAGTGCTTACCCATATTTACACATTAAATGAGATATTGTTAAAAATACAAACAAGGTCAAGGTTAGGGAACTCTGATATATGATGGAGAAGGGCCTTTGACTTGAAAGGAAAATACGGTATGGAGCCTCCCATGACCTGGCAAATCAGTTAGAATCTGAAGGCCAAGAAATTGAGGTACCTTTACTAGTATGTGGGGGAGATTAATTCCAAAGCCATTGTAAAGGCAAAAACTTGCTGGGTTGAGGAAATCAAGAAGTACATAGCAGGTCAAAGTGGAATATGAATGCCTGCTATATGGAAGGCTTTTAAAGATGTGAAGGAAGGAAAGGAACTACAGGTGGAGGCTCTAGGGTCCAATATGCCTTCTGTGAGGGTGTTTAACCTTAAGCAGGGCTCTAAAAGAAAAGAAGCCTTAGTGACAGACCCATTAAAAATCACCCGATCCTTAAGGTAGCATGATATTCCCCTCAATAAATGAGTACAACTGTGTTTTAGAGTCCAGTATTAGGGAGAATGTTTTAATATGTTAAGATTTACTTTCATATTTAACTAAAGGAGTACAGATCAGTATTGTAGAAGATACAAAGAAGTATAACACTCAGTCTCTGCCTTCGAAAACCTTCCCATCTATTTGAGGGAACAAGATAACCTACAACATAACGTAGTGTCAAATGAGGGGTTTAGAGAAGTGCTGAGATGGGTAGGCAAGGAAGAATTCACTTTAGTGGTAAGGTTTAAGTTGAGCTGTGAAGACCTGAAGGGATCGGAGAGGCAGGTTGGAAGAAAGGACATTCTACTTTGGGGAATGGGTAAACAAAGGCCAGAATGTGAGAGACCTATGAATGGACCAGTCTGGATGGAACAGGATTCAGATGCAGAGTAGCACGAAGAGTGGCAGAGCAGCTCAAGCCCGAATACAGAGGGGCTTAGAATGCCAGGTTAGGAAGTTTGAAGAGTGGCAGTATGGAGACACAAAAGATTTCTGAGGAGGGGGTGACATGACAAAGTGGCACTTGAAGAAAAGTAATCTAGCTGAGGTGTGCATATGGAGTAGAGAATAAAGCAACTCTCAACTGGACAACCACTGCAGGAGTGAGGTAATAAGGAACTGAGGCAGAATCATAAATTTTCTTGGTTGGGAGGGACCTTGAAGATCATTTATGCCAAACACAACCAGAGTAGTTGCAGAGTAACTGGAAAGAAAGGGAGTAATCAAGAGATATCATGAACAGTATAAATCAACTCCACAGAGTATGAATCAACTTAGCAATTGATTGCCAAATACGAGTAGCAAGGGAAAAAGGGAAGTGAATAAAAAAGCCTCCAAAGTTTCATGCCTGAATGATTGAGAGAATGAAACTGGGGTTTAATTTTGTAAAATTCAGTGTGCTGGGGTGGGGGGTGCAGAGAGGGGAAGAATGGAGATAAGTCCAGTTTAACTTATTGAATTTGAGATGTCAGCTGGAAATCCAAGCAGAAACAAACTGCACCAAAAGGAATTGTTTAACATCATTAAGAACAACATAGGTTTGTACTCCTTGGTTGACTCTGTTAGCTAAATCATCTTTAAGGAATAGAATCCCCACTAGCAATGTGTCTTGTACATAATACGAACTCAGTGTAGGCGTGGTTGAGTCAAGGGAACTCATGAACTATGCCCCTCTTCTTTCTTCCTCTCAGTCTGACTAACCATGACAAGTGTTAAGAACCTTCTTCCACAAAAAAACAAACAAAAACACCTTCAGTTTCCCCAGACTAAGCATTTAAACTACACAGCAAAAGTGCTTTAGAAGCATGTAATGCTTCTAGGCACAGAGCCATGTGGATTGATCCAAAACCTTACAAATGTTCAAGCTATTGCTGCCCCTGTAGACCACTGGCATGGCAGGATGAAACGAATAACAAACCACAAAATAAAATTCAGAAGTAGTCTTTTGAAAATCAATTTCATTATGGCTGTTTAGTTTCAACACCTGCTGTATGCCATCACTCCAATAAAAATTACTCTTCATCACTGAAGTGCAGGCCCATTGACAGGTGGATGTGCATGGGGAAGTTTACTCAGCAGCCTATAATTTTAAAGTAATTTCAGCAGCTAGCAGCAGGGGAGTCCCCATGAAGCCATAGGAGACAAGGAACCACCCTACTCCCTTGGCTATTCCAAGCACACAGGACTATTATCTGGCTGAGGAATTGGCAACTGAGATCCCTCTCTTCCCCCAAAGACAGAGAGTTTATGAATTGATTTCCCAAATGGTATTCTACAGAGATGTTCATTAAGCATTCACTACCACCCAAGCTCATGGTCCAGTAGTCTTCAAAGGTAGTATCACAGATAAAGACCTAATGATCCATAACAGGGGAGCTGAAGTTAGTCACAGGGAACCAAATGTTATCTCCTTTATACTCTTTCCTTCATTTCTTCCTTTACAGCCTTAGTTCTCAAGTGAAATGAGCATCAGCATCACCCGAGAAGCCTTTTATCCAAACAGTAAATGCTCATAGTCCCACTCTAAAAATTCTGATGACATAAGTCTGAGTGTGGTCAGGGACATGTGCATTTTGAAAAGGTTCCCTAGGTAAGACTAAGATGCACTCTTGGTTAAGAACCACTGCAATAGATGATCTGTATAGTATATTTTAACCCTACAATTCTGGAAAAGATTCTTAGTAGAACTTGGGAATAGCTAGCTATTTCAGACAGAGTGAGTAAGAGAAAGAGAAACAGAGACAGAGGTCATTCTGTGCCAAGATTCCTGATTCCTGTATGCCCACCTTAATGCAAGTAGCCATTGGGCCCATAAGCACTCTGGCTTCTAACCATACCAAGCCATGCACAATTCCATGAGTCAAATATTCTCACCCTAGAGTGCACACCAGAATCACCTATAGAGCTTTAGCTTTTTAAAATTACACATGACCAAATCCCCACCCCCGGAGCTCCTTACCAAGTTGATTCTGGGTTGGTGTCCTGGACACATTGATTAGGGGGAGATAGATCTCAGGGTAATTGGGGTGAAGTCTTGAACATTCTCTTCCTCTAAAGATAGGTAACAGAAACAACCAATACCTCTTACACACTTATTGACCATATTCTATGTGCCTTACACTTTTAAAAATAACAGCTTTATTGAGATATAATTCATGTGCCATAGAATTTACCCATTTGAAGTGATTCAGTGATTTTTAGTAACTTTACCAAATTATATAAGCATGCTATCTCTTCCATCATTTCCTTTCCTTTCAGTTCCACTGCAACCACCCTGACTGTGGTAAATCAGTTTTAGAATATTTTCATCCCTCCAACAAGCTCCCTCAATAAGCTCTCTCATGCCTATATTCACTTAATCCCCATTTCCTCCACCAGGCATCCACAAACTTAATTTCTGTCTCTACATATTTGCCTATTCTGGACATGTCACATAAATGGAATCATACATTATGTTTTTTTGTGGCTGGTTTCTTTCACTTAGTGTAATATTTTTGAGGTTCATCCATGTTGTAGCATGTATCTGTACTACATTCCTTTTTACAGTTGAATAATATTCCACTGTAGAGAATATTATGCCTCATTTTGTTTACCCATTAGACATTTGAGTTGATCCACTTTTTGGCTATCATGACTAATGCTGCTAGGAACACTTGTGTAGAGGTTTTTGTGTGAACATATGTTTTCAATTATCTTTGTTATATACCTAGGAGTAGAATTGCTGGGTCATGAGGTAACTTATTATCTATGTTCACTTATTGAGGAACTTCCAAACTGTTTTCCAAAACAGTTGCATCATTTTACATTTCCACCAGCAGTGTATAAAGGTTTCCACTTCTCAACACCTCTACTTCTTATTGTCTTTTTCATTATAGCCATTCTAGTGAATGTGAAATGGTAACTCCATTGTGGTATTTTTTTAAAAAATTTTAATTGAGTTATAATTGACATACAACATTGTATTAGTTTCAGCTGTACAACATAATGACTTAATATTTGTATATACTGTGAATTGATCACCACAGTAAGTCTAGCTAACATCTGTCACCATACATAGTTACAGAAATTTTTTTCTTGTGATGAGAACTTTTAAGATCTACTCTCTTAGCAACTTTCAAATATGTAACACAGTATTATGAACTGTAACTGCCATGCTGTACATTATATCCCCCATGACCTATTTAGTTTATAACTGGAAGATTGTACCTTTTGACTGTCTTCATCCATTTCACCCACACCCACCCTCTGCCTCTGGCACCCGCCAATCTGTTCTCAGTATCTTTGAGCTTGTTTTTGTTTGGATTCCACATATCAGTGAGATCACAACGTATTTATCTTCATTCTGTTTTTTTTTTTTTTTTTTTCATTCTGGTTTTAATTTGCACTTTCCTGATGGATAATGATGTTGAGCATCTTTTCATGTATTTTTTTATTTAGCCATTTGAATATCTTTTGTGCTGAAATATTTGTTTCTTTTGCCCATTTTTAAAATTTGGATTACTTTCTTATTATCGTATTCTAAGAGTCCCTTGTAAATTCTGGATAAAAATTCTTTATTGAATATTTGTTTTGCAAACATTTTCTCCTAGTCTGTCACATTTATGTACTAATGTTTCTTTTGAAAAACAGAAGTTTTTATATTTTGATGAGGTCCAGTATATCAATTTCTGTCTTTTTTGGACTGTGTTTTCAGTGTTGTACCTAAGAAATCCTTGTCAAGTCCAAAGTCTAAAAGATTTTCTCCTATATTTTCCTCTAAAAGTTTTATTGTTTTGGCACTTACTTTTGAGCCTATCATACATTTTGAATTAATTTGGGGATACAGTGCATAGTGAGGGTCTAAGATGATCTTTTTGCATGTGGATGTCCAAATGTCCCAGGACCATTTGTTGAACAGAGTATCTTTTCTCCCAGTGAAATCTTTGTACATTTGTCAAAAATCAATTGACCATAAATGTAAGGGTTGTTTGTAAACAAATAATTCTATTCCATTGATCTATATGCCTATCCTTATGCCAGTACCACACTGTCTTGATAACTGTAGCTTTACAGAAGCTGAGTTTTCTGTTCCCTGAACATGCCATGTTATCTCTCACCTCCAAGTCTTTGCACATGTTAATCCTTCTGCCTAAAACAGTCTTATCATAGACAACTCTTACTTAATTTTTCAGGTCTAAGCTCAGAAATGCTTTGTCCAGAAATCATTACTTGATTTCAAAAGTCTGGGTCAAGTACTCCTCCTTCATGCTCCAGATCTTATGATTAACGTTACCATTGCATTATCATATTGTATTATAATTGCCTGTTCACTTGACTGTAAACTCTATGATAGCAAAAATCCTCTCTAACAAGTTCAACAGTTGCCTCTTCACTGCTTTGTACAGTGCCTGATACATAGGAGATGATCAATACCTATTGAAGGAATGATTAACCTATTCTGCTTCTAGTAATGGAAGACTAAGTAATTCAGACCAAATTTCCTGCTGAAAACAATAAGAAAACAGGGATAAAATATACATAATACATATATTTAAAGGCATCCAAGTTTTAACAAAGCAATGAAGTATTATGGAGCCAAGATTCAGGATAAAAGGAAAACTCAGAGAGGCTGTTTTTCTCCCCATATCATTGGCTCATCACAGAAGAGTCAGCTTAGAGACAGCAGAGCTTTTGATAAGCTCATGGAGCTAAAATAGCAAAACTAGGAATTCAGGGCCCATCATGAGGGGGAACCATAGAAAAACCCTCAGATTTTCGGTTCCAACTGAGAAAGGAAAGATACTTAAAGGAAGTCTAAAATAAAGGACAGCTTCAAATTATCTCAGTCTCAAATTGGATTAAGGTAATATGGGATTGTTACTACCCATAACCACCTGCCAGAAGTGAACATAAATCCTTTCTGGATAAAAATGAAAACAACTGAGGCCTCGAACCATCTCTACTATAGTTTTTCATATAAAGTGTCTGCCACTCAACCAAAACTAACCAGGCATTTGAGGAAACAAGGAAAAGTTATAGACCATCAAAAGAAACAATAGACAACAGAAATATACCTTAGCTTCCCTGGTGGCACAGTGGTTGAGAGTCTGCCTGCCAATGCAGGGGACACGGGTTCGTGCCCCGGTCTGGGAAGATCCCACATGCCGTGGAGCGGCTGGGCCCATGAGCCATGGCCGCTGAGCCTGCGCATCTGGAGCCTCTGCTCCGCAACGGGAGAGGCCACAACGGTGAGAGGTCCGCGTACCACAAAAAAAAAAAAAAAAAAAAAAAAGAAATATACCTTAAAGGATTGAGATAATAGAGTTGCCAATGATGAATTTCAAATTCTTATGCTTAGTAAGTTCAAAAAAAGAAAGGACTAAATTATAAATTATGGCAAAGAAATGAACAGTATTTTTTAAAAGAACCAAATGGAAATTCTAGAAATAAAAAATATATGTGAGAAGTGAAATTAAGAGTTCAGTGGGTGAGTTTAACAGATTAGACAAAGCTAATGAATCAATGAATTGGAAGGTAAGTCGGAAGAAAATATGCAGAATGAAATACAGAGAAAAGAAAGGATGGAATTTAGAAAAAAATTGTTTAAGAGACATCAGAGACACAGAGAAAATTTCTTAAAGAGATTGTAACTGAATCTTAAAAAGAGTAAAAAGAGAATAAAGCAGGAACAACATTTGAAGAGATAATAACTGAGAATTTTTCAAACTGACAAAAAACAATAAAGCCACAAATCCAAGTTCTTTGAACCCCAATGAAGATAAATACAAAGAAAATCACACTTAAGCATGTCATGGTAAAATGACTAAAACCCAAAGATAAATAGAAACATCAAAAGCAGCACGAGAAAAAGGGCACATTACCTTCAAAGAGGCAAATATAAAATTTTCAGCTGATTTCCCAAAAGAAATAATAGCAGCCAGTAAGAAATGACAGGGTATCTTCAAAATTTTGAAAGAAAAATAACTGCTAACCTAGAATTCTATACCCAGTAAAAATGTCATTCAAAAATGAAGGTGAAATAAAGACATACTTTCAGACAAACAAACAAACAAACAAAATCAACAGCAGAAACACATAAAAAAGAATGTTAAAGGGTGTTATTAGGCAGAAGGAAATTATCCCAGACAGAAGCTTGGGAAGAAAAGAAGGAATGAAGAGTAAGGAAAAGGGTAGACATAGGGGGAATCTAAATGAATATTGACTATAAAACAATAACAACAATGTTATGTGCAGTTTAAATTATATAGATAATTAAACTACAAAACAACAATAGCATATAGCTAGCAGGGGGTAAATAAGGCCTTTTCACTGTATAGGAAGAGGTCAAAGAACTAATTTATATCAGAGTATAAGTCAAGAATGCATGTTGTGCGGCTTCCCTGGTGGCGCTGTGGTTGAGAGTCTGCCTGCTGATGCAGGGCACATGGGTTCGTGCCCTGGTCCGGGAGGATCCCACATGCTGCGGAGCGGCTGGGCCCGTGAGCCATGGCCGCTGAGCCTGCGTGTCCAGGGCCTGTGCCCCACAACGGGAGAGGCCACAGCAGTGAGAGGCTCGCGTACCGCAAAAAAAAAAAAAAGAATGCATGCTGTAATCTTTACTAAGCCAATAAATAGTAAAAGAATGTATACCTACAAAGTTAACAAAAGATTTTAAAAAGTGAGTAAAAAAATCCAAAAGAATGCAATAAGGAGAGAAAAGGTTCATAGAACAGGCAGGATAAATAGAATGCAAACAGTGTGTGGCATATTTAAAGACAATATATAATTAATTCCACTAAATGAAAATTGATTAAATGTGCCAGTTAAAAGAGACAGACTGAATTAAAAAAGGAAATTATGTCTGTTTACAAGAGATGCATTTAAAATATACATAAAGGTTAAATATTTTAAAGATGGAAGATATATCATGTAAATGGTACCCAAAAGAAAGAAGCAATATTAATATCAAACAACGTAGACTTTAAGGTAATATGCATTACTAGAGATAAACAGGGACATTTCATAATAATAAAAGGTTCAATTCAACAGGAAGATATAACAGTACTAAATTTGTATGCACCTAATAACATGATCTCTAAATGTATGAATCAAAAATTACCAGAACTAAAAGAAGACATGGATAAATACATAATTATCATGAGAAATTTTTATTTCATGTATTTGGTTTAATGGATTAAAATAGAAAAGCATCAGGAAAACATATCAGCTGAACCTGATTAAATTTTTTTAAATCTCAGAAAATTCTCTTCCATCTACTCTTACGAGTTTTCTCAACTTTTATATCATGAGAGATTTTTAACACAAATATCTCAGCAACTGATAGAACAGGTAGACAAATGCTTGATACATTTTGATACATGTTTGACACTACAGGACATATATTCTTTCAACTACACACAGAGCATTTATAAAAATTGACGATATACTGGGCCATGAAGTTCCCATGAATAGCAAATACTTTAAATCATACAGAGGTGTCCTCTAACCACAGTGGAATTAAGCTGAAAATCAATAACAAAAAGATTTCCATGTTTGGAAATCAATAAGTAAACTTAAAAAGACTAAAGAAGAAACCACAATGGAAATCAGAAAATATTTTTGGTACTGAATAATGAAAATACAGTATATCAAAACTTATATGACATGCTACAACTGTGCTTAGAGAAAAATTTATATTCTAAAATGCATATATTAGAAAAGAAGAATGATGTAGGCATCTTCTCAAGAAATTAATGAGTTTTTTAAACCAGCAAATTAAAGCCAAAGAAAGTAGAAATAAGAAAATTTAAAAGATAATAGCAGAAATTAATGAAATAGAAATCAAACAATCCATAGTGTGAATCAACTAATAAAACAATAAATTCCTGGAAGACTAACCAAGAAAAAAGAGAGCATACACTAATAATCAATATCAGGAATGAAAAGGGGAAAACACTACAGATCATACAGATTAGAGGTTAATGGATTAAACATACTATAGTACACAAACTACCAATACACATATCAACTTGCATGGATCTCAAGGGCATTATACTGAGTGAAAAAAAGCCAACCTCAAAATGTAAACATACTGTATGATTCCATTTATATAATATTCTCAAAATGACAAAATTATAGAGATGGAGAAGAGATTAGTTGTCAGGGGTTAGAAATAATAGGGAGTGGGAGATGTGAATAGAAGGGACAGCACAAGGGATATCTCTGCAGTGCTGAAACAGTTCTGTATTTGGCAATGATGGCTACAAAAATCTATATGTGATAAAATGATAGAACTATACACATACTTTATATCTACATAAATTTCCTGGTTTTTATATTGTACTATAGTTACATTAGATTTAACCAAAGGGGGAAACTGGCTAAAGGATCCACATGATCTCTTTCTAACACCACTGTAAGAGTCCTCTGAATCTATAATTATTTTAAAACACAGTTTTAAAAACAGGTAATGATAACCACAATGAGAAAAGACTTCACACCTATTAGGATAGTTATTTTCAGAAATATATAAAACAACAAGTGTTGGTGAGGATGTGGAGAAATTAGAACACATGTTGGTAGGGTATGGAATAAACTGTGCATTGCTTGTGGGAATATAAAATAGTGCAGCCACTGTGGAAAACAATTTGACAGCTCTTCAAAAAAATTAAACAGAATTACCATATGATCCACCAATTTCACACAAAAGAACTAAAAGCAGGGACACATATACTTGAACACCAATATTCATAGCAATATTATTCACAAATGCCAAAAGACACAAACAACCAAAATGTCCATCAACAAATGAACAGATAAACAAAATATGGTGTACACACACACACACACACACACACACAAACACACACAGTGGAATATTATTCAGCCATTGAAAAGGAATAAAATTCTGATACATACTACAACATTGATGAAATAACACAGACACAAAAGAAGAAATATTGTATGATTCCACTTATATGAGGTATCTAAGATGGGCAAAGTCAAAGAGACAAAGTAGAATAGAGGCTACCAGTGGCCACAGGTAGGGGGAAATAGGAATTTACTGTTTAATGGGTATGGATTTTCTGTTTGGGAGGATTGAAAGAGTTCTGAAAATAGAGAGTAATGATGGGTACACAACATTATGAATGTACTCTATACCATTGAACTGTATAGTTAAAAATGGTTATAGGGCTTCCCTGGTGGCGCAGTGGTTGAGAGTCCGCCTGCCGATGCAGGGGACACGGGTTCGTGCCCCGGTCTGGGAAGATCCCACATGCCGCGGAGCGGCTGGGCCCGTGAGCCATGGCCGCTGAGCCTGCGCGTCCGGAGCCTGTCCTCCGCAACGGGAGAGGCCACAACAGTGAGAGGCCCACGTAACGCATAAAAAAAAAAAAAAAAAAAAAAAAAAAAAGAAATATATACAACTAAATGAAATCAAGAAAAAGAAATAACTATGCATTTCAAACAGAATTATGATATTATATATCAATGCTTAGAATGGACCTAAAGTGCTGAATGTAGCGAAAAATAGGACATAATGTAGACTGTCACCCACTGTAAATGTTTGCAAATGGATATTCTTTAAACAAACAGGATTATTACAGGTGATTCTATATGAATGTCAAAGCCTTAATTTCTAGGCTTTGCATTTTGTATATGAGAAGAAATATGACAACCTGAGTTAATTATAAAATAAACTGAAAGTCCTAAATAAATAAAACATCAAGACTAAGTATGATTTATCCCACAAGTGCAAAGTTGGTTTAACACCACATTAAAAGAATAAAGGGAAAAAATCATATAATTATCTCAATAGATGCAGGAAAACCATATGATATAATGCTATATCCATTCACGATTAAAACAAAACTCTCAGTAAACCAGGACTAAAAAAGAACTTTTAAATTGATAAAGAACTAGAAAAAAACTTAAACAGAAAACTACAGCGAACATTATACCTAAAGGTGAAATGTTAAACACTTTTACCTCTTAGACTGGGAATGGGACAAAGATGCCTGCTATTACTATTTCTATTCAACACAGTTCTGAAGGTTCAAGACAGTGCAATAAGGTAAGAAAAACATGTTTAAGTATACATATTGGAAAGGAAAAAATAAAAAAACTTGTCATTTTTCACAAACAGTGTGATAGTGTATGTAGAAAATCCACAAGACCTACAGATAATTTATTGGGATTAATAAATGAGTTCAGGGCTTCCCTGGTGGCGCAGTGGTTGAGAGTCCGCCTGCCGACGCGGGGGACACGGGCTCGTGCCCTGGTCTGGGAAGATCCCACATGCCACAGAGCGGCTGGGCCCATGAGCCATGGCCACTGAGCCTGCGCATCCGGAGCCTGTGCTCCTCAACGGGAGAGACCACAACAGTGAGAGGCCCACGTACCGCAAAAAAAAAAAAAAAAAGGGTTCAGCACAATGCTGCATACAAAGTCAATATATAAGCTATATTTCTAAGCATCAGCCAGAAGCAATTTAAAAATGAGATTTCAAAATGATATGGTCCCAGGTTGGTTTTCCTGTGAAGCAGACTGGGAGACATAGATTATCAAGCATGACTTTTATTAGGAAATGCTTTTGGGATCAACATATGTGTAAGAGGAAAAAAGCAATCCCAAAAAGACCCTAGCCAAATTCATAGGTAGCTCTGGAGCTGGTATGGCCCTTCAAAAGTTTCTGGATTTGGGGAGGAAGGGGCAAGCCTTTATACCTCCTCATTAATCAGGCACTGACTGGATGCGGGATGCCCTGGAAGGAAGCATCTCCTTGGGTGAGACAATTTTCTTCCACCAAGACATGGATTGAGGAAATGGATCACAGCATCAACTGCAGATAACATTTTAAATGGCTTCAAAAATATCAAATACCTTGGAATAAATCTAATGAAAGGTGTACAAGAGTTCTACATACAAAACTATAAAATATTACCAAGAAAAATTAAAGACCTAAATGAATGGAGATATATACCATATTCACAGATTGGAAGATTCAATATTATAAAGATGTAAGTTCTCCCTAAACTGATTTTTAGATTCAATCCAATCAAAACAAAATCCCAGGAGGGTTTTTTCCCTTAATTTTATTTTACTCTGTTAGAACACTTAACAGGCGACCTACCCTCTTAACAAAATTTTAAGTGTACAATACATTATTGTTGACTATATATATGTTCTACAGCAGATCTCTAGAACTTATATTGCTTAAGTGAAATTTAATGCCTGTTGATTAGTAACTCCACATTTTCTCTCCCCACCCCCAGCCCTAGGAACCACCATTCCACTCTTTGATTCTATAAACTTGACTACTTTAGATACCTCATATAAGTGGAATCATGCAGTATTTGCCTTTCTGTTTCTGCCTTATTTCACTTAGCATAACATCCTCAAGGTTCATCCATGTTGCCACATGTGGTAGAATTTCCTTCATTTTTAATGCTGAATAGTATTCTATTGTATGTATATACCACATTTTCTATATCCATTTATGTATCAGTGGACATTTCTATTGTTTCCACATCTTAGCTATTGTGAATAATGCTGCAATGTACATGGAAGTGCAAATATCATTTTGAGATCCTGATTTCAAAGCTTTTGAATAAGCATCCAGAATTAAGATTTCTGAATTGCATGGTAGTTCTGTTTTTAATTTTTTGAGGAACCTCCATACTGTTTTACACAGTGGCTGCACCACTTTACATGCCCCCCAATAGTATACAAGGGTTACAATTTTTCCATATGCTTACCAACAATGTCTTTTGTTTTTGTTTTTTGATCATTGTTATCCTGACAGGTGTAAGGTAATATCTCAGTGTGGTTTTGATATGCATTTTCCTGATGATAAGTGATGCTGAGCATTTTTTCATATATGTGTTGAACATTTATATGTCTTCTTTGGAGAAATAATCTATTCAAGTCTTTATCCTATCTTTCAATCTAGTTATTGAGACTTGTTTTTTGCTATTGAGTTGTAGGAGTCCCTTATATATTTTGGAGATTAACCCCTTCTCAGATATATGGTTTGCAAATATTTTCTCCCATTCTATAGGTTGCCTTTTCCCTCTGTGGATTGTTTCCTTTGCTGTACATAAGCTTTGTAGCTTGATGTAGCCCCACTTGTTTATGTATGGTTTTGTCACCTGTGCTTTCGGTGTTATACCCATGAAATCATTGCCAAGATCAATCGTATGAGGCTTTCCCTGCTGTTTTCTTCTAGGAGTCTTACAGCTTCAGGTCTTATGCTTAAGTTTTTAATTCAGTTTGAGTTGATTTTTGTGAATAAGGTTCCAATTTCATTCTTTTGCATGTGAATATCTAGTTTTTCCAACACTATTTGTTGAAGAGACTATTCCCCACTGTATTCTTGGCACTCTTTTCAAAGATCAGTTGACTGTATATGTATGGATTTATTTCTAGGCTCCCTGTTCTGTTCAATTGGTCTATATGCCTGTCTTTATGCCAGCATCATACTGTTTTGATTATCATAGCTTTGTAATATAGTTTGATATCAGGAGTGGGATGCCTCCTGCTTTGTTACTCTTTTTCAAGATTGCTTCAGATATTTGGGGTTTTCTGTGGTTCCATACAAATTTTAGAATTGTTTGTTCTATTTCTTTGAAAAATGCCATTGGAACTTTGATAGGGATTTCACTGAATATGTACATTGCTTTGGGTAGTATGGGCATTTGAACTATATTAATTCTTCCAATTCATGAACATGGACTGTCTTTCCATTTGTTTGTATCTTCTTTAATTTCTTTCATCAATGTTTTGTAGTTTTCAATATATGTCTTTTGCCTCCTTAGTTAAGTTTATTCCTACATATGATATTCTTCTTCATGCTATTATAAATGGGATTGTTTTCCTAATTCCTTTTCAGATAGTTTATTGTTAGTATATAGAAATGCAAGTGACTTTTGTACGTTGATTTTGTATCCTGCAACCTTACTGAATTTATCAGTCCGTGTCATCTGCAAACAGGGACAATTTAACTTCTTCCTTTCTGATTTGGATGCCTTTTACTTTTTCTTGCTTAATTGCTCAAGCAACAACTTTTACTATATCTGTTCTATATATTGGTGAATAGAACAGATGAGAGTGGCATCCTTGCCTTGTTCCTCATCTTAGAAAAAGAGCTTTCAGTTTTTCACCATTGAGTATGATGTTACCTGTGGGCTTTTCCTATATAGCCTTTATTATGTTGAGGTACTTTCTTATTATTTCTGGTTTTTCGAGAGTTTTTATCATGAAAGAGTGTTGAATTTTGTCAAATGCTTTTTCTGCATCTATTCAGTTAATGTAGTTTATCACATCAATTGACTTTCATATGTCGAACCATCCTTATATCCAGGAATAAATCCCATTTGGTCATAGAATATGATCCTTTTAATATGCTGTTGTATTCAGTTTGTTAGTATTTTGTTGAGGATTTCTACAGCTATATTCATCAGGGATATTGGCCTGGATATTGGTAGATTTCTTTTCTTTTGGTGTGTTTGTCTTACTTTGGTATCAGGGTAATGTAGATCTCATAAAGGGAGTTTGGAAGTGCTCCTCCTCTTCGATTTTTTTGGAGGAGTTTGAGAAATGTTGGTGCTATTTCTTCTTTATATGTTTGTTAGAATTCACCAGTGGAGCCATCTGGTCCTGTGATTTTCTTTGTTGGGAGGTTTTTGATTACTAATTCAATCTCCATACTAGTTATAGGTGTGTTCAGACTTTCTAATTCTTCCTGATTTAGTCTTGGTATGTTGTATGTTTCTAGAAATTTGTTGACATACAATTAATTGTCCACGGTAGTCTCTTATGATCCTTATATCTTTGCCATCAGTCTTAATGTCTTTTCTTTCATTACTGATTTTGAGTCCTCTTTTTTTGTATTTAATCTAGCTAAGGGTTTATCAGTTTTGTTTATCTTCTCAAAAATCCAATTCTTAGTTTTGTTGATTTTTCTATCTTCTATTTTGTTTATTTCTGCTCTAATCTTTGTCATTTCCTTCCTTCTTCTAACTTTGGACATTGTTCTTCTTTTCCTAGCTCCTTGAAGTATAAAGTTAGGTTGTTTATATGAGATTGTTCTTCTTTTTAAATGTAGACATTTATTGCTATTAACTTCCCTCTTGGTACTGCTTTTGCTACATCCCGTAAGTTTTGGTATATTGTATTTTTGTTTTTGTTTGTCTCAAGGTATTTTTCTAATTTCCTTTTTGATTTCTTCTTTGACCCAATGGTTGTTAAAGAGTGTAGTGTTTAATTTCCACATATTTGTGAATTTTCCAGTTTTCCTTTGGCTGTTGATTTCTAGTTTCATTCCACTGTGTTCAGAAAAGACACCTGGTGTGATTTTAATCTTTCTAAATTTGTGAAGAGCTGTTTTGTGATCTAACATGTTATCTTTCCTGGAGAAAGATATGTATGCTTGCATAGGATGTGCATTGTGCTGCTGTTGTTCTGTATCTTTTTGTTAGGTCCATTCACTCTATACTGTTGTTGAAGTACTCTGTTTCCTTATTGTTCCTTTGTGTAGATGGTCTATCCATTACTGAAAGGGGGGTATTGAAGTCTCCCATATAATTGTATTACTGTCTATTTCTCCCTTTGATTCTGTCAACGTTTGTTTTATATATTTAGGTTCTTTGATATTAGTGCATATATATTTATAATTGTTATATCTTCCTGTTGGATTGACCCTTTTATGATTATATAATGTCCTTTGTCTCATATGAGTTTTTGACTTAAAGTCTATTTTGTCTGATATTAAGTATAGCCACCCCTGCTCTCTTTTAGTTACCATTTGCATAGACTATCTTTTTCCATTCTTTCACTTTCAGCCTATCTGTGTCCTTAAATCTAAAGTGAGTTTCTTGTAGAAAGTATATAGTTGGGTCTTGCTTTTATCTTTTTAGCCATTCTATGTCTTTGACTGAGGGAGATTTATCTATTTATATTTAAAGTAATTATTGATAGGGAAGGATTTACTATTGCCATTTTGTTGTTTCCTGTTAGTCTTGAGAGTCTTTTGACTGTATTTCCTCTCTTGCTGTCTTTCTTTTTGTTTTGTTGATTTTTTTGTATTGATAAGATTTGATTCTTTTTCTTTTTTGTAACTTCTATAGGTATTTTTTGTGGTTACCTTGGGATTTAAAATATCTTGTAACAGTCTATTTTAATCTGATAAGAACTCAAGTTAAATTGTATACAAAAACTCTACATTCTGGCTTCTTCCCCATACACAGTGTTATTTTTCCCACATTTTACATCTATTTATATTGTGTCTTTTAACATATTTTTATAGTTACTTTTAATACTTTTGTCATTTAACTTTTATGCTAGAAATAAAAGTGACTTATCCACTACCATTACAGTAATATAGTATTCTGTATGTGTCTATATATTTATCTTTACCAACAAGTTTCATACTTTCTTATACTATCATGTAGCTGTTTAATATCCTTTCATCTCAAGTTGATATACTCCCTTTAGCATTTCATGTAAGGCAGGTCTAGAGGTGATGAACTTCCTCAACTTTTATTTGTCTGGGAATATCTTTATCTGTCCTTACTTTTGACAGGTATAGTATTCTTGGTTGGCAGGGCTTTTTTTTTTTCCCCATCAGCACTTTGATATATCACCCCACTCCCTTCTGGCCTGCAAGGTTTCTACTGAAAAATTTGCTGATAGTCTTTTGGGGGTTCCCTTGTATATGAAAAGTTCCTTTTCTCTGGCTAGTTTCAGATTTTCTCTTTGTCTTTAACTTTTGACAATTTAATTATAATATGTCTTAGTGTGGACTTGTCTGGGTTTATTTATTTAGCAGTGTCCTTTAGGCTTCTTCAATCTGGTTGTCCATTTCCTTCTCAAGATTTGGATTGTTTCCAGGCATTAATTTTTTTGAATAAGCTTTCTAGTTTTCCCTCTCTTCTCCTTTTGAGATTCCCCTACTGCCCCTATTGGTCCACTTGATGGTGTCCCTTAAGCTTTTTCACTCTTTTTCATTCTTTTTTCTTTCTGTTCCTCTGACTGAATTATTTCCAGTGACATTAGTTCACTGATACTTTGTCTTGCTTTATCTAGTCTGCTGTTGTATCCCTCTCATGAGTTTTTCAGTTCGATTAGTGCTCTTTAGCTCCATGATTTCTGTTTGGCAGTTTTCAAATATTTTCTATATCTTTGTTGAAATTCTCACTTCGTTCATGCATCGTTCTATTGATCTTGGTGAGCATCTTTATAACACTTACTTTGAATTCTCTGTCAGATAAATCTCATAACTGTTTCATTAGGGTCAATTTCTGGAGACTTAATGTGTTCCTTTATTTGGAACTTCTTTGCTGATTTTTCATCTTCCTTTACTCTCTATGTTGGTGTCTGCATATTACACAAAGCAAGTACCTCTCCCAGTCTTCATGGACTGACTAGCCTTGCACTGGAGAGTTAGCCTAGTCAGAGATTCTGAGGGCCTCTAACAACTCTTTCCCTCCCCAGGGAGAAGCAAGAAGCTTTGGTTTCTTTCTACTCAATCTGTGCTGAAGAGGGGGAGCTATGGCATTTACCAGTCCAAAATGCCATTTCCATTCTCTTCCACATGGCTGGACTGTGCTGGATGCATCAGAGCTCCAAGCCTGGCAAGACAGATGCCAGTTCTTTGGGCAGTCCCAGAGAAGTTTTGGCACTGAATGCACAGATCTACTCTTCCATCTCCAGGAATAAGCTGAAAGCTGGAATGTTTCATCCACTCACTCTATACTGAGCAGGGGGGAGGATATATGGTATCTACCAGCCCCAACCATTGTCTTGTTCTCCCCCAGGAGGCTAGAATGTGCTGGATCACTTAAAGCTCCTAGACTGGCAAGTCAGATGCCAGTTCTCTGGGCAGCCCGGAAGAAGTTGAAGCACTAGATGCACAGATAAACTCTTTCCTTCCCCAGCGGAATGTTGAGAGCTAGGATTTTTTGTCTTCTTGCTCTGTGCTCAGCAGGAGGAAAGATCTATGGTGTCTACAAGCCCAAGCCACCATCTCTGTTCTCCCCTAGGGAGATCCATCAGATTTCTAAGACTGGCAGGACAGAAACCATTCCTCAGAAAACTTGGGGTGCTAGATGTGTGAATCAATCCCTTCCCTCCTTAGGAGAAGCTGGAAGCTAGGGGCTCTCTTCCTTATCATATGGTGCTGTGGTGGTGGCAGGGACTCTGGTGAGAGGCTGTCTCAAATCTCCCTACTGGCTTCAGTGTGTCCGGTTTCATATTTTCCCTGGGTACAGGAGCCTTTCAGTTAGTTCCTGGATTTCTCACAAAGGGAATTTGTCCATGAATTGTTGCTGAATTGGTGTGTTTGTGGGGGAAAGGATGGTCCAGGACTTCCTAATCCACCATCTTGCTGATGTTATTCTCTTAAGAATTACATTTTTTTTTTTTTGGTCAGATGTGACTAGCTGATTCTGAAACAGATACAGAAAGGCAAAGGGCCAAGAACATCCAAGATACTTTTAAAGAAGAGGAACAAGGTAGAAGGCTATCAAGAGCTTATTATAAAGTCCAATGATTAAGACTATGGTATTTGTGCAATGACAAATAAACTCATAGGGGACTTCCCTGGTGGCACAGTGGTTAAGAATCCGCCTGCCAATGCAGGGGACATGGGTTTGATCCCTGGTCTGAGAAGATCCCACGTATTGCGGAGCAACTAAGCCCATGTGCCACAACTACTAAGCCTTCACTCTAGAGCTCGTGAGCCACAACTACTGAGCCCGCATTCCACAACTACTAAAGCCTGTGTGTCTAGAGTCTGTGCTCTGCAACAAGAGAAGCCACCACAATGAGAAGCACACTCGCCGCAACTACAGAAAGCCCACGTGCAGCAACAAAGCCCCAAACGCAGCCAAAAATAAATAAATAAATTTATTTTTAAAATAGACTAATAGAACAGAACAATTCAGAAACAATCTGACACATATGTAGACACTTGGTTTATGACAAAGGTGACACAATAGAGAAATGGGGAGGAAAAGACATTCCCTATAATAAATGGCACTGGGTTGAATATCTATATGGAAAAGACAAAACTTGGTCCCTGTATCTCATCATACACAAAAATCAATTTCAGGTGGACTGCAGATCTAAATGAATGGCAAAAGCATAAAGCTTCTAGATGATAATATGGGAGAATATCTAAATGCTCTCAAGGTAGGAAAATACTTCTTAAATGGAACACAAAAAACCCTAGCCATAAAGGAAAATACTGAAAAACTAGACACATTAAAATTTAAAACTTCTGTTCATCAATGGATACTATAAAGAGATTTGGGAAGGGTTTGCAACCAAAAAATTCAAAAGTGGTTCATAGCCAGAGTACATAAAAAATTCCTACAAGTCTTTAAGAAAAGAATGAACAACCCAATAAAAATGTGCAAAAGACTTGTATAGGCACTTCACAAAAGAAGATAACCAAATAGATAATAAACATATGAAAAGAAGTACAACTGCATTCGTCTTCTGAGAAATGCCAGTTAAAATCACAATGTGATATTACTACAAACCCACCCACCAGAATGGCTATAATTTAACGAGTGATAATAACAAGTATTATCAAGGATGTAGAACAACTAGAATTCTCATACATTGCCAGTGGGAATATAAATTGGTTCAATCACTGAGAAAAGTTGTCATTATCCATAAATTTGAAAATATGCATTCCCTATGACCCAGAAATTCCAATCCTTGGTATATACCCAACAGAAATTCAAGTACACATAACCAAAAGACATGTATAATAATATTCATAGTACTGTTATTTATAATAACCCCAAACAATAAACAATCCAAATATTCATTATCAGTAGAATGAATAAACTGTGGTATATTCAAACAAGGGAATAATATACAAAAATACAAATAAAAAACTACAGCTGCATGCAACATCATGGATATCAAAAAACATAACATCGAGCAAAAAAAAAAAGCTCCCCCCCAAAATACATACTATTTGATTTCATTTATATCAAGTTCAAAATGGGCAAAACTAATCTATCATGTTAGACATCAGGTCAGTCATTCACTTTGGAGGAGGATGGTATAGTGATATGGTGGGGGTTTTGAGATGCTATTTCTATTTCTTGACCTGAGTTCTGGTAACATTACTATATTCACTTTACAGTAATTCATCCAGCTGTACAATTATGATTTGTGACCTTTTCTGTATGTATGTTACACTTCAATAGAAAAGTGTGGGGAAAAGAAATGAAGAGCTAAGTGATGGGTATTTATAGACTAGTCAGATAAAACTGGTCCTCTATGAGGGTCACCCTGCAGGCAACGCAAGTGGTTTCTCTTGGTCATGTTCTTGGGGATTAAAGGGCTTCAGAAGTTCTCTAGTATAAAGAGATCTTCTCTATAACGTAATCACAGATAAACTACAAGTTATTTTTCACAAGATCTAAGAGAGAAAGAAAGATGAGACCTACATGCAAATAAAACAAAACATCAAATAATACATTACAAAAAACTCTTTGCACCATCATAGAGGTAATGTAGTTAAGGCTTTTCTCCATTTTACTATCTAATGATTCTAGAAACCAGTGAGACATTGCCAGTGGAACTATCTACTCACCTAAGCACAGTTAACAATTCACAGGCTTAGCAAGGCCTGAGGAAAACAGGCATGTTACAAATGTCTTTGTTTTACATGAACATCTCTAAAGGCCCCAAATAATAATTCAAGCCAACAAGTGTTTAAGTACCCTAACTATAAACAGCACTGTGTACCACGTATTGTGGAAAAAGACAAAAAGGAAGGCAGATTTCCAAGGACCCCTAATATAAAGACACAAGTTTTATTAAACACAGTAACAGCAATAACTGGAGAATGATTCCAAGTCAGGATATGGTGGGTGGGTTGCAGGAGTAGAATCGGTAAGAGAGAAAATGGGATAGGTATAATGCAGCCAGTTGATCAAAAGCCTTGAATGTCACACTGAAAAAATCTAGATTTAAACCTATAGAAAATGATCTTATCTGGATCCCACTCCCCTAAAAAATTCTTGGATTTAGCGATTCCCAGTCATTTTCTTGATCAACAGGCCTTAATAATTAACATCAAATCTAGATATACTAATGTCCTATCTAGTTAAACCAGAGATGTTTTGTGCAAAGTTAACGTTGACTTCTATGACATCACCTCAAATAATTAGAGACATATTCCAAATATTGCTAACAGTCCCCAATAAACCCTTATAAGTTACACAAACATATTTTTCTAAACCTTAAGAGTTTCAGTTACAGTATCTCTTGGGGAAATCATCTGAATGAGACACTACCTTTATTTGCCTCCCCCACAAAATAATCTTTCAAGCATTAAAAGATATCTAATACTTAATATAGTGGCTGACTCATAGCAGGCTTTCTATTTATTGAACTAGATTGTTAAATTACACCAGTCTATTAACCTTACTCATCTCTCTCATGGTTTAGTAGACTTTGATCATCACCCTCTCTCAACCTATCTCTCCAGAGTGAAAAAACAACTAGAAAGTCCCTCCAACCTTTTGATCAATTTGTTTTCTGGGGATTTGTATCAGCTGTTAAGTTTTTCTTGATGAGCAGCCACCAGAATTACCTACATGATTGTGAATGCAAATCCACTTTTGGTCTTTTATATGGAAAAGATAAGAGTTTTGTTTCATCATTGTTTTCAACACCCTTCCTGATAATGCCCACCATATTCTCACCAAAATCACAACTGGGCCAACTTCTTCATAGACAGATAAACAGTGATTTTTATTTTAATCTTTTTTACCCTAACAATAATATTGTGTATTGTCTAACTCAGAGACTGATGAGATGTATTTAGCTCCTGAGATCATCTCCAATGAGTATCCAGATAAACCTACAGATACTCAGCTACTCCAGCTGAAGGAGACAGGTATGATTCCAGAAGGTCCAAAGTGACCCTTTCATTTTTTATCATGAGCAACTGTGCCCCCACTGGGAAGGCTGTTCTAATAACTCCCTAGGAGAACTTTGCTGATCTCTCTGCTATGCATCCTGACTGCCCTAATTTCCTTCTGTATTCTGTTTTTAAAGTTTTTAAATTGAGGGATGACATACATACATCTTCAGTGACTTCTAGATCCCTTTCTTGAATCATAACTGAGCCCATCATCTCATAAGCATGAATAGGTTTGCATGACCTTATACAATGAAGTGCCTCTGACTATTCTGCCCACTTTGTCTCATGAGATCTTCCTGCAATTTATTCTCATCAGTTTGCCTTCACTCCTTGCAGATAAACTGGTGAGAAACCTGAATGTTCTGCTCATTGAAGGGTCTATATTTTTATCTTTTTTCCTCTCCATCTAAGAGCTGCTGTAACAGCAGCTGTTTGTGTTGAAAACTAAAATATAAAAATATGACCTACGTGGCCAAATCCCACAGGCTGTTTACTTCCTTATTTATGAATCAGATTCTGTCAGCACAACTTAGAATCTTGACTGTCAGCAATACTGCAATTAAATGTCCTTGCAAAGCCAGCAGAGGGTGCACCAGGGCACTGGAAATTTTACCCAAGATGTAGCCATACTAATTTAATAGTCAATCAATGTTTCCTTTTTTTTTTTTTCTTTTCTTGGTATACTAAAACTAACACCCTCAAGAAAACTTATGTTGAATCTGGGCTAAAATTCCTTCAAAGCATACTCTAATTCTCCTGAAAGTGAAGTTCAGGAAGAATAAGGAATACGTGGTTAAACATAGTCTGGCCAAAATGTAGGTAGAGAATTAGAAAATGATGCAGATCGGAGCCCTCTCCTTTGCAAAAATTCCATAGCTCTACCCAGCTACCAGACAAAAGGCTCCAGGAAGTAGTATATTATAGGGGAATGGGCACTGAACTGGGAGTAAAGAGACCAACTTCCATTCTAATTTTGATCAGAGTTGTATGACCTTGGACAAGTCATTTCCCCCATAGGAACTATGTGCTCTCCAAGGGGAATGATCAAATGGATTCATGGCCCCTCATAACTCTAAAAAACTCTGACTGTGTTTGTGTGCTTGTTATTACTTCTCCAAAAGATTAAAACGGAAAAAATAAAGGACAGAAGATAAGGCGCTGTATTTAAACCTAGACAGAACTATTTGAAGCACCACGCAAAGGCAACTAAATGCCATTACAGACCCTATGAGAATCCTACACCATCACAGGAGCCCCAGAATACAGCTGTTCTACTAATCCTCAGCCTACAAACAGGGGTCTGTCCATTCTGAATGCCAAAAGGCCTTGCCACCATTTGACTAAGGAAGTTCAATTCCTTCATCTTTTCACAGAAAACCAATGTTCAGCTGCTAAGTATTTCTACTGGGCATAGTCGTGGGGCAGGGGTGAGGGTTTGTTGTTGGGAGGTGGATAGATAAAGGGAACCAGAATCCTAGTTAATTATCATTTAGCTACTGTGTTTAAAGTTTCAAGTATGAGAAGCATGTCTACTGATTCTCTTCTTTGATAAGCTGTTATATAAGTTGAAGTGTGCTAGCAAAACATTTTAAGGCTCAGGACAACCTTCCAACGCAAAATGTAGAAACTGTGTCCGCCCTAATATTAAAGCATTATCATGAATGTGACACCAACTTTGGATGGGTGGTCAAAGTAGCACTAATAATGTTTACAGAGTATGACAATGACTCTGGATGTGGTAATAAATATAGAAGGCCTGGGTCACTCACCTCAAGGAACTTATTTGTACAACTTGCCCTCTTCCCCAAGAGGAACAAATTGACTGTTATTCTTTAACCACCTCAAAAGGATCCTTGGCTGCTTCTCTTAAGTTTTACGTGAAACAAAATAATGGCGAACAAGAGAATACTTAGTTTTAGGGCGCTAAATTTCCTTAAATAAAGAGCTAGAAAAAGTAGAAAACAAACACCAAGGCTAACAGTTTGCTAACCAGGGCACAAACACCATAAAGATTGTATTAAAAAACAAAAGAAGCAAAAAACAAACCAAAACAAACAAACAAAAAAACTGGGAGACTATTCTTGAGTCATTATTCCATCAGTAGATTCCTGCTCACAAGCAAGCAGGAGTGAAGACACTTCACACCAACCCTCCCCACCCCACTCCCCCAAAAAAGAGTCAGAACCGGCATGCAAAGCGTGAGTTTTATTCCAAAGATTTTTTAAACTGCTGTTTCAGAAGTTGTCTAGCAAGACGGCATATTTCTACCAGAATTCCTCAGGGGCGCTGATCCTCACTAGAACACCGAGGACAATCCGTCTCAAATTGCAGGTAAGTGTGAACAAGCCCACGATCTGGTCAGTGCACCAGCACCCCGGCGCAGAAGACACGGTTCAAAGTTGTTTCAACGGGCGTGGAGCAGTTATTACAACTGTTTACAGCTCCAACTCCAAAAGAGAGCCTGCTAGTGCTGCCATCAGCTCTGGACACGAAAAAACAAGCACCGCGGGCGCAGAATCTCACCGGGAGCAGAAGGGCCAGGCTGCTGCCGTTAGTCAGCCGGGGGGGCAGCGCCCGCACCTTCGCGCCGCGGCCCGGCCGGGAGCGCCGCCAACTTTTCCCGAGGCAGCCGGAGCTGGGGGCGGCGGGCGCCGGCCAGAGTTCCCAAGTCCGGAGGTCCTGAGAGAGTCAGGGTGAGCTGGGCCAGGGGCCGAGGACAACCTGCCCCGGGGCGACCTCTCCCCAGCTCGTCCGCCCCCTCCCCGATCCCGCCGTCGAACTCGGCTCGAGGTGGCAAAGTCCTCCCCGGGCCCCCGCCCTGCGCACATGGGGAGGGGGCCCTGCCCCTCCAGAGTGACTCACCTGGTGCCTGTCCTGGGCGTCTGGGGGGAGCGTAGCTTCTCCCCGTTCCAGCAGCTGCTGCTGCGGGGATGGCTGCCCGAAGTGGCGGGTGATGGAACCGTCGGGGTCGAGGCCACCGGGGCTGCTCAGGGTGCCCGAGGCGCCGAGGTTACCGGGACCGCCAAGGCTGGACTCGGCTCCCCGCTCCCGCCGCAACTCGGAGCGCAACTCTAGGTAGCAGCACAACGTCAGCAGGTGGAGGGCCAGCGAGAGGCCAAAAAAACCCAGGAAGAGCCGGCAGCTGTTCCCTTCGCCAGCCCGGGCAGGGGCCCCGCGACAACCGCAGCCCTGGCTCCCGCGCTCCCTCGGCGCTGCCGCGGGCTGGAGTTCCCTGCGCTCCACCTCGGGGTAGCCCATGGCCTCCGGAGACACCCACTGTCTGAGGCCCGGGAGCCGCCGCGTCTGGCTCAGTCCTTCGCGACCCCTGACAGGCGGCTACTGTCCTGCCATCGGCTGGGGACTGCAGGGACCCGTTCCTGCGCGACGGAGGCTGGGCGGGACCGAGCAGGGAGCAGCCGCAAGTGCAGCTCCACTCCGAGGGGTGGAAAAGGGAGGAGGAGGGGCGGGAGAGACGGGCGGCTCGGCCCCGCGGAGGGAATGAGGGAGGAGGCCCCGGCCAACCCCGCCCCGTGCCTCAAGCGGCTGCCGGGACGCCCAACCACCGAGCCCGCCAAGCCTTGGCGCCCCGCCCCATGCCGTTCCACCCGGGGCCTTCAGCTGCGGGGCGGGGTCTGGGGGCGTGTGGGTTCGCCTCTGCCCCGTGGCCCCACCCAGCTCTTCTCGCTCACCCCGTTCCAGTTGGTGACTGCGGCTGTCGTTCATCCCTGGACTCCGCCCCAATTTAACCCTTGAGCGCCAGTACGGGGTCGGGGGCGGGGAAGGGGGGGAAGAGGAGGGAAGGAGCGGGAGGCTGAGAAGAATTGGGGAACCTGGGAAGGAAAGTAGAGCAAAGAAAAGGAGGCGGAAACTAGTATTAATAGAAATGTTTGCAATTAACTGCAGTTGTTCATGACATCATCCAGTACTTATCTGTTGCTTTCAATCTTCAAAGCGTTTAACAGACGTTAAACTAATTAAAACAGTTTTGGGTTTGGAATGAAACCATGCCTGCTGGGTTTGCAATCCAATGGCGCGCCAAAAGAAAAGGAGACCCAGTAGCCTGAGAGCCAAAGGGAGTGAGAATGAGGTGGGACTGAGACAGCCCCACTCCTGGAGTGAGTCTGGGGCCTCAATCTAAGTGACGAAGAAGTCCATCTGTGCCAGGTGGAACTGAAGTGATGCTGCCTCACGCAGGATAAAACAGTCCCCTAGGATTTCTTGGTATATTAATTAGTTCAAAGTATTGATCCCTTTACATGTAGAAATTGCTGTACGAGAGAATCTACAGCCAGTGTAGTTTTCTTCTTCCACCGCAGCAGGAGTTTTGAGTGGAGAACAAGTGCCTTCAATGAGCAAATGGGGAAACTGAGGGCCAGAATAAGGTGGATTTTTACATGGGTGGTCCACAGAATGGCCAGACAGTATTGGCATCTCTATTTGCAGGCAACTGTTCTAGCCTCTCCACCCCTCTCCTCCTCTCCCTGGAGTAGTCCCTGGGGGAAGTTCAACAACTCAGCCAAATGTTCCAGATGGACACTGCTGCAACTGCAGCATCTTCAACCCTCTGAAAAGGGTTCAGAGCAAAAAAACAAACAAAAAATGTGGCAAATGTCAGAACAATAGACCCTGAAATGAAAGATGGAAAGGAGTCAAAATTAACAAGATTTACTAGTCCGAGATTATAGAGAGCTAAATGACCATAGCAGGGCAAATATGTATGCTTCTTGGTCACTATGCACTCCCATTCCCATGTTATGAATAATTAGCAGTTTTATTGACTTGAAAAGGGTAGGCCTAAGACCTAGGCTGGTGAAAAAGAAGAAAAATAGGGGGAAATAGAAAAGAAGAGAAACAACAAAACAAAAGCAAAGCATATGGTGGGGAGGTCAGTCCAAAGATTACAGAGGTCGTAAACCTTAAATATATTAGCCACAGGCAATTTTTCTTTCAGACACTTTGGGAATGGCCTCAGTGCTTCAGAAACATCTTTGTGTCTCCTCATTAGCCCTTAAGTATGAACTCTAAAGTTTGCAAAGAATATCATCATCATGCAAATAAGAAAATAAAAAGGGGCACTTAGCTAATCTCAAATTCTGCTTATTCAGTCAAGGAATTCTAGATGCTGGCTGGAGGAACTGCCAGGCTGATTTAACTTAATTATCACAGCCCAGGATTATTAGAAAGAATGCTAGACTAGGAGTCAGTAGACCTGACCCTGCCACTGGTTCGCTGGGTCATTCTGAGAAAGTCACTGCTTCTGAGGACCTTAGTTTCTCCAACTGTAAAATGAGGAGTTTGAACTTAAACAGCTATAATATTGTGTTTTATCTGTGTTATCACTGACTATTTTGACTTGGCTGCATAAAGGGTTCAAAGAGGCTGCCTCTTCTTCCCCTAAAGTGAAAAGGGAACAAATAACAGCCACTCCTGGGAGTGGTGGTGGTGCTCAGGGGCCTTACTAGTCTCAGCTTACCATGTTCTACCAGGCTTTTCACAGCTTGACTGAAGACCCTGGGTTGCACCATTGCCTTCAGAAGTCCTGCAAATTGCATTTGATCTGGGACCTCACTTTGGTTCCCAAGAGGAAGAACATATGGCTTAATATGAAGTAGAAATATTGGAATGGGGTAATCCAGTGAGGAATGTACATGGTTAGATGTTTTTGTTGTTGTTGTTGTTGTTTATAAATTTATTTATTTATTTTTGGCTGAGTTGGGTCTTCGTTGCTGCGCACGGGCTTTCCTCCAGTTGCAGTGAGCAGGGGGCTACTCTTCGTTGCGGCGCGCAGTCCTATCGTGGTGGCTTCTCTTGTTGCAGAGCACCGGCTCTAGGCACATGGGCTCAGTAGTTGTGGCGCAGGCTCTAGAGCACAGGTTTCAGCAGTTGTGGCACTCAGGCTTAGCTGTTCTGCAGCATGTGGGATCTTCCCGGACCAGGGCTTGAACCCGTGACCCCCGCATTGGCAGGCGGATTCCCAACCACTGTGCCACCGGGGAAGCCCTACATGGTTAGTTTTAAAAAGTATTTTGAAGTGTTAATTCAGTTCGCTTCTATGCTTCCATAAGTACCCCATCCTCTACAACACAGGTCTCAAAATGACAGCCTGCAGGTTACATCCAGCCAACAGATGTGTTGTGTTTGGTGCAGTGTTGGCTAAAATTTTGGATAAAAATAATAATTGCCAGGATCCAGAAATCAGGAGATTTCACACAAAAAAATCCCTATTTCTTTAAAGCATGCTAACACTGGATCCACATTCCCATATGGCTACAGTCAGCTAGAATTGCCCCCTAGAGACAAGCATGAACAATCAAGTTCTACACAGTCATCCCCACCTTCTTCCTTTAGCCTCCATTACTGTCCTTGATACCCATTTCCCTTACCTGTCTGGCCCCATGTACTCTAGGAGACAAGATATCAGCTCCTTAGCATGACCTATAAACCGCCCTTCCAACCTCATCTTCTGCCACCCTACAAGGAACCCATACTCCCACAATCCTAAAGTCACTGACACTTCTCACACTTACGTGTCTTTGCACAAGCTGGTTTCTTTGCCAGGAATGCCCCGACCTTGGAAAACTGATAAATTCTTCAAGAATCAAATCATGTGTTCCCGCAACTCCTTCCAAACAGATTTCCCTTTTTGCTTTCACTGCACCCTGAACATATCTCAATGATATCTCTGACCACATCGTATTTGTATTTATTTGCAGGCTTTCTTACCATTAACCTGTGAACAACGTGATAGTAAAAATCATGTCCTTTCCATTTTGGTAGTCCCAGTACAAAGCATAGCATCTACCACATAGTAGATAACAGTATTGTTTGTCAAATGAATGGGACGTGACATCTGCTATGGTAACCTGGACTGCCTAGAATTCCAAAAATGGTACTGAGCAAAAGGATGCCTGTCAGTACCACTTATGAAGCATGTACTGCGTGCAGAGCTGTATAACACACTATCGAAAGAAATAAAGGAAATAGAACCAGTTGTGCAATTATCCTCTTATTTGTGCCACTGTTGGAGCTGTGGATAATCCAGAAATTCAAATATAATTGGTTTGTAATACCTCACTGGCTTTCTGTCCCATCAAATTTCCCCTCCTAATTTTATTTGCCTGGTCCTAATATTAAAAAAATATTAGTTGACAATATATGAAGAATAAATGTTCAAAATAAGTTGACAGCCTCTGAACACCCACCAATTGGGCAGAAGATGCTAAGGAGTTGGGCAGGGACTGGTTTTTAAATACCTCTTAGCTCTGGTTAATCCACAGAACAAATCACTGACATAGAAATCACAGAGTTGACTCTCTGACCCACTTAGTGACAAGCAGATAGTTGGGAGGAACATGGGCTTAGGACTTAAGATCCTCACTTACCAGCTGTGTGACTTAGGACAAGTGATTTTTGCCTGTCTTACAGAGCCTCAGTTTTCTCATCTGTAAAATGGAGATGACAACATATGTTTTGTAGGATAACTGTGCTGAAATGGGATGCTAGATGTCAAAGTGTCTGGCACATAATAAATGCACAGTAAACGTTAGTCTCTGCTAAGAGACTACCATCAAAAAGAGATGAGAGGAAAAACATGTAACAGTCCTCAAGAATACGGCAGAAATGCAGAAGAGCATGTACATACTTTGCCCTTGCCAAATGCCTGCCCCCGTTTTGTATTCTTAAAGTTTGACATAGACCCCTTATGGAAGTTCCCACCACCCTCTTACCAACTCTTGACTCCAACTTGTATCCAACTTCCTCCTCTCCGTTTCCACTTGATGTCTAGTAGACATCTTAAACTCAATATGACCAAAACCAAAGTTCTTCTCCAAACGTGTTTATCCCTTGGTCTTCTGTGTCTCAGCAAATGGCAACTTCATCTTCTCATTGCTCAAGACAAAATCTTTGAAGTCATCCTTGAATCCTCTCTTTTTCGAATACCCCACATCCAATCTGTCAGTGAATCCTGTCAGTTCTGCCTTTAAAATATACCCAGAACCTGACCACTTCTTACCACCACCTAGTGACCACCCTAGTCCAAGCACCCATGCTCTCTCACTGGATTACTACTTTAGCCTCCTCCATGCTTTTTACTTTTGTCCTTGCCACTCTGCAGTCTATTCCCTACCCTACCCTAGTCAGAGGCTTTCTGTTAAAATGTCAAGTCAGATCCTATCACTCTGCCCCAAATCCTCCAATGGCTCCCTTTTTCTTTCAGAGTCTTTACCTTGGCCTACAAGGCCTTACATGATCTGATTGTTGGCCACCTCCTGGGCTCCTCTCCTACTACTATTCTCTTTGCCCTCTACTCCAGACACGTTGACCCCTTTGCTGTTCCTTGAACTTGAAAAGCATGCCCCCACTTAAGAGTCTTTTAACCTACACTTCCTTTTGCCTGGAATGCTATTCTCCCAGCTAACTGCATGGCTTCTCCCTCACTTCTTCCGGGTCCCTTCTTAGATGTCACCTTATCAGAGAACCTTTCCCTGGCCAATTTCCCATCACTCCCTATCCCCTCCCTTGGTTGTGTTTTTCTTCTTAGCACTTATCATCGTCTGACGTATTATCTATGTGTTTGTATATTGTGTGTCTCCCCTGCAACCACAATTAGAATATCAGGTCCAGGAGGGCAGATATTTTTGTCTGTTTTTGTTCACTGTTTTATCTACCAGAGGAAGAGCAGTACCTGGCACACAACAGACTCTCAATAAATATTTGTTGATGGAATGGTTGAATTCCTCCCCTGGTAGAGTAAGAGGAGGAGAAAGGAGGACTGGTGAGATGGGCTACTGGATAGGCAAGGACTTTTCTTCCAGCATAGTAAAGCAGGAAGGAACAGCTCTTTCATTTTACACGAGGCATCTCCCCCAGAGAAAGAGACACAAAGGGCCACACAGCTAATTAAAGGAGGGGATCAGGAAGGAAAGGAAAATTGGTTGAACATCTATCTCCTATGCGCCAGCCTTTCTCATTAACTTCTGTGTGATGTTAGTATTATGAACATTTCACAGATGAGGAAACTGAGGCATTTAACAGACAGGTCAAATGACTAGCTCAAATTCGCATAGCAACTAAATGGCAGAGTCTGAATTTGAATCCAGGTCTGAATGGCTCAAAAATTCCATACTCCATTCTAAGCCTTATCTCCCACCAACTACTGGCAGATAGATTCAAAATTCAGCTTTATAGAGCTAGACACGCAGAGACCGTGAGATTCTTGGGGTGGCAGAGTTATAAACCAGATGGAAGTCAGAGTTTCTTCTCCCACCAGGCTGGCTGCGCAGCCACCACCCTTTTGCTCCAACTCAAAGGCCACTGTGCGTACTGATTAGATGAATGTGCTTAAATCTGGTTCCCAATCAGGTAACCTTTCCGTACAGTAAGCCTTAATAACTTCCCATGGACTATAGAATAATAACATAACTCCTTAGCCCGACATCCAAAGCCCTTCAGTTTGGACCTAAACTACCACTCCAGCTGTGCTGTTGCTAGGTCTTGACAAAATTCTGTCTGCATTGTCTCTCATTGTCCAGGAACAAACCCTACACTCCTGCCTCTTTGCCTTTTGCTGACATTACTCCCCTTCCTCCTTCCAATATCCTGTCCCTTCCCCTTTGCCTATTTAAAATCAGCACATCCTTCAAGGCCCAGCTCAAGTTCCCCTCCCCCACCCACCCCTGCCTGCCCACAGTGCTCTCCACCAGCACGTTCTGTCTATACAACTCCTCTGGCATTTAGAATATGCCACTCACAATTGCTAATTCTTCCCCCATTCTGTGTGAGGGTCTCATTTTCCCCAGATTACAGCCTATGCTCTTCAAAGGGTAAGACCTTGTCTCAAACCCCTGCAGGGCTTACCTTGAGCAAGTGCTTACCCATCTTTGTTAATGGATTAAAGATTCTGCAGAGATGAATTTTAAGCAGAGTTTTGAAGGCAGAAGCGGTCTGGGTTTGATGGAGACAACTGTTCTAGATGGAAGGCAAGGTAAAATAAAATGCTGAGCACATTTAATATTTAGAAAAAAAATGTAAAACACACACTGAAGAAGGGAAAGAGCAGCAGACCTCTAACGTGATGGAGGAAATGACTGTAGCCATGACTGGCATAGAAATGTTTGCAGAAATCCATGAAGCAATGATAAGGTGATAAACATTCCTCTTGCTGTAAGGGAGCAAGATGGCACAACATTAACATGGAGTATTCATTTTTGCAATAAAGTCTTTGGCTACTCATAGGGTGGCTGAGCATATGGGGAGGCTCTCACTTCACGAGAGGAATTTTTCATTCAAAAATAGAAGATCTTGTTGCTGGCAAAATGTCATTTGCATCTATGTCCCCTGCAATTTGTGTCAGTCCCACCATTCAGACCACCAAGAAGCCTAGAAACAAACTGCCATTGATACATGGCACATCAGGACCACTGCGAGATCACAGATTCAGTTTTTGGCAGAGTAGGGCTTTAAGAGAATCTTTGGCAGTGTCTTTACAGGTTCTCACATCCTCCAAACAGCTATTTGTGGTAGATAGAGTGGCCATTTGCTTTCATTTAAGAGGGGAGGAAACTGAAGCCCATAGAGATAGAGTGACTTTTCTAAGGTAATACCGTCAGGGTACCTGACTTTTAGCCTAGGGTTCCTTTTCTTACTAAACTTTCATATTTGTTCATCACACTTATGTTTGCCTGGTTGATCTGGCCAAAGAGTTTATTGACTCTGCCCATAATATACATTTCCTGAGAATGAGAGTTAGGGAATTCAGATCCTTAAATCTGATCTGGGCTCAGACCCAGAGGGTCAGGCATTTTGGGAATTGGATCTTGGCTCTGTGATAAGCAATCTGTGACAGGACTTGGAAGACTCTGGAGCTATAATAACTTTCCCAAACTTGCCCCAGCTCCCCCCACCCCACCCTCCCACCCACTAGATTATATTGAGGGAATACTGTTGGCTT
Source organism: Phocoena phocoena (assembly GCF_963924675.1). Lineage (NCBI taxonomy): Eukaryota > Metazoa > Chordata > Mammalia > Artiodactyla > Phocoenidae > Phocoena > Phocoena phocoena. The sequence continues at coordinate 59,026,871 of NC_089240.1, read as the reverse complement.
TCAGTGGTTGAACTATCATATTCATTCAACAAATACAAATACTTAGTGTCTGCTATGTGCCAGGCACCATTCTAAGTGCTGGGGATACACCAGTGGAAAAAACAACTAATACAATCTACAGTTAATACAATCTACTATCGACTGAAAAAAAAAGCCACAACCTGAAAGTTGTGAGTTATGTTTTATTTTGGGTCCTTACTGAGCACTATAGAGAGCCTCTCAGAGAGCTCTGAGGAATTTTCTAAAGAGGTAAAGGAAGAGCCAGGATATATAGGTGCTTTTGACTAGAAAAAAAAAACATGTAGTGGAACATCAAAAGGTGACTGCTAATCACACAAAACAGATATCTCAAGTTAATGATTTTAGTGCTTTTCTAGGTATGGGAAGATGTAAGAGCCTGGGCTCATTGAAATTATTCCTTTGATATGCATCTTAACTATCTAGGGCCAGTTTCCTGTTTTCTTCCATCTTGAATTCCCCTCAGGGTACACCCTCGGGGGGGCGACTGCAGCGGCTGATGGCTTGATGGCAGGTGATTGTTTACTGAAATGGCAGGCATCATTTTTTGTCTGCCCTACAATTATTGTTTTGAAAAATAAGAACTTTGTCTTTCACAAATACAGTTTAACAGCAAAGTGCCTTTAAATGGCCTTATCCCTCCTCCCACTACACTTCTGAGCTAGGCCAGACTCACAGGAACACTCCTAGGTTTTGGGAAGGGCCGTATCCTAAGAGTTTCAGGGTCTGCAAAAGTTAAACAAATGTACAGATTTCCCCAATTCAAAGGCTTTCCTCTAAATAACTCAGGAAAACTAGCAAATGCAGCCCTGAGCTAAGAAATGCTAAGGAAACGGCCTATTGTTAGAATTTAAGCACCCCTCTTACCTGGAAGGACAGGAAGCATGGAAGCCTATGTCCAAGGTGAAGAGTCAGGGCCTGAAAATAGGCTCTGATTCAACTTGAGTCTTAGGGCATCAATGTCTGATAGATATTTTGTGTGTGTGTGTGTGTGTGTGCGTGTGCGTGTGTGTGTGTATTATATATATATGAAAAGAGTAAGAGAAGGTATGGCAGAATGCTTTGTAAAATGGAATGTGCTACGCAAATAAAAGATATTAAGATAATAGCTACCTTGTATTGAGTACCTACCATGTGCCAGGCACTAAGCTAGGCAAAGTTAGATATATTTATCTCACTTAATCTTCAGGAACTGTTACCAAACCATATTCAGGTCTCCTCGCCCATGCACAGTAAAGCCTATCTATTGATACCACATTGTGGTGAAGGAAAGCGCAGTGTTTATTGCAGGGCACAAAACAAGGAGTCTAGGGCAGCTCATGCTCAAAACACCCAAACTCCCCATGGGTTTCAGCAAAGCATTTTTTTTTTTTAATTTATTTTTATTTATTTATTTTTGGCTGCATTGGGTCTTCGTTGCTGTGCGTGGGCTTTCTCCAGTTGTGGCGAGCGGGGGCTGCTCAGCAGTTGTGGCGCACGGGCTTAGCTGCTCTGCAGCATGTGGGATCTTCCTGGGCCAGGGCTCAAACCCGTGTCTCCCGCATTGGCAGGCAGATTCTTAACCACTGCGCCACCAGGGAAGTCCCCAGCAAAGCATTTTTAAAGGCAAGGTGAGAGAGGGGCATCCCAGGGTGTGTGATCAGCTCATGCGCAGTTCTCTAATTGGTTGATAGTGAGGTAACCGGGCTGTGTCACAGGGGTTAACATTATCAATCCTTAGGCTCCAGAAGGCCTGGGGGCCATGTGCTCATGGTCATCAACTAGTTAACATCTTCCATTTGGTGGAGATTTTAACATTTGTAAAACAACTCAGAAAATGAGCATCAGATACTATTATCTAGGTTCTTCAGAGAGGAGCTAAAGCAGAGGATACAGGGGAGGGGTCTGTCCCAGGAAGGCCCCATAGGGTCCTGCTTAATTAGAGAACAACTTTTTGAGGTAAATTGCTCATTTTCCTACAGGTTAAAAAAAAACCAAAAAACAGTCCCAAAGAAAAGTGAAGTAACGTGCCTAACACCCCCCAGCTAGTAAATTGGTAGTGCTAAGATTCAAATACGGTCTGTCCTAATTGAAAAGCCCACACTCTATCCATTATGCCATGATGAACAACTTATTTTGCACACACAGGAACCCAAGAAATAAGGAGTCTTCTGTAATTTTCAAGCTGAAATCTATTAGATGTTAGATGGTGGTACCCTTTCTTCACCCCAATATGATCTTCCAGTCTAATGGGAAGGTACAATACCAAAGCCAAATCAAATTAGGTCTTGAAAATAACAAAACCAAACAAGAAAATTCTAGCAGTAGGAAATATAGACCCAGGAGATTATATGAGATACAGCCAAGGAGAAATGGTGGTGTGTCTGGTGGCAGAGGGGATCTTCAAAGTGTTATTGCAAAAGAATATTCTCAGCAAAAACTTCCCAGAAGGCAATGTATTGATTCTTTCATTTGTCCAGTAACTTCATTCATTTATCCCTCCACTTTTCAAAGAGTTATTGAGCACTGGCTGTAAGCACACATAGATCACAGAACTTCCATGAACTGTGGGAACTAAGGAATGAATACTCAGGAGGCTGAATCCAGCAGGCTACAGGCCTGTGGCAGTCGTGACCACCAACTTAACACTTCTTTTCATACAAGTTCAATTCAATTAATGTAGGAATTTCATTTTTCTTGTAGGAACCTATCTCCAATTAACTCTAGGAGTACAGGTTTTGCTTCCATCAACTTACTCCTTTGTGAGGAGTCTGGAAGCTAAGCTTTACCTGGCAATAGAAAGTGGGATCCACAGAAAATGGAGTTGAGACCAAACCCGTACTTAAAGGAAAGGAGCTGCCCTTAGGAATGTGTCAAATTGCTTGGGAAAGAAGACTGATCTCTGAGGGGGAAGGAGGTGGCAGCCCAGAGAAGTTGCCTAAGTGTCACTACTGCCCACCAGAACTTACACACTTGGGCCTGTTACTGAACTGAACTTGGGTCTGCTCACCCACCACACAGCAAAACCAATTTTCTGACACTGGGTTGTGGTGAAGCAAAGTACCACATTTATTACGTTTATTTGCAGGGCACCAAGCAAGGAGTATGGGTGGCTCATGTTCAAAAGACCTGAACTCCCCAATGGACTTCAGCAAAGAGTTTTTAAAGGCAACATCTGGGGTAAGGACTGCACGGTTCATGATTGGTTGGTAGTGAGGTAACAGGATGATGTTTCAGTAATCTTAATCATCTGGCCTGCCTGTGGTCAGCACGTAGCGGAAACTGTGCAACTCAGATTGGGACTTGAACCCATGGTCTTTTAATTGAGATCACACACCTGGTCTCAGGACTTAATAAAGCTCAAGTTCTTGATGTATCATCACAGAAAGAATTCAGTGACAGACAAAGTGGTAGGTAAGAAGTGGATTTACTTAGAGAGAAACACACTCCACAGACAGAGTGTGGGCCATCTCAGAAGGCGAGAGGCCCTGAAATATGGCGTGGTTAGTTTTTATGGGCTGGGTGATTTCATAGGCTAATGAGTGGGGGGATTATTCCAACTATTTCAGGAAAGGGGTGGGGATTTCCAGGAATTGGGTCACTGCCCACGTTTTGTCCTTTTATGGTTAGCCTCAGAACTGTCATGGTGATGGTGGGTGTGTCATTTAGATGTTAATGTATTACAATGAGTGTATAATGAGGCTCAAGTTCCACTGGAAATCGAGGATCTTCCACCATCTTGGACCTAGTTGATTCTAACCAGTTTTTGTCATGTCCTATGGCTATGTCATTCCTTTAAAGGTTTTGCCCTTCCCCCTTCTATCCTGTTTCATGGTCACCCTCCTTCATCTGGGTGGGGGGGCTGTCTTAGTTTCTGCGTAACAACTCAAAGATATGCGTAAAATTTTTATGTATATCCCTTGAGCAGGAACTACGATTCTGTTTTATCACTGAACTATTATTATTACTTTTCTTGCTTAACTGCTTTTCCTTTGTTTCTGCATTCCCTCACTTCCCTAATTAATAACTGCATGTTCCTGCTCTTTGGAACTCAGGGAAGGCCTAGGAAACTAAAGCCTTTCTCTACAAACAAGAAACGGGGGACATGGAGGGCCTTTTGTACTCAAGAAGGCCCTGCAGGGTCCTTTTTGGTTTCAATCTCCTCTTTTCTTTGATACTTCTCAATCTTGAGGGGAACAGGGGAGGGACAAGAAAGGGAATAAAGTTTTGGATAGAGAGGTTAATCATAAACTCAGCAGGGGAACTTGGTTTTAGGGGGGACTTGGTTTCAGGCCCAAAGGCCTTAGCCTTGCAAGAACAGGTGGGACACCGTTAGTTTAGCAGAGCTCCACTTTGTTTAACCCCCAGAGTTTCTAAAGTCACAGGCATTTTCAAAGCACATGAATTACTTCCATTTTACTTCTTCTGAGCCAAAAGCATGAGACAGGAAATTGACTAGAAATCACTGGCCTTGCTTCTGACTCTTAGGCTTATTCCCTACGAACACCCAATAATTTTCCTGGTTTGTACTTTGCCTTGAGGTATTCCTCCATTTTCTCATTCCTGTATTCAACCGAGTGCAAATACTAATCTTACCTTGACTGTTTCAGAATTCCACCACCAAAAAAGGCTCTGTGCAACTATCTTTATTATTTAATTAGTAACATTTTTTTTTGAAGAAGAAGCTGCCAAGCTGTGCTTAAATACACTCTTAAAATTTTGAAATTTGAGGGAGAAATGAGAAGTTTCTAGTATAAATGGTTTCTACACAAAACTGCCCTTTTGGAAAGGTCGAAACCCACTGACAAAGTACCACTTAACTTATGAGAAGCCCCAACATCTGAGGGGGTGATCAGACCTATTCTGGACAAGCCAGGGAGCTTCTTTCTGCAGATTCTGATGGGTCCAAAAACTTACTGCCAAAGTAAATTGCTTCTTCCAAAAATGTCTTTCAGGGAAGCTGGAGAACAGAATTCTGAGAAAAGCTGGCTGGAGTTAACATTGGTTACATTTATAACTAATATAGTTGCTGTTTTGATTTTCTTTTTAAAGTTAATTTTATTTATTTATTTATTATTATTTTTTTGCTGTACGCGGGCCTCTCACTGTTGTGGCCTCTCCCGTTGCGGAGCACAGGCTCCGGACGCGCAGGCTCAGCGGCCATGGCTCACGGGCCCAGCAGCTCCGCGGCATGTGGGATCTTCCCGGACCGGGGCACGAACCCGTGTCCCCTGCATCGGCAGGCGGACTCTCAACCACTGCGCCACCAGGGAAGCCCTATTTATTTTTTTATACAGCAGGTTCTTATTAGTTATATATTTTATACATATTAGTGTATATATGTCAATTCTCCTTAAAAAGAAAAAGTTAAATTGAAAATATTACGGTGAACAGAGCTGAATGAATTCAGTTCAGAGAAAATGACCCATTTGGTCCTGTAAGCCCCTGTGGAAAAGCAAGCTACGATAATTTTTTAAAGGTAAAATCATGACTCTCATGCAAATATAAAAGGAACACATGTCAAAATTGTAGTTAATTCATTAATTAATGAGGGAAGCAGTAAGATGTTACAACCAGTTCAAAGGAGAATTCAAAGGACATAGATTCCCATAGGCAATTAGGAATGCTGCAGTGAATTTTCAAATAGATGCAAAACTGGTCAGTATCCATGGGACAGTAACCAAGTGCATTACACCAGGAAAAATTCATTCGCATTTCTATGAATAAGAATATTTTAGTTTTCCACAATTTATAGAGTTGTTAAATAGCTCAAAGCCAATGAACGGCACGTAACACAGAAGAGTGCACAAGTCAGGGCATCCAATAATCTTTTTTGCCCGTTCAAAGTCTCACAAATTTCCTTGACACTAGAAAGAACTGTTGCAATCAGACTGTTTTAAGGTCAGCAAGCTCCATAACCCGTGGGGGCCCAGGTCAGGAGGCAGCCAGGGGGATGACCTAAGAAAACCCTTGGACGTGTAACTTGACACTTAAAAGAAAATTAGCAATGCCCAATGTGGATTAGAGAAACACACAGTGGCTTTTCCAAAGCCTTAGGAGTTAGAAAATCTGACAAGTAGAGAGATCCACCCATGAGACTGAAAGCAGCTGGTGATGGCCTGAGAAGGTCTGTGTAAAGGAAAACACATGTCTCCCTTTGCTACTCTATCTTGCAGAGCCCAACTCAGGACATCTGGTTGAAATACAACACCTTGATTCTTGCCTGGCAACAAAGTACAAGTAAATACAATCCCCATGAGCAGGCCCACTGGGAAACTTCAGGAACACATTAGGGAGGATTGTGAAGAATTCTGCCAACTTTTCTAGCACTTCACGTATTGTGTAACCGATTTTCTATCAAGTGCCTGTACACCTTTGGGTTTTATGTATGCCTGAAAATGAGTAGAGGTCCAGAAATCAAAAGTAAGCCAGAGTCTTTTCATTGGTGCTTTTCTCCATTCTTCAGCAGTACTCATCAACTTGCCTTTTTCCTCATCCCTTCAATGACCAGATTGGAGATAACTGGCACCTTGGCATCCCTTATGTTGTGTGGAAGAGCAATGGCATGGGATAACCTGAATGCTTTTATAGTTGCCCCTTTCCCTTTCATCCCTCTCCAGCAACAACCCGCACCATTAGGAAGCTGGAAAAGGCATGAAACAGACAATTCATACACACACAAAAATAGAGGGGAAATAAAAGCACTGGACTAGGATTAAAGAGCCACCTACAATTAATTCCTGATCTAAGGTTCCTTCTGGATCTTAGATGGTGTGATTTAACACATTCAACCATGCTGGTACTAAAGAACAGTAATCATTTTACACATATTAAAGTTGCAAATATTATCAAATGCAATGTTGGTTTGGCTTGGAGAGAGAGGATGGAAAGATATCCTCAACACTGCTTCAGCAGAAGGATAAATTAGGACAATTTTTTTGAAAGGCAATTTGGCAATACATATCAGAAGTCGTAAAAAATATTCATGTTCTTTCACATAGTAATTCCACTCGTGGCAATTTGTCGTTAAGGTAATCATTCAAAAGCAGGAAATAACTATATATGCAAATACATTTTACATGCCATTATGCATAATCTCAAAAAAACTGGTAATAGCTAAATGTCCAACAAAATCAGAGTAGTTAAGTGATTTAAGATGCATAAAAAAAAAAGACACAGAGAGCTTCCCTGGTGGCACAGTGGTTGAGAGTCCGCCTGCCGATGCAGGGGACACGGGTTCGTGCCCCGGTCTGGGAAGATCCCACATGCCGCGGAGCGGCTGGGCCCGTGAGCCGTGGCCGCTGAGCCTGCGCGTCTGGAGCCTGTGCTCCGCAACGGGAGAGGCCACAACAGTGAGAGGTCCGCGTACCGCAAAAAACAAAAACAAAAACAAAAACAAACAAACAAAACACATAGATTGAATGGAATATTATGTGGGCAATAAACATCATAATTCTGAGGACTGCAATAAACATAGAAAAGCCTAAATACAATAACATTAAGAGGTTGAGGCAAAAATAGAACACATAATTGTATAGACATTTTCATTGTAACTCTATAAAAATGTATCTCCAGAAACAATTGTTTAATGATGGGATTACAGATGAATATAATTTCTTTTTTCCTTTTATAAAGTACAGTTTCTAAAATAATTTAAAAACAATGTTAAAGCAAATAAATAAATGAAACAAATGCTGGCCTAACACCTAGGAGCCTAATATTAGAATCTCTTCTCTCACTGAGCTGCCCTTTGAGATCTACCAGCCATCTGCTTCTAATGCTGGAGGAGGAAAAGGGAGAAAAAAGGGGTGTCGCTAAAGGAGAGGTGCCCAAGAAAATGTGCCTGAGACAGCCAGAAGATTTATTGCTGCTGAATGCCTCTGCTTACTGTGCTGAAGAAGCTGAACATTTCAATGGATTAGGTTTCTCAGTGTCTCCATTTAAACTTGTTTAACAATAGAAAATATTTATTTTCAGCAACTATGAAAATAAATATTTCTTTACCAGAGGACTTAATCGTTACTTTTTATTTATTCAGTGTTTATCTGAATAGATGTTATAACAAAAATAAAGGACATTTAAGAGTCATAACATTTCCATCATGTGAACAGTTTCCCTTTCTGAATATTACCTTCAGTGAGCATTAATGACTTTTACATATTGTAATTATGGAATACATGCCATTTTGAATTCTATGTTTTCTCTTACCATTGAACTGCAAGCATGTTTTCATTTCTATAGTCTTCACACTTATTTTAATGACTGCATAGTATTCCTTATTGATCATTTGTTAAACCTTGTCCCTAGTGTTGATCATTCTAGGTTGTTTTCAAATTTTTGCTAGTCTCCATTCCATTCTGATGAAAAGGAAAGAAGCTCTTTTGAGGAGGATTGTCTAATTGATTAAGCTAAAAGCCTTCCAACCCTTTTTTGAAATCCTGTACTTGGCTTTCCAACATTCTAGACCAGGGATTGTCCATGAAGATGACTCTCAGAGAGTGGGTAGCCAACATGCAGATTTGGGAGAGTGCTGGCAGCTGGAACAAAGTTGCTGCTGGTTTTGCCCTGTTCTGTCTCTGGCTAAATAGGGGAAAGTCCCTCCCATGGGATAGATCAATGTCCAGCTTGTTTTCCCGGGCTGGACAGGCATTTAGGTAGACCTAAGTTCACATGCTAGATCTAGCTCTTACCAGCTGTGTAATTGACACACCTCTTTTTTTTTCCTGCCGCACCGCGTGGTTTGTGGGATCTTAGTTCTCCCATCAGGGACTGAACCTGGACCCTTGGCAGTGAGAGCATGGAGTCCTAACCACTGGACCACCAGGGAGTTCCTGGCACACCTCTCTTAAACTGGGCCTCAACCCCTCATGTGTAAATGAGAAACTGGACTCAATGATACTGGAGGTCCTGCCTAATTCTGATATGCTATGACTAGTTATCCATTGGTCTGCTCTGCAATCTTGTTGACTTCCTGTTTAGCCAATTCAAACATTATTCATTTCCCAAAGCCCCTGATCCAGTTTTGTCTCCCTCACTCTCAGGCAATAACCTTGACCTCACCTTCTACTTGACTGAGACTCTCTAGTATTCTTCCAGCATGAGCTATTTCAACTTCTTCCCTTACCCAGTCTCTTCTCTCCAATGTTAGAGAAAGAAATTTTTCTCATTCCATGCTTTTAATCCCAACCCCTCCTACTTCTATAGAGACTGTGCTCCATTAATTATATCCTGTCGACAACATTTTAAATTTGTCCCTCTCTTCTGCTTCCTTCCTCTGTCTACAACCATTCTCAGATATTTCTCTAAATACCCTCCCTGGAGCCAGTCACCACTTCAAAATTTTGTCCTTCCCTATCCCTTTGCCACCAAAGTAAAAACTGGTCATTCATACACACGTTTGTATTTCCTCTTCAAGGTCACCAATAACAGTCTAATGGTACTTATTCCCTTAAATTATTCTCTTCTGCTAACTACTACTTCTCTTGGCTTTGCTGGAAACTCTTCTCCCACTTCTGATAGTAGGTTATTTTGAAACATACTGTTAAGTGAGGAAGTAGGATATAAGATTAAATGCATACTAGTTAAAAGATGTACATGAAAGCTTAGGAGGAAGAAATACTTACAAATGATAAAATGGTTGATTTAGGTGGTTAGATTTCTTCTTTTCTACTTTCAAAATGTCCTGTAGGGCTTCCTACAGGTGGCGCAGTGGTAGAGAGTCCACCTGCTGATGCAGGGGTCGCGGGTTCGTGCCCCGGTCCGGGAAGATCCTACATGCCACGGAGCGGCTGGGCCCGTGAGCCATAGCCGCTGAGCCCGCGCGTCCAGAGCCTGTGCTCCGCAACGGGAGAGGCCACAACAGTGAGAGGCCCGCGTACCGCAAAAAAAAAAAAAAAAAAAAAAAAAAAAAGTCCTGTAGTATGGTTGTATTACTTTTATAACTAAAAGTAGTTTTTAACAGAAAAACAAAATAAATATGTGTGCTATTCTCAATTCTACCCTTGGTCTTCTCTGTCCTTTCTTGCCTCTCTTTCTCCCTTGGTGATGTCATCTATTCCTATGCATTCAATCATACCCTCAATGACAATAACTCCCATATCTATATCTTTAGTCCCTGTTGATCACTTGGATTTCTAGCCACCTGCTGGAAAGTACCATCTGGAGGGACTTGTTACAATTTGAAATTCAAAACCATCTCTTCTATCTGAGATGTTAGTAAAAAAAACCCTTAACATATCCATAACATTGGCCATCTCTTCACTCTCCAAAGATAACAGGTAGGTCCTTTTCACCCTAAGGTAAGCCACCATTCTTTAACTGTATAACTGCAACTTCTAGTTGGTCTTTCCACTTTCTTTCTCATTCTGTTCATATACCTGTGTGTATGATCTGCTTAAAATATGAAGCAGATTATGGTACTCCCTTCCATAAAGCTCTCTAATGATTTCCATCTCAATCAGAATAAAATCCAAAGTCTTTACCATTGTCTATAGGGCACTACATAATCTTGACCTTAACTTGACCTTAACATCTCTGAGCTCATCTCCTCCTGGTGATGTACTCTGCTTGAACTGTCTTCTTTCTGTACCCCTTCCCCCAAACCCCCTACAACTTCTCGCTTGCTTAGAGGCTGACACATGCTGTTCCCTCTGCCTTGACTGCCATTTAGTCTCCTTCAACCCTCCACTCCCATCTTTCTACATGAGAGAATATAGCTACTTCCTTCTCATCCTTCAGCTCTCAGCCTCACATTATCTCCTATAGAGTCCTCCCCAGATTACTCTGTCAAAAGGAGGCCCAACCATGTTATTCTGTATTACAACACCCTGTTTCCTTCAGAGCACTTCTCAAAATTTGTAGTTTCAATGATTTATTTGTGTTTTGGTTTACTGTCTGTCTCCTTCTCTGGACTATAAGTTCTATGAGGGTGGAGACCATTTTTATTTTGTCCATTGCTATATAACCCAGAGCCTGGAACTGTGCTTGACATGTAGTAGACCCTCAATAAATATATGTTAAATAATTGAATGAATGACATTATGATTATGACCTTTTTCCTGAATGTTTGTTAAGTACATAAAATGTGCCAGACACTTTTACATAAATTATATCATTGAATTCTTCTGGAGGTGTTTTAAGCAGAGGTGTTTAATTTTTTAATTTATTTTTATAAATTTAATTAATTAATTAATTTATTTATTGGCTGCACTGGGTCTTCATTGCTGTGCACGGGCTTTCTCTAGTTGTGATGAGTGGGGGCTACTCTTCATTGCAGTGTGTGGGCTTCTCATTGTGGTGGCTTCTCTTGTTGCAGAGCACAGGCTCTAGGCACGTGGGGTTCAGTAGCTACAGCACGTGGGCTCAGTAGCTGTGGCTCACAGGCTTAGTTGCTCCGTGACATGTGGGCTCTTCATGGACCAGGGATTGAACTCATGTCTCCTGCATTGGCAGGCGGATTCTTAACCACTGGACCACCAGGGAAGTCCAAGCAGAGATGTTTTAAAATTAAACATTTAAAAATTTAATTTTGAGACAATCATAGATTCACATGCACTTGTAAAAACAATACAGAGATCCCATTTACCCTTCGCCCAGTTTCCTCCAATGGCAACGTCCTGCAAAAGTATAGTACACTACTGCAACCTTGATATTGACATTGATACAATCCCCCAAATTTATACAGATATCCCAGTTTTACGTGGACTCAGTTGTGTGTGTGCATGCCTATTTACTTCTATGCAATTTCATCACATGTTTAGGATCTTGTATCCACCACCAAAGTCAAGGTACAGAACAGTTCCATCATTACATCCATCTTTCATGTCAGCCCTTTAAAACCATACGTACTATCCTTCCACACCTGCCCTCCTGCAACCCATCTCAAACCCCTGGCAACCACAAATCTGTTCTCCACCTCTATAGTTTTGTCATTTCAAGAATATTATAGAAAAGGAATAAGACAGTGTATACCTTGGTGGGGTTAGCTTTTCATTCAGGATAATTACACGGAGATTTATCCAAGTTGTTGTGTGTATCAATAGTTCATTCTTTTTTTATTGCTGAGTAGTATTCCATGATATAGATTACCAGTTTGTTTAATCATTCACATGAATGCTCTCTGGGTTGTTGAAGGTTATCTGGGTTGTTTCCAGATTTTTTCTGTTAGGAATAAATCTGCTATGAGCGCTGTATGAACATGTATACAGGGTTTTTAAAAATAGAGATATAACTGACATGTAACATGTATAGTTTTAGGTATATAACAAAATTATTTGATATATGTATGTATTTCAAAATTATACCACAGTGAATAAGCAAATTTCAGAAGCCTGGGAAATCCAAGATCAAGGTGTCAGCAGATTTGGTGTCCGGACTGACTTTGAAACTGTATGAGGAGCCGCCAGATTCTGTCATCACTTACACAGTGCCTTATAAACAGTTCTCAACTGACCAAGAAAGAGCTGCTTGCTTTATGGATGGCAGTTGTAAGCAGGACTTCTCAAACTTTCATGTTTATATGGATAACTCCAATCACCAGGGGATCTTGTTAAAATGCAAATTGAGATTCAATGGCAGAGTAGAAGGACGTGTTCTCACTCCCTTTGCGAAAACACCGGAATCACAACTAACTGCTGAACAATCATCAAAAGGAAGACACTGGAACTCACCAAAACAGATACCCCACATCCAAATACAAAGGAGAAGCCACAATGAGATACTAGGCGGGGCGCAATCACAATAAAATCAAATCCCATAACTGTTGGGTGGTGACTCACAAACTGGAGAACACTTATACCACAGAAGTCCACCCACTGGAGTGAAGGTTCTGAGCCCCACATCAGGCTTCTGAACCTGGGGGTCCGGCAACAAGAGGAGGAATTCATAGACAATCAGACTTTGAAGGCTAGCAGAATTTGATTGCAGGACATTGACAGGACTGGGGTAAACAGAGACTCCACTCCTAGAGGACACACACAAAGCAGTGTGTGCATCAGGAACCAGGGGAAGGAACAGTGACCCCACAGAAGGCTGAACCAGACTTACCTGGTAGTGTTGGAGGGCCTCCTGCAGAGGTGGTGGGTGGCTCTGTCTCACCATGAGGACAAGGACACTGGCAGCAGAAGTTCCGGGAAGTACTCCTTGGCATGAGCTCTCCCAGAGTCCACCATTAGCCCCACCAAATAGCCCAGGTAGGCTCCAGGGTTGGGTCACCTCAGGCCAAACAACCAAAAGGTAGGGAACCCAGCCCCACCCATCAGCAGACAAGCAGACTAAAGTTTTACTGAGCTCTGCCCACAAGAGAAACAGTCAGCTCTACCATTCCCCCCATCAGGAAACATCCACAAGCCTCTTAGATAGCCTCATCCACGAGAGGGCAGACAGCAGAAGCAAGTAGAACTACAATCCTGCAGCCTGTGGAATAAAAACCACATTCACAGAAAGATAGACAAGATGAAAAGGCAGAAGGCTATGTACCAGATGAAGGAACAAGATAAAACCCCAGAAAAACAACTAAATGGAGAGGAGATAGGCAACCTTCCAGAAAAACAATTCAAAATAATGATAGTGAAAATGATCCAGGACCTCAGAAAAAGAATGGAGGCAAAGATCAAGAAGATGAAAGAAACGTTTAACAAAGACCTAGAAGAATTAAAGAACAAACAAACAGAGATGAACAATACAATAACTGAAATGAAAACTACACTAGAAGGAATCAATAGCAGAATAACTGAGGCAGAAGAACAGATAAAGGACCTGGAAGACAGAATGATGGAATTCACTGCTGCAAAAATGAATTAAAAAGAAAAAAGAAAGAAAAGAAATAAAGACAGCCTAAGAGACCTCTGGGACAACAATAAACACAACATTCGCATTATAGGGGTCCCAGAAGAGTAAGAGAGAGAAAAAGGACATGAGAAAATATTTGAAGAGATTATAGTCGAAAACTTCCCTCACATGGGAAAGGAAATAGTCACCCAAGTCCAGGAAGTGCAGAGAGTCCCAGGCAGGATAAACCCAAGGAGAAACATGCTGAGACACATAGTAATCAAATTGGCAAAAATTAAAGACAAAGAAAAATTATTGAAAGCAGCAAGTGAAAAACGACAAATAACATACAAGTGAACTCCCATAAGGTTAACAGCTGATTTCTCAGCAGAAACTCTACAAGCCAGAAGGGAGTGGCATGATATACTTAAAGTGATGAAAGGGAAGAACCTGCAACCAAGATTACTCTACCCGACAAGGATCTCATTCAGATTCGATGGAGAAATCAAAAGCTTTACAGACAAGCAAAAGCTAAGAGCATTCAGCACCACCAAACCAGCTCTACAACAAGTGCTAAAGGAAACTCTCTAAGTGGGAAACACAAGAGAAGAAAAGGACCTACAAAAACAAACCCATAACAATTAAGAAAATGGTCATAGGAACATACATATCAATAATTACCTTAAACGTGAATGGATTGAATGCTCCAACCAAAAGACACAGGCTTGCTGAATGGTTACAAACACAAGACCCATATATATGCTGTCTACAAGAGACCCACTTCATACCTAGGACACATACAGACTGAAAGTGAGGAGATGGAAAAAGATGTTCCATGCAAATGAAATCAAAAAAAGCTGGAGTAGCAATATTCATAACAGATCAAATAGACTTTAAAATAAAGAATGTTACAAGAGACAAGGCAAGATACTACATAATGATCAAGGGATCAGTCCAAGAAGATATAACAATTATAAATATATATGCACCCAACATAGGAGCACCTCAACACATAAGGCAACTACTAACAGCTATAAAAGAAGAAATCGAAAAAAAAAAAAAAGAAGAAATCGACAGTAACACAAAAATAGTGGAGGACTTTAACACCCCACTTACACCAATGGACAGATCATCAAAAAAGAAAATTAATAACGAAACACAAGCTTTAGATGACACAATAGACAAGATAGATTTAATTGATATTTATAGGACATTCCATCCAAAAAGAGCAGATTACACTTTCTTCTCAAGTGTGCATGGAACATTCTCTAGAATAGATCACATCTTGGGTCACAAATCAAGCCTCAGTAAATTTAAGAAAATTGAAATCATATCAAGCATCTTTTCTGACCACAACGTTATGAGATCAGAAATGAATTACAGGGAAAAAAACGTAAAAGACACAAACACATGGAAGCTAAACAATACAGTACTAAATAACCAAGAGATCACTGAAGAAATCAAAGAGGACATTTAAAAATACCTAGAGACAAATGACAATGAAAACACGACGATCCAAAATGTATGGGATGCAGCAAAAGCAGTTCTAAGTGGGAAGTTTATAGCTATACAAGCCTACCTCAAGAAACAAGAAAAATCCCAAATAAACAATGTAACGTTACACCTAAAGGAACTAGAGAAAGAAGAACAAACAAAACCAAAGTTAGCAGAAGGAAAGGAATCATAAAGATCAGAGCAGAAATAAATGAAATAAAAACAAAGAAAAGAATAGCAAAGATCAATAAAACTAAAAGTTGGTTCTTTGAGAAGATAAACAAAATTGATAAACCATTAGTCAGACTCATCAAGAAACAGAGGGAGAGGACTCAAATCAAAAAAATTAGAAATGAAAAAGGAGAAGTTACAACAGACACCCCAGAAATACAAAGCATCCTAAGAGACTACTACAAGCAACTCTATGCCAATAAAATGGACAACCTGGAAGAAATGGACAAATTCTTAGAAAGGTATAACTGTCCAAGACTGAACCAGGAAGGAACAGAAAATATGAACAGATGAATCACAAGTAATGAAATTGAAACTGTGATTTAAAATCTTCCAACAAACAAAAGCCCAGGACCAGATGGCTTCACAGGTGAATTCTATCAAACATTTAGAGAAGAGCTAACACCCACCCTTCTCAAACTCTTCCAAAAAATTGCAGAGGAAGGAACACTCCCAAACTCATTCTATGTGGCCACCATCACCCTGATACCAAAACCAGACAAACGTACTACACAAAAAGAAAATTACAGACGAATATCACTGATGAATATAGATGCAAAAATCCTCAACGAAACACTAGCAAACAGAATCCAACAGCACATTAAAAGGATCATACAGCAAGATGAAGTGGGATTTATCCTAGAGATGCAAGGATTCTTCAATATATGCAAATCATTCAATGTGATACACCATATTAACAGATTGAAGAAAAAAACCCATATGATCATATCAATAGATGCAGAAAAAGCTTTTGACAAAATTCAACACCCATGTGTGATAAAAGCTCTCCATAAAGTGGGCAGAGGGGAACCTACCTCAAAGTAATAAAGGCCATATATGACAAACCCACAGGAAACATCATTCTCAATGGTGAAAAACTGAAAGCATTTCCTCTAAGATCAGGAACAAGACAAGCATGTCCACTCTCACCACTATTATTCAACATAGTTTGGGAAGTCCTAGCCACAGCAACCAGAGAAGAAAAAGAAATAAAAGGAATACAAATTGGAAAAGGAGAAGTAAAACTGTCATTGTTTGCAGATGATATGATACTCTACTTAGAGAATCCTAAAGATGCCTCCAGAAAACTACTAGAGGTAGTCAATGAATTTGGTAAAGTTGAGGATACAAAATTAATGCACAGAAACCTCTTTCATTCCCATACACTACTGATGAAAAATCTGAAAGAGAAATTAAGGAAACACTCCAAAATACCATTGCAACAAGAATTAAATACCTAGGAATAAACCTACCTAGGGAGACAAAAGACCTGTATGCAGAAAACTATAAGACACTGATGAAAGAAATTAAAGATGGTACCAACAGATGGAGAGATATACCATGTTCCTGGATTGGAAGAACCAGTATTGTGAAAATGACTATACTACCCAAAGCAATCTACAGATTCAATGCAATCCCTATCAAACTACCTGTGGCATTTTTTACAGAACTAGAACAAAAGATCTTAAAATTTGTATGGAGACAAAAAAGACCCCGAATAGCCAAAGCAGTCTTGAGGGAAAAAAACGGAGCTGGAGGAGTCAGACTCAGTGACTTCAGACTATACTACAAAGCTACAGTAATCAAGACAATATGGTACTGACACAAAAACAGAGATATAGATCAATGGAATACGGTAGAAAGCCCAGAGATAAACCCAGTCAACTATAGTCAACTAATCCATGACAAAGGAGGCAAGGATATACAAAAGAGAAAAGACAGTCTCTTCAATAAGTGGTGTTGGGAAAATTGGACAGCTACATGTAAAAGAATGAAATTAGAACATTCCCTAACACCATACACAAAAATAAACTCAAAATGGGTTAGAGACCTAAATATAAGACCAGACACTATAAATCTCTTAGAGGAAAACATGGGAAGAACACTCTTTGACATATATCACAGCAAGATCTTTTTTGATCCACCTCCTAGAGTAATGGAAATAAAAACAAAAAGAAACAAATGGGACCTAATGAAACTTTAAAGCTTTTGCACTGCAAAGGAAAACATAAACAAGACGAAAAGACAACCCTCTGAATAGGAGAAAATATTTGCAAACGAGTCAACGGACAAAGGATTAATCTCCAAAATATATAAACAACTCATGCAGCTCAATATTAAAAGAACAAACAACCCAATCCCAAAATGGGCAGATGACCTAAATAGACATTTCTCCAAAGAAGACATAGAGATTGCCAACAAACACATGAAAGGATGCTCAGCATCACTAATTATTAGAGAAATGCAAATCAAAACTACAATGAGGTATCACCTGACACCAGTTAGAATGGGCATCATCAGAAAATCTACAAACAAGAAATGCTGGAGAAGGTGTGGAGAAAAGGGAACCCTCTTGCACTGTTGGTGGGAATGTAAATTGATACAGCCACTATGGAGAACAGTATGGAGGTTCCTTCAAAACTAAAAATAGAACTGCCATATGACCCAGCAATCCCACTACTGGGCATATACCCTGAGAAAACCATAATTCAAAAAGACACAAGCACCCCAATGTTCAATGCAGCTCTATTTACAATAGCCAGGCCATGGATGCAACCTAAATGCCCATTGACAGATGAATGGATAAATAAGGTGTGGTACATATACACAATGGAATATTACTCAGCCATAAAAAAGGAATGAAATTGGGTCATTTGTAGAGACGTGGATAGATGCAGAGACTCTCGTACAGAATGAAGTAAGTCAGAAAGAGAAAAACTAATATCATATATTAACGCATGTATGTGGAACCTAGAAAAGTGGTACAGATGAACCTGTTTGCAGGGCAGAAATTGAGACACAGATGTAGAGAACAAACGTATGGACACCAAGGGGGGAAAGTGGCTGACCTGGTTGTGGTGGTGTGATGAATTGGGTGATTGGGATTGACATGTATACACTGATGTGTATAAAATGGATGACTAATAAGAACCTGCTGTATAAAGATATAAATAAAATAAAATTCAAAAAACAAATAAACAAAAAAAATTATAACACAGTAAGTTTAGCTACCACCCATCACCTCACATAGTTATATTTTTCTTCTTGTGATGAGAACTTTTAAGATGTACTCTCTTAGCAACTTTTAAATATACAATACAATATTGTTAAGTATAGTCATCATATCATTTACAGGTTTTGGTGTGAATATAAATTTTCATTTCTCTTGGAGAGAAATTGCCCAGCAGTCCAATTGCTGGGACATATGGTGGTTACATGTTTAGTTTTATAAGAAAGTGTCAAACTGTTTTCCAGAGTGGCTGTACTGTTTTACATTCCCACTAGCAATGTATGAGTGATCCAGTTTCTCTGTATCCTCACTAGTTCTTGGTTTTGTCACTATTTTTTTTTTTAATTTTAGCCATTCTGATAGGTATGTAGTGATGTCTTGTGCCCACAACCTAGAGCAAAATTGCTCTAATAGCTAGTGATATTGACATCTTTTCATGAGATTTTTGCCATCTGTATATCTTCTTGGTGTCTTTTACCCATTTTCTAATTAGATTTTTTTTCACTAAGTTTTGAGAGTTCTTTATGTATTCTAGATACAAGTCCTTTTTTCAAGTATGCGGTTTGCAAATATTTTCTCCCAGTTTGTAGCTTGTCTTTTTATTCTCTTAACATAATCTTTCACAGAGCAAAAGTTTCTTTAACATTGATAAAGTCCAATTTATCAAAAAAATTTTTATGGATGATGTATCCAGTGTAAAGGTTAAGAACTCTGACTGGTTCTATATCCTGGAGGTTTTCTGTATGCTTCTCTTCTAAACTTTTTATAGGTTTACATTTTACACTTAAGTCTGTGATCCATCTTCAGTTAGTTTGTATAAGGTGTGAGGTTTAGATAGAGGTTCATTTTTCTGTCTATGGATGTTCATTTACTCCAGCACCATTTGTTGAAAAGTCTGCGCTTTCTAAATTGAATTGGTTTTCCACCTTTGTCAAAAATCAATGTGGTTCTATTTCTAGGTTCTCTATTCTGTTCTATCAATCTATGTGTCTATCCTTCTTCCAATATGACACTGTTTTGATTGCCACAGCTATATGGTATACCTTAATAATGGGTAGAGTGATTCCTCCCACTTTATTCTTCTTTTTCAAGGTTGCTTTAGTTAATATAGGTCTGGTGTCTTTCCATTTAAATTTTAGATTAAGCTTGTCTAAATCTGCAAAAAATCTTTCTGGGATAATCTAATTTAACAGCTATATTGAGATATAATTGACATATAATAAAATTGCACATATTAAAAGTATACAGTTTAATAAGATTTGACATATATACACACCACCACAATTAAGATATTGAACATATGCATCACCCTCCAAAGCTTCCTCATGCTCCTTTGTAAATCCCTCCACCTTTGGCCTTGTCTCAAGGCAACTGATCTGATTTCTGTCACTATACATTAGTTTGCATGTCTTAGAGTTTTATATAAAAGTAATCACATGGAATAATTTATTCCTTTTTAATGCTGAATGGTGTCCTATTGTATGGACATATCACACTGTGTTTAACCATACCCTAATTGTGGGATATTTGAGTTGTTTCCAGTTTTTCACCAATACAAATAAAGCTGCTATGAACATTCATGTTCAAGTATTTATTTTGACACATGCTTTAATTTCTCATGGGTAAAACCTAAGAGTAGTATGGCTAGATCATATAGCAAATGTATTTTTAACTATTTAAGAACCTGCTAAACTGTTTTCCAAAATGGTTGTACCATGTACATTTCCATCAGCAATGTATGAGAGTTCCAGTTCCTCCACAACCTTGTCAACTTTTGGTATGGTCAAAATATAAATTTTAGCCAATCTGATAGTGTATATCTCATTGCAGTTTTATTTATATTTCCCTCAATATAATGATGTTGAGCATCTTTTCATGTCCTTATTTGCCATCTATGTATCTTTTTTGGTGAAATGTCTCTTCATACCTTTTGCCCATTTTTAAATTGGGTTGTTTGTGTCCTTGGTGATAAGTTTCAACAGTTCTTTATATATTCTGGTACAAGTCTTTTATCAGATATGTGCTTTGCATGTATATTCTTTCTTTCTATGGGTTGTCTACCCATTTTCTTTACTGTATCTTTGAAGAACACAAATTTTTCATTTTTATGAAGTCCAATTTATCTATTTTTTATGGATCATGATTGTGGTGTCATGTCTAAGAAATTTGTTACCTAACCCAAGTTCACAAACTTTTTCCTGTTTTCTCCTAGAAGTTTTATATTTAGGTCTATGATATTCTATCTAAAAGTATTACATTTAGGTCTATGATCAATTTTAAGTTAATTTTTTTTTACAGGTGCAAGGTATGGATGGAAGTTCTTTTTTCACATACAGATATCCATCCAATTTTTCTAACATCATTTATTGAGAAGATTATTATATCTCCACTGAACTGCCTATTTGCCTTTGTTAAAAAGCAATTGTCCATATACTTGTAAGTCTGAACTTTATATTTCGTTCATTGATCTATTTATCTGTTTTGCATCAATATCATGATATCTATATTACTGTAACTTTAAATCTTGAAATCAGGTGATACTAGCCCTCTAATGTTGTTCTTCTTCAAGGTTGTTTTTAGCTGTTCTTTGTCCTTTGCATTTCCATATGAAGTTTAGAATCAACTTGTCAATTTCTATAAAAGATCCTGCAGGGGTTTTGGTTGGGATTGCATTTGAATCTATAGATCAATTTAGGGAGAGTTGACACAGTAATAATGTTAAGTCTTCTGTTGCATAAACATGATATAACTCCCCAGTTTTTCTGGGTCTTCCTCAGTTTCTCACAGCAATGTTCTGTAGTTTTCAATGTTCAAATCTTTCACAACTTTTGTCAGACTCATACCTAAATATTTTGGATTAGTTATTGGATTAGTTATCACTAAGTATTTTATTGCTATTTTAAATGATATTGCTTTCTTAATTTTGATTATCAATTTTTTTTTCATTGCTGGTATGTAGAATCACAATTTTTATACATCAATCTTGTATCCTGCAATCTTGATATACACACTTAATGGTTCAAGGAGATTTTCTGAAAATCCCATCAGATTTTCTACTTAGGTGATTACGTCTGTGAATAAGGACGATTTTACTCCTTTTCCAATTTGATGTCTTTTATTTCTTTGTCTTGTCTGATTGCACTGACTAGAATGTCCAATATAATGTTGAAGAGAAGGGTAAAAGTAGACATTCCTTTTCCTAATCCTCATCTTTCACCAATAAGTATGATACTAACCGTAGGCTTTTTGTGGTAGCTTTTCATCAAGTTGAGAGAGGTTCCCTTACCTTCCTACTTTGCTGAAAATTTGTTATCAGAAATGGACATTGAATTTTGTCAAGTGTTTTCTGCATTTGTTAAGATGATTGTATGGTTTTCCCTTTTTAGTTTGTTAATGTAGTGAATTACATTGACTGACTTTCCAATGTTAAACCATCTCTGCATTCCTGGGATAATCCCCACTCATCTTGGTGTTTTATTATCCTTTTATATATTGCTGGATTCAATTTGCTGAAATTTTGTTAAGAAAATTTTGTATCAAGGTAATGCTGCCCTCATAGAAAATATTTTGTTATCAGTTGTTATGAGTTGGGAAATAGTCCCTCTTCATTCTCTAGGAAGAGTTAGTATAAAATTGGTATTGCCTCTTCCTGAAATTTTTGGTGGAATTAATTCATCAGTGAACTCATTTGGGGCCTGACATTTTTTGTGGGAAGGGTTTTTTTTTTTCTGAAGAATCTTTTCTCCTTTTTAAATAAGTTTGCTTTTTAAGATATTTTTCTTCTTTCCTGAGAAGACTTTTTGGTTTTGTTTTATTTCAAATTAGTTTATTTTTCATGTGTTTTACTAATATCATTAAAATACTACATAGTCCATTTATTTATTTTTAATTGAAATATACTTGAGACAATATTATGTTAGTTTCTAAATAATGATGCATACTACATAGTGATGTGACATTTGCATACATTATGAAATGTCACCACTATAAGTCAAATAACCATATGTTCCCATACAAAGTTATTACAATATTATTGACCATACTCCTTATGCTGTGTAGTATGACCCCATGGCTTATTTTTTTAATAACTGGATGTTTATACCTCTGAATCCTCATCACCTATTTTGCCACCTGAACGAACTTTCTGTCCAGCCCAATATATATTGCAGTGTCTTTATCCATTCATCTGTTTTTGTTTTTTAAATATTTATTTATTTATTTTTGGCTGCATCTGGTCTTAGTTGCGGCACACAGGATCTTTCGTTGCAGTGTGTGGGCTTCTCTCTAGTTGTGGCAGATGGGCTCCAGAGCATGTGGGCTCTGTAATTGTGGCATGCGGGCTCAGTAGTTGCGGTGCACAGGCTTAGTTGTTCTGCTGCATGTGGGATCTTAGTACCCTGACCAGGGATCAAACCCATGCCCCCTGCATTGGAAGGCAGATTCTCAACCACTGGACCACCAGGGAAGTCCCTCCATTCATCTGTTGATGGACACTAAAGTTCCTTCCAAATCTTGGCTATTGTAAATAATGCTGCAATGAACATTGGAGTGCATATATCTTTTCATCTTAGTGTCTTTGTTTTCTTCAGTCCAATACCTAGAAGTCAAATTCCTGGATCATACGGTAATTCTATTTTTAATTTTTTAAAGAACTTCATATTGTTTTCCTTAGTGGCTACGCCAATTTACATCCCCACGAATGGTGCCTGAGGGTTCTCTTTTCTCCAGTTCCTCACCAACACTTGTTATTTTTTGTCCTTTTATGATAGTCTTCTGAAAGATGTGAGGTGGTACCTCATTGTGGTTTTGATTTGCATTTCCCTGATGATTAGTAATGTTGAACATGTTTTCATGTGTCTGTTAGCCACCTATAGGTCTTCTTTGACAAAATGTCTATTCAAGTCCTCTATTTTTTAACTGGGTTGTTTGTTTCTCTGATGTTGAGTTGTATGTGTTCTTTTTACATTTTGGATATTAACCCTTTACCAGATATATCATTTGCAAATATATTCTCACGTTCAGCAGATGGTCTTTTTGTTTTATGGGTGGTTTTCTTTGCTGTCCAAAAGCTTTTTAGTTTGATTTAGTCCCATCTGCTTATTTTTGCTCTTGCTTCCTGCCTGAAGAGACATAGCCAAAATTATATTGCTAAGACCAATGTCAAAGGATGTACTGCCTACATTTTCTTCCAGGAATTTTATGGATTCAGGTCTTACATTTTAGTGTTTAGTCCATTTTGAATTTATTTTTGTATATATGGTGTGACAAAGTAGTCCACTTTGATTATTTTGCATGTAGCTGTCCAGTTTTCCCAACACCATTTATCAAAGAGGCTGTCTTCCCCCAGTATATTCTTCCCTCCTTTGTCATTGATTAATTGGCCATGTAAGTGGGTTTATTTCTGGGCTCTCTATTCTGTTCCATTGATCTATGTATCTGTTTATGTGCCAGTACCATACTGTTCTGATTACTGTAACTTTGTAGTATAGTTTGAAATCAGGGAGTGTGGTGCCTTCAGCTTTGCTCTTCTTTCTCAAGATTGCTTTGACTATTTGGGGTCTTTGTGCCTCCATACAAATTTTGGAATTATTTGTTCAAATTCTGTGAAAAATGCCTTTGGTATTTTGATAGGGATTGATTGAATCTGTAGATTGCCTTGAGGAGTATGGTCATTTTAAAAATACTAATTCTTCCAATTCTTGAGCATAGTATATCTCTCCATTTATTTGTGTCATCTTCAATTTCATTCATCAAAATCTTATAGTTTTCAGAGTACGTCTTTACTTCTTTGGTTAGATTTATTCTGAGGTATCTTAGTATTTTTGATGTAATTGTAATGGGATTGTTTTCTTAATTTCTCTTTCTGAAAGTTCCTTATTAATGTGTACAAATGTAACAGATTTCTGTATATTAATTTTGTATCATGCAACTTTACTGAATACATTGATTAGTTCTAATAGTTTTTTAGTAGTATCTTTCAATATATGGTATTATGTCATCTGCAAGCAGTGACCATTTTAAATCTTTTCAAATTTGGATTCCTTTTATTTCTTTTTCTTCTCTGATTGCTGTGGCTAGGATTTCCAATATGATGTTGAATAAAAGTGACAAGAATGGGCATCCTTGTCTTGCTCCTGACTTAGAGGAAATGTTTTCACTTTGTAGTATAATATTCGATCCGAGTTTGTCATATTTGGTATTTGTTATGTTAAGGCAAGTTCTCTTTATACCAGCTTTGTTGAGAGATTTTTTAAATCATAAATACATGTGGAATTTTGTCAAAAGCTTTTTCTGCATCTTTGGAAATGATAATATAATTTTTATTTTTCAATATATTAATATGGTGTATCACATTGATTGATTGGTGGATATTGAAACATCCTTGCATCCATGGGATAACCCTACTTGATCATGGTGTACAATCCTTTTAGTATATTGTTGAGTTCAGTTTGCTAATATTTTGTTGAGGATTTTTGGATTTATGTTCATTGGTGATAATGGTCTGTAATTTTCTTTTCTTGTGGCATCTCTGACTGGTTTTTGTATCAGGGAGACGCTGGCCTTGTAGAATGATTTCAAAAGTGTTCCTTCCTCTTCAAGTTTTTGGAATAGTTTAAGAAGAATAGGTGTTAACTTAAAAAAAAATGTTTGGTAGAATTCACCTGTGGAGCCATCTGGTCCTGTAGTTTGTTTGTTGGGAGTTCTTTTTATTACTGATTCAATTTCATTACTGGTAATTGTTCTGTTAATATTTTGTTTCTTCCTGAGTCAGACTTGGGGGATTGTACTTTTCTAGGAATTTGTCCATTTCTTCTAGGTTGCCCATTTTATTGATGTATAATTCTTCATAGTAATCTCTTATGATGCTTTGTATTTCTGTCATATCTGTTGTCACTTCTCTTTCATTTCTGATTTTATTTATTTGGGCCCTTTTTCTATTTTTCATGATGAGTCTGGCTAAAGGTTTATCAATTTTTTTCATCTTTTCAAAGAATCAGCTCTGTTTTATTGATATTTTCTATTTTTTTAGTCTCTATTTCTCTTATTTCCACTTGTTCATTATTTTTTTTTCTACTAACAGGTTTTGTTTGTTCTTCTTTTTTTTGTTCCTTTAGGTGTGATATTAGATTGTTTGAGATTTTTCTTGTTTCCTGAGGTAGGCTTGCATCCCTATGAACTTCCCTCTTAGAATTGTTTTTGCTGTGTCCTATAGGTTTTGAACCATCGTGTTTCTAGTTTCACTTGTCTCCATGTATTTTTTAATTCCCTCTTTGCATTCTTCAGTGATCCATTGACTGTTGAATAACATGTTGTTCAGACTCCACGTGTTTGTGTTTCTTGCAGTTTTTTTTCCTGTAGTTGATTTCTAGCCTTATATCTTTATGGCCATAAAACATGCTTCATATGATTTCAATCTTCAAATTTATTGAGACTTGTTTTGTAGCCTAGTGTGTTATCTATCCTGGAGAATGTTCCAGGTGCACTTAAAAAGAATGTGTATTCTACTACTTTTGGGTGTAATGTTCTATGTATATATTTATTAAGTCTATCTAGTCTAATGTGTCCTTGAAGGCAAGGGTTTCCTTGGTAATTTTCTGTTTGGGTGATATGTATATTGATGTAAATGTGGTGTTAAAGTTCCCTTCTGTTATTTTGTTACAGTCAGTTTCTCCCTTTATGTTTTTTAATATTTGCTTTATGTAATAGTTGCTCATGTTGGGTGCATATATGTTTACAACTGTTATATCTTCTTGTTGGATTGGTCCCTTTAGCATCATGTAATCTTCTTTGTCGCATGTTAGTCTTTGTTTTAAAGTCTATTTTGCCTGATATAGGTATTGCTGTCCTGGCTTTCTTTTCATTTCCATTTGCATGGAATACCTTTTTCCATCTCTTCACTCTGTGTGTGTCTTTAGATTGGAAGTGAGTATCTTGTAGGCAGCATATATATGGGTCTTTTTTTTTATCCATTCAGCCACATATTTTTTTTTTCAGCCACATATTTTAAGGTGATGATCTCTTAAGTTCAAACACATTCTAACAACCCTACAGTTTTACTCCTCCCCTCCATGTTTAATGTTTTTGACATCATATTTTACAACTTTCTGTTTTGTGTATCATTTAACTATGTATTATGGATATAGATAATTTTTCTACATTTGTCTTTTAACTTTCCTACTAGTTTTATATGTGGTTGATCTACTACCAGTACTGTATGTTTTCCTTCACCAGTGAGGTTTTTCCTTTCATAATTTTCATATTTCTATTTGTGGCCTTTTCTCTTCTGTTTAGGGTAGTCCCTTTGACATTTCTTATAAAGCTGGTTTAGTGATGCTGAACCCATTTATGTCTTGCTTTTCTGTAAAAATCTTTATCTGTCTTCCAAATCTGAATGATAACTTTTCCAGGTAGAATATTCTTGGTTGTAGGTTTTTTTCCTTTCATCATTTTGAATATAT
This sequence comes from Phocoena phocoena, assembly GCF_963924675.1. Classification (NCBI taxonomy): domain Eukaryota; kingdom Metazoa; phylum Chordata; class Mammalia; order Artiodactyla; family Phocoenidae; genus Phocoena; species Phocoena phocoena. Next base: position 58,999,913 of record NC_089240.1, on the reverse strand, counting down.
TGTGCCACTCTCTTCAGGCCTGCAAAGTTTCTCCTAAAAAGTAAGCTGCTAGTCTCATGGGAGTTCTTGAATGTAGTTATAAGTTGCTTTTCTCTTGCTGCTTTTTAGATTGTTTCTTTATCTTTTACCATTTTAATTGTAATGTATCTTGGTATGGACCCCTTTGAGTTCATTTTGTTTAGAACTTTCTGTGCTTCCTGAACTTGGATGTCTTTTTCCTTCCAAAGGTTAGGGAAGTTTTCAGCTATTATTTCTTCAAATAAGTCTCTGTCCCTTTTTCTCTCTCTTCTCCTTCTGCAACCTCTATGATGAAAATATTAGTACGTGTGATGATGCCTCAGAGGTCTCTTAAACTATCTTTTTAAAAATTCTTTTATGTTTTGTCTGCTTAGTTTGGGTGACTTCCACTACTTTGTCTTCTGGTTCACTGATTTGTTTCTGTTGAAACAGAATCAAGGAATCAATCTACAGTTGATTCCTTCTAGTGTATTTTTTATTTTAGTTATTGTGTTCTTCAGCTATGTTTGGTTCTTCTTTATATTTTCTAACTCTTTTTTGAAATTCTCACTGTGTTCATCCAATCTTCTCCTGAGTTCAGTGTGCATCTTTATGATCATTACCTTGAACTCTTCATGAGTAGATTTCTTACCTCTACTTCATTTACTCCTGTTTCCATGGTTTTGTTTTGTTCCTTCATTTGGAACATATTCCTCTGTCTCCTCATTTTGCCTTTTTTTTTGGTATTTTTGTCTATGTATTATGTAGGTCAGTGACATTTCCTGATTTTGAAGAAGTGGCCTTATGTCAAAGATGTCCTATGAGGTCCAGCAACATGTTCCCTTCTTTCCACCAAAACTATATGCTTTAGGGGTGCCCCCATGTGGGCTGTGTGAGCCTTGCTTTTATGGTGGTGCTGACTACCATGGGCATGCTGGTGGGTAGCACTGGACCTCAGCATGGTTGGCTGTGAGCTCTTGGCTTTTGCAGTAGATGTGGCCCTGCTGGAGTGTGAGGTAGGCTTCCAATGTGGTTTGCCACATGTCCTGTGGAGGCATGGGACTGGTGCTGGCCTGCTGGAGGTTGGGTCCAGATCCCTGTGCAACTGTCTGCATGGCCTGGGGTCTTGGGGTTGGTGCCAGCCTGCTGGTGGGCAGGCAATATCCTAGCACTGAGAGGCTAGAGGGAAGATTCCAAAGTGGTGTTTGCTAGTGCTGGTGTTATCATGGTAGAACACTCTCCAAAATGACTGCCACCAGTGTTTCTGTCCCCAGGGGAAGTCCCAATTGCCTCCTGCCTCTCTGGGAGGCTCTCCAAGATCAGTAAGTGGGTCTGATCCAGGCTCCTTTCAAACTACTGCCTCTGCACTGGGACTTGGAGCATGTGAGATTTTGTATACGCCCTTTAAGAGCAGAGTCTCTGTTTTCTACAGCCCTCTTCCTCTCCCAAACCTAAGCCCTGCTAGTATTCAAAGTCAGACATTCTGGGGGCTCATTTTCCTGGTGTGGAACCCTAGGACTGGGGAGCTCAATGTTGGGTTCAGACCCCTCGCTTCTTGTGGAGGCCCTTTACATTTGTGATATTCCTCTTGATTGTGGGTTGCTGACCTGGAGGTGTGGTTACTGACTATATTGCATCTCTGCCCCCCTACTTGTCTTGTTGTGTTTCCTTTTTTATGTCTTTACTCATGGAAAATTTTTTTCTGCTAGTTTTCAGGTTGTTTTCACAGAAAGTTGCTCTGCAAGTTGGTGCGTCCATGGGAGGAGGTGAGTTCAGGGTCTTCATACTCCATCTTCTTGTCCACCTCTCCTCACTGGGAAGGTTTGTAACTATCAATTTAATTTAATTAATATGGGGCTATTCAGGTTATCTAATTTACCTTATATGAGCTTTAGTAGTTTGTTTCTTTCAAAAAATTTGTGTTTCATTTAAATTGTCAAATTTATGGGTATATAGTTGTTCATAATATTCCACTATCATTTTAATATTTGGTGAACTTGTAGTAATTTCACCTCTTTCATTTCTGGTATTAGTAATGCATGGTTTCTGTCTGTTTTCCTGGTTAGCCTGGCTAGAGGTTTAACAATTTTATCGATCTTTTTGAAGGATGAGATTTTGGTTTTATTGAGTTTTCTCTACTCTCCCCCTGTTTCCTGTCATTAATTTGTACTCTGATCATTATTATATTCCATTCTGCTGCTTATTTTGGGTTTAATTTGCTCTTCTTTTTCTAGTTTCTTAAGGTTGAAGCTGAGGTCATTGACTTTAGACTTTTGTACTTTTCTAATATAGCTGTTTTATTACCATAAATTTCCCACTTTGTACTGCTCTAGCAGCATCCCAGAAATTTTGTTATGTTTTGTTTTCCTTTTCATTAAGATTAAAATGTTTTAATTAACATAAGATTTTTCTTTGGCTCATGGGTTATTTGGAAAAGTGCTATTTTGTTTTCAAATATTGGGAGATTTTCCAGATATATTTTTGCTATTGATTTCAAATTTAATTCCATTAAAAGAATACATACTTTGTATGAATTGAATCCTTTTAATTTTCTTAAGGTTTCTCTTATTGCCTTGAATATAGTAAATATATATATATATATATATATATATATTTTTTTTTTTTTTTTTTTTGCGGTATGTGGGCCTCTCACTGTTGTGGCCTCTCCAGTTGCAGAGCACAGGCTCCAGACGCACAGGCTCAGCGGCCATGGTTCACAGGCCCAGCCACTCCGCGGCATGTGGGGTCTTCCCAGACCGGGGCACGAACCCGTGTCCCCTGCATCGGCAGGTGGACTCTCAACCACTGCGCCACCAGGGAAGCCCTAGTAAATCTTGATGAATGTTCCATGTACACTTTAAAAGAATTTGTATTCTTCTGTCATTGGGTGGACTGTTCCAGAAATGTTAATTAGAACAAGTTGCATGATGGTGCTGTTCAAATCCATAAACTTACTAATTTATTTTGTCCAAATGTTGAGAGAAGTGTATTGAAATCTCCAACCAAAATTAAGAATTTGTCTATTTGTTCTTGTGGTTCTATCAGTTTTCACTTCATGTATATTTTTTTACCTCTTTATTGGAGTATAATTGCTTTACAATGGTGTGCTAGTTTCTGCTTTATAACAAAGTAAATCAGTTATACAACTTCATGTATTTTGAAGCTCTTTTATTAGATGTATAAACATTTAGGAATATTATTTCCTCCTGATGAAATGAACCCTGTATCGCTATGAAATGAACTTCTTTATTCCTAGTAATATCTTTTGCTCTGTAATCTATTTTATCTGATATAAATAGCCATACCAGATTCCTATTGACTAGGTTTACCATGGTATATTTTTTCCATCCTTTTGCTTTTAACCACTTTGTATCATTATATTTAATGTGTGTTTCTTATAAGCAGCAAATATAGTTGGGTATTGCTTTTTCTTTAACATCTTTATTGGAGTATAATTGCTTTAAAATGTGTTTGTTTCTGTTGTATAACAAAGTGAATCAGCTATATGTATACATATATCTCCATATCCATTCCCCCTTGCTTCTCCCTTCCAGCCTCCCTATCCCACCCCTCTAGGTGGTCACAAAGCACAGAGCTGATCTCCCTGTGCTATGCAGCTGCTTCCCACGAGCTATCTATTTTACATTTGGTAGTGTATATATGTCAGTGCCACTATCTCACTTCATCCCAGCTTAGCGATCCCCCTCCCCATATCCTCAAGTCCGTTCTCTACATCTGCATCTTTATTCCTGTCCTGACCCTAGGCTCTTCAGAACCATATATACATATATATATTTACATTCCCTATATATGTGTTAGCATACGGTATTCGTTTTCTCTTTCTGACTTATTTCACTCTGTATGACAGACTCTAGGTCCATCCACCTCACTACAAAAAACTCAATTTTGTTTCTTTTCATGGCTGAGTAACATTCCATTGTATATATGTGACACATATTCTTTACCCATTCATCTGTCGATGGACACTTGGGTTGCTTCAATGTCCTGGCTATTGTAAATAGAGCTGCAGTGAAGATTGTGGTACATGTCCCTTTTTGAATTATGGTTTTCTCAGAGTACATGCCCAGTAGTGGGATTGCTGGGTCCTATGGTAGTTCTATTTTTAGTTTTTAAAGGAATCTCCATACTGTACTCCATAGTGGCTATATCAATTTACATTACCACCAACAGTGCAAGAGGGTTCCCTTTTCTCCATACCCTCTCCAGCATTTACTGTTTGTAGATTTTTGATGATGGCCATTCTGACCAGTGTAAGGTGATACCTCACTGTAGTTTTGATTTGCATTTCTCTAACGATTAGTGATGTTGAGCAACCTTTCATGTGTTTGTTGGCAATCTCTGTATCTTCTTTGGAGGAATGTCTATTTAGGTCTTCTGCCCATTTCTGGACTGGGTTGTTTGTTTCTTTGATATTGAGCTGCATGAGCTGCTTGTAAATTTTGGAGATTAATCTTTTGTCAGTTGCTTCATTTGCAAATATTTTCTCCCATTCTGAGGGTTGTCTCTTCGTCTTGTTTATGGTTTCCTTTGCTGTGCAAAAGCTTTTAAGCTTCATTAGGTCTGATTTGTTTATTTTTGTTTTTATTTCCATTTAGCTAGGAGGTGGGTCAAAAAGGATCTTGCTGTGATTTATGTCATAGAGTGTTCTGCCTCTGTTTTCCTCTAAGGGTTTTATATTGTCTGGCCTTACATTTAGGTCTTTAAACCATTTTGAGTCTATTTTTCTATATAGTGTTAGGGTGTGTTCCAATTTCATTCTTTTACATGTAGCTGTCCAGTTTTTGCAGCACCACTAATTGAAGAGGCTGTCTTTTCTCCATTGTATATTCTTGCCTCCTTTATCAAAAATAAGGTGACCATATGTGCGTGGGTTTATCTCTGGGCTTTCTATCCTGTTCCATTGATCTATATTTCTGTTTTTGTGCCAATAAAATACTGTCTTGATTACTGTAGCGTTGTAGTTTGGTCTGAAGTCTGGAAGCCTGATTCTTCCAGCTCCGTTTTTCTTTCTCAAGTTTGCTTTGGCTATTTGAGGTCTTTTGTGTTTCCATACAAATTGTGAAAGTTTTTGTTCTAGCTCTGTGAAAAATGCCAGTGGTAGTCTGATAGGGATGGCCTTGAATGTGTAGATTGCTTTGGGTAGTAGAGTTTTTAACATCTTTCAATTCTTTCATCACAGTCTTATAGGTTTCTGCATACAGGTCTTTTGTCTCCTTAAGTAGGTTTATTCCTGAGTATTTTATTATTTTTGTTGTAGTGGTAAATGGGAGTGTTTCCTTAATTTCTCTTTTAGATTTTTCATCCTTATTGTATTGGAATGCAAGAGATTTCTGTGCATTAATTTTGTATCCTGTTACTTTACCAAATTCATTGATTAACTCTAGTAGTTTTCTGGTGTCATTTTTAACATTCTCTACGTATAGTGTCATGTCATCTGCAAACAGTGATAGTTTCACTTCTTCCAATTTGTATTCCTTTTATTTCTTTTTCTTCTGTGATTGCCGTGGCTAAAACTTCCAAAACTATGTTGAATAATAGTGGGGAGAGTGGGCACCCTTGTGCTTTTCCTGATCTTAGAGGAAATGGTTTCAATTTTTCACCATTGAGAATGATGTTTGCTATGGGTTTGTCATATATGACCTTTATTATGTTGAGGAAAGTTCCCTCTATGCCTACTTCCTGCACAGATTTTAAGATAAATGGGTGTTGAATTTTGTCAAAAGCTTTTTCTGCATCTATTGACATGATCATATGGTTTCTGTCCTTTGATTTGTTAATATGGTGTATCACATTGATTGAATTGAGTATATTGAAGAATCCCTGCATTCCTGGGATAAACCCCATGTGATCATGATATATGATCCTTTTAATGCGCTGTTGGATTCTGTTTGCTAGTATTTTCTTGAGGATTTTTACATCTATATTCATCAGTGATATTGGCCTGTAATTTTTCTTTTTTACAACATCTTTGTCTGGTTTTGGTATCAGGGTGATGGTGGCCTCGTAGAATGAGTTTGGGAGTGTTCCTCCCTCTGTTATATTTTCTAAGAGTTTGAGAAGTATAGGTGTTAGCTCTTTTTGAATTGTTTGATAGAATTCATCTGTGAAGCCATCTGGTCCTGGGCTTTTGTTTGTTGGAAGATTTTAAATCACATTTTAAATTTCATTACTTGTGATTTGTCTGTTCATATTTTCTACTTTCCTTTTGGATTAGTACATTAAATTTTTCCATTTTACCTCCTTTGAGATGTTATTAGCTATAATACTTTGTTTTGTTATGTTACTGGTTGTTTTATTCATCTTTAACTTTTCACAATCTACCTTTAAAGGATGTTATACCACCTCACAGATACTATAAGAACCTTAAAATAGTATATTTTTATCTCTCCCTTCTTGACTTTTGCATTATTGTCACACATATTGTTTATATTATTGTTTATAGCTATAAATCCCACAATACACTGTTATTATTTTTGTTTAAAAACTCAGTTGTCTTTTAAATAGAATTAAATAATAAGGAAAACATTATATATTAATTCAAGTATTTACCATTTCCGGTGCTACTTATTTCTTTTTTTTCATTCGATATTTCCATTTCGTATCATTTTCCTTCGTTGTAAAGGACTTTCTTTAACATTTTTTATAGTTCACAAGCATCTTAGATAGCCTCATCCACTAGAGGGCAGACAGCAGAAGCAAGAAGAATGAATATCCTGCAGCCTGTGGAATAAAAACCGCATTCACAGAAAGACAGACAAGATGAAAAGGCAGAGGGCTATGTACCAGATGAAGGAACAAGATAAAACCCCAGAAAAACAACTAAATGAAATGGAGATAGGCAACCTTCCAGAAAAACAATTCAGAATAATGATAATGAAGATAATACAGGACCTCGGAAAAAGAATAGAGGCAAAGATCTCAAGAAGATGCAAGAAATGTTTAACAAAGACCTAGAAGAATTAAGGAAAAAACAAACAGACATAAAAAATACAATAACTGAAATGAAAAATACATAAGAAAGATAAAGCAGAAGCTAACACACAACTGTAAAGTAATTATACTATAATATAGATGTTAAAAAATACACTAAAAGGAAAAAATAGCAGAATAACTGAGGCAGAAGAACGGATAAGTGACCTGGAAGACAGAATGGTGGAATTCACTGCTGTGGAACAGAATAAAGAAAAAAGAATGAAAAGAAATGAAGACAGCCTAAGAGACCTGTGGGACAACTTAAATGCAACAACATTCACATTATAGGGGTCCCAGAAGGAGAAGAGAGAGAGAAAGGACCTGAGAAAGTATTTGAAGAGATTATAGTCGAAAATTTCCCTAACGTGGGAAAGGAAATAGCCACCCAAGTGCAGGAAGCACAGAGAGTCTCAGGCAGGATAAACCCAAGGAGAAACATGCTGAGACACATCATAATCAAATTGACAAAAATTAAAGAGAAAGAAAAATTATTGAAAACAACAAGGGAAAAATGACAAATAACATACAAGGGAACTCCCATAAGGTTAACAGCTAATTTCTCAACAGAAACTCTACAAGCCAGATGGGAGAGGCATGATGTATTTAAAGTGATGAAAGGGAAGACCCTACAACCAAGATTACTCTACCTGGCAAGGATGTCATTCAGGTTCAACGGAAAAATCAAAAGCTTTACAGACAAGCAAAAGCTAAGAGCATTCAGCACCACCACACCAGCTCTACAACAAATGCTAAAGGAACTTCTTTAAGTGGGAAAGAGAAGATAAGGAAAGGACCTACCAAAACAAACCCATAACAATTAAGAAAATGGTAATAGGAATATACATATCGATAACTACCTTAAACATGAATGGATTAAATGCTCCAACCAAAAGACACAGGCTCGCTGAATGGATACAAAAACAAGACCCATATATATGCTATCTACAGGAGACAAGGAAGGACAGTACATAATGATCAAGGGATCAATCAAAGAAGAAGATATAACACTTGTAAATATATATGCACCCAACATAGGAGCACTTCACTACATAAGGCAACTGCTAACATCTGTAAAACACAAAATCGACAGTAACACAACAATAGTGGAGGAATTTAACACCTCACTTATGCCAATGGACAGATCATGTAAACAGAAAATTAATAAGGAAACACAAGCTTTAAATGACACAGTAGACAAGATAGATTTAGTTGTTATTTATAGGATATTCCACCTAAAAACAGCAGGTTACACTTTCTTCTCAAGTGCGCAGAGAACATTCTCAAGGAGAGAACACATCTTAGGTCACAAATCAAGCCTCAGTAAATTTAAGAAAATTGAAATCATATCAGGCATCTTTTCTAACCACAATGCTATGAGATTAGAAATCAATTACAGGGAAAAAAACGTAAAAAACACAAATGCATTGAAGTTAAACCATACATTACTAAATAATCAAGAGATCACTGAAGAAATCAAAGAGGAAATAAAATAATATGTAGAGACAGAAGTAGAGAAAGAAGAACAAACAAAACCCGAAGTTAGTAGAAGGAAATAAGTCACAAAGATCAGAGCAGAAATAAATGAAATAGAAACAAAGAAAACAATAGCAAAGATCAATAAAACTAAAAGTTGGTTCTTTGAGAAGATAAACAAAATTGATAAACCATTAGCCAGACTCATCAAGAAACAGAGGGAGAGGACTCAAATCAATAAAATTAGAAATGAAAAAGGAGAAGTTACAACAGACACCACAGAAATATGTAGCATCCTAATAGACTACTACAAGAAACTCTATGCCAATAAAATGGACGACCTGGAAGAAAAGGACAAATTCGTAGAAAGGTATAATATTCCAAGACTGAACCAGGAAGAAATAGAAAATATGAAGAGACCAATCACAAGTAATGGAATTGAAACTGTGTTTAAGAATCTTCCAACAAACAAAAGCCCAGGACCAGATGGCTTCACAGGTGAATTCTATCAAACATTTAGAGAAGAGCTAACACCAATCCTTCTCAAATTCTTCCAAAAAATTGCAGAGGAAGGAACACTCCCATACTCATTCTATGTGGCCACTATCACCCTGAGACCAAAACCAGACAAACATACTACAAAAAAAGAAAATTACAGACGAATATCACTGATGAATATAGATGCAAAAATCCTCAATGAAATACTAGCAAACAGAATCCAACAACACATTAAAAGGATCATACACCATGATCAAGTGGGATTCATCTCAGGGGTGCAAGGATTCTTCAATATATGCAAAACATTCAATGTGATACACCATATTAACAAATTGAAGAATGAAAACCATATGATCATACGAATAGATGTAGAAAAACTTTTGACAAAATTCAGTACCCATGCATGATAAAAACTCTCCAGAAAGTGGGCATAGAGGGAACCTACCTCAACATAATAAAGGCCATATATAACAAACGCACAGCAAACATCATTCTCAATGGTAAAAAACTGAATGCATTTCCTCCAAGATCAGGAACTAGACATGGATGTCCACTCTTGCCACTATTATTCAACATAGTTTTGGAAGTTCTGGCCATGGCAATCAGAGAAGAAAAGGAAATAAAAGGAATACAAATTGGAAAAGGAGAAGTAAAACTGTAACTGTTCTGGGCTTCCCTGGTGGCGCAGTGGTTGAGAGTCCGCCTGCTGATGCAGGGGACACGGGTTTGTGCCCCGGTCTGGGAAGATCCCACATGCCGTGGAGCGGCTGGGCCCGTGAGCTGTGGCCGCTGAGCCTGCACGTCTGGAGCCTGTGCTCTGCAGCAGGAGAGGCCACAACAGTGAGAGGCCCGTGTACCGCCAAAAAAAAAAAAAAAAAAACTGTAACTGTTTGCAGATGACATGATACTCTACATAGAAAATCCTAAAGATGCCACCAGAAAACTATTAGTGCTAATCAATGAATTTGGTAAAGTTGAGGATACAAAATTAATGCATTGAAATCTCTTGCATTCCTATACACTAAGGATGACAAATATGAAAGAGAAATTAAGGAAACATTCCCATTTACAATTGCAACGAAAAGAATAAAATACCTAGGAATAAACCTACCTAAGGAGACAAAAGACCTGTATGCAGAAAACTTTAAGACACTCATGAAAGAAATTAAAGATGATACAAACAGATGGAGAGATACACCATGTTTTTCGATTGGAAAAATCAACATTGTGAAATGACTATATTATCCAAAGCAATCTACAGTCAGTGGAATCCCTATCAAATTAACAATGGCGTTCTTCACAAAACTAGAATAAAAAATTTTACGATCTGTATGGAAACACAAAAGACCCTGAATAGCCAAAGGAATCTTGAGAAAGAAAAACAGAGCTGGAAGAATCAGGCTCCCTGACTTCAGACTATACTACAAAGCTACAGTAATCAAGACGGTATGGTACTGGCACAAAAACAGAAAGATAGATCAATGGAACAGGATAGAAAGCCCAGAGATAAACCCACACACATATGGTCACCTTATCTTTGATAAAGGAGGCAGGAATGTACAGTGGAGAAAGTACAGCCTCTTCAATAAGTGGTGCTGGGAAAACTGGACAGGTACATGTAAAAGTATAAGATTAGATCACTCCCTAACACCATACACAAAAATAAGCTCAAAATGGATTAAAGACCTAAATGCAAGGCCAGACACTATAAAACTCTTAGAGGAAAACATAGGCAGGACACTCTATGACATAAATCGCAGCAAGATTCTTTTTGACCCACCTCCTAGAGAAATGGAAATAAAAACAAAAATAAACAAATGGGACCTAATGAAACTTCAAAGCTTTTGCACAGCAAAGGAAACCTTAAACCAGACCAAAAGACAACCATCAGAATGGGGGAAAATATTTGCAAATGAAGCAACTGACAAAGGATTAATCTCCAAAATTTATAAGCAGCTCATGCAGCTCAATAACAAAAAAACAAACAACCCAACCCAAAAATGGGCAGAAGACCTAAATAGACATTTCTCCAAAGAAGATATACAGACGGTCAACAAACACATGAAAGAATGCTCAACATCATTAATCATTAGAGAAATGCAAATCAAAACTACAGTGAGATATCATCTCACGCCAGTCAGAATGGCCATCATCAAAATATCTAGAAACAATAAATGCTGGAGAGGGTGTGGAGAAAAGGTAACCCTCTTGCACTGTTGTTGGGAATGTATATTGATACAGCCACTGTGGAGAACAGTATGGAGGTTCCTTAAATAACTACAAATAGAATTACCATATGACCCAGCAACCCCACTACCGGGCATATACCCTGAAAAAACCATAATTCAAAAAGAGTCATGTACCAATATGTTCATTGCAGCTCTATTTACAATAGCTTGGAGATGGAAACAACCTAAGTGTCCATCATCGGATGAAGGGATAAAGAAGATGTGGCACATATATACAATGGAATATTACTCAGCCATAAAAAGAAATGAAATTGAGGTATTTGTAGTGAGGTGGATGGACCTAGAGTCTGTCATACAGAGTGAAGTAAGTCAGAAAGAGAAAGAAAAATACCATATGCTAACACATATATATGGAATTTGAGGGAAAAAATGTCATGAAGAACCTAGGGGTAAGACAGGAATAAAGACACAGACCAACTAGAGAATGGACTTGAGGATATGGGGAGGGGGAAGGGTGAGCTGTGACAAAGCAAGAGAGACGCATGGACATATATACACTACCAAACGTAAGGTAGATAGCTAGTGGGAAGCAGCTGCATAGCACAGGGAGATCAGCTCGGTGTTTTTTTGAGCACCTGGAGGGGTGGGATAGGGATGGTGGGAGGGAGGGAGACGCAAGAGGGAAGAGATATAGGAACATATGTATATGTATAACTGATTCACTTTGTTATATAGCAGAAACTAACACACCATTGTAAAGCAATTATACTCCAATAAAGATGTTAAAAAAATAAAAGACAGTATGGTACTGGCACAAAAACAGAAATATACATCAGTGGAACAGGCTAGAAAACCCAGAGATCAACCCATGCACCTATGGTCAACTAATCTATGACAAAGGAGGCAAGGATGTACAATGGAGAACAGACACTCTCTTCAATAAGTGGTGCTGGGAAAACTGGACAGCTACATGTAAAAGAATGAAATTAGAACACTCCCTAACACCATACACAAAAATAAACTCAAAATGGATTCGACACCTAAATGTAAGACCAGACACTATAAAACTCTTAGAGGAAAACATAGGAAGAACACTCTTTGATATAAATCACAGCAAGATGTTTTTTGACCCACCTCCTAGAGAAATGGAAATAAAAACAAAAATAAACAAATGGGACCTAATGAAACTTACAGGCTTTTGCACAGCAAAGGAAAACATAAACAAGATGAAAAGACAACCCTCAGAATGGGAGAAAATATTTGCAAATGAATCAATGGACAAAGGATTAATCTCCAAAATATATAAACAGCTCATGTAGCTCAATATTAAAAAAGCAAACAACCCAATCCAAAAATGGGCAGAAGACCTAAATAGACATTTCTCCAAAGAAGACATGCAGATGGCCAAGAAGCACATGAAAAGCTGCTCAACATCACTAATTATTAGAGAAATGCAAATCAAAACTACAATGAGGTATCACGTCACACCAGTTAGAATAGGCATCATCAGAAAATCTACAAACAACAAATGCTGGAGAGGGTGTGGAAAAAAGGGAGTCCTCCTGCACTGTTGGCGGAAATGTAAATTGATACAGCCACTATGGAGAATAGTATGAAGGTTCCTTATAAAACTAAAAATAGAATTACCATATGATCCAGCAATCCCACTACTGGGCATATACCCAGAGAAAACCATAATTCAAAAAGACACATGCACCCCAATGTTCATTGCAGCAGTATTACAATAGCCAGGTTGATGGAAGCAACCTAAATCCCCATTGACAGACGAATGGATAAAGAAGGTGTGGTACATATATACAAGGGAAGGTTACTCACCCATAAAAAAGAATGAAATTGGTCGTTTGTAGAGACGTGGATGGATCTAGAGACTGTCATACAGAGTGAAGTAGGTCAGAAGAGAAAAAGAAATATCGTATATTAACGCATATATGTGGAACCTAGAAAAGTGTTATAGGTGAACCAATTTGCAGGGCAGAAATAGAGAGACAGATGTAGAGAACACACGTACGGATGCCAAGGGGGGAAAGTGGCGGGGGAGTGGTGGTGGTGTGATGAATTGGGAGATTGGGATTGACATGTATACACTAATGTGTATAAAATGGATAACTAATAAGAACCTGCTGTATAATAAACTAAAATTAAGTTTAAAAAACATTTCTTATAGTCCAGTTCTGCTGGTGCTGAATTAGTTTGGCTCTTGTATGTCTGAGAATTCTTTATTTCATCTTCATTTTTGAAAGATATTTTCATTGGGCAAAGATTTCTAGATTGAGAGATGTTTTTTTTTCTTTTAGTCTTTTAAAGATGTTGCTCCACTATCTACTTGTTTGCATTTTTATGATAACAAGTCGGTTCTCATTCTCTGTTCTTTTGAATATAATGTGTCTTTTTCCCTCTGGGTGCTGTTAGCATTTTCCTCAGCATTTAATTTGTTTATTTCCCCCCTCTGGTTGTTTTTAAGTGAGTTAATTATGATGTGTCTTGGCTTAGTTTTCTTCATATTTCTTGAAGTTCTTTGAGCTTCTTATTCTGTCGGTTTATATTTTTCATCAAATTTCGAAAATTTTGGCTATCATTTTTTCAAATATCTTTCTGTACCCCTCCCCCCTTATGATTTCAGGGACTCCAATTACACATGTTTTAAATTGCTTAAAGTTGTCCCTCAGTTCACTGATGCTCTTTTAACTCTTTAAAATCCTCTTCTCTATGTTTAATTTTGGATATTTTCTATTACTATCCTTTCAGGTTCGCTGATCTTTTTTTGTGCCAAGTCCAATTTGTTGTTATCCCCATTCAGTGTATTTTTCATCTCACAGATTGTAGTTTTCAACTCTTAAAGTTCAATTAGGGTTTATTTTACATTTTCTATATCAGTAATTAATTCTTTAAACATATTTAATACAGTTATAATAAACGTTTTCATATGCACTTCTTTGCTAATTGTAACATCTGTGTCAGTTCAGGGTCAGTTTCAGTTGACTGATCATTATCCTCATTATGGTTTGTGTTTTCCTGCTTGTTTGCATGCCCAATAAGCTTTGATTGGATGCCAGGTATTGTTAATTTCACCTTCTTGTGTGCTAGATATTTTTGTATTCTTATAAATCTTGAAGTTTACTCTGGGATACAGTTATGTTACTTGGAAAAACTTAGACCCTTAAAGGTCTTGCTTTTATGATTTGTTATGTGAGTCTGGAATAGTACTCAGTCTAAGGCTAATTATTTCCCATTACTGAGATAAGACCTTCCTGAGTACTCTATTGAATGCCTTGTGAATTATGAGTTATTCAATTCTGGCTGGTGGGAACAGGCACTATTCTTGGCCCCATATGAATGTTATACTCCCTCTAATCCTTTTTTATGGGTTTTTCCCTGGCTTTGGGTAGTTTCCTCACATGCATGCACTGATCAGTACTCTGCTGAATACTCAAGGGAGAACCTCTTCAAGATCTTCCAGGGTCTCTTTTTGTGCAACTCTGTTCTCTTCAGTACTCTGACCTATGAACCCTAGCCACTTTAGTCTCCCTGGACTGTCAGCTCCATCTCCTCAACTTGAAGTGTGCTGGGATCCACCTGGACTTCCCCTCATTGTGTCATGACCTGAAAACTCTCTTCTAGCAGTAAGCTGGCAACCTTAGGGCTCATTTATTGTTTTTTTCCATTTCTCAGGGATCACTATTGTTCATTGTTTGATAGCTAGTGTCTTGAAAACCCTAGTTTTGTATATTTTGTCTGGATTTTTTAAGGGCAGTGACGTTTCAAGTGGAAGGGTAAATTCGTTACCTCTTACTCCATCTTGGCTGGAAGCAGAAGTATTATGTTATTTAATATTTTTTATACAAGAGCTCTATTGAGATATAATTCACTTACCATACAACTTATCTATTTTAAGTGTACAAATCAATGGTTTTTAGTATATCACAGAGCTGTGCAACCATTACCTTTATCAATTTTAGAACATTTTCACCATGCCAAGAAGAAATATCCTACCCATTAGCAATCACTCTGCATTTCCCCCCACTCCCTCCCCAGCCCTAGACAATCATTAATCTACTTTCTGTCTCTATAAATGTGCTTATTCTGGCCATTTCATATAATTGATCATATACAATAAGTGGTCTTTTGTGACTAGTTCTTTACATGGTATAATATTTTCAAGATTCATCTGTGTTGTAGCATGTATCCGTACTTCATTATTTTTTATTGCCAAATAACTTTCCATTGCATGGATATACATATTATTTATTAATTCATCAACTGATGAACAGTTGGGTTGTTTTTACTTTTGGGCTATTATGAATAATGCCGCCATGAGTATTCATTTGCAAATTTTTGTGTGGTCATGTGCTTTCATTTCTCTTGGGTATATATCTAGAAATGGAATTATTGGGTCACTTGGTAACTCTGTGCTAACATTTTGAGACTATCTTATTTAAGTTTAATTCTCAAAATTCTGTAAGGATGGCATTATCATCTCTGTTATACAGAGGAGGCATGGAAATTTAACCAGTTTAAGTAATTTGTTCAAAGTCATTGCTACCAGAAAGAATTCAAAACCAGATTTTCTTGGGAAATAGTCACTCTCATTTATTGTTGTCAAGAGACTAAATTGGTACAATTGTTTTGGAGAACAATTTGGCAATACATTTTAAAATGTGCACACCTATGACCCAGCAGTTTCACATCTAGGAATTTACCCAACACAAATACTACGTCTTCTACCAGAATATGAGCAGTAAGATGTTTATTGTAAATTAATTATAATAAAAACAATTCAAACAAATAAATGATCATCAATAGGGGACTGTACATCCATACAATGGAATACTATATAATCATTAAAAAGAATGTGATAGATTCTTGATGATAGAGAAAATGCTCAATAAATAGGAAGCAAAAAGTCAAATAGCAGGATCATACGTACAATATCGATCCCATTTGTGAGGGAAAACAAGAAAAGCATATATGCGTATATATGTCCAGAAACTTACTATTACACAAGAAAAAAATATTACTTATATGTGAGAAATGGGAATGAGAGGTGAATACTTTTATTTTTCACTTTATGCTTCTCTGTGTTGTTCTAGTTGTTGGTCACGTGTTTGTATGACTTCTATAAATTTAAGAAGTTATTTAACAATACCAGGTATTCTGACTCCAAAATCCAGTGCTCTTTCTCGTACATCATAAATATATTTCCATCTTTGTATCTACCACCAAGGTCCAGCATGCTGCCTTCCATATAATAAGCACTGAGATAATTGTTGGGAAGCATTCAGAAAGAGAACGGACTTGTTCTCCTTAAGAAAAGACAAATTGGTGCCACAAAGCAGGTTGTAAAAATGGTTGAGAAACTTGTCTCAGGAAAGAAAACTCATTCCACTGTAACAGAAATTAATAAGAGAGGGATTAGAGTAAGTGAGAAGTCTGGTTACCAGAGCAAGCTCTTCCTGGTTGGAAGGAACCCTTCACTTGAGAGGAGCTGATGACGCAAGCACTGCTGCATCCATTATCTTTGTTTTCATTTAGCTTCAATCATCAGGCAATGAGCAAGCCAACTAGAAGCATTTCTAGGAGTCAGTGTCATAACCAAAGCAACAGGCTTGTTGGGACCTTGACAGGGAGAGAGGAAAGAGTAAAGTGGCAGGCAGCGAGGGGGAGAAGGGAACCTCTAGGGTATGGGGCACAACCTGAAGAAGGGAGTTGACCAAAAGTCCAAGTTGCAGGGTCCAAGGTGAAACCGCACTCCTCCGATGGGACTCGAACCCAACAGCACTTCAGTTGGGACTTGAACCCACAATCCCTGACTTAGGAGAGGACTCAAACTTACCGTCTTTTGATTGACACCACACACTAGGTCTCAGGACTTAGTGAAGCTCAGGTTCTTTTGTCTCAGTGCAGAAAGAATTCAGCAAGAGGCATAGTGTGAGCTTATTAGCACAGGACACTTGTGAGACATACAAAGGGGCAGGAAAGGGAGCACAGAAGGGAGTCCCGGAAACAAAGGGGGCTATATTTTTATAATCAAAGAAAAAGAGGGGAGGGAAGAAGACCACTTTCTTCCTCATTCTTGTGTAGATGTCAAGGCTTACATCATTAGTTCTTCCTTTGACTATATATGGTCTAACCAGGACTGTCATGGCTCTATTTAAATCATATATATATTAGCAGAAGGGTGGTAATTCATCTCAGATTTTGGTATAATGTCCCTTTTCACCTAGTTTCTTTTGGCTTTTGCTTATATTCCTGTATTAGCTACATGCAAAAATGCTACTCTTCAAGGGCCATTAACCCCCTGACTTCATGCAACAAGATTCAGACCCCATATCTACTGTCTTATACTTTAACTTGTACATAGGTAGATTGTTGCTTGGTTACTGGATTCTTTTCTTGAGTGGTCATTAGCTTACAACAGTCTCCCAAACTCTCTTAAAATTCCCTTTCTATCTTTAATCCCCGAGTGGGATTTCTAAACTAACTATTTAATTATCCTACTCTATCCCTATCAAAGAGGATGGGGTTAATTCAGGTCTTATTTGCACTGGTTTTGAGAGCGAATTTGGAGTTTCATGACCAGGAACACTAGTATTTGCATAGTGGTGATAATCACAGAAATTTGTGTGGAAATGTCTGGATTCCAGGGGTTGATCTGGTTTGAAGAGGATTCAAGTCCACAGCTGGAGAATCATGACATGATCCAGTTCCCCTTTTAACTAGGCAAAGTCTAGTCTGATGTGTGTATGTAGGGGGTAGTTCAAGCTAGCAACTGCCATAGAAGCCACTAGAAGTTCCAGGAAATATAGGGTCTCTCTTATTTACTGCTCTATCCCCAGTGCCTAGAATAAGTCTTGACAAGGTATCTATTCCATAAATAAGTGCAAAATGAATTAGCCCAGGCAGCAGGCTAAGTCTGAACTTCAGCCACAAGTGAGAAGACGTCCCTGATATGTTTTCAAGCTTGGCAGGTGCTAGGTGAGGCTTACCATGAAGGCTAAAGGGTTTCAGTTCCTACAAATGGGCAAGTCTCTAGCAGGCAGAAACTGACAGCTAGAGCTACAAAGTCTCCTTTAAACATATCTCAGGGTTTCCCTGGTGGTGCAGTGGTTAAGAATCTGCCTGCCGATGCAGGGGACATGGGTTCAAGCTCTGGTCCAGGAAGATCCCACATGCTGTGGAGCAACTAAGCCCGTGCGCCACAACTACTGAGCCTGCACTCCAGAGCCCACAAACCACAACTACTGAAGCCCACGAGCCACAATTACTGAAGCCCGCGCGCCTAGAGCCCGTGCTCCGCAACAAGAGAAGCCACTGCAATGAGAAGCCCCTGTACCGCAATGAAGAGTAGCCTCTGCTCGCTGCAGCTAGAGAAAGCCCGTGCGCAGCAACAAAGACCCAACACAGCCAAAAATAATAAATAAATAAAATAAATAAATTTATTAAAAAAAAACATAGCTCAGATGCTACCTCCTCAGGCAGGCCTTCTCTGACACAATAGCTAAAATGTCCCTCAACACTCACCAAGGCTTTATCCCTTTATTCTGTTTTAGTTTCTTTGCCATCTGAAAAAATGTGAGATGCTTGTCTATGGGTTCAGTGTCTGTGTCCCTCCACTAGAATATAAATGCCACAAAAGTTGGGACTTTGTCTTATTCATCTCTGTATTTCTGACACCTAGAACAGTGCTGGACACACAACAGGTATTCAATAAATATTTGTTGAAACTCAGGCTGGAGGAACGAATCCAATAAAGAATTAAGAGTGAATGTAAGAACCACTTCCCACTTTTTCTCAGAGGACAAAGAAAAGCTCAAGCTTAATTTACACAGTGATTAAATAATTGAGCTTAATGACACACGTATGAGTTTATTCTTTTTTTTTTTTTTTTTTTAAATTTATTTATTCATTTATTTATTTTTGGCTGTGTTGGGTCTTCGTTTCTGTGCGAGGGCTTTCTCTAGTTGTGGCAAGCGGGGGCCACTCTTCATCGCGGTGCGCGGGCCTCTCACTGTCGCGGCCTCTCTTGCTGCGGAGCACAGGCTCCAGACGCGCAGAGCTCAGTATTTGTAGCTCACGGGCCCAGCTGCTCCGTGGCATGTGGGATCTTCCCAGACCAGGGCTTGAACCCGTGTCCCCTGCATTGGCAGGCAGACTCCCAACCACTGCGCCACCAGGGAAGCCCATGAGTTTATTCTTGTGTTTCCATTTCTTTCAATTGTACTCTAGCCAGTACCTAACTTTCTCTTATATATTTCTTATAGTGAGTAGATATTTTCTATTTTAACAGTTTCTTTTGAACCTGAAAATCTGCCAGTGCTAACCTATGATTACCTCTAGCTGTGCAAGAAGTGATGTCTCTTGTCTATAGTCAAATCTAGGCTAGCATAATCCTAAAAACAGTATTTCTCAAGGGAGTTCTAAAGATCTCTGACATCAGAATTAGTTTTCAAAAATGCATATTACTGGGCCTCATTTTAGAATCATCAAATCATGGTCTGGGGGAGAACCAGGAACCTACATTTTAAGCAAGCTATTCACGTGATTCTTGTCAAGAACTGTGAAGGGTGTGAGATTTTACTCTACTTGCATGTTAACAAGCTTGCCTGTCATGGTTTCATGGATTCTGGCAGAAGACAGAAATTCCTGGGTCAGAGTCAAGAGTTGTTATTGTTGTTGCTATTATTATTATTATTAGATTATATGGTTCTTATCATTACTACTCAGCAGTACCACTTGCCAGAGTGTTAGCATCCGTGTCAGTTTCCCATGCCCTAATTCTCACAGATGACACGAAGAGGGCTAAGTGATGCAAACACATGCAGTGGGTTGTGTTACAGAAGGACACCAAGCTTAGGGAAGCTGAATCTTTTATAATGGGCAATAAG
The DNA here is from genome assembly GCF_963924675.1 of Phocoena phocoena. Taxonomy (NCBI): domain Eukaryota; kingdom Metazoa; phylum Chordata; class Mammalia; order Artiodactyla; family Phocoenidae; genus Phocoena; species Phocoena phocoena. Next base: position 58,979,860 of record NC_089240.1, on the reverse strand, counting down.
CATGCCTGAGCTTTAGGAGGAGAGATTATCTTTATTATACAGGGGAGAAATAAACTTGTCTTTTGTTCTGGAGGGATATACTATCTCTATCTTCCAAGAATTTTCACTGTGCACTCACCCTTTAAAAGTCAGTGCCTCTACACACAACACATGCAGAGACCTATGGAGAATTATTTTCCAATAATTTTGATGTCCACTGAAGTTTGGGAATCATTGCCCTAGAAAGATTAAGCCATTATCTTCAGGGCTACCTTTGCACCAAGCCTGTTAGGTTCTGGCAAATATTCTACCCCTGTTTGCTCCTGCCAGCTTGACACAGTCTCTCTCTTCTAGCCACGCTTCCACAGGTCATGCTATTTCCTTCAAGGTAACCTTTTGCTCTGGAAAATAGACCCACAAGCTGGCTCAGAGGCACTGGGGGCTCCTACTAAAGGATCTGTTTGAAGAAGTAGGAAAGTACTTAGAAGGAAAGCACATAACAGTGAGAAAAGGGCTTAGGCATTTATTTGTTAACTAAACGAATATTTATTGAGTGCCTACTGTGTCCTAGCACTGTGCTAGATGCTGGTGCTATTAAAGTTCACTCATTTGACACATATTTTGGAAGTGTCTGTTGTGTGCTAAGTACAAGTTAGAGTAAACTTTAAAGAAATAAAGCAACCTGCCATTCCCCTCAAGAAGGTTTATAAAGGAGATAGCTGACAGCTGTGTAAAAAAATAATTGTGCAATGGTGTGATAAACGCTACAGTCGAAGTAACGTACAAAGTGCATGGGTGACACTGAGAAGAGAATAGCCAATTCTACTGGAAGAGAATAAAAGATGAGAGGGCAGGGCAAGGCATGGTAGGGAAGAGAAGCCAGGGAAAGCTTCACCACACAGAAGATGATTGCACTGAATCTTGAAGTATATGTAGGAGTCTTTCAGGTGGACAGGGATTCCAATCAGAAGGAAGAACGGGGGACAAAAACATAGAGGCACGGAACAGAATGGTGTGTTCAGGAAACTTCAAGTAGTTTGATATGGGTGGAATGTGAGGTGTGAAGGGAAAAATGAAAAGATGATACTTACAGGGTAGGTAAGGGCTAGACTGGGCAGGGCCTTATCTTCTGTGCTGAGAAAGCTGGGTGTATCCTAGTGGCAATGGGGCCTCACTGAAGGGCAAAGCAGCAACTGTAAAATTAGATTTGCACTTTAGTAAAAAACAGCAGGAGAAAAAATGATGAAGGGGGTTTACCAAGTAGGTTTGGCAGAAGGTAGTGAGAGTGGTCCATGGAGAGAACAGCATGTGAAAAGGGACAGAGGTGTGAAAGTATATGGTGTGCTTGGGGAACAGCAAGTCGCTTGCTCAGGATGTTGGTGTATGGAGGGTAATGAGACAGTCATAAGGCTACAAAGGCAGATGATGAAGGGCATTGTAGGGATGCAATGTCATGAGGTAGTTTAAGAGCATGGACTCTGGAGCCATATTACCAGCATTTGAATCCTATTTCTCCCATTTACTAACTCTATGGCCTTAGGGAAATTATGGGACCTCCTTGCCTCAGTTTCCTCATATGTAAAATGAGCATAATTACAACAACAACCTCAAAGGTTTGAAGATGAAATCATTCAATATGTAAAAATCCATTAGAATGCTCTCAGCATCAGGAAGTACCATATGAATGTTAGCTCCTCTTATTATTGTAGACCATGTTAATAAGTTTGAACTTAATTTTCTTTTCTTTTCTTTTTTTTTTCTTTTTTCAATTGGGAGTTCTCTGATGGCCTTTGAATGGAGAGGGTATACACAAAATGGTGCTTTAGAGAAATTGACTCAGTAACAGTGTGGGGAGGATGGCCTCCATGGGAAAGAAACTAGAGGCATGAAGTTGTGTTAGGAGAATATTGCAGAAATCCAGGAGAAAGAGGAGGGCTTGACTAAAGCCAGTGACAATAAGATAGAGAAGAAGGGACACACGTGAGAAAGGATTTGGAGGCAAATTGACAGAACTAGGAAAGAGTTGGGTAAGGGCGATGAAGCAAAGGAAGGTTCGCACTCAGTTAGGGGTCCCAGGTCAGCTCCATGTTTGGGTATGCCCTGCCAACTTATGTCCTCCCTTCCTGGTTCTAGATGCAGTGACTTCCCAACTCTGTTATATTTTCTTGCTTTCCTAAAAGTCCAGCCTCAGGCCCTTCAGCACGAACAAGATTTAAAAAAAAATACCATCTGAGATTTCCTGGGAAAGCTGATAGAATAAAGCTGACCTACAGACTCTTAATCCACTACCACTGCTGTCAAATACCTAACAAAGTGAAAAAACTAAATCATAATAAAAAAAATACTAACAATTTGAATAACAGCAAACAAAGAGTAAAACTTCAAACTATAAACTGCCAAAAGTGACAGCCAAGGATGGAAATTGAAGACCTTGGGACAGTGTTACAAGGTTCCTAACTCTGTTCCCACCCCCAGAAGCAGCACTTAGGGAAAAAGGCAAGTCAACAAAGTCCTGTAAGATATCACTAGACCCCACCAATTTGGAGAGTAGTCAACAGGGGTTTGGAATGGGCAGGGGATGGGGGAGGGGTTGAAGAACAGAGCATTTGGGGAAGAGTCCAGAGAATACCTCCAGGAGGAGAGTCCCAACATATTATTGCAGGATCTTAGCCAGGGCAGGGGGTGCTGTCAGAGCTTGTCATTTTATGGAGGTTCCTTACTTCCCTATTTCTTAGGAGTATTGAACCAAAGCTTTGGGAGTGGAATATACCCCTGGCAGGTAGAAATGGGCCGTGTATGGATATTTAATAAGACATCAGAAGACAGAGATCAGAGTCAGGTCCCTCAGCAAGAGAGGCAGAGCTTTAGCTACAGAATAATGGATTGAACAGAACATTCTGCTTTCAAACAAGACCTTGGAAAGGAATATGAAAAGATCATAGATATGCTGGGAAGGGTGTCGTGGAGAATTCAACCAAATTATATCAAAACAAATAGAAGCTCTGGCCAGACCTGGCCATGTTAAGCATTAGCAAGGGGAAAAGAAATGGCACGGCTACCATGCCAACATACCACCACAACCAGAGGAGAAAAGAGAAGAAATATAGTATGCAAACAAGAGATTAAATCCATATGGAGGAGCAATTGCAGTCTTGGGCATTTATCCCAGAGAAATGAAAACTTATATTCACACAAAAACCTGTGCACAAATGTACCCTAGCAGCTTTCCTCATAATAGCCCCAAACTAGAAAAAACCCAGATGTACTTCAACAGGCGAATGCTTAAACAAACTGTGGTACATCCATACCATGAAATACTACTTAGCAATAAAAGGAACAGACTGTTGATACAATAACTTGGATAGATATTCGGGAAACTATGCTGAGTGAAAAAAGCCAATCCCTTCCTTAGTGAGGTGAGAAGGTGTGGTTAAAAAGGCAACACAAGGGATCCTTGTGGTGTTGGAACTATTTTCTATCCTGACTACCGTGATGGATACACAAACCTACACATGATAAATTGCATAGAGGTAAATACACACATACACAAATGAGCGGAAGTAAAACTGGAGAAATCTGAATCAAATAGATGAACTGTATCAATGTCAGTTCCCTGGTTGTGATTTGTACTATCATTTGCAAGATGTTGCCTTTGGGAGAAACTAGATGAAGAGTACACAGTGTCTCCCTGTATTATTTCTTTTTTTAAAAAATTAACTTATTTATTTATATAGTTTTTAGCATCTCTATTGGAGTATAATTGCTTTACAATGGTGTGCTAGTTTCTGCTTTATAACAAAGTGAATCAGCTATACATATACATATATCCCCATACCTCCTCGCTCTTGTGTCTCCCTCCCACCCTCCCTATCCCACCCCTCTAGGTGGTCACAAAGCACCGAGCTGATCTCCCTGTGCTATGCGGCTGCTTCCCACTAGCTATTTTACGTTTGGTAGTGTATATGTGTCCATGCCACTCTCACTTTGTCCCAGTTTACCCTTCCCCCTCCCCGTATCCTCAAGTCCATTGTCTAGTAGGTCTGCGTCTTTATTCCCGTCTTGCCCCTAGGTTCTTCATGACCATTTTTTGGTTTGTTTTTTAGATTCCATATATATGTGTTAGCATATGGTATTTGTTTTTCTCTTTCTGACTTACTTCACTCTGTATGACAGACTCTAGGTCCATCCACCTCACTATAAATAACTCAGTTTCGTTTCTTTTTATGGCTGAGTAATATTCCATCGTATACATGTGTAGGTTTTTCCCCTTCATCACTTTAAATATGTCCTGCCACTGCCTTCTGGCCTGCAGAGTTTCTGCTGAAAGGTCAACTGTTAACCTTATGCAGATTCCCTTGCGTGTTATTTGTTGTTTTTCCCTTGCTGCTTTTAATATTTTTTCTTTGTATTTAATTTTTGATAGTTTAACTAATATGTGTCTTGGTGTGTTTCTCCTTGGATTTATCCTGTATGGGACTCTCTGTGCTTCCTGGACTTGATTAACTATTTCCTTTCCCATTTTAGGGAAGTTTTCAACTATAATCTCTTCGAATATTTTCTCAGGCCCTTTCTTTTTCTCTTCTTCTTCTGGGACCCCTATAATTCGAATGTTGGTGTGTTTAATGTTGTCCCAGAGGTGTCTGAGACTGTCCTCAATTCTTTACATTTTATTTTCTTTATTCTGCTCTGCAGTAGTTATTTCCACTATTGTATCTTCCAGGTCACTTATCCATTCTTCTGCCTCAGTTATTCTACTTTGATCCCTTCTAGAGAATTTTTAGTTTCATTTATTGTGTTGTTCATCACTGTTTGTTTTCTCTTTAGTTCTTCTAGTTCCTTGTTAAACGTTTTTTCTCCATACAACGCTTGTTACACCCACAGTCTCCACCCACGAATGGGCTTCCTAGTGTGTGGAAATCTTTCCTCATTCACAGCTCCCTCCCACTGGTGCAGGTCCCATCCCTATTCTTTTGTCTCTGCTTTTTCTTTTTTCTGTTGCCCTACCCAGGTACGTGGGGAGTTTCTTGCCTTTTGGGAGGTCTGAGGTCTTCTGCCAGCGTTCAGTAGGTGTTCTGTAGGAGTTGTTCCACATGTAGATATATTTGTGGGGAGGAAGGTGATCTCCACGTCTTACTTTTCCGCCGTATTGAAGCTCCTCCCCTCTCCCTGTATTATTTCTTACAATTGCATGTGAAACTACAATGATCTTAATAAGTTTAATTAAAATAAAAATATATGAAAGAAAACACAACCCAAGGAAAACAAGAAAATTCTGAGTAGTTCACATGTTAGAACCCCCCAAAACATGAATTCAATAAATAAGAACTCAGGGCTTCCCTGGTGGCACAGTGGTAGAGAGTCTGCCTGCCAATGCAGGGCACACAGGTTCGTGTCCCGGTCGGGGAAGATTCCACATGCCGCGGAGCGGCTGGGCCCGTGAGCCATGGCTGCTGAGCCTGCACATCCGGAGCCTGTGCTCCGCAACGGGAGAGGCCACAGCAGTGAGAGGCCCGCATACCTCAAAAATAAATAAATAAATAAATAAGAACTAAAAGACAAGATAATAAACAATAAAAAGAGGATATGGCAGAATTAAAGAAACATAGTAAGAACCAGAATAATAACTATTTCAGAAGTAATAAATTAATTGGAAACAGTGTGTCTCAAAATAGCCATGACTGAAAATAGAATCACTGGCTTGAAAGGAAGTATTGTGATAATCATAGTGAATCAAAGCTAAAGTATAAAGGTATTAATTCAATCATAGACAGGATAATAGTCATGGAAAATGATGACAATCTAACTAGGTTAGTTAGGGTTCCTAAAGTCTATGGAGAATTCAACAAATTGCGCAGAATAGGTACTTAGGAATATAACAGAGAAAACTTTCCCTGAAATGAAAGAAGAACCAAATCTGTAGACAGAAAGGACATACTGTGCTCCAGAAAAAATTTATAAGTGTGAGTGATATCGAGACTTATCGTAAGTAAGCTTTTGAACATCAAGGATAAAAAAAAAAAACCCTATTCTTCAGGTGTATAAACAGAAAAAAAGTAGCATATTTATATGAAGGAAAAATCAGCCTGGCTCAGACTTCACAGCAATATTCAATACCAAAAGACAATGAATGAAGCAGGTCTATAAAGTGTTGTGACAAAGTTTAAGTGAGACTCAAAGACATCATACCCAGCCAACTACTTTTTCAAATAAAAAGGCAATAGGCAGAACTCAGTGAGTACAGCATTCACAGAACCCTCTATGAAAGCCAGCCAACCAAGAGAAAAATCAAATTAAAAAATCTGGGAATAGATAAGCCATGATAAAAGAGTACAGGTAGGGGAATTTCCTGGCAGTCCAGTGGTTAGGACTGCACTTTTACTGCCATGGGCCCAGGTTAAATCGCTGGTGGGGAACTAAGATCCTACAAGCCGTGCGGCATGGCCAAAAAGAAAATTATACTACATATACATTCCCTAAATAACTGGGCGCAGCCAAAAAATATATATTTATACTACATATATATTCCCTAAATAACTGGGGCGATGCTGGTGGCAAAGCAGCATATAGCTGTTAACAACACTGACAGAGTAATGTTATAACTAATAAAAATCTGGAGGTTGGGGGAGAGGAGATGAGAGAAAGTATAACGGTGATAATCTTGTCTTCCATAGTGTGGAGTCAATATCTCTTGACGTGAAATAATATTTATCCAAAGTTTAGCAATTCCTTTGGTTTCACTTTAGTCTTCTGTTAAATTCAAATAAAATTAGATTGAATACTTTTTATTTAATAAAACTGCCCTGAACACTATGATCCTATTTTCATAAAATCTTTTTTATCTAACCATCCGTCCATCTCTTTTCTGCATATGTGCATAGATGTCTGAAATGATGTTCACTAAATATTAACACTGATTATTTTTGGATGGTGGAATTTGGGGTGATCTGCTTTTTTATTTGTATAAAAACAGTAACATCATTCTTTTTTCAGAAGAAAGTAAACTGTATTTGTTCTTTGGTTGTACTGGATTCAAATTTTATCTGACATGGTATGACATGAATGGACCATACCAGAAACTTGTATATTTTTACTTCATCAGAAATGTTTTTTATGATGTGGAATGACATTTCTCTATTGTAGGAGAATATGTATTGGTCAATTAAATATGCAATTAGCACCCACTATGGTTCCAATTCTATGTTAGGGCTCAGAGGAGAAATATGGCTTCCTCCCTTGAAAGAAATTTCAATTCAGTTGAAGAGACAAGATTCATATTAGGGAGAAGTTTCTCACCAATCATAGATATGTCAAAATAAGTGAAAACAGCTCCACAGTTTAAAAAAAACCAAACAAATGTCAAATGGGTATTTATATGGCAAGAATTATTCTATGTATAGGTGATACAAAGATGAATAAAGTACTTTCTCTGTACTCAAGTAAATTAAAATTCAGCTGGGGAGACAAAGTATAAACACATAATTTTATTTTTTAATTTATTTTTAAAACATGTTTATTGGAGTATAATTGCTTAACAATGGTGTGTTAGTTTCTGCTTTATAACGAAGTGATTCAGCTATACATATACATATATCCCCATATCCCCTCCCTCTTGCGTCTCCCTCCCTCCCACTCCTCTAGGTGGTCACAAAGCACCGACCTGATCTCCCTGTGCTATGCGGCTGCTTCCCACTAGCTATCGATTTTACATTTGGTAGTATATGTAAGTCCATGCCACTCTCTCACTTCGTCCCAGCTTACCCTTCCCCCTCCCTGTGTTCTCAAGTCCATTCTCTACGTCTGCGTCTTTTTTCCTGTCCTGCCACTAGGTTCTTCAGAACCATTTTTTTGTTTTTTAGATTCCATATATGTGTGTTAGCATACGGTATTTGTTTTTCTCTTTCTGACTTACTTCACTCTGTATGACTGACTCTAGGCCCCTCCACCTCACTACAAATAACTCAATTTTGTTTCCTTTTATGGCTGAGTAATATTCCATTGTATATATGTGCCACATCTTCTTTATCCATTCATCTGTCAGTGGACACTTAGGTTGCTTCCATCTCCTGGCTATTGTAAATAGAGCTGCAATTAACATTTTGGTACATGACTCTTTTTGAATTATGGTTTTCTCAGGGTATATGCCCAGTAGTGGGATTGCTGGGTCATATGATAGTTCTACTTTTAGTTTTTTAAGGAACCTCCATACTGTTCTCCATAGTGGCTGTATCAGTTTACATTCCCACCAACAGTGCAAGAGCGTTCCCTTTTCTCCACACCCTCTCCAGCATTTATTGTTTCTAGATTTTTTGATGATGGCCATTCTGACCGGTGTGAGATGATATCGCATTGTAGTTTTGATTTGCGTGTCTTTAATGATTAATGATGTTGAGCATTCTTTCATGTGTTTGTTGGCAATCTATATATCTTCTTTGGAGAATTGTCTATTTAGGTCTTCTGCCCAGTTTTGGATTGGGTTGTTTGTTTTTTTTGTTATTGAGCTGCATGAGCTGCTTGTATATTTTGGAGATTAATCCTTTGGCAGTTGCTTCATTTGCAAATATTTTCTGCCATTCTGAGGGTTGGCTTTTCATCTTGTTTATGGTTTCCTTTGCTGTGCAAAAGCTTTGAAGTTTCATTAGGTCCCATTTGTTTAGTTTTGTTTTTATTTCCACTTCTCTAGGAGGTGGGTCAAAAAGGATCTTGCTGTGATTTATGTCATAGAGTGTTCTGCCTATGTTTTCCTCTAAGAGTTTTATAGTGTCTGGCCTTACATTTAGGTCTTTAATCCATTTTGAGTTTATTTTTGTGTATGGTGTTATTATAACTTGATACTTTTAAGGTACAAGTATGCCAGTGGTACAATGGGAGCAAACAATTGAATAAAAAAATGTAGTTAGGATAGATTGAGAGTTTGGGATTAGCGGATGCAAATTATTGTATATAGGATGGATAAACAACAAGGTCCTATTGTATAATACAGGGAACTATATTCAATAGCCTGTGATAAACTATAATGGAAAAGAATATGAAAAAGAGTGTGTATATATATGTATAACTAAATCACTTTGCTGTACAGCTGAAATTAACACAACATTGTTAATCAACTATATTTCAATAAAATAAATTAAAAAAATAGGCAGGATAGCAAGTTGAAAGAAAATGTGATTAATACTGAATCAGTAAAGACAGAAATAGATGAATTGGACATGGCTTGTGTTTAATTCTGCAAATGGTTTTGTGCCAGCCTCCTCTTCCTGTTTCCAACATTTTATACCAAGTCACTGAGACTTCGCCTAATGTCATGCTCCAACATGACCATGTTTCTTTTTTTTTTTTTTTTTTTATTCAAGACCCATTTATTCTCTAGTTCTGCCCACATGGAGACACCCTCCTTGAAAAGGGGTTGAATCCTTCCGTTCACTTTAACACCTTGTGCTGAAGACACGTGTTCCAACTATGAGATCCACATTCTTAAATCACTAGTTCTTAAACCTCATCTAGATTTCCCCCCTTGGATGGGGGGAGATGACCCAACACAGCGAAGAACGGCTCAGGACTGTGGGCTCTGCTCACCCAGGAGACCGTGCCGCTCCCCTGACCAGCGGGCTGGAGCCAGGATTAGGGCCCCGAGACAAGGGGCGCCTGCTGGGCTGCCGCCCCCGCCCCCGCCCCCTGTCCTCTTCACTAGGCTGGCCGTCACCTTCAGTTTCCCTGGAGTCTCGGGATTCCAGAAGGTCTCCGCTCACAGTTGTGTGTTGCGCCCGCTGCCTCAGCACCGCTGATCCACACCAAGAGGGAAAAGCACACACAACTGCTTTTCGGCACACCGACGTTCCACACACAAGTTATTTTATTAAGCCCGCAGGTTCCTTTTCATCAGAGGACATTCGCAAGGCCATGACTTCCCCCGGCTCCCCACTGCCCTTGCCAGCAGACTGGACGTGCATGGCCCCCGTGCTGTCGCACACACCCCTCCTGGCTCCACTCCGGCGCACTCTTCTGATGAACTGAGGGCGTTGCCCTGGGCTCTTCCGGCCAGATCTGTCCTGAAGCCAGTCCTAGAGTGACAGGAGCCACACCTGCAGGTCTGTTCCACTGACCAGCCGCAGGGGACCAAGCTGGGCCCACGGACCTCGGTCTGGACCGTGTCGGCTGGTCATTCTTGCCTAGGTTCACAGGCCAACAGCCGCTGTCCTTCCTGTGCTTTCCTGCTCATCACTGCACCAGCGGGTCACTCCTACCTGCTGCTGTCACACACCTGGCAACCTCGTGTTCCAGGGCCGGCCAAGAACTGAGACCCCAGCAGGCCCCTAGTTCCCAGCAGGCAAACTCCCCGTTAAACTACTGCTGCCTATAGCCGTGTTCTCGAGGCTTCAGAGCCGGGAAGGTGCGGAAAGCATAGCAATCCGCGGCGCCCCCAGCCCCGGCCCCACGATGCTACGCGGAGGCGCCGGAACCTCGCCGCACCCACCCCCGCCAACACAAGGGACCTCTGAGCCCGCCTATCCCGCGGACCCGGGTGCACATTCGACCATCGCGACCCACGATGGAGACGCGGGGGTCGGGGTTTGGCCGGTGGCGGGCACCGGGTCGGGCGGGGACCCGGGCCCGGCACCCCACCATCCCCGTAGCCCGGAAAGCGACCATGTTTCTTTGATAGTTCAGCTTGGCAAACATTTGAGGCCCTCTGTGTGCCAAGCTCTGTGCCAGAGATCCAAAAACACATAAATAAGACACAGTTCCTTCCTCAAAGAAGGGGAAGAAGGAGACAACTAACATTTGTCAAATGCCCACTTGCGCCAGGCAGTGTGCTAGATTTTTTATGTTATCTCATTTAATCCTCGCAACAACCCTTGAGATAAATAAAGTTATCCTTTTATAAAAGGAAACACTAAAGCTCAGAGAAGTTAAGTAACTAGAGCTGGACATATCTTGAATGGAGGGTGACAAAATATTTTCTGTATCTAGTGAGATGATTGCATTTTCTCCTTTCAACTGTTAATCTGGCAAATTGAATTGAATGACTTTTTTTAATATTAAAGGTGCCATATATTCTGGGGAAAAACCAAACTTAGACTTAAGGTTTTATAATTTTATTGATTGTTGGATTGAGTTTGCCAATATTTGTATCTATGTTTATAAGTGAGATTGGCTTGTAATTGTATTTACTTTGTCAAGTATTATGGGCTGACATGGTCATATGTTGAAGCCCTATCCCGCAGTACCTCAGAATGTGACTGTACTTGGAGATAGGGCTTGCAGAAGGATGATGAAGTTAAGATAAGGCCAGTAGGGTGGGCCCTAATCTAATCTCACTTGTCCTTATAGGAAGAGGAAATTTAGACACACAAGGAGAAATCTAAACTCACAAAAGGGGGCACTTGTGCACAGAGGAAGGACACAGTGTGACATAAGTCATCTAGAAGCCAAGGAGAGAGGCCCCAGAAGAAACTAAGCTTGTGGACACCTTGATTTTGGACTAATAGCCTCCAGAACTGTGAGAAAAGAAATTTCTGTCATTTAAATAAAAAAAAAGTCACTGGCTGGAAGTCACACAGCTAATAAGTAGCAGGGTAGATACTTGAATCTGTAGCTGTACTCAGGGCAGTGGCTATCTAATGGGAAGAACAGACATTTATAACTCACAGTTCTGTTCAAGGAGACCTGCCATAAAGGGTATGAACAAAATACTCCAAGTGCTTGGAGGAATCTAAAAAGACTTCCCCAAAGTGTCTCATTTTTGAGGAATAAGGGTGGAGCTGGGGCTGAGGAATGTTCTAGAAGACAGTAGAGAATGTATTCCTAAGAATACACAGCTACTATAATGTCCTTAAAATAATTATTTGAAAATTTTGACTCCTCTCCACCAGGAATCTGAGCTGGAAAAAAGTAAATGTAGTTTTATTAGCTATATTTTATCCATTATCATTAAAAATATAATTAGCTGCAATTATTCTAAGGTTCTGGCTATCTTCTCACCCCTCCACATCTCTCCTCCATGCAATAGCCTTGTTGCATTTTTTTCTCAAACTAAGGTCTTGAAATATTAATTTATACCTTGATCTCCCCTGAGAATGTAGCCAGGGGATATTAATCCCAGAGACTGGACAAGAAGAATGAGGAGTTTTTTGTGTCAGGTCACCCTGACACCTGTCATCCTAGCTGGGACTTTCTTTCAGTGGCCAATCACTCCTTACCTCTGGGTCTATAGAAAACTGAAGATATGTCTCATTCAGAGAAGTGACCAAAGGAGAGTGTTACTACCTTCAACTCCCGGAAGACGTTCCCCTACTTCCCAGCCCTCTGCAGTAGAACTTTCCTGAGTGTTTTGAGATCTCCAGGTGTCACTTTTCTTTTCCTCCGAATTCTGAAAAGTTCCCAAGGCAAACATATCCATTCACCCACCCAGCCATCCACTCACTCATCCAAGGCCACAGTTACATCCATCCACCAACCCACCCACCAAATGTTCATTGAGAAATTAGCATGTGCTCGGTATAATGCCGGATATCTGGGATAAAGGTAAGAAACAGACTCTACTCTAGAGTGACCAACAGTCCCAGATTGCACAGCCCTTGGTGGGGGGCTCTCAGGATATGATATTCTCAGTGCTAAAACCAGGAAAGCCCTGGGCAAACCAGGATGAGTTTGCCACCCTACGCTTCTCTCAGTGGAATGGGAATACAGGTAACTATGATCAAACCAAAAGGACAGTGTTTTATTCATCACTAATTCCAGTGTACAAAGGAACCTCTAGCACTTAATGAGGATGAAATATCAGTTGACTGATCAACTGCATGAATGACTGACAAAAGTGCTGTAAGAGGATGCTTTGGGAAGGTAGATTCATTCATTCAACAAATACTTATCAAAGGCCTGCTATGTTGACAGGCACAGTGCTGATCACTAGAGATACAATGATGAGTAAAACCGGATATGGTCCCTGCCCTTATGGTGCTTACAGTATAAGAAAAAAATAGACATTTGAATACTTACAACAAAAACAGTGGATACTTTGGGACCACATCGCAGGAGAACTTCTCCCAGTCTATTGATCAGGTAAGACTTTCCTGGAGGAAGTAATATTTAAACTGAGACTTCAAGGATGAGTAGGAAAGAAGAAGGTGGGTAGGGAGTGGGAGAAAGTTAAATGATGGGAAGATATGGTTGTAACAGCAACCCCAACTTCATCCTCTGGGGTTTCGTTTTTTCCATGGCATTATTTCACTTTAATACTCTCAACACCTACTTCTCTTTAGATATTCTACGCAGGGGTCATGTCCTCTATGAGGGCTCTCCATCCCCTTTCAGATTGATTTGACCATTCCGTCTGGGGCTGTCCAGCTACATGTTCACCAGACCCTGTTTTCAAATCTCCTCCTCAGCATAACACTGGACTGATCTCTCAGCCCTCCTGCATCTAGATGGGGCCACATGACCACATGCTGTGTCACTTCTGCCACAAAATGGTTATGAGAAGGTTATTTTCTCCACTCTGCCTCTCTCTCCCTATATGCCAGCTAGGTGGTGCTTAGTGGTCTTTAGTGGAGGATTGAACAGACCTGGGTCTCTAAGTGACTTTGTGGAGTAGAGCCTCCCTTCACAAGCTGAACCACAGTAAACTTGAACATGAGCAAGAAATACATTTTTGTGTGTTAAGTCCCTTATATTTGGGAGTTCATATGTTACAGCAACTAGCCTTACTTCCTGTAACTATTATACCATTCTCTACCCTGATCATATTTATATCTCTGAACCATTTAAAATAATGCAATGCACTTACTTGTCTATAGGAATGTCTCATCTACTAGAATCTAAGTTCCTTGATGTGTCTTAGTCCTCTTTGAGCCCTCACACCTAGCACAGTGCCTAGCACATGCAAATACTTAACTATTTGATGAATGAACGAATAAATGAATGCATGGTGCCCAATCCTCTGGGGGGTTTCCACTCTGCCTTTAAAAGTCAGGCCCACAATGGAAAAAAGTCCCATTTTCTAGTTTTCCTTAGTGTAGCTTCCATTCTCTAAAGGGATTTTACTAAATCCTAAGAGAAAACAGAAAATAAGTATAGAAAATAGTAACAGCAGAGTCAGGTTTCTACACCACAGGTTCTGAATTTCACAATCCCAGTAAAAGCAGTGAAAAGTTTTCTTTACAGAAATGAAATTATGCCATTTGCAGCAACATGGATGGATCTGGAAATTATCATACTAAGTGAAGTAAGTCAGACAGAGAAAGACAAATATCATGTGATATCACTTATACGTGGAATCTAAAAAAAATGATACAAATGAAGTTCTTTACAAAACAGAGACAGACTCACAGACTTTGAAAACAAACTTATGGTTATGAAAGAGGAAATGGGAGGGATAAATTAGGAGCTTGGGATTAACAGATACACACTACTATATATAAAATAGATAAACAATAAGGACATACTGTATAGCACAGAGAACTATATTGAATATCTTGTAATAAAGTACAATGGAAAGGAACCTGAAAAGAATATATATATATATATATATATATATATGAATCACTTTGCTGTACACCTGAAACTAACACATTGCAAATCAACTATACTTCAATTAAAAAAAAATGAAAAAATTTTTTACAGAGACCCCAAATGCTCTCTCTTTAGATAGATTTACTGCTTAGGCCAGTAATTCTAATAACTTTTCCCCTGCCCTCACACCTTTCTCATGTACAACACACTCCGATCAATAATGACTCTTTACATCCAGGGAACCGAGATGCGCTGATGAGCTGATGTGACTGGGCCAGCAGCTTCACCTGGTTTTCCTTTCCCCCGACCTCGCACCCTGCCTGTTGCTTAGTCATGAGGCCCTCTAGATATCTCAGCCCCCAAACTCTCTCACCTCTGCCTCCCCATTTCCAACTATCAGCTGCTAAAAACCTCACTCTGCTGCTTCAAATTTCCCAGGCCTTGAAAGGGTTCACACTTTCAATTCTGGTGTTTGGCCTTGCAGCGATTACCTGTTTCTTAGCCAGTTAGCTGGAGAGGAATGATTGCATCCTTGAGTCTCCAGAACTGGCCCTAGAGCCTTCTCTAAGGGTTCAGGTGAGCTCTCTTTATCACTCACTCCCCTCCACCACACAATACCCAGAACAGTCCTGCAGTGAGCATTAGAACCAATACAGAGGTTTGTGGGGTTTTTTTTGTGTGTGTGTGAGAATAGAAAGAGGAGGGGTGCAGTGTAAGTAGGAGGCAGACACAAAACAAGCTTTGAGCAGTTGCTGTGTGAGAAAGAGTGTGCTAGATTGTGCTAATATGCTTGTATGATTTTCAAGTTTTTGTAAGGGCAAGCAGCTCTCTTTTCTGTGTTCAGTGGGCCAGTAAACACAGCATAAGCGAAGGTAAAAAAAATAGAACCAGATCCCAATAAACAGACCCTTACTGCATGCTGGTGCCTTAGAGTTAAATCTGGACATTGCCTGTGCTCTGAGAATGAAAGAGCCATGCTTTCTTTCAGTATGGAGCCCCGAATTTGGGACTTACTCCATTGGTTCAACACAGTGAAGTCTGTGGCTGAGTGAACAATCACGTAGTCTATGTGGAATTCCTAGGGGCTGGTTTTAGTTCCTGGCATACAGTACATACTCAGTCGGTGACTGATCAGTGAATAAGTTCTCAGCAAATATTCATTCTCTCATGAAGACCATGTCCTTTAGGAGTGGAGAGTTGCCAATTCACAATTAGTTGCCAATTCATGATTCGTGAGATCCTATCCTCACCCCGCAAGGGTTCAGACGGTGAGGGAGAAGTGAAAGAAGGGAGAAAAAGTCTAGGTCGGCATGATAGACATAAGGCACATGTACTATAACTCCTCTTTCCGTCATCCGTGGCAGACATTGATAATCAATCATAGCATTCCACCACTGAGTCCATTTGCACCCTGACTCCTTCTTAACACATCACTCTAAGTAGTCCCTACCATTCAGTGGGAGTGCAGCATGAAATGTATTTAGCACCTGAATCTAGGCTCCCTCGGTTATGAAGTGAGCCATGAATACAGATCTAAAAGGAAAGTAAGACACTTATATTGTAAATCAGAAAATCTTTCCTGAGCATATCATCACTTTTGCTTTTTCATACTCATGGCTAAGATTTATTACAGGAATTTATTAAGGATGTTAAGATTTGTTAAGGATGTACAGCTGGATCATAAGGGAAAAAGACCTAAGTGGAATATGGAGGATTCCATGTGCAAAGGCCATGACTTTTTCTGTTTTTGAAATTTTGAACATGCTCTTTACTCTTCTTGAAATGAAATTTTCCTCCCCTGTCTTTCTGGTGAATTCCTAGTTATCCTTCATGATTTAGCTCAAGCTTCACCTCCTTTCTGAAGCCTTGTGTCTCTTTTTCTCCATCCCAAAGAAGGTTAGTTATCTCTAGCCAATTCTTCTCAGTCTATTTTGATTTCCTTTGGCAATGGTTATTATGTATTCACCGCGAGGTAGAGTCTGGGCTCCCATTCCTCACCTTATTCCTTAATGACTGGGGTTCCTAGGGGTTTTGTCCTCAGCTCCTCTCCTCCTTCCCCTCTGGGCTCTCTCCGTGGGCCATCCTATTCACTCCCATGGCTCCAGGGAGCAGCCCTGGTCAGTTGACGCCACACCTCTCCCTTGCCTGATCCTCCGTTCTGCATATCCACAAATCTGTTTGGATGTTTTACAGAAACTTTAAAATCAACATGTCCCAAACTCAACGAACTGTTTTCTTCCACCCTGCACCTGTGCCCTATCCCAGCGCATGGCATTGCTGTCCACGCAGGTGACTAGAAATCTGGGAACTCTGACTCCTTCCTCCTCTTTGGTGCCCACATCTGATCGATCACAAAGCAAATCCCAATGATCCTACCATCCGCAACTCTCTGGCATTGCTCTAACTTGCTCCATTCCCACTGCCATCACCCTATCTGGATCACCACATGTTCTCATCTGGATCCCTGCATGGGACTCCCAACAGGTCCCCTTGCATCCAACTCTTGCTTTCTTCCAATCTGTTCCTTATAAAACTGTGAGAAGGATTTTGTAAATGTAGATATGATGTGCCACTCTTGAAAACTCTTCAATAGCTTCCTATTTCCCTGGAAGTAAAGTCAAAACATGGCTTTGAATATGGACCAATGTGATCAGGCTGCTGCCTCTGTCTCTTGCCTCCTCCTCCATGCTCACCACCTGCCAGCCCCCTCATTACACTCCACGCTCCTGCGACACTAAAGTCCTTTCAATTCGTCCAGAATGGATGCCATTCCCTCTGCTTGGAAAATTCCTTCTCCACCTCACCGAATTTCTACTTATCGTTTAGGCCTCAGCTTAGATATCACCCCTTCTGGAGTATCATCCCCTCTGGAAGGGCTCTCCTTTTTTTTATTGAAGTGTAGTTGATTTACAATGTTGTGTTAGTTTCTGGTGTACAGCAAAGTGACTCAGTTATATATATATATATACATATATTCTTTTCCATTATGGTTTATCACAGGATATTGAATATAGTTCCTTGTGCTGTACAATAGGACCTTGTTGTTTATCCATTCTATATATAATAGTTTGCACCCACTAGTCCCATACTGGGAGGCCTCTCTTGAGGACACCTACCCACTGAGTCTGCTGCCCCTTCATCTGCTCCTCCAAAACTTTGTGCTTTCTTCTAATGGCACCTTCACACTAAACTTGAATCACTCGTTTGCTTGTCTGACCCCTCCACCAGCCTGTGAGCTCCCTTGAGGCCAGAGACTAGGACTGTCTTATTCTCACTTGTAAGCCTAGTGCTTAACACAGTACCTGGTCCATAGTAGATGCTCAGTAAGTATTGGCTGACCACATGAATGGCTGGAATCCAGTAGAGAAATCTCCTCTAGACTGGGCAGAAATTTGGAAGGCTGATAAACAAACCCCCTTTGAAGTAGTGCTTCTCTATAAATGGGCTTGTTTCTAATTGTTAATGTATGACTGGCAAGAGATTGACTGGAAGCAGAACAACAGGTGAGAAACAAATGGTTCCCTTGTGTGTGTAGAGCAAGGAATGGGTCAGGAAACAATGAAAGAAGCAGGACTGAGTTAGCTAAAACAGAAGATTAGCATGAAATAGCCTGCAGGAAGCTGGAGAGCAGGCAAGGAAGGAAAAGACTGAGTGATTGGTGAGCTAAGAATAACCACCAGAACAGGTTACAGTGCTTTATATTTTATAAAGCCCTTCACATATCCTGTTCTCCAAATCCTCACAACAACCCGTTAATATAGCTATTGTGATATGAGTTATGATGATATGAGTTATTACCATTATGATATGAGTTATTAATATAACTATTATTAATATGAGTTCTATTATTAATGTAACTTCCTTCTCAATTTTAGCACAAGAAGAAACTGAGGCTCAGAAGATTAGGGTAACCTGGCAAAGCCATGTAGCAATCTAATGAGAAAGCCAGGACTCCAAGTGCACGAACTGCCGTACCTGTACTACGCCCTAGAGCATCTTGGGGCAGGGGGATTTAGGGCAACTGAGATAGCCATTCTATCAGAGGCAGTTCAGGGATTCCTGACCACCTGCACACAACTCACATCTGTGTCAGGGGCCCTTCTCGGTGGGGTCTTAACACCTTAGGATTCCTAGTATCACACTCGGAATGCTGCATTGGAATCAGATTTTTCTCTCTCCCCTGCTATTATTGATATAATATCTCCAACACAGAAGCCATGGCACAGAGTGGGCTACTGGGCTATGTCTAAGGAGTAGCTACTAACAGGAAGGAACTGAATCAGAAAGATAGGGTATGGGACTCAGGCAGGGGCAGGAAGCTCCAGGCCAGCAATTATCCAATCTCTCCAGAGAAACAAAATATTAAGCCCCTTCAGGGCCTGCTCCAGCGAGGCCCAGATCCATACAGCCAAAGGAGGGGAATCTCTCATAAGAATGCTAAAATTCCCATGCCACTGGGTGCTCAGGGTCCTGCAATCGCCATTCAAACGAATAACAGACAGCAAACAGACCATAAACACACACAGAAAAGACATGAACAAAATCCGTGAAGCTTGAATGGCTTCATTTCTCAGGCAGGAGGGAACCAGGCAGAGGGCTTGAGGGGAATTAAAGGAGAAAACACCTTGGAGTGTGTGGAAGGCTGAATAATGGTCCCCAAAAGTTATCCACGTTGGAATCCCCTGAACCTGTGAATGCTAGCTTATATGGCAGAAAAGGATATTGCAGCTGTGGTTAATATAAGGCTCTTGAGGTGGGGAGATTATCCTGGATTGTCTGAGTGGGCCCTAAATGCAATCACATGTGTCCTTATAAGAGGGAGTCAGAGATAACATTGACGAGGCAATATGACCAAGGAAGCAGAGATTGGAGTGATGCAGCTACAATCCAAGGAATGCTGGCAACCACCAGAAGTTGGAAGAGGAAAGGACTGGATTCACCCCCTAGAGCCTCCAGAGGGAGCGTGGCCCTACTGACACCTTGAGTTCAGCCCAGGGAGACTGATTTTGGACTTCTGACCTACAGAACTGTAAAAAAATGTGTTTTTTTAAAAAAGTATTTATTTATTTGGCTGTGCTGGGTGTTAGCTGCGGCATGCAGGATCTAGTTCCTTGACCAGGGATTGAACCTGGGTCCCCTGCATTGGGAGCATGGAGTCTTAACCACTGGACCACCAGGGAAGTCCCCCAAATGTGTGTTGTTTTAAGCCACCAAGTTTGTGGTAATTTGTTACAGCAGCCATAGGAAATTTATACAGAGTACAAAAAATATTCAGGCAGTTTTAGTTATTACAGATGCCCGTCACCGACGTAGATTGTACACACTCAAGAGAGATGCCCAGCCTCTTTCTACTACCTTCTCACCTGCCCATTAGGTAAGAAATCTGGGGTGCTATGTCTGTCCTTTGTTCCAGAAAGACAGAGAGTATACAAATCTGGTGAGTTTTCTTTTCAGAAATGCTTCAGAAGCAAGATTTGGGTTGGGTGGGACCCGACTGGGCAAGGCTTAGGTGAAAGTGGGCAGGTGGAATCTGGACTAATTGACAGGCTTATTATTCAAGCAACAACCAAGACTAGTCCATAGCACATGGTAGGCCTGGAGGTTGAAGAGAGAAATGGGCATTTGAGAGCTCTAGGGGAAGCCAATTTTCATTAAAGAGGGCCAGCTGTAAAAGTCGTGTGTCGGGGATTCAAGTTCCAGGTATTAGAACATCTGAGCAAACAGACCAGCCACTGGGGTCTTGGAGTTAGAAAGTCAGAGCAAAACTGGTGATAAAGCAGACTCCATGCCGTACCTTCTCTTCCCTCTGCTAAGGTCAAGACAGGTCCCTCACGATGAGGTTGGAGGAGAGCCTACAAATAACAAACAAAACTAGTGAACACCACATAGCACTTACTGTGGGCCAGGCATTGTGCTAAAGTTGTTCACATGTATTAACTCCTTTAATCCTCACCACTACCCTATGATGTAGGTACCATTGTTTGTATTTCAAAATAAGGGAAGTGAGGTTTTGAGTATGTAATAAGATCACACACTTAGTAAGTGGAGGAGATAATTTTTTTTATTGAAGTATAGCTGATTTACAATGTAATTTCTGCTGTACAGCAGAGATTCAGTTACACATATATACACATTCTTTTTATATTCTTTTCATTATGGTTTATCACAGGATGTTGAATATAGTTCCCTGGGCTATACAGTAGGACCTTGTTATTTATCCATTCTATATATACTAGTTTGCATCTGCTAAACCCAAACTCCCACTCCAGCCTTCCCCCCAAGCCCCCTCCCCCAAGCCCCCTCCCCCTTGGCAACCACATGTCTGTTCTCTATGTCTATGAGAGGAGGAGACAAAATTTAACCTGGAATTTGAAGTCAGGGCTGCCCGGATTCAGGGCCTACTTGCCAACAGCTCTTAATCCCAGCTGCAGTTCGGTGAGCCTTGTTTTCCTTTTGGCCGCACCGCACAGCATGCGGGATCTCAGTTCCCTGATCAAGGGATCAAACCTGCATCCCCTACCATTAAGAAGTGCACAGCCTTAACCACTGGACCGCCACGGAAGCCCCAGGTTGCGAGCTTTAAAAAATACCCCTGCCTGGCTTCCATCTCCAGAGATTCTGCCTTAATGGCTTAGGCGTGTGGCCTGGGCATCAATTAATAAAATCTCCCCATGTGATTCTAATAGCAGCCAGAGTTGACAACCACGAACTAGGCTCTATTGACTCTTGAATGACTGATAGCTCCTCCTTTAGATTATTACAGAAGTATGTGCTTGTTATTGAAATAAATCTCTTATGTATGGAATTTCAAGCCAAGTTGGGAGACATAATAACTATAATGATGATGAGAATGGTAATAGCTGTTTATAGTTGTATAGGCTTTGTCATTTACAAAGGGCTTTCATATACATTCTCTTCCACTTAATCCTCAAAACAACCCTGTGAATTAACGATCTTTAGCTCCATTTTACAGATTACCAAACTGAGGCTCAGAGGTTCATAAACTTGCCCAAAAGATCACACAGTAAGCAGCAGAACTTTGGTCTTCTTATTTCAAATTCCCTACTCGCTTGCTTCCAGCACAGTTACAACCTGCCCAGGTCACATATTTGCAGACAATAACTGCATACATCTCCCTAACTCACCCCTTCCTTTCTATGCCTGCAGCCTCAGCTCCAGCCTTAGCCTTCTTTCACCTCGGCAACATCATTTTGTAGGGACTCCCACCTCTGACACCAGGTCTTTCTGTTCAATTTTCAAGGTCATGGTTCAGTCTGCCACCTATCAACTTTATTTTTTTCCTTTGTAAAGGCATAAATGACATCAACACAAATCAAAAGAAAAGAAAAAATAATTCATTGATCATCCTGCCACCCCATGAGTCACCTGTTTTCATTTTTATGCTCCCCTTTCCAGGGCTTGGCCGTATGCATATATCATTTTTACATACTTATAATCACGGCATAGATGCAATTTCATCTGCTTGTGTCACTTAGCATTATATCACAATCATTTGCTGTGTTGCTACAGTGTCTTTATAATTGTCATTTTAACGGCCACATAATATTCCATTGAGTGGATGCGCCGTCATTTACTTAAGTATTTCCAATTTTTCACCGTTACAGATGATGCTGTAATAAACATCTCTGCACAAAGGACTTTTTTCTTCTTTTGGGTGGTTTCCTAAGCTGTCTACCATGTTAAATACGCCTCTTCTTCTCATTCAGTCATCCACTCATCCAACCTTTCTTTCAGTCTGCAGACACTGTCAGGCATCAGGGCACATGCTCAGAGCCATCAGACGAGGGCCCTGTGCTCGGTCTGGTGGTAAGACAAGCACCTCAGCAAATATTTTGTGATATTATGCTAAAAGCGCTATGAGTCCAGTCCAAATTCTGTCTCTTTCTCCTGGGGTGGCTTCTCCATTGTTCTCTTACTGGGACTTTGTCTCCTTCCTGGAAGCTCCAGCTAACCTCATTTCTCCAATCTCTTTTCTCTTCCTTGCCTCTTGGTGTCCCTAACTCAAAGTTCCCATCCTTTGAGCAATCTGTCCCAACTCGACCCTGGAATGTGGACTCCTCAAAACACACAAGTTTTCTCTCTTCATCCAAACATCTCTGACCGCCACCTCCTCTTAAGAAGCCTTCCCAAAGGCTACCAAGTATGGCCCTTAGGCCAAATTGGGCCTGCAGTTTTGTTGTGTGTGTTGGATGCAGTGTTTGGATTGGCGTGCCTGTGGGCTGGGCATGCCTTTCTGCTTTCCCCTGGGTCATCACTCCCTACTGCCTCAGATTAGGTCAGCTCCACTCAGGAACTTTCCCTGCCTGGCCTGAACTGGCAAGGCAAACTAGGCTCCCCTCAACTAAACCTGGAACTTTCAGTATCTTCCCTCACTTCCATGCCCCTCTACCGTAGGAATTTAATTTCTCCTATTTTCCAACCTTTACACATGTTGCTCTTTTGTTAATGTATGTCCACTTGCTTCATTCATTTATTCAGTCAGTCAATTGGTCAGTTAAGGAATCCTTACTGAACACCTATATTGTATCAAGTCCCCTGTGGGATGCTGGATGTAGAGAAATGAATGACTAGTGATCTTTTCACGGGTAGAACTCGTGGTACAGTGTACACTTGGCCTTCATGGATTTTGATTATAAACTCCATTCAAGGAAGAATTGAAGGCAAAAGATCCAGTTGGTTAAAATACTTTATGTAGGGTCTTGCATAGGAAATGACTTAGTGCTCTTTGATGATGACTTTGCCAACGTGAAGGGTATTCAAGGACCATTCTACTTCATCATATCATGCCCCACTGGCATTTAGCTTTGCACCAGCTACTGACAAAATTCATATTCCTTCCAGGATAAAACTGGTCACCTGGAAGAGACTGGATAATTATCTTAAGATTTCTCATTGGTAATAAACTTATCCTTTCCTCTTATGTGGTCCCTGCCTTTGTATAAACAAGCTTCTGTTTTGTTCATACACTGCCAGACTTTTGCATAAGTACAGGTCGTAGGGCCTGAGTGTGAGAGAGCCCAGACCCTCCTGCCTTCTAAGGATCACAGTGGAGATGTCTCCTTACCCAGACAAGAGGAAAAATAGGGGAGCAAAGAAGAAAGGCAGTTGTGATCATACATGGCTTGTCCATGGCATTTGACCCTTGTTGTGAAAAACTCTCTTGACCTGCTCTTATTTTCTGTGTATCTGCCGCAGTGCTTGCTCTGGGTTATCCTACCTCTGGGGTTTTCCTTTACCATTTTCTCTGACAGTCTTTCTTTCTCTGCCCATATTAAAATAAATTTAGTAACAGTTTTATTGAGATATAATTCACACACCATATAGCTCACCCATTTAAAGTGTGCCATTCAGTGGTTTTTAACCAGTCAGAATGGCCATCATCAAAAAATCTAGAAACAATAAATGCTGGCGAGGGTGTGGAGAAAAGGGAACACTCTTGCACTGCTGGTGGGAATGTGAATTGGTACAGCCACTATGGAGAACAGTATGGAGGTTCCTTAAAAACCTACAAATAGAACTACCATATGACCCAGCAATCCCACTACTGGGCATATACCCTGAGAAAACCATAATTCAAAAAGAGTCATGTACCAAAATGTTCATTGCAGCTCTATTTACAATAGCCCGGAGATGGAAACAACCTAAGTGCCCATCATCGGATGAACGGATAAAGAAGATGTGGCACATATATACAGTGGAATATTACTCAGCCCTAAAAAGAAACGAAATTGAGCTATTTGTAATGAGGTGGACAGACCTAGAGTCTGTCATACAGAGTGAAGTAAGTCAGAAAGAAAAAGACAAATACCGTATGCTAACACATATATATGGAATTTAAGAAAAAAAATGTCATGAAGAACCTAGGGGTAAGACAGGAATAAAGACACAGACCTACTGGAGAATGGACTTGAGGATATGGGGAGGGGCAAGGGTGAGCTGTGACAGGGCGAGAGAGAGGCATGGACATATGTACACTACCAAACGTAAGGTAGATAGCTAGTGGGAAGCAGCCGCATGGCACAGGGATATCGGGCTCGATGCTTTGTGACCGCCTGGAGGGGTGGGATAGGGAGGGTGGGAGGGAGGGAGACGCAAGAGGGAAGAGATATGGGAACATATGTATATGTATAACTGATTCACTTTGTTATAAAGCAGAAACTAACACACCATTGTAAAGCAATTATACCCCAATAAAGATGTTAAAAAAAAAATAAAGTATGCCATTCAGTGGTTTTTAATGTAAACACCAAGTTGTGTAACTTTCACCACTGTCTATTTCAGAACACTTTCATTATCCTCAAAAGAAACTCCATGCCCCTTAGCCACCACCCCCAATTTCTCAATCCTCACCAGCCCTAGGAAACACCTAATCTACTTTGTCTCTCTGGATTTGCCTATTCCAGACATTTCATATAAATGGAATTATGTGAAAAACAGTATGTGGCTTTTTGTGTCTGGCTTCTTTCCCTTAGCATAATTGTCAAAGTTTGTGTCACTACTTCATTCTTTCTCTAACTGAACAATATTGCATTGTATGCATAGGCTGCAATTGGTTTATCCATCCATCCATTGATGGACATTTCAGTTGTTTCCAACTTTTGACTGTTGTGAATAGTGCTGCTAGGAACACTTGTGTACAAGTTGTTGTGTGGACGTATGTTTTCATTTCTCTTGAGTATACACCTAGGAGAAGAATTGCTGGGTCAAATGGTAACTCCATGTTTAACCTTTTGAAGAACTACCAGACTGTCTTCCAAAGGGCCTCTGTCTACCTTTAAATGTTGCTTTTCCTCTTCTCCTTTTCACGGTTGCTGATATTTTCTACATTTCCATGTCTAGTTCAGATTTCAATCCTGTGCTGACTGTGAACATCTCCACTTGAACATCCCATAGGCTCTTCAACTTAACATTTCAAAATGGAACTCATCATCTCCTCCCTGCCCCACACTGTGTTCCCTCTTCCTCTCGTGTTGCCTATCCCAGTGCGTGTTACCGTCATCTACACAGTTACCCAGACACCAGACGTATACTAGATGCCTCTTCTCCCTCATTCTCCACAACCAACTCATCACCAAGTTTTAAAGGCTCTGTTTTCTCAATAACTGTCCAATCCACCTCCTCCTCTTCATCTCCATTTGCCAGTGCTCCAGTTGAGGTCCCATCTTACCCAAAATAGTAATCTTTCCTCTAACCTCTAATTTCAGTATCCCTCCATCCTAAAATATCACTGCTAATGTGATAAGCCACTTTCCTGCTCAAAATTATTCAGACTATAGGATTAAATTTACCTTTTTTGCCTGATATGGTAACAGGTAAAGCTCCAGCAGTACTGAATTAGGTATGCTCTCCCATACCTCTGTGGTTTGCAGTACTGTTTCCTCTGTCTTGAAGACTCTCCCCATGCTTGTCCACTGAACAAATTCCTACTCATCCTTCAGAGCCCAGATTAAATGCTACCTCCTCTGTAAAGCCCTCCCTGAATTCCTCACGTAGACTCTGGCTTCACTTTCTCCATATTACCACTGAACTTACGCACATATACCCTTACTAGAGACTTCATTGTAAATGATGTTTCCTTAACTCTCTTCTTTTTTAGACTTCAAGATATTCGAGGGCAGGGGGACTGTATAATTTCATCTCTGAATACCCAGCCCCTAGCAGAGTATCCAGTGTCTGGCAGAAAGATACACACACACACATACATACATACACACTGAAATAAGGAAAAAAGAAAGTATGTTTTATTGATTTTATCGACTCTTTGACCACCTGCTCTGGGCCAAGAATGTTAAACCCTTGGCATATTATCTCATTTAATCCTTGCAGCATTCCCTGCTTGGTATCTCTTAACTTAAAAATGAGAAAACTGGGGCTCTTTGAGATTTGGGAACATGCACATTCACATTTATCTTCAAGGTAGAGGCAAAGGTGAAAAAGAGTAAAGAACTGAAACTCCCTAGGGGATAGTCTTTCCTCAAAAGGGCCCCAACCTGAATCCTCATCAGCTCTATCATTCATTCAGGCCCAAAGCCCTCAAATAGTGTTCTATCTACAGACCACAGTCATGTACATCCCCTTTCCATGAGGGGAATGTCCGGAAAGGACCTTAATCTCATAGAAATGGTACCTCTTGGTCTACCTCGGTTTCATCTTCTCATCCCAAGACCCCAAGTGGCCGATCACAGCCACCTCCATTCCTCCTGTTTGGGAGCTTGATCATCTTCCTAGCTGTCTTGACCCGTCTGTGGCCAAATGCCTTTTCACTTGAACTGATCTGAGATCAGATGGGAGTTTGCAAAAGAAATCTTTTTCAGAAGTTGAGGCGAGGAGTTCGGGGAGCGCGCGGAGCGCAGGTCCCGCGGCGGCGGCGGCGGCCGCGGCGGCAGCGGCGGCGCGGCGCGGCGCGGCTCAGGCGACGGAGCGGGCGGCCGCGTGCACCTCCTCCTCCTCCGCCATAGCTGTTTACCCAGCTGCATTGTGGGAGTTTAACCTCCACCACCGCCAACCGCCGCCTCACCTTGCGCCGTCGCCGCCGCTGCTCACGCCATGACTGACGACGAAGTCATACGGAAGCGTCTCCTAATTGACGGAGATGGTGCTGGAGATGATGAGAGAATTAATCAGCTCGTGAAAAGTTTCATTAAATGGTGCTACTCTGGATCCCAGGAAGAGGGATACAGCCAGTACCAACAAATGCTGAGCACACTGTCCCAATGTGAACTTTCAATGGGCAAAACTTTGCTGGTATATGATATGAATCTCAGAGAAGTGGAAAATTACGAAAAAACTTACAAAGAAATAGAAGGTAACATTGCTGGAGCACATGAAACAATTGCTGAGTGCAAAAAGCAAATTCTTCAAGCAAAACAAACACGAAAAAATCTCCAAGAATGTGATGCATTGGCAAAAGCGATCCAGCGTTATCCCGACAGGCATGAGACATTAAAGGAAATAGAGGCTCTGGGAAAAGAATTAGAGCATCTTTCACGTGTTAAACAAAGTGTTGAAGATAAGCTAGAATTGAGAAGAAAACAGTTTCACGTTCTTTTTACTACCATCCACGAACTTCAGCAAGCACTGGAAAATGATGAAAAGCTCTCAGAGGTAGAAGAAGCTCAAGAAACAAGCATGGGAACTGATCCTAAACCATAGACCAACTAATCACTCACCATTCCCAAGAATATTGAAGTAGCAACATGATCTTAGGGTGTTCAGAATTTGTTGTGTTCTTGAGACAATTAAAGTTTTGGCAGTGAACTACGTTGCTGTTAAATTTTAATTCACAGTTCATTCATATTGCTTCACACAAAGGGAGATGACTTCATTATATGTTTGTTTTTATTGAAATGCCTTTTTTTTTTCTTTTTTGCGGTGCGCGGGCCTCTCACTGTTGTGGCCTCTCCCGTTGCGGAGCACAGGCTCCGGACGCGCAGGCTCAGCGGCCATGGCTCACGGGCCCAGCCGCTCCGCGGCATGTGGGATCTTCCCAGACCGGGGCACGAACCCGTGTCCCCTGCATCGGCAGGCAGACTCTCAACCACCGCGCCACCAGGGAAGCCCTGAAATGCCTTTTTTATACTTAAAAGATAGGAAGCATCATCCAAAAATGTTTAATGAAGTATTTTCAAGCCAGATATGTTAGTGCTCATTGGTATTTTAGGTAGTTTTTAACTGGTAACATTGATTTACTCACAAAATAAGTGGAAGATAGTGAGAAGGGGGCATTTCTAGGATTTAACTGAGAAAATTAGTCAATTTCTGGAAATCATTACCACTTTTGAAAATGAAGTCCATGAATAGGCTCTCAGGAGGGCTGTGAACTTGGTGAAATAATGTACAAAATGTTTGTGGTGTATGCTTATTGTGGGAGAGGTTCCATGATATTAAGAATCACTGATATCAGAGGTAATTACAAGATGCAAAGTAAAATCAATATGCAAAACTTTCTAGAAAAAAAAAGAAATTGAGGGGAACACACAAATTTTTTAAAATTCCAGAACCCTAGAAATAAATGAGTTTATAGAAGACATTCCTTTTCCTAATGGAACTCAGATCTTTCCACTGATGGGCTTGGCTGGCACAGTTTATAGGGCACTCAATCCCTATTCCTAGTCTTGGCCTCAATCCTGTCTCAACCACGCTACTCAGACTCATTGCCTGGAAAGTTTGGGTTGGTGCCATCATTAGGGCTGATGGGATTCTCCGTCCTTTCCAGAACCTGCTTTGTTAATTTAGCTTTGGACAGGGGGTGAGGTGGGAACATTTCCAGATTATCTCCTGGTCCTAGGAAACTTTATACTTGTCCTGAGTAGCTCTGCTGGCCCCTGAGAGAACTACCCTGGTTCCTGGTCCCATGTATGAAGAAAGCACTTACTTATCTAGCCCTCAAGAGGCCTTTCTTGCACTTCAGGGGGCCTTGCAGGGGTTTCTGTAACTCCTCTTAGAGACCTCTATGGCTCTGGTGTCTGAAAAGCCTACCTTCACCCCATCCTGTTTCTCTCGGTCCCTTTTGGTTTTCCTGAAGCATACCTAGGGTAGACACCTCTTGGGGTGGTGATTTGGCTCACAGCAACATGCTTGTGATAGTCACTGCTGATTGTCTAGCCAATAGCTATTTCCTCACTTTTTTTTTTGCTAACAGATGGAAATATGTTGGGTCCTTGATGGTGAATTAACCAATCCCAGAACTCCATATTCCTAGACATGATATTGGTAAAACAATGAATTTTCCTCCTAGCTTAAATCACTTCTGATGTGTTTTCGATTAATTGCAGCTGAAAGCATCTCTGGGCATGCCCCAATTCACAGGCCTAATAGTCAAGTCTGCCCTGTGCTATATGACCCTGTCTTCCCTCCATCACTTATTGTTCCAGGGTTTAAAAATTTGTTCCAAGTTGGTCGAATCAACTTCACTCTCTGGGGAGTTTGATAATGGGATACTCAAAGCAACAAAGCTTGGGTGCCAGTCATTGGAGCTGAGTCTCATGAGTGGCAGTGCTCTTGTGAGGAAGGGTCACAAACTTATACTGTTTAGGTCTACAGAGACGTCCTGGTTTCTTCCCCTTCTGAGGGCAACTCTTCCTTTTGTTGCTTGCAACCAAAGAGCCCTAGATAATGACATCTAACCGATTAGAACTATTTCTACCCTTTTGTGACACACAGCTGTTATTCTAGGCCTGAAATTACAAATTGCTTTCATTTCCGCGTCAATGCTGCCTGGAGTGCTCAGTTTAAGACGGATTTTGAGGTTGAGTCAGCACTGAAGTTGGGGTGCAGTGACCAATTAGTAATGTCCACCATAGGCACAGGAATGGGTATAAGGCATTATATACAATCGTCCCTCTGTATCCATGAGGAATTGGTTTCAGGACCCCCATGAATAGCAAAATCCGTGGATGCTCAAGTTTCTTATATAAAATGGCGTAGTATTTGCATATAACCTATGCTCATCCTCCCATATACTTTAAATCACCTCTAGATTACTTATAATACCTAATACAATATAAATACTATGAAAATAGTTGTAAATACAATGTAAATGCTATGGAAATAGTTGCCAGAGCAAGGCAAATTCAAGTTTTGCCTTTTGGAACTTTCTGAAAAATTAAAAAAATATATTTTCAATCTATGGTTGGTTGAATCCTCAGATGCAGTATCTGCCAACATGGAGGGCCAGCTGTGTTTGCAGTGGTTAAGTGGCACCAAGTATTTGCAGACCTTATCTAGGCTAACACTAGGGGCCTATGTGGCTTCTTTCTGAAGCCCGTCCATCTGCCCAGTTCACTAACACAACTTTGTGACCTTGGCCACATCACTTTCTTTCTCTGAGCTCCAGTTCTGTAAGTGTAAAATTAAGAGGTTGGATCAGATGATCACGAGGTCCTTTCTAGTTCTATGACTCAGGTCAGGCCCCTTCAAAGGTCAGTAGAAGACTCTCTGTCTCTTCCCATTTCAAAACTCACTCCCCTCCCCCTATTACAGCACTCACTGAGTTTCAGTGTCTCGCCTGAGAAATGCCTCCAGTTCTTAGTCTGTTGGCAGAGGAGAGAGGATTGGCAGGTCTCGAGCCCAGTGAATCATCAGGCCTTTCCCAGTTCAGGTTATAATCTCCACCTACTTCCCCAGGGTTTCTCTGATGATTCATTCAGGTGCCCCTCTCCTATCCTTGGGAATGACCTTCCAGAATTTTATCTCTCCAGTTTTGCAGTAGAAAAATACTTCACATGCTGAGTTATGCTAATAGACCATCTTCATAAACAGTAAAAGGGTGATTCTCTCCTGCCCTCCCTCCTCTGCCCCACCTCCATCATCCACACCATGTCCCACCCTAATCAGGCCTTCACCCCACCCCTTGGCTGCCATTGCACCTCCCTTCCTCTCTCCCTCCAGACACAGTTCTGCATTCCTGAGGATTTATTCTCTTATATGCCAACTGCCTGTACCTCTCTCTTTTCCCTACATTAGGCTCTGGCCTTTGGTGGCAACCCAGCCTTTACCTTCTCCCCACCCTGCCACCCGGCTCCAGCCTCATTGCCCCCCTTGAGGGCCTCTCCCGCTGCAGCTGTTGCAGTCTGAAGAAGCACAACAAAAAAAATTACCACATGTATTAAAGTGAAGCTCTTGTTGGACAACTGCAGATTTCCCTGGGCAGGATTTCAGTTCGACGTTCTCAGGGTTCCTACGCAGCCTGAGTTTCTGCCCAGACCTGCCCCACCCCCACCCCAGATGTCTGGGTCTGTAGGGAACCAGAGCCCTGGCCTGTCCCAGAGGACCAACACTCCAGAATTTCCTTGTCCACAAGTCAGGGGCCAAAGGAACAGAGAGGGCAGGGGAAAGTCGGCCAAATGGGCCAGGGAGCAGGCAGCTTGCCCTGTAGAGGAGTTTAAGTCAGAACTGGGGGCCTGATGGCAGGGAGCCAAGCTTCGCCTCACTGAAGCAGAAACCAATCTTGCAAATAAACACACAAACAGATTACCAGTGAGTCAGTAAGGGCTGCTAAAGGGGTTGGAGAGTTGAGCTGTCCCCAGCCCTACTCCTGGGCACTTCTCCCAAAGCTTAGGCCCCTGCTTTGCCCAGGAGGGCATGGAAGAGGGATTGGGTCTCCAAAGCATAGGCCCCACCCAGCTTCTCAGTTGCTGAGGGAAGCCCTGAGCTTGGCCAGGCCTGGGCCTCTCTCCACTGTTGCCCCCTTTCTCCGTGCCTTCTCCTCTCGGGATCCCACTCCAACTTTTTTCTCTTCTCAAGCTTGGACTCCTGCTCATCTCGCTTGTGTGCACTTCTGCTATCTCTTGCCAGTCTTTCCCTGCTCCCAGCCACTTTCCCAATCGCCCTCAAGCACATTTCCCACTATGCGCCTCCCTCTCTGGGTCTCCTTTCCAAATATCCACTGTGAGCCTTGAAAATGGCCCCAGGGGACGCTCACTTTACCTCCTCTCCCTACGCTTACCCTTTCAGAAGCCCAGGCAATTTCAGTTTGGGCCTCAGTCTGTCCCAGGATGCTGAGACCCCTGCCCAGCCTCCACAAGCTTACTTAAGGGATGTTGACATGCTATGGTACAGAACTGCGGTGTGCAGGCTCTGAGCCTCAGAGAGACTTTCCCAGCCTGGACCTTTCTGCCACTCCCATCACAACCACTAGGGAATGGCACCAAGTCTTCAGGTGCCCAAGGAGGGCCCAAGGGGATTTTGATAACAGATCAGAAAGCATGCCTCCATTTGGCCAGAGGGAGGGCATACTGCCCTTGGGCTAGGCTGTAAGTTCCATAGCTCTATCTGCGCTGTTCCTTCATCCTCAAGGCCTAGGTGTCTGGCACATAGGAGGCACTCAACAAATAGCTGGGAGAATGCGTGCATACGTATCTAAAAGAATAAAGCTTATAGCAACAAACTTCTAGGGCATGGGATGGTGCTTCCTCATAGGACTAAAACCCCAAGCAGACTAAAACAATACCTATTTATTAGCTCACAGTTCTGTAGGTCAGAAGTTAGGTTGGGTTCTACTGGGTTCTCTGCTCGGAGTCTCATAAGACCAAGATCAAGTTTTCGGTTCACTTAGGCTCTTATCTGGAAGCTTGAGTAAGAATCCATTTCCATGTTGATTTAGGTTTTTGGCAGAATCCACTTCCTTGTGGCTGTAGGCCCTGTCTCCTTGCTGGCTGTCAGTTGGGGGCCCTCACTGCTCTGACAGAGGTCACCAGCATTTCTTCTCATGTGCCCCCTCCGTCTTCAAACGAGCAACAACGTGTCACCTCTGACTTCTCCTTCTGCCTTCTCTTTGGCCACCAGCTGGAGAAAGTTCTCCGCTTTTAAGGGTTCCTGTGATTAAATTAGGCACCTCTAGAAAAAACTCTTTTTTATTATGGTAAAATATACATAACCTAAAAGATACCATTTTAACCATTTTAAGTGTACAATTCAGTATCATTGAATACGTTTGTATCATTGTGCACCCATCGCCACTAATCATCTGCAAAGCCCCAAACTGAAACTCTATATCCATTAAACAATAGTCCATTCCTTCCTCCTCCAGCCCCGGGAAACCACTATTCTACTTTCTTTCTCTATGAATTTGACTATTCTAGGTACCTCATATAAATGAAATTATGCAATACTTTTTCGTGTGTGACTGGCTTATTTCACGTAGCATAATGTCTTCAAGATTTATCCATGTTGTAGCATGTATCAGAATTTCCTTCTTTTTTAAGGCTGAATGATCTTCCACTCAATCTCCCATTTTTTAAGGTCAACTAGGCTATATAACATAACACAAGCATGGGAGTAATATCTTATCACACTTACAGGTTCTGAGAGTGAGGACATGAAATCCTGGGGGCCATTCTTAGAGATTCCACCTACCACAGCCTCCAGTTCAGAGATGTTGAGTATTGCTGTCTTCTACCCAGAGCAAACAGATCAGTGTGTGTAGTAGTCAGAACATGCATTGGACCTGGTGAAAGTGGATGGTGTGGGGAATGGGCTGAGAGATCCAGTGAGGAAGGGCACTAATATTTATTGAATACCCACTCACTATGTGCTAGGTGCTGATAGGTGTTTTACATGCATTATTTCATTTAACCCTCACAACACCCATGAGAAATATACATTACAAACTCCATTTGACAGATGAGGAAACAGGCTCAGTGTGTTTAAATGATTCTCCCAAAGTCTCACAACCAGTAAGAGGAAACACGTGCCTGACACCAAAGTCCATGCTCTTTCCACTGTACATACCACCTTCCAATACTTGAAGTGAGATTGGTCAAGCCTATGAGGGCATGATCAGATGGCTCTTGCCCCCACTCCTCTCCCACCTTGCCCACCTGTAGTGGAACAGTATTTGTGAATGCTGGAAGCACAGCAGAAGGTGACTGTTAAGGACTGAATGTTGTGTCTCCCCGAAATTCATATGTTGAAGCCTTAACCACCAATGCAACTGTATTTGGAGGTAGAGCCTGTGTAGAGGTAATAAAGGTTAAATGAGGTCATAAGGGTGGGGCCCTAATCACACAGGCTGGTGTCCTTATAAGAAGAGGAGATCGGGCTTCCCTGGTGGCGCAGTGGTTGAGGGTCCGCCTGCCGATGCAGGGGACGCGGGTTCGTGCCCCGGTCCGGGAGGATCCCGCATGCCGCGGAGCGGCTGGGCCCGTGAGCCATGGCCGCTGAGCCTGCACGCCCGGAGCCTGTGCTCCGCGGCAGGAGAGGCCACAATAGTGAGAGGCCCGCGTACCACAAAAAAAAAAAAAAAAGAAGAGGAGATGACCCCAGAACTCTTTCTCTCTTTCCTTTCTCCCTCCCACCCCTCTCTCTTCCATGTGAGGCCATAGTGAGAAGGGCAGCTGTCTGCAAGCCAGAAAGAGAGCCCTTTCCAGGAACCAAATCTGCTGGCACCTTGATCTTGGACTTCCCAGCTTCCAGAACTGTGGGAAAATAAATATCTGTTGTTTAAGCCACTCAGTCTGTGGTATTCTTTTATGGTAGGCTGAGTAGAGTGAGACAGTGACCGTGATATTCAGTGGCAAGATCGAAATAAAGCTCCCAGCCCACTTGTGCAATCCCACGCTATGTCTTTGACCTTTCTGGTATACACTGAGAGCCAGCCTTGGTGTCTTCCCGGCCCTGGCTCTGGGGCCAAGAAGGAAGGGGAAAGGAGCCAGTTTCTGAGCCTCAGGTTGGCTTGATGCAGCTGCCTGTGAACTAGATAGGGCTGTTCATGCAGCTGGGGCCCTGGGTGCGAGGCCACCTCCCCAGGCAGGGCCAGGAAGGCTGCAAGAGGAATTAGCTCCAGCTGAAAATCTGCAGCAAGAAGCAGGGCAAGTGCATGGTGCCATCAATGTGCAACTCATTTGTGACTGCAAACAGCATATTTGGGATGTGACAGCAGACTGCAGGGTCAAGCAGCCAGCAGAGCTGGATTGGTTTGGAGGCAGTTCAAGACTCTAAACTGAAAAAACACATTTTTTGGGAAAGACCATGAACATCTGTTTCAACCCCAAGATTGGCCCCTCCCCACTGATGTTGCTGATCTCTTTTGTCAGAGTGTATAAGTCTCAACTGTGGCCCCTAGAAGAAAAGCTCCCGGTTGTTCAATGGCATCTCACCCTCGGGGCTCTACCTTAGTTATCTTTTGCTGGGTAACAAATCACCACAAACTTAGCGGCTTAAAACAACAACAAATTTATTATCTCATGGCTTCTATGCATCAGAAATCTGGGCAAAGCTTAGCTGAGTCATCTGCTCAGGGTTTCACTAGGTTGAAATCAAGGTGTCCACAAGGCTGCAGTCTCCTCTAAAGCTTGGAGTTCTCTACCAAGCTCACTAGTTGTTGGCAGAATTTAGTTCCTTGTGATTGTAGGACTTAAGTGTCCATTTTCTTGCTGGCTGTTGGCTGGGGATTACTCTCAGCTCCTAGAGGCCACCCTCAGGTCCTTACTACATGGCCCTTTTCATAGGCAGTTCATAACATGGTGTTTTACTTCTACAAGGCCAAAAAAGAGC
The DNA here is from genome assembly GCF_963924675.1 of Phocoena phocoena. Classification (NCBI taxonomy): domain Eukaryota; kingdom Metazoa; phylum Chordata; class Mammalia; order Artiodactyla; family Phocoenidae; genus Phocoena; species Phocoena phocoena. The sequence continues at coordinate 58,944,358 of NC_089240.1, read as the reverse complement.
ATCTGCTTGGCCTTCTCTGTCTCTCTGTCTCTGTCTCTCCCTCTCTCATTTTTAACTGTTTACTTGGAAATAGTTATAAAATTGCAGGAAGTTGTAAATATAGTACAGAGAAGTCCCATGTATCCTTAACCAGTGTTCCTCAGTGGTTACAGCTTAAATAATTATAGTACAATGTCCAATCCAGGCAACTGACATTGGCGTGACGTATGCATATAGTTCTACGCCATTTTATCGCATGTACAAATTTGTGTAAACACCACTGCAGTCAAGATTCAGAACCATTTTATCACTTCAAAAGTCTCCCTCCTGCTATTCCTTTATGGTCACTCCCACCCCTTTCCCTCCCACCATCTCTAACTCCTGGTAACTATTAATCTGCTCCCCAACTATAATTTTGTCATTTTGAGAATGTTATACAACAAACAGTATGTGACCTTTTGAGACTGGCTTTTTTTTCACTCAGCATAATACCCTTACGATCCATCTAAGCTTTTGCATATGTATCTATTGTTTGTCCCTTTTTATTGCTGAGTAGTATTCCACGGTCTGGATGTACCACAGTTTGTTTAACCACTCACCTGTGAGGGACGTCTTGGTTGTTTTCGGTTCTGGCTATTACGAATAAAGCTGTTATGAACAATTATGTGCAGATTTTTGTGTCAACATAGGTTTTCATTTTCTTGGAATAAATATAAGAGTACAATTGCTGGGTTACTTGGTAAGCATATGTATAGTTTTTAAACAAACTACCATACGCTTTTCGAAAGTGGCTACATTATCTTACATTTCTATCAATACCAGCAGTATATGAGTGATCCAGTTTCTCACCTCTTCACCAGCATTTGGTGTTGTCACTTTTTAAAAAGTTGTTGTTGTTTATTTTAGCCTTTTGGATAGGTGGCTTTAATTAGCAATTCCCTAATGGCTACTGATGTTGAACATTTTTTCATGTGCTTATTTACTATCGGCATATTCTCTTTGTGGAAATATCTCTTCATACCTTTTGCTTATTTTCTGATTGGATGGTTTTTTACCATTGAGTTTTGAGAGTTCTTTATACATTCTAGATACCTGTCCTTTATCAGATACATGGTTGCAAATATTTTCTCCCAGTCTGTAGCTTTCTTTTCTTTTTCTTAACAAGATCTTTCACAGAGCAAAAGTTTTTAATTTTGATGACATCAATTTTATTATTTTTTTTCTTTTATGGATCAGGCTTTTCATGTCAAATCTAAAAACACTTCACCAATTCCTAGGTCCCAAAGATTTTCTCCTATGTTTTCTTCTAAAAGTTTTATAGTTTTACATTTTATATTTAGATCTATGATCCACTTTGAGTTAATTTTTATGTAAGGTACAAAGTTTACATCAAGTTTAATTTTTTTTTTGGCTATGGATATCCAAATGCAGCAGCATTGTTTGTTGAAAACACTTCTTGTCTCCTTTAAGGGCTCACCTGATCCAGTCAGCACTCAGAATAATCTCCCTTTTGATTAACTCAAAGTCAACTGATTATGGACCTTAATAACATCTGGAACATCCTTTTTAAAATATAGTAGCATAGCCTATCATATTTAATAGTCCCACCTACGCTCAAGGGGAGGGGATTATATGGATCACTAGCGGGGAGGAGTCATCCTACAAATCTGTCTATCACATGCTGGGAACATCCATTCACACTGATTGTTTTCTCCCCCTGGGTTTGAGAAAGACTACCTAGCCTTAGTGTCTTGTCTAGGTGAGGTTTGGCTGGTTTGAAAAGTTCTAGAGGGAGCTGAAGGTAGGTAAGGGTGCATGTGTGATGCCAGGACCCAAGAAAAATATGATTCGGTTGTTCCTTCCCAGAGTTAATGCCGGGTGCTTTCACCCTGCACTAAACAGCTATGACGGTGAGGTGAAGCATGGGATGGGAGAAGGGCACTATTACATGAGCCTTTTCTTTGAAAATAGAGCTCGGATTAGCCAACTCAGAGCAGAAGCTTTTCCTAGGTCCAATTAACGTAGGAAATGCCCACTCTCTTGCAATCTATTTTCTTTTTTCTTTTCTTTTCTTTTTTGCATCTTTATTGGAGTATAATTGCTTTACAACGGTGTGTTAGTTTCTGCTTTATAACAGTGAATCAGTTATACATATACATATGTTCCCATATCTCTTCCCTCTTGCGTCTAACTTTTACCAGAGTCAGTGTTCTGTCTCTGCTCTATTCAGCTAATAAGCATTCTAGTCAGATAATTGTCAGTGTTTGGGGCCCAAAGGTGAAACTTCTTTTAGCTGTGACTTCTTTTAGCCATGGGACTCCTTTCGTCCCTCTGCCCTTCTCTTGGAGACATCTACCACATCTCTTCTGCCTCAAAGAATCAGGTCTGAAGAAGGGAATGCCCAATGGGAGCCTTGTGGTAAAGGACTCAACAGCCTCTCTGAAACTGCAGACCAGCCACTACTTTAGAGGGACTAGGTTGACTCTCTGACCTTTGAATGCAAGGCGATGTGGTGAAATCAGGTCACAGTGGTGTTCTTTCAAGCTGGGGCCCACCAGGAAATTGTAAGGAGTAAGTGGCCAAGAAGGTTGAGAAAAATTCAAGAAAAAAGATGCATTGAGAAATGTAAGGGGAAGGCCATTAGAAGAGACCCACCTGAAATGAGTGGGATCCAAAGCCTGTTTGTTTATTAGTCCTTCATGAAGCCAAAAACAAACAAACAAACAAACAAAGCAAAACTTAAAGCAAGAAGAGTGAGAAGGATCACAGAAGTCTCATCTGGTCACATTCTTTTACTCTCTCCCATACTGCTCTGGACTTTCTTCCTTACCAAGCCCATCATTCTCAATGTGAATGGCATCCCTGGAGCTGAGCAGTGTGTCAACTCTGATTCCAATGTGTGCTCTGCAAATGTCACTCTAAGGTAAGCAAACTCCCCTACACGCTCAACCTCTTCTCAGAGTTCACCCTGTACCTCCTGCACTAACTCCTGAAACCAGGCTCTTTGTGGGCACAGTGCTTTCTCTACAACTCAGCTCCTCCTCCCACATCCCACCAGCACATTGCCTCCAAGTAGGGTCAGCATCACCTAAATCCCTGCAGCTGCTTCCTGACCACTGGCCCCCACTATTGCGTAAAGCCTCTTCCTCCTTCAATACTCTTTCCATCTGATATTATCACCCTCTATCCTCCTCCCTCCACCATCGCTGTTATCCAGTCTCCCACATTCTTAGAGTGTTTTGATTCTCTCTGGTTTCTATATTCCTTCCTCATTCCAACTCCTGTTGTCACACTGGCTGATTTCAAAATCCATGTTGATGATTCTACCTGTTTATGTAGCCCAGTGGTTCTCAACCTGCATTCACTTGGAAAACTTAAAAAATACTGATGCCTGGGACCAACCCAAACCAACTGAATCTGAATGTCAGTGGATGTGGCTTTAGCACAGTTTTTTTTTTTTTTTTTTTAGCCCCCAGGTGATTCTAGTGTGCCAGGATTGCAGTGAAGATTAAGATTTCCATTGCAAGCCAGGATTGAGGACTGCTGCTCTGGCCTCACAGATCCTTGATACCCTCAATTCTAATGACTTTCATTTCCACTACAGTTCAGAAAGCAATTTCATGGTCATATCCTGACCTTGGCATCACCTGGAATCTCACTACCTCTGAATTCTGTCATCCCAAGAGTCCCACTACAATCTTGCAGCTCTCACGCTTCCCTACTCCCATACCTCTTCCATCTCATTACAACTTCTGACCCTTAAACCCACCATTCTCCTAGTTTATTAGCAGTCCCCCATCCTTGCTTCTTTCCCTACACATACTGGCTTCCATGACTGATCATCCTCACCAGTATAACTTCACTACCCAAGCTCTCTTGCCTATCTATTACACTTACCTTACAAATCCCAAACCCTGATTCAACTGGAAAATCTGCCTCATCTGTTCTTCTGCCAGAACTTCTGGAGAAGAATTGGATGCCAGTCAAATGGGTACCACTACAAATGTGTGAGTTCTAATTTTAGTTGTTTACTGAACACTGTTGATCCTTTGATTTCTATTCAACTCTCTCTCCCATTTCCCTTGGCCACAATTCTAAACCTTTGTCCCTTTTTTGAATAAAGGCCATAGGTATGAGCTCCCCTTCCAGAACTACAAGCTTTTGTGCATCTCCTGGTGTCCTTTTCTCTTTCCTTTTGCTCTCAGAGGAGTGTTCCTCTTCCTGCACAAGGCTAATTCTTCTTTCCGTGTTCTGGATCCAATCATCATGCCTCCTTCTTTATCGACTCTTCAATCTCTGCTGGCTTCTTCCCTTGAGACTACACACACACACACACACACACACACACACACACACACACACACATCGTCTCTCTCATCTTCTAAAAACTCTCTCTTGAGCTTGTATTTCCCTTCAGCTACTACCTTCATGTGTTTGGTCTCAGTTAAGCTTCTTGAAAGAGCGGTCTAATTCACTGTCACCATTTCCTCACCTCTCAGTTACTTCTCAAACCACAGCTACCAGGCTTCTGCTACTATGCTAACTGCACGGGCAACGGTCAGGGCAGAAGCCACAGGGACATTTGAAATCTTTCTTTGATTGGAACTCTTCTCTATACCATCTGTGTTAACTACTTCTGCCTTTTGAAAACCTACCTTGGGTCTCATGATTCTCCCCTACCATGGCTCACCTCCTACCTCACTGACTGACTGCTTCTTCTCAGTCTTCATTGCTGCATCATCCATATTCTATTTTAATTGAAGTATAGTTGATTTACAATGTTATGCTAGTTTCAGGTGTACAGCAAAGTGATTCAGTTCTATATATATATGTGTGTGTGTGTGTGTGTGTGTGTGTGTGTGTGTATTCTTTTTCAGATTCTCTTCTATTATAGGTTATTATAAGACATTGAATATATTATAAGACATTGAATATAGTTCCCTGTGTTATAAGTACTTGTTGTTTATCTATTTTATACATAATAGTGTGTATCTGTTAATCCCAAACTCCTAATTTATCCCCCCATACATAGTCTTTTATATGTATTTTAAAATTTGGCAGATTTGAAGGTCCTGTCCTTAATCCTCATTGCCTCTCTCTATACCTTGTCCCTAGCTAGCTTCATACCAAGGAGTCCTCAAACTCTCAGTCCAGTCAAGCCTCTTGGCTGAGCTCTAGACCTATATATCCAATTGTCTATTGGATCTCGCTTCTTCCTCCTCCTAGTATTTTATATGTCCCAAACAAGCTCTTTACTCTCCTGAATCCTCTTCCATCAAACTATGAAACCAGAGCCCACTGTTTCTCACCTTTATTGGTGACGCCATTATCCATTAAGTCTCTCACAACAGAAACCCTGGTGTAGCTATCTAGACTGTCCTCTCTCCCTCAATGCTCACATCCAATTAAACATCAAGTCCTATCGATTCTGCTTCCTAAATAGCTGTCCAATGTGCCTACTGCTCTCCACTGCTACCGTCTTCATTCAGGTCTTTAGATCTCGCCATAACTAGTGATACAGCTTCCTAACTTGTCCCCTTGTCTATAGCCTTGGTCCTCAGTGATTGCTTCACCCAGCAGCCAGAGCGATTAGATAGTCAGTAAAGTTTTGTTGAACGAATGGAGGTCCGAATTCTCTCCAAAGTGATATACAAAGCCTATTCCTACTTTCCAGCCTCATTTCCTCTCTTGCAATTTAGGTTCTAGCTAGTGAGTGCAAGAACAGATCTCACCACAGGACTTTTGATTCCGAGTTTGAGTGCTCTTTCAACTACAGCCCAGCTGCTTCCCTTTCAGCCTTGGAAGTCCTAAAAAACCCTCTACTTCAGAGCATTTGGATACAGTCCCAACTGGAGGCAAGAGGACAGACAATACATGTCCCCTTGTCACTTCCTGTGAGGGAATGCTATGATGTTAGACATTCAAGGGAAGGAAGGAGGTAGATTCTGTCGAGGTGTAAAGCATGGAAGAATTCAGACCATAATTACTACATTCATTAACTCACTCACATTCATTTATTCAACAGACATTTACTTTGTGCCAGGCTCTGAGGGTATGATGTGGGTTCTCCTGCCTTCAGGAGTATTGATGGACATGATGGGAAGTTTTTGACATAGTGGGAAGCACAAGGGGATGAGCCAGTGGAGCATGACCTTGGTGGTGGCGGGGAGTGAGCACCTCCCATGTCGAGGGGAGAATGGCCAAAGGGCTGCTCCAGGATGTGTCCTGGCCCACTGCAGTACCACGACAGTGTGACATCATGAGATGGCGGGCAGAGAGGGAGTCATGAGTGTGGAGCAAAACATTACTGTTTTAGCTCCTCAATCCTTGCTGTAACCACCTCTTAGAGCAACAGTGAACCCCATCTCCCTGGATACCTTGGATGTGGCCAAGTCAACCTTCCAAGATAGGCGGCAGCATCAACTTCCCTGGGGAGGTGTTATTGTATGGAATGGAGCATGTCCACCGAGGGACAAGTTGCCCAGAATTCTCGGTCTGTGTTTCCTCCTATAAGCTTCTAGCTCTTCACTGGTGACTCACTCAGGTGTCCCCCAAGGAGGGTCTTTTATCCAGAGTTTTAGAACTTCTTGGACAGTGTTTGCAAAACCATTTCATATACCAGACAACTGCTGCCAACATCGTTGGTAGAAAAGGGTTGGCCCATCACACAGTCACTGGCCTGGGAGGACTAGGGCAGGCAGCGGGGATTGAGGCTGCAAAGCTTAGCGGGTGGAGGAATGTCTGCACTGTGACCCTCTGCTTTCTCCTCAGGGGTCTGAGCCAGACCCCTAGGCTGGTCTCCTCTGTGCTCCTCCCCTCGGCCCCCACCCTTTCTGGGCATGGCTGTACCAGACCCAGAAGACACCGCCCCAGGGGCTCATAACCTGAGCGAGACAGTCCAATTACCTTCAATTTATGGAGCTCAGTTGGAGTGAGTTCAGACCAGGATCTGTTCTAGCCATGTTAAGATCCCATAGGGAAGGATGCTCTTAATCCAGCTCAATTCTTAAATCAGATTTTGTATTCAATACTTAAGAGGTATAGTGGGCATGGCCTAGTACTGGTTGACAGGGGGCCCTGCTTCTGGACCAGACTCTGCTCCTGCCAGGCTGTGTGACCTTAGGTAAGTCTTTTCCTTACTCTTGGTCTGTTTCCTTTTCTGCCAAACAAGGAGACCCTTCTAAGGCAGCTGAACCCTCCCCCTTTTCATGAAATCTTAACAGAACCGTACTAAATAAAACAGATCAAAGCAGTGCTCTGTGAATAGAAATGTGTTTACTGAGTTCAAATTTATCTCATTTGCCTTATTAGAAAGTAAATCAAGCAGAATTATGGGGCGATTTTGATCAAATTAGTGATTTGAAATGAAGGGTTATGGCTCTTGGTTGCTGTCTGATAGCTACCAACACATCCAATGTTTGCAGAACACCCGAAGCTCATCTCTAAAGCCCGAGGCCTCCGCAGAACTCTGGGCAAAAGCCACCACCTCAGTTATCTCTCCAGATTCTTTCCAACTCAGACTTTTTCAGAATCTATACTGTGAGTCTCTAGAAGGCAGGTGCTCTGTCTCCTTTACTTTGCTTTCCCCGTACCTCAGGACCTTTACACCAGTCCAGGGCTTCTCACAGCCTTTTAAAAAACAAAAAGGAAAAAGAAAGAAGTCTGTCGGGTCAAATTGGGGACCTTTGGTCAGGTAAAGGAAGGGGGCCTTGGTAAGGAGGGTGCCCTACTCAGATGTAGGCGCTCTGCTCCCTCCCAGATGACCGGGAGAAACGCTTTCGGAGAAGGAGGGTTTAAGTCCTGGTCTTCTGGTGCATTTCTCTTGCCGACCCTTTTTCACTTCAGCCGAAATCCCCAGAAGGCTTCACCTCTAGGTGCCAAGGAGGCAGCCCAAACCTGGACTTCGTAGAGGTCTAGTAATGCCAAGCAGACCAGAGTAGACCAGGTGGCCTGGGCAGGAAGGAGCAGAGTGAAACTGACTTAATTACACTTGGACGTGGATGACTGTGGTAGCGACTTCTCCAAGTAGTTTACTAAGCAATGGTGCACTCCATCTGAAGAGGGAAGATTCTGTTCCAGCAGGCAATGGGGGTCCAGTAATGTCAGAACTGCTGAATTTTTAAGAAGATAGAAATCTGGATTTTATGTGAACTCTCCCTAATCTATATACAATAAAAATAGTAATAGTAACAGCAAGTGTGTCTATAGCACTCACTACATGTCAGGCACTGTTCTAGGTGCTTTAGACATCCTAACTCAATATTCGCTGTAACTCTATGAGGTAGAGGACTATTGTGTAGCTCCATGTCACAGATGAGCAAAGTGAGGCACAGAGAGTTTAAGTAACCTTCCCAGAGTCACACAGAACAAGTGGCACAGTCAGGATGCAAACGTGGGCCATGCTCTTAATGACTATACTCTTACTGAACTTTTGTTTAACACTCTTATTAAACCTCTTATCGAGGAAACTGAGGTCAAATTTAAGCACTGCACAGACCAACACTGCCAAGCCAGACAAAATGCTTCTGGAAGCCTCCGGTTGGAGACCTCAGCTTTAGAGGCTACCCGGCAAGAAGCTGGCCCTTGCTCTGTTGATCCCGCAAACCTCAAGATTGACTGAGTTCCCCTGCCATCATTCAGACCCAGGCAGGGTGTCAGCACAGCCCAGGATCCAGGTGAAAGCCCTTTCCTCTGTTTCACTAACGCTACCTGTGTTTTCAACTGCTCTTGAGAACAGAGTGATGGTACAGGGCCTGGGCCAGTTGGCTTACCTTTGGGTCCTAAACAGGTCACCAAACTGTGGGTGAAAGGGTGCTGGCACTGCTCTTGGAGTTGGAATCTTGGCTTCTAGTCCTGGCCTTTTGCTCTGCGTTTTATTTATGGTTTTCTTTCTCTGGTTTTTTTGGTGGTGGGGGCGAAGGTGGGGCTTTTAGCCTCTCTGAGCCTCAGTTTCTTCATCTGTAAACTCAGACTGATAGTCCCTATCGCACAGGGTTATGGTGAGGAGCACCAGACACTGTGTGTACATGTGCATAGCAAATGGAAGAGGATATTCTTAGCAGTAGAGCTTGTTTGGGGGACAGGAAGCTGTCATTTCCCCGGGGAAGCTACCCTGAGATGGAGTCAGGGAAGATGAGCTGTCTCCTCTTATCCCACCCTTCTCAGGGTTATGTTTTTGATCCCAAGTTCTTTCTTCTAACAGGCCACTCCTAAGACCATGAATGAGCCATATCTAACTCTGGGCATGGATTTCAAGGGTGCAAGGCAGCCTGAAATTAACCATCGGTGCTTTATTTGCCAATACATCTGCCTTTGCCAATTTTCCTGTTCACTTGTATGCTTTTCCAGGTTAATTTCCATGTTTATGTGCTGGGTTCAACAAGGCTAAATTCAATATAGGAGTCTAGCTACCTATAGTCTTAGCATCTGTGAATATTGTTACTCAAGAAAAAACTGCTGAAAGTGAGACTCGGCATCACAGAGAAACCTGGTCATGCATGTCATCAACCACTTTGTGAAAGGATGGTGTGCCTTTGATGAGTAAAAGCCTCACAGGCCAGCAGGAGGGGCATAAAGGTGTGGGCAACGTGGATGGGAAAGGGGACAGGGAGATGGCAGGAGAGCAAAACAGATCCAGGGGACAGGGGAGACAAAGGGAGGGGGCAAAGGAATAAACATGGATATGCTCCCACGCTCTAGGGGAGGCAGGTGCTGTGTTCTCTGCGTATCTCCAGCTGTGACAGTGTGATCATGAGTTAACACTGTTCAAACAGACGCCTATGGAGCCCTGTACAGAGTCCCACAGAGCCTCCCACTGTGTTCACTTCCCCTTCCAGCTCCTCTTCTACTCAGGGCAGCCGACCAGCGGTAGGCCTTTTACTCTAGATGTAAGTTGAGGAGAGGCCAAAATAGTGAGGTCAGTGGAGGGTCTTGAATGCCAGCTTCCCATTTTTCCAAACAATGGGAGCCATTACAGGGGCAAGATGTCAGGCCGGTGGTCCAGGAGGCTCCTGGTCCTGTGCAAGGAAGTCTGGGCTGCAAGGGCAGGAGGCTGGAGGCAGGGAGGCCTGTTGGGAGGTAATGAGGAACTGGGCAGGCAACAGCAGTGAGGATGGAGGGATCAGTTTAGGATATAGAATATGCATAGAGATATCGGATACCTGGGCTAACAGTAGTGGAGTAGAAGCGACCAGAGGAGGAGTCCCAGATGACTGGCTTCTTGTTTGCTCCAGGGGCCGAGAGGAAAAGCAGAGCTGTTAACACAAAAGGGGAATTGGCCCCTTCGTGGCTGGGGCCCCTTCTCACCAAAAGGCTATCCCTGAATCCCTGACATCCCTTTAGCTCGGGCCTGGCTGCACCGGGTGGCCGAGCGGCTCAGGGCGGCGGCCGCGGGAGCTCTTTCTCGTCCCTGGGGTCCAGGGAGGCCTGAGGCCTGAATGGGCTGAAAAGGGAGGGCGCCCCTGGGCCCCACCCGTCCCTGCGCTCCGCCCGACCTCACTTTGGCCTGGCGGGTCGGAAAGCCAAGGAGAGCCACAGGGGGAGGAAAGCGGGTCCCACTGGCTGGGGTGGGGGCGGGGACGGGAAGGGCCTGGACGCGGGGCAGCGCGGAGGAGGGAGAACGAGGCGGACTAGGAAGAGCCCACGGGGCAGGCGCCGACGGAACCCCGCGCCAAGGCCCGGTTCGGCTGTTGCGCCTCCGCCTCCCTGGCGCCTCCTGCCCGGGTAGGAGGAGCCACAGCGCCACCCAGCGGCCGGTGGCGGGGAACGGCAGTCAGGGCTCTTGCGTGGTCCCAGAAGAGTGAGGGAGTTGAGTGGACCAGGTACGCGGAGGAAGGCTTAGAGGGTAGCGAGTGCGAAGGTGGGGCACATAGTGGTTGATGGACTCTTAAACCAGACCCTACGTTCGCTTCGCCCACCAATCCATACGGCACGTGGCACTAGATGACTCTTCCTCCGGGTCAGCTGATAATACTCCTGTTAAGCTCAACCATCTTCCATGGCTTCCCATGGGCCTCGCTGTAAAGCTCAAATTTCCCACCTTGACCTTCAAGACCTTCCATGTTTTGACCTCAGGCTGTCTTTCAGGCTTCATCTTTTGCCACGCATCCGACCACCACTCACGCCTGCCCAAATGAACCACTGATCCGCATCCACATCCATTCACTTAGTGAAACTTTACTAAGGCACTGGGGAAACAGGGAGCAGGCGGAAAGCGCTTGTCTACTCAGAGCTTACATTCAAGTGAAGAAAGAGGCAATGAACAAGAAAAACGATGTGTAAACAAGATCATTTCAAATAGTTACCAGCACTAGATCATATAGAAACAAGGGGTATAATAGAGCATCTTCAGGCAAGAAGGGCACTACCATACCCAGAATAGTCAGGAAAGGGCTTTCGGAGAAAGTGGCATGTAAGCTGACATCTGATAATAAGAAGGAGTCAGTCTTGCAAAAATCTAGGGGAAGAACATTTCAGGCTGAGGAAGGGCAGGCACAAAGGTCTTGAGACAGGAGTCAGCTGAGTGTATCAGAGGAAAAGAAATAAGGCCAGGTGGCTGAAGGAAACTAAAGAGAGTGTACTGGGCGATTGGAGGTAGGCAAGTGACAGGTCATGTAGGGCCCTGTGGGCCGTGGTAAGGGGTTTGGATTTTATTCCGGTTAAGCTGAGAAACTATTGGAGGGTTCTGGCAGGGGAGAGACATGATCTGATTTGCATTTTTGAAAGATCACTGTGGGTGGACTATGTGTGTGTGTGTGTGTGTGTGTGTGTGTGTGTGTGTGTATGCAAAACTGGAAGCAGGGAGACCAGTTAGAGTGCCATTGCAGTGGTCCAGGAGAGAGCTGATGGTGGTGTGGTCTACGTGGTGACAATGGAGGTGGGAGAAATTGTCAGACTCTAGAGGTATTTTGGAGCAATTTCTGTTCATGTGTCCAAAACATCTAAGAATGTTTTTGGAGGGAAGGAAAAGCAAGGATTATGAATTCCTCCTCTGTGATAAGAACTGTGCTCAACGCTATCACATATACTACTTCGTTTAAGTTAATTTATTTAATTTTTATAGCGACATCTAACCCTATCCTTTTGTGTTAGAGATAAGTACACTAACCCGAAAAGGAAACGGGACTTTATGAAAGGCAAAGTCGTCATAGCACCAAATAATTCACTATTTTGAGTCCTACATGTAAGTCCCTCCCCCCCCCATTTCACAGCCTAATACAGTTTATCCAAACCCATTATGCTAAGGTCTTTTTCAGCCTCTTGTTAATTGCTAGTATTACACAATGCAAATATATTTCAGAGTGAAACTGAAGGTCTTGAAAAAGATATAGGGTTTCATGAAGTCAATGAAAGTGACGTAGAAGACCATCTCTAACGTCATGTGGAGTCATTCATAAATGGAATTTGGCAGAGAGAGACCAGTTACCACCAGCAGAAGAGAAAATTGACTTGGGTAATGACAGGATCAAGGCTTCAAAGAGAATGATTCAACTCTCAAAGGATTACACGAGGTCCTTGGGATAATTGAAGAAGCTCTCTAATTTTGGAAAAATAAAACAAAACTCTGTTTATGATTGCGTGGCAAAAGTCAATATTGTGTTGTCATGTACGTCAGTCAGGAAAATTGTTATCCCCCAATGCTCGATTCATTCTTTGTTCATTCTAAGAATTAGTGCATATTTGCAATTATTCACACATTTTAAATTTAAACAAAAATGTTTTCACCTTTCCAATTTTATTTTCCAAGATAAAGTCCCAGTCAAACCCTTTCCTCCTTTTCCCCCACTCTATTGTGAAATGTTGGTCCCCACTTCAAATGGACTCATTGTAAGTGGCCTTTTTCTAGCACCACTTATCTGAGAATAACAAGGACTTCACATAGCCCCAGCCATCGCTTCATCCCGTGATTGGCAAGCCTGGCTGCACGTTAGAATCTCCTGTGGAGTTTGTTAAACAATACTGAAGCTGGGATCCCAACCTGTGCTAATTCAATCCAAATCTCTGCTGGTGGGACCAGAGCGGAAACTCTCCAGGTGATTCTGTTGCATGGCCAGGGGTGTGAGTCACTGCCGCCGCCCCTCCTGCACATGCTGAGGCTGCAAGAGACTGAGGCTGCCTGCAGCTGGACTGCCCTGAAGGGAGAGCACCAGGGCCTAGGCCCAGCGCGTGAAGGGGTCGCTCAGAGGAGCAGCTGCAGGGCAAAATCCAGGAGTCAAAGGGCAACGTGTGGCTGGTAGGGTCACTTCCTTGGCACAGCCATTGTGCCCTTTACTCCCTTAGCACTGTGGGTATATAGCCTCCTCCAGTCCCTTGCCTCTCTTTCCTACGCTCAAGGCCAAGAGAGCCTGGCTCCCTCATGGACGTGTGGTGAGACAAAAACTTGAACATTATATAGCAAGCATATGATGGTTGCTGAACACATGACATCATGTTATCTTGTGGGTCTATAACGTGTCTGTGTTTTACTGCTATTCCCAGCACCCAGCATAGTGCTTGACTTATAGTAATTGCTCGATAGGTATGTTTTGAATGAGTGAATAAGCCGAATACAGGCAGGATGTGGTAAGTACCATGATTAAGGTACAAAGTGTTACAGAAGTACTGAAGACGACAAGAGGGTGTTCGGCTTGGGAGAGGGGGAATGTGCAAGTCTTCACAGCAGAGGTGGCATTTGAGCTGGACTTTGAAAGGCAGTGATGGACAGAGATGGAGAGAGGACATCCCGGGGAAAAGAAACCATGTGAGCCAAGGGCAGGAGGTGAGAAGGTGCAGAGCTCATTCAGTGAAAGGTGGGATGGGAGTGTGTGACAGCCTCAGACTGGTAGGATGGGATCGGAATCCGAAGAGCCTTGAAAGTCATGCTGGGAAGTTTACACTTGATTCTACAGGCAATGTGGAACCATCTGATGTTTTTGCTCACGGGTGTAATATGTTCCCTTTGGGAAGATTAGATGTGTGCTTTACAGCAGCAGTTCTTTCACAAAATATTTATGGCGTGCCTCCTAAGTGCCGAAGTGTGCAGTGCTGGGGAAGATGGATCGAAATTGGAGTAATTGAAGAAGAGATTAGTTGCGGGGTATTGTAGTAGTCCAGGCAAAAGCTGCTGAGGGTCTGAAGCGGCTGAGAGGGAGCGGGTGGAAAGGAGGGGAAGGAGTTGACGCATGTTACACAGGGAGAATTGACGGAACTTGGTGACCGTTTTAGGTGGAGGTCAAGGAAAGAGAAGAAAGACCGGGTGACCGATGACAATAATAACGATCAATAGTTGAGCGGCTCCTTCATGCCAGCTGTTGTGCGAAGCGCTTTATGTCCATCATCTGTCTCACAATAGCCCTCTTGCTAGATGAGGACACTAAGGCTCAAGAAAGTCAAGGAACTCACGCCAAGTCGTGAACTCATACACTCGGGCTCCAGAGACCACGCCCTAAACTCCGTGCTCTGCCGCTTTCTGGGGAGTTGAGGGACTTGGGTTTTCTCCGTGAAGGAAGTCAGCAGCTCAGTGAGGACACCAGATTCCCTCCCAACTAACTCATGCTCTCCCCTCTCCTGGGTATGTGAGAAGGTGGCAGTGGTGGAGGGCTCTGTCTGTCACCTCTCCTGTGCTCCCCAAGCGCCTTCCTGCCTGGGATAGGAAGATGGGCCTGGTGAGGCAGAGTGCAAGAGATGAGACTGGGAGACTAGAAGCAAAGGCCGTGACGAAGGTGAAAAACTGCTAATCCCCAGGCCATGTGGGGCCTGCAGACATATTTAGCCCACGCAGAGGTATATGGGATTTTTTTAGACTTGAGCCAACATTTTGAAATTAGAGGCTTCACGTAAAATTCTCGAGTCCTGATGTCCCTTGAAGAATGAGAAGACCCGGCAACGCTGGGCCCACGTTCCCACAAGTCAACCCTGGGCTTCAGCTGCCCCTGTAGACACTCACACCCTGCACTTGTCACCACTTCCAGCCTTGGCGCCCATACTTCAGCCCAGCCCAGCCCACTTCCTTCACTCACACTTATCTGCCTGATCCCTGCAGGGGGCTGAGTTTGGAGTTCCTTCTTTAGGATGGCCTACTACAGAGTTTCCCCTTTTTTTCTGAGACTTGAGCCAACAAGCGGTGGCCCAGAGGCTCGGCATCCTCTGGTCCCGCCTCCTCCCCAAGCCATAGACTTTTTCCTTGGGCAATATTTTTTTTCCCTTGGGCAATTTTTGACACCACAGAACAAAACCATGAAGGGAAGGTTATCATCAAGTCTTACCATTTATTTCTTTATGGGGTTAAACAAGAGCAGAGAGGCTTCTGCCCCACGATGCAACAAAACAGAAAGCGGTACACATACAGAGACTCTCACCGAAACACAGAGGCAGGGGAAGGGCGACAACTGAACCATAGCCAGGTGAGGGAGGAAGGGACAGGGACTACTAGGAATCCAGCTTGGAGACTCAGTCATAGGAACTAGTGCAAGAAAGTCCTACTCATGAAGCACAGTGTAGAAAATGGCGTAAGAAAGCTGCCCAGCTCTGCTGCCTGTGACGAACGGCAGGGGCAGCTGGAGGGGTGGTGGAAGATCTGGGCAGTGGGGTGGATGGGGACAGTCAAATGACTTCGAGGTGGAGTGAGGTGCCCCTTTCCCCTGCCACTGGGCAAGGCCCTGGGCTGGTCTGAGCCAGGGGTCTCCTGGGCACTTGGTGAGGGGGAAGAGGGGATGGGAGTCTCCAAGGGTCTATTCCCTGGGGTCCTAAGGTCCCCCTTTACTTCCCGGTCCCTTTTCCCCTCCTGAGGATGCAGGAGTTACAAGGCAGTACATAGAGTCTCTCACATCTACAGAAGCATCTCTGGAAAGGAGCCAGCACCTCTTCCCCTCCCCAGCTGAAAAGAGCACTCTAGGGATGGGGTATGTGGCTAGGCCTGAAATGCTGAAGGCCAAACATGGAGTGTGTGGGCAGGGCACAGGGCTGGGCAGGGGGAGGGGAACACGCTGGGAGAAATGAGAAAACTGGCAGGGAAGGACTCCCTGGTCTCACAAAGCCTATTTGGGGACCCAGCTGAGGCCCTTGAATGATTCCCTCTCTACTAGTGAGGTTTCCCATTTATCCCCCAGCCAGCTGATTCCAGCTGTTCCCTCCCCCTCCCCCTTTTGGTTTCCCCTAATGCAGCTCCAGGCCCACCCCTCCCCTTAACTCACTGGCATTGCATCCCAGGACACAGGTCCTTCTGGCACTGAAAGCCGCTTGGCCCGTCCCAGGAACACAGTTGTGGCTTCCTTTCTCGTCTGCTCCTATTGGCTTGTAGATGTCCCAGGCCATGTGGCCTCCCACCCCTAGGAGGTCAGCACGAGGCTAATGGCCCCCAAGGGGCTCTCCAGGCCTCTTCCCTCGTGCAGCTCTCTAGCCTGACTAAACACTTCAAGTCTCTCAACCAAGGGACCACAGCACATCGTCTTTATTTAGCAGGTCCTCTTGCCAGTTTCTGGACTTTCTCCAGCTAGGGGCAGGGGTGGCTGGATTAGGGGACCTGCTACAGGGTGAGGAGCAGTGTAGTGGTTCCACAATTGGGATAGTAACCCATGGGGTCAGGGATGAGAAGGGATGAATACTCTTTGGTAGGCTGGGGACAGGGACAGGCTGGGCATGGGGGTGGCTCATCTCTGGAAAGCTCTGGGGCAACGCCACCAGGGTTTCCGTCATGGAGGCCTGGGCTAGGACGAGATGGGGGAGTCTGGGGACCCAGGCCAGGCCTGACCCTCTTGGGCTTAAGTCCCTCCTCCCCATGGAGATCAGAAATGGAAACGTCTTTGGCCCCAAGGCCAAGATCTCCAGGGCAAGAGTGGCCCTTGGGAGTATGTGCACCTTCTGTAAGATATGGCCCTTCAGACAGCGGCAGTCTGACCATGTGCCCTCAGCCTTCTGTTTCAAGGCCCAAGAACCCAGTCCCTGTGCTCCTTCTCCAGAGGGCTCCTTATGCAACCCTTTCTGATTTGGGGACGTGTCCTCGAGCCTGCCTCAACACTGATCATCTGCCTCCCCAAAGCCAGGTGGTGACAGCCCATTTAGCCATCTCTCTAAGCCCTCTGCCCACCTCTCTCCTCTCCTCTCCCTCTTCCCTATCTCCGCTCTCTCCCGCCACTCATTCTGCACCCCCTTCCTATACCTCATGGCCTAGGGTGCTGGGGCACAGCTTAACCGGGGCCCTGACCTAGCCGCAACTGCGTACACCTCATGTCCCAGCTGGGCCCTTCCCTGTGGCGGCCCCACGTGGGATAAGGTGCGCTGGAGCGGGAGGAGGGCCGCTGTGTCGTCTGCCGTTGCCTGCAGGGGTGTGGGCAGGAGGGAATTAAGGATCGTGGCAACAAAAGGAATGCGGAGGGGGGAAAGAGCTTCTCCCCTCTGTGCCCCCCAACATTCCCTGAAGAGCCAAGGCTGGGTGAGCAGCCTCCTTCCTTGGGGTCAGGGCTCTCAGTGGTGGTGGGCATTTCCACCCCCCACTACCCCCTTTTTTTTTTGGCTAAGCCCCATAGATGGGGGCCTGGGAGGGGGGCACCTGCTGCTCCTGCCTTTTTCTCCTGGATGAGTTTTGCAGCTCCCTGGGGCCCTCTGGCCGTTCTGTTGGAGCTGCTTTTGGAGCGGGGGTTGGTAGGGGGCGATGTGTGATTGCCCCGTTTCCCCCACCCCCCACCTGGTCCTACACCTCCCATGGGAGGGGCCCCCTCCCCCTCCCCCTGGGGGGGGCGCTGGAGCTGATGTCGGTGTGTGGTGGAGGTCTGATCTCCCTCCTTGCTGTCACTCTTCCCGAGTCAGGCCCTCGTCTAGGGCAGGCAGTGCCTCCAGGCCCGGTCCCCCACCACCCTGGCCGCTGGAGAAGGACACCATGGTATGGAGGAGCATGAGAACAAGGACGTAGAGCCGGATCCTGCTGGGACTGAGGCGGGAGCCCCCAGAGACCGGCAGCAGGGAGGGATTGTGGCTGAGGTGGCCTGGGGGGTCGTGGCGGGGGTGGTAGTGGGGGTACTGTTGGTGGTAGTGGTGGAAGTAAGAGTGGTGGAATTGCTGGTGGTGGGTTTTAGGGGCTTCAGACTCCTTGAACTTCTTCTTCTCCGACTCACAGGAGACCCACTGCACGTCACAGCACTTGGTTTCCGGCCGCTTTGGCGAAGGATCCAGCAACCCTGCCAATGGATAAGCAAGGCGGGGTGGGGTGCTAAGGGGGCTGCTGGCTATGTCCTTCTGAGAGAGGTGATTGTCAAAGCTGGGGCTGCTCTGGTAGTCCTGCCCCAGACTCTTCCCCCTGCCCCTTAGCACCGTCCCTTTCTGGACACATCTTCCAGGGACCCCAGACAGTTTTTCTGGGGTAACTCCCTGGCCAGGTATGTTTTGGATACAGATGGCCACTCTGCTCTCTCCCCCTATTCCACTTTGCCCCATCCCAACCTGGGGCCTCACTACCTACTCCGGCAGCCACTAACCTTCTCCTGACCCAACTTCCCTGTTGCCCTCCCTGCTCCCACAGCCCCGACCTGGTGCCTGCTCTGGGCCCCTGGCCTCCTCCCTCCTCCCAGGGCCCTGCCTTTACCTGTACAGATAAAGCCAGGGAGCCCTCCGTACACCATTTCCTCATTGTCAGGGAGGATAAAGGGGCACCGGGTCTGCACCTCCAGGCAGTATTGCTTGCAGGGCACCCAGCGCTGGCATTCCTGCTGGGTCACGCTGAAGTATTCTGAGCACAGCCAGGCCTTGTAGACAGCCTGTAGGGAGAGGAAAAAGCATCAGCCCAGGCGCCAGCCCCTTTCCGCTTCAGAGGAGAGGGATGAGGAGGGGTGTACCTGTACTCTATAGGGGGAGGGCACGGTGTGCTCACCAGCCCACCCTCAGGATCCAGGGGGTGGGGAAGAAGGGTTTGGGTCAAGACCACTACCTCCTACCCTAAAATCTCCCATTTCGTAGCCAGAACTCCCAAGCCCCCAATCCGCAGTCATCCAAGACTTTGAATTTGTTCGTTGGTAAAATCACAAAATGACTCCTATATCAGAGCTGGAAGAGGCCCATCCAACCATACCATTTTATAGCTGGTCCCGCGAGATGTCCTGACTTGTCTGAGGTCACCTGTATTGAGGTAAATGTCACTTCCATTCAATTCAGCAAACATTTCTTTGGCTGATGGTGTTAAGTTTCTAAACTCAAGAAAAGAGATGGAGAGGATAATCTTTGCTTTACCTCATTAGGGTGTTGTGTAGATCAAATAATATGACACATATGAAAATGTTTTGTAAATTCTATAGTGCAATACAAATGTGAGGGGTTATTTTTAATAAAAACAGGAATCTGCCTTACCAAGCACCACATGTGCCTTCAAGCTCTACTTAACCCATGCTCTGTCCTGTTGGCGTCCGCCCTGGAGTGGAGCAGACACCACATTTCATTTGGAAACTTTGCTTGGCCGTTTCACTTCGTGGGTATACTTCCTGCCCCTCATCTAGCCCACTTCCACCAGGCACTTGGTCCTGGCTAAGAAAGGTTCCCTGCTCTATACTCTTTGGCTATCATCAAGACCAGAGTTCCTCAACGGCGACACTACTGACATTTTGGACTGGATGATTCTTTGTAGTGGGGGCTGTCCTGTGCATTATAGAATATTGAGAAGCATTTCTCGCCGCTACCCAGTAGTTGCCAGTTGCATCCTCCCCCTCCTCATTGTGACAACCAAGAAATGTCTCTGGCCATTGCCAAATATCCCCTGGGTGGGGGGCAAAATCATCTCCCATTGAGAACCAGTGATCTAACTCCTTGCTACTGAAAGTGTGGACCTGGACCAGCAGCATCGCCATCACTTGGAGCTTGTGAAAAGTGCATAATCCCAGGCCCTGCCCCAGACTTGACAAGTCACACCTGCATTTTAACAGGATGCCCAGAGCCCTGCCCACATCCATTCTTCATATTTTCAGGGGCACCTTCCCATAGTTGCTCCTTGTAGCGATGGTTCTCCGACTTCAGTGTGCCTCAGAATCCGCTGGGACACTCGTTAAAAAGGCAGATGGCCCCCTCCAATTCAGCTTCAAGAGGACCGAGGTGGGCTCAGGAATCTGCCTTTGGAGCAAGGGTCCAGGTCATTCTGCGGCCAGAGGCCTTTCAACCACACTCTGAGCAACGTGGTCAGAGCTTCTTACACAGACTTTAAACATTTACACTCAAATACAAATAACTCCACGGTGAACATGGACTTGGGCAATGTAATCCCACACTGGCCTTTTCCAAAGTGGGGGCAGGGGCGTGGTGATGGGTGGTAGTGGGTTGTGGTGCAAGTTACCCCCCTGAGGAACACAGATTTGATACCATTTTCTATATTATAAGAGGAGTTAAACCACTGGCCACTGGCGTGAAGCAAATAGAAAAGCCGGAAAAGATTTCAGTGAGGGTATGAGTTGAGCTGGGGGAGTTCCCTGGTGGTCCAGCGGTTAGGAATCCACCTTCCAATGCAGGGGGCGTAGGTTCGATTCCTGGTCGGGGAACTAAGATCCCACATGCTGTGGGGCAACTAAGCCTGAGGGCCGCAACTACCAAGCCCACGTGCTCTGGAGCCCAGGCGCCACAACTAGAGAGAAGCCTGCATGTTGCAACGAAGAGCCCGCACACCACAACGAAAGATTCCGCGTGCCACAACTAAGGCCCGAGACGGCCAAAAATAAATAAATAAATATTTTTAAAAAAAGAGTCGAGTTGGGACTCAAGGTAGGATTTTAGATGGCACGGGCAGAGATGAGACAAAAGGGCGTTCTGGACCGAGGCAACAGCTTAAGCAAAGGTACAGATGTGAGCACATGCGTGGTGTGCTAAAAGAATGGAGAACGGTTTCATCTGAATGAAGTGCAAAGGATACCAATCTCCCGTGGATGGACATTTATTTCCAGGTTTCCACTATCACAGACAATGCTTTGGTGAGCAGGTCTGTACACACCTCTCTTGAACACTTGTGTTACATTTTATTTATATAAACTCAAGAGTGAAATTATTGGGATAAAAGGTATGTGCAATGGAGTGAGAAGGGAGTGGAAGGAGGTGGAAAGGAACAAGTAAAGGTAAGAGGCAGGGGAAGAGGGAGCTAGAGGGGTAGGAGAGGGGCTCAGGGGTTGGATGGAGTGGCAGTGGAGTCCAGGGGCACAAGGGAGGAGGGGAGGAAGAAAGAGAGGGTAAGAAAGAGTAGGGACTTGGAAGGTAAGAAATGGTGGTTATAGCAGGGGTAGGAAAAAACAGCACTGGGGAGGAAGCAGGGGAATAAGAGATGGAGGGTGTAAGGGAGGTAAAGAGGTACAGTGAGGGTGAGAGAAGATGAAGGCTAAGAAAGAGTAGGGGATAACAGGGTGGGGGACAGGAGACGTGGAAGATGGGCTGTGAAGAGGAGGGGTAAGGAAGACGGAGGAAGAAAGAGGAGGGTTCGAGAGCCAGCAGGGGAATAAAGGGGGGTAAAGAAGATGGGAACAGAGGAAGGCCAAGATAAGAAAGAGGGATAAGACAGCAAAAGGAGATGGGGGAGACAGAAAGAAAAGTAAGACAGGAAACAAAAGGATATCCTTAACGCTAAGGGCCCCAGTACCTTGGAGACTCCCCCCGCCCTCCATCTTGTGGGTCCCAGGGCGCCAAGAGGCAGCTCTGTCCACAGCCTCTGCCCCAACCTCTGCAGCCTGGACCCAGAGTCCACCTCCACCCTCACCCTGAATTGTGTGGAACAGCCCAGTCCTCCACTGCTGGGGTTCAGAGGCCCCTGCGCGATTCTCCCTGGGCTCTTTCGGTTTAATATTCCTGCTCCCAGGTGAGGCTGCAGTGGAGGGCCAGCTCTCCTCCTCCCAGGCAACTGCAATTAGCCTAATAGCAGGCGCTGGTGGCCGGGCACTCCCCGCCTCTGCTCTGGGAGAGAGAGAGGGAGTTGAGGGAGGCAGGGCTGGGAGAGGGGTGACCTGACAGTGGGAGGGAGGCCTTTCTCCTTAGCTAGACGACCCTCCCTCAAGCCCCAGGCCCCAGAGTCACCATGGCGAGCAGGTTGCCTGAGGAGGACACCAGGTCTGTGGGTGGCAAGACAGGAAAAGGCAAGGAACTAGTGAGAGGAATGGAGGAAGTAGAGTGACACGGGGCTGAGAGGTAATCCAATTCCTTAGCCCCACATATGGCCAGCTGAGGTCATTGCTGGCCCATATGCTTTAAAAAGGGGCTGGGGTCCTTCTCAGATGAAAAGTCTGGCTCTCAGGGCTACCACCTGGACGGCAAGCCTGCCTTAGTCTCCGTAGCCCTCTTCCCTAGGCAGGCCTAAGTCACTTGCCCCGTCTCATCAGTGTTAGGACTGAGCCAGAGGGGACCGGGTTGCTTGGGCAGTTGCAGGGGACGTGGGCACTCATCCACAAGGATGGGGAAGAGCCAGGAGAGCTGCGTTCGGAGAGCTGTGGGGCTTGCTGGAGGCGGGGCATGCAGGGCAAAGGAAGAAATGTCTCAGAACCAGACAACAGTCGGTTGGGAGACCCTCGGAGGTCTTTTGCTCTAGTTGCTCAATTCTGGCTGCATATTAGAATCACTCAGAGAGTCTTTTTTATTTTTTCCCCAGGTATCTTGCTATTTTATTTTTAACTAGTTTTTTTTAACATCTTTATTGAAGTATAATTGCTTTACAATGGTGTGTTAGTTTCTGCTTTATAACAAAGTGAATCAGTTATACATATACATATGTTCCCATATCTCTTCCCTCTTTTTTTATTTATTTTTTATTTCTTATTTTTGTTTACATCTTTATTGGAGTATAATTGCTTTACAATGGTGTGTTAGTTTCTGCTTTATAACAAAGTGAATCAGTTATACATATACATATGTCCCCATATCTCTGCCCTCTTGCGTCTCCCTCCCTCCCACCCTCCCTGTCCCACCCCTCTAGGTGGTCACAAAGCACCGAGCTGATCTCCCTGTGCTATGCAGCTGCTTCCCACTAGCTATCTATTTTACGTTTGGTAGTGTATGTATGTCCATGCCACTCTCTCAGTTCATCCCAGCTTACCCTTCCCCCTCCCCATATCCTCAAGTCCGTTCTCTAGTAGGTCTGTGTCTTTATTCTTGTCTTACCCCTAGGTTCTTCATGACATTTTTTCCCCTTAGATTCCATATATATGTGTTAGCATATGGTATTTGTCTTTCTCTTTCTGACTTACTTCACTCTGTATGACAGACTCTAGGTCCATCCACCTCACTACAAATAGCTCAATTTCGTTTCTTTTTATGGCTGAGTAATATTCCATTGTATATATGTGCCACATCTTCTTTATCCGTTCATCCGATGATGGACACTGAGGTTGCTTCCATATCCTGGCTATTGTAAATAGAGCTGCAATGAACATTTTGGTCCATGACTCTTTTTGAATTATGGTTTTCAGAGAGTCTTTTAAAAACGCTTCTGCTTGGCCCACACTGCACTCCAGACCAAGTCAGTCAGAATCCTTGTAGGTGGGGCCCACACATCTAGAGTTTTTCAAAACACCTCAGTTAATTTTAATACGCAGAGAACTTAGCCCTGCTTCATTTTATAGCTGAGGAAACTGAGGCCCAGAAAAGGGGTGGGGGAAGGACTTCTCTACAGTCACATAAAGTAGTGGCAGAGGGAGGAACTTGAAACCCAGTTTCTCGACTCTAACTGCAGGGTTCTTCCTACTGGACCATCCTACCAGTGACTGCATTCCAAACTCAGGGGGCAGGACACATTAGCGTGGGGAGGGGAGGAGAGCTGAGGAGAACCAGGCCTGCTCTTGGCTTTCAGGCTCTTCAAACTCCAGCCCTGGCAGGAAAGCCTTCTTCATCATGCCCTGTCCTCTGAGCTTAACCATCCTGGACCCTCAAGGTAGCAGCAGATGATGGGTGGGGTGAAAAGCCTTGACCTGACAGTGCCCTCCTTTCCCTACAGAATCCCCTTCCCCACCTCCAGCAGGCCACCGCTGGGCTCAATCAAGTTCTGGCTGCTACAGCCAAGTTGCTATGGGAACTGGGAGGGGAAGGAAGCAGGGAGTAACTAGAGGGAACACCAATTAACCCAAAAAGGAAGCTGAGAAGGCTATCCCACCCCTCCTCCCGGCTGGGCTGTTAAACCACTCTTTTTTTTGTTTTTGTATAATGTCTTTTTTTAAAAAAAATATTTACTGGGGCTTCCCTGGTGGCGCAGTGGTCGAGAGTCCGCCTGCCAAGGCAGGGGACACGGGTTCGTGCCCCGGTCTGGGAAGATCACACATGCCGCGGAGCGGCTGGGCCCGTGAGCCATGGCCGCTGAGCCCGCGCGTCCGGAGCCTGTGTTCCGCAACGGGGGAGGCCACAGCAGTGAGAGGCCCACGTACCGCAAAAAAAAAAAAAAAAAAAAAAAAATTACTGATTGATTGATTGATTGATTTTGGCTGCATCAGGTCTTAGTTGCGGCACGCGGGATCTTTAGTTGCAGTATGTGGGCTTCTTAGTTGCAGCGTGCCTGCGGGATCTAGTTCCCCGACCAGGGATCGAACCCGGGCCTCCTGCACTGGGAGCAGGGAGTCTTACCCACCGGACCACTAGGGAAGTCCCTTAAACCACTCTTGAAATGGGAGCAGGTAAGACGAGGGGGGATCCCCACCCATCCTGGGCTCTGCAGCTGCTAGTTTAGGGAGGAGTGGGAGGACCTGGAGAGCCTTACCTTCCTGCTCCCTGGCTTGCAGCCCTGGCGGGCATTCTCATCCCTACGCTCCTCTGGGGAGAAGCGTGTGACTTCTCCTGGCCCCCAGGGTGCTACGGGAATGCATACAAGTGCGTACCTACAAACACAGCCCACAGCCAAGACTCAGGGCCAGAGGGTTTAGGAAGAGGAGGCCATCCTGGGCTCCTCGGTTAGGGGGCGGGAAAACCCTCCAGAGAGGAGAGCTTCAGTTCCTGCCAACCAGGAAGTTGGCAGTTTCCTTCTTGGATTCCAGCTTGCTTCCCTCCCTAGGGCCTATTTCCCCATCCAAATCCTCCCTACAGACCTCTTCATCGCTCTTTGCTTTCCTAAGGCACTCCTGGGACACTTGGCCATGAGCTGCAGCTGCAGAGACCGTGGAGGCAGAGTGGCAATCTGGGCTGGGCTTGGGAATGAAACCCACTGTCCACAGCACATAAATAACCACCCTGCCCCTGGAATTCACCTAGGTGGAAACTGAGGCTCAGAAAAGGGATTTGGTTCAGCCAAGTCAGAAACATGCAAGAAATCAACTATAAAGCCAGGATGAGAAGGGAGGTACTCTGGTGACTAATCCCGTGTCTCTTTGTGCTGCATCCATCAATACACATAGCATTGTGTGAAGGACCTCCTTGGGCAGGTCTGAAAAGAGCCACACGCTCCTATTCCTGATTCTGGGCTTTCAGAAAGTTGGGTCAGAACAGGGTAAGGTCAAGGTCAATCTCTCCAACCCAGGGGAGGGAGATCTTGGACATATCTCTGGGAGTAGTTCCTTGGGATTGGCAGAGTCACACTGAGATGAGAGGCATTACAGGGCAAATGCAGGTGGATGACATGGCTTTACTTTAAGTGGCTGTAAAAATAAGCAACAGCTTTCCTGCTGCTGACAATGAGCAGTCATGAGTCAGAGTGGCCTGGCCTGGCCTGGAGGAAAGGCGGGGGAGATGGCTTGAGAGGTGGATAAGAACCCAGAGCCACTGCAGTTCCAGAGGGTCCGGTCACCTCCAAGTCTCTTAGGCCACCTGCTCCAAGGCCAGGGGCAGCCTGGTTAGTGGAGAAGTGGTGTCCCTAGTGCAGGAGCAGTTCTCTGAAGGAGCCTAGATGACCCATATCAATCAGGTGAGCAGAGGAGGCAGGTTCATGACCACTCGAGAATACGAAGGACTGTGAGAATCACAACTCCACCTCCCTATCTGCTGTTGGAATTTCCACTCCAGCGTCACTGCCACAAGCTAACCAGCTACTGACTGCACACCTCTCGTCACAGGGCGCACGCTCTCTCCTGGGGCAGCCCATATCTTCAGACAAGTCTCGCGGTTAAAGAAGTTCTTTCTCCTTCTGAGCTGAGATAATGCCTCTCTGTGGCATTGCTCATGGCTCCTCCTAGCTCTTCTGGGACCATAAACTTCCTGTCCCCATGCCAGCCCTGCAGTATGTATTTGTAAACTTCCCTGAATCAGGTCAGGTCTTCCCATTCATTTTTTCCTGCAATGATCAATTTCTGAACATGTTCAAGTGCCTGGCACTGGGCTGGGGAACTACATATGATAGAGATAGGGAAGACAAGATCGCTATCTTTAAGGAGCAGGAGAGACAACCTTGTGCGTCAATCATTAGAAGTCACTGCGATAAGCAGTATGTACTTGGTGCAATGATAGCATAAAGGGAGGAAGGATCAATGGTGTTTTGAGGGCTGAAGCACAGGAAAATACCTCCATGTGGGAGAGGCTGGAGTTGGGGCTTGGAAAAAATGGGTAGAAGTTCACTGGGTGGAATAGGGCAGGAATAAGTGCACTTAAAGCGAAGGAATAAGTAGGTATAAAGGCCTGGAGGTGTGAAACAGTGCCGGCTTCAGGCACTGTCGGTAGTTTAGCATAGTTAGAGGGTACAAAGGGGGCCATGATGGGAGATGAGGCTACGGAGGAAGGCCATGCCCATATTATGATATGTTCTGCATGCTGAGGAGGAGCCAGGCTTCATCCTATAGGCAACGGACAGCCTTCAGTGGATTTTAAATACCTGCTTTTTAAAAGATTGCTCATCACTTTTAAGTCAGTGATAAGTTAGTCCTATCACTGACTAACTTTTCAGACTTATGTTCTGAAAGTGTGGATGATGGCGCATAGGCATCAAGACTGGAGGTAGGGAGACCAGTTAGGAGCCTATTGCAACAATCTGAATGAGAGATGATGGGGATACCAGGTTTCTGGCTTGGGTGGCAGGATGAATAGTAGTTTCATTCATTAAAGAAGGGAAACCAGGAGGAGGAGTAGATTTGGGGGTGAAGAAGATGAATTCAGTTTTTGGTCATGCTGACTTTGAAATATAGGTCAGTATATACTAGGCGAGGTAGAAATGTCAAGGAGGCAGTTGGGCACAATGGTCTGAGCTCAGAAGGAGGGTCTGGGCTAGAAATAAAGGTTTGGGAGCCATCAAGGGTTAAGGAGTTAATCATCAGGAACATAGTAGGACTATACTTTTCCACACCCTTTGACATTAGGTATGGCCATAAGACTTGCTTTGGCCAGTGAAATGTGAGTTGAAGTGACATGGATCCCTTCTGGGGAAAAGCTTTAAGAGCTGGAGTACCATCTGCCTCTGCTGCTGACTGTGGAAGCGGTGTTGAAATGGACCTTTTGCCAGCCTGGGTCTCTTGGTGACTATCATGAACAGATGCTCCCTGCTGACCTATTTTGGACATGTATTATGAGCAAGAAATAACTGTTTGTCGTGCTAAGCCTCTGATATTCGGGAACTGTTTGCTACTACAGCGTAACCTGGCTCACTCTGACTGATAGAGCAATAGTGGCAGCCAAGGAAGTAGAGGATATTGCCTAGGGAAAATTAACGCACAGAGAAAAGGACCAACAATGGATCCCTGGAAAACACTAACATTTAAGGGGCAGGTAGAAGAAGGGAATCTGATGAAGATGGGGGAGTGGTTTAAGAGCTTGGAGAAGAAACAGAAGAGAGTGGCATTCTATAAATTAGGGGAGGAGAGTTTCAAAGAATAAGAGTGGTCAGCAGATGAGGACATGCTGGCAGTCGCATCATGGTGAGATCGGTTTCAGTGGAGCAGTGGGGGCAGAAACCAAATTGAAGCCAATTTAAAAGGGAATGTGAGGGAAGAAAAATTGAGAGAGCTATGTGTAGACTACTCTTCCAAGAAGCCAAACTAGTTTTTCAACTGTTTTTTGGGATGTGGTTTCCAGTTCTCTGTTCTACCCTGGTTGTTCCTATTCAGACAAGTTCCTATTTTTCTATGTCCCTTGCAACTGAATGCAATCCCCAGACAGAGTTTATCAACACAGAGTCAAGGAGAAGTATCAGCCCTCCTATCCTAGAAGCTCTGTTTCTGTTAATGCAGCCTAAGACCACATTTGCTCTCTGGGAGACTGTATTGTATTCTTTTGGTAATTCAGTGGAGATGGAGAGGGGAATTTCGGCCTGGAGTGTGGGATCAAAGACACAGCCTAGATCAAAGTCCCTGGAAGGAGCTCAAGCCTTCTGGCAAGACATCTGCATGAATTAAACATCCTTGAGACGGTAGGCTCCCTGAGGACAGGGACTGTGTCTTATCTGTGTATTTCCCTCAGGACTTCACATGGAATTAGGTATACAGAAGAGATGCCTGCTAAGTACTTGAAATCCAAGCGCTTGTAAACCAAGCCTCCAGCAACTAGCCCAGACTGGAGTAAGGTGGAGATCTCCAAGAAAAGGGTGGAAGTAATGGGTTATGTAACGTGTTGCATGAATCTTACAGCTTTGATGGAGAAATTGGGGATGCATTAGCAAAAAAACAAAAAAGAAAAAAATCATAGAAAACTAAGCAAACAGAAAAAAGAGAGGCAATTATTAACTCCAGGAAAACAAGTTGGCCAAGGAAGAAAATGTAATCACAGTATTCTACATGACTCAGCTGTGAACAATATTTATAATCCTTATAATGTAAATATGGAATACTGTTAACACCAGAAATTGTGATATGACAATATTGGATATATGAGGGGAGTGCACATACGGTGCTGCTGGTAGTAAGAGAGCTAAATCCCACTCTAAAAAAATAAATAGGCAGTACATATTTAAATCAGAAAAAAAAAATAAAGAAATGACAGCATTGGTATATCATTTAGAGATGTGTGGAGGTAAATATTAGAAGAAACAGCTAAGAGGTTTAGAAGTATTTGACTCTGAAGAGTGAAGCTTAGGGTTGGAGCAGAGGGCTTCTGTTTTAATTATAAGCAAGGAGCTCTATATCATTTAAAAGATATTACATTATATATCATTTAAAAGACAGATGCTACAAGAATATATATCGATAGATGGAATAGATATACATATGTGTATACATGTATATATATGTATATGTGTGTATCTTTGTGTGCACAAAGATATTTCAAACAGAAAAGTCAAGAAATAGCAGTATCGGCACACCATTAAAAATGTGACAATAAATACCAGAAGAAAAAGCTAACAGAGCTTCAAGTGTTTAACTCTGAAGAGTGACTATATATATGTAGCTTATATGTCTTTTAAAATTATGAACATATATTACTTTGATAAAATGAAAATAAAATAAATATATAAACTGATATGCAGCCATGAACCTCAAAAACAACAAAACAAAATCCCTAAGACTTGACCTGACCAACCTTGCCAGACTCAGCCAAAAAACCCCAGGCCCTACTGCGCAGTCATGGATCGTCTACTTCATCACCGCTGTCTGGGGCATGGGCTTAGGTCAGGTCAGCTTAACAGGCCAGCGGAATTAATGAGCGGCCCCATAGCCAAAGAGAACTCATATGAGAGGAGGGGAACTCTGAGGGCCTCTGTGCCCAACAGCTGTGCAGGCCACCCACCACAGAAATGGTGCCAGTGTGACATGACAACCATGGCTTCATTTGAGTTGCACACAAATGTGTCTGGCATAAAATCCCGCTGCCCCCCTCCCAGGGGGTACACACTGTTAGTCTGGGCCCAGGCCCAGGTAGAAATCTCCAGCTCCCTGCAGGGATCATTGTGAAACCAGCTCCTTGCCCCTACCTTGCTTCTGTCCCCAAACACAGTACCTTGCTAAACAGATGAGAGGCTGGGGAGAGACCTAATAAAAGGACCTGTTAGTTGTGCTTGGTCTCTGGGGGTGAGGTAAATCAAGGCTTTGGAGTCCTTCCATCTCTGGCTCTTCCCTCCCCTACCTGAGCATATCTCTGTGCCCTCATTCACTAGAATCTCTCCAGTTGCCTTCTGGCTCCTAACCTTCCACCTCCACACTAGACACTTCACCTGCTTCTCCCAAATTTCGTGCAGCAACGAAAACCCAATGCAGCCAAAAATAAATTTAATTTAAAAAAAAAAGCTCGTCCAAGGCCACACAGCCAATAATAATATATGGTGGCTACCATTTTCCGAGCACTTTCCATCTCACAGGCACTGTGCTCTTAAGAGATTAGCATGTTATATGTCATTGAAGCCTAATAACGACCCTATTTCTGAGTTTTGAATTCAAAGAAAATGAGGTTCCAAGAGAGATGAAAGGTCTCAACAACTGTTTTATGGAGAACACAGATTTCAAGCTGGAATGTGAGGTCAAGTTTCCCTGGGCTTCGGTTCCCAAGCTTATACACCATATTGCCCCTAGGATGGTCCCTCCATTTCACTATCACCATTGAAGTGATTAGCTTGTTACTTAAACAAATCTTTTTGATGGAATTTCAAGTCAAGTTGGGGAGAGATTTCTAGGACTGGATGGGAGAGTGATTTTCTAAAATCAGTGTATTCAGCTCATTCCCAATATGAGTAAAGTTTTCTTTGTAAGGGAGTGTCGGGGGAAGAATACTTGGGTACTAGGGGCTACAAATGACCACTTCCATTCCCCCATCAAAGCACTCCCTTTCCTCTTTCCTCTAAATGCATGCGTGTGCGCATGCATGGGAGCACAAACACACACACACACCCTGGGAGTGTCGAAAAGAGGCAACTGTTCCTGCTCTGATCTTTGGCAACCTGTGATGGGAAGGCAGCTCTCTCCTTGTACAAAGGTCTTCTTGCCTTTGGACATGAATTCTCCTGTTCCAGGTCTTGTCACGTAGGGGCTCCTGGAACTGCCTTGCCCTGGAAGACTCCAATACTAGAGTCCATTCCTTCAGAAAGGTTTCAGGGGCAGCCACAACACTCTACCTAATTGCTCCTTCTCCCCAGCTTGCTCCATAAATGTTCTTCATCGAAAAGCCTTTGCTCCAGTCAGGTGGAGAGTTAGCCAGAGCTGGGTTCAGATTCTGGCTCTGCCACTAACTGGCTGTATGAACTTGGACAAGTCATCTGTAAGGAGGTAGGGACTCAGTCACTAATTTGCTGTGTGACTGTAAGCAAGGTACTCTCCCTCTCTGAGTCTGAATTTGGATCCAAGAAGATGGTCCCTAGGGAGGCAGCAGGCATGGGGAGAAGACAGGCTCAAACATCTTTAACCTCAAACATTTCTGTGGTCAAATCCCAGGTTTGCTCTCACCAGTTATGAAAACTCAAACAAGTTACTTAAATTCCCTGATCTATACTTTCCCTATCTGCAAAATGGAGATAATAAAAGCACATATCCATAACCTTTCCGTAAATGATGTCTGTAAAGCAACTAGCACAAAGCTTTACCTATAGTAAAATTACACTGGTACAGATTGGGTACCCTGGATTTGACCTAGATTCAAATCCCAGCTCCAACTCTTATTAGCTGGATGACCTTGAGCCAGTTACTTAACCTCTCTGAGCCTGTTTTCTCCTAAGTAAAATGGGGATAAATATATATACACTTCACAAGACAGATGTAAGAATTAAGTGAGATAAAGTATATAAAAAGTGCCTGGGATAATTCCTTTCCTTCCCACGCCCTCCTTTCAAGCTCTAAGATGCAAATAATAAATGGAAAAAAACACAACTGCCACAAATGTAATCAGAAAAAAATCATTAATACATACAAGTCAATAACAAAAACACAAGACATGGACAGACAATTCATAAAACAGGCAATACAAATGACCCATAAACAAGAAAAGCAAAATTTGACCTAAGGAATGCAAATTACAAGCCAATGCTATAACACTTTTCGGCTACAAATTAGTAAAGTTTAAAAAATATGATAATCAATATTAGACAAGGGTGGTAAATTAGTCTCACATTTTTGGCGAGGGTATAAACTAGAAGCAGCCTTCTGGAAAGAAATTTGGTAAGAAAGAAATTTGTATGTCAAAAGCCTTAGAAAGGTTAATACTCTTTGATTCTGTAAGACTAGTTCCAAATGTTCGTCCTGAAGAATTAATGTATATGCTTCCATTTGTATGCAAAACAAGGGAAAGAAAAAGTCATTTTGTGTGCAAATGTTGATGTAAGCTCAGAGAGGGATGGAAGGATACACACCAAATCGTTAACATCAGTGACCTCAGGGCAGTGGGACTGTGGGGGGAGGGAACAGGAAGATTACTAAGTGGAATACAGAGGTTTCTTTATAAACCTCTGTATTGTTAGATTTGGTACAATGAAGGTGCATTATTTTGTGATTTAAGAAACTCAGCAAAGTAGAGAAATAAGAAAAAAATGATTGAGATACTATTTATTAAAAAAAAGGAATCACAGACCTGACAAAGATTTATGGACAAAGATATCCATCACAGCTTTATTTACAATAGTAAAAGTTGAAAGTAAATATCCAACAATAGGGTACTAGGTAACTAAATTGCACTAAATTCATGGGATGGGATATTGCATGCTCATCAGGAATGATGTTTGTGGGAAGTCCCTGGCGGTCCAGTGGTTAGAACTCCACGCTTTCACTACCAAGGGCCCAGGTTCAATCCCTGCTAGGGGAACTAATTCTGCAAGCCATGCGGCACAGCCAAAAAAAAAAGAGGTTTGTGAATATCTAATTACATGGAAAGATATTCAGTATAACTTTAGCAATAAGTTAAAAAGAGCAGGGTAAAAAACCTGGATGATTTCAACTATGTAAAAATATATAGTCACATCTATTAGGGTGGCTATTATCAAAAAAAAAAAGGAAAAGTATAAATGTTGATGAGAATGTGGAGAAATTGGAACCCTGTGCATTGCTCGTAAGAATATAAAATGGTGCAGCGCTGTAGAGAACACTATGGAGGTTCCTCAGAAAGTTAAATATAGAATTACCACATGATCCAGCAAGTCCATATCCGGGTATCTAACCAAAAGAATTGAAAGCAGGGATTCAAACAGATACTTGTATACCAATGTTCATAACAACATTATTCACAATGGCCAAAATGTGGAAGGAAATGAAAATATAGGTCCACACAAAAACCCGTCTATGAACGTTCATAGCAGCTTTATTCATAATTGTTCAAAGGGGGAACCAACCCAAGTGTCCATAGAGATGAATGAATTTAAAAAATGTGGTACATCCAGACAACGGAATATTATTCACCCATAAAAAAGAATGAAGTACTGATACATGCCAAGATCCTCCTGAGATTGTGACAGAGGATGGGCGTGAGGAAAGGAGGTGTCTGCTCCCTCCTTTCTCTACAGGCTCTACCAAGGAGATGGGAGGAGCTGGGCTCCTCTTGCCTGGAAGGAGGGTATCTGTTAGATTCTCAGCCCCAATCTGCTGGAAGGATCAACCGGGGCAGGAGAGGAGTAGGTCTCCTAGACAGACCTAGTGCAGGCCTGAGCCCTGCCCAGCAGCTGCTGGGAGAGCTGGGAGGGGAAACCGTGAGACCGTATCACCCCAGAGCCTGTGAAGGCCTGGCTTGGCCTTTGGACACCCAGTTCCCATGCCAGGCTTTTGGTGAGCCCTGGCCTGGGATGGCGAGGCTTCTCTTGGAGGTAGAAGGAAGTGCCAACTCACCAAGCTCTGCCCGGAGAAGGACGAGTGGTGGTGGTGGGTGTTACCATTGTTTCCAGTCTTTGTATTTGGTTTCCAGCAGATAGCATGGCTACCTGGCTGATCTGTGAAAGGTGAGCATATCTGCTTAGTGTCGAACTCAACTAAAACTTCCAACCAGGTTAATCCTTCAGAGCTATTTGAGACTCAGAATCTTTTAAAAATACCTTTTTTTTCCAATTGCCAAAAAGGAGACTGGGGTATTGAACAAGGAGGATGTTGGTGGGTCCCCACTTTGGATCTGAGCTACTCCAGGGGGTCCCTACAAGTTGCCAGTAGGTGCTGCTGGATTTCCCTTGCAGTTCATCAGCTTCTCACTCCAGCCTCTCAAGAGCCAGCTGGGCATTGCCTCTGACAGCTGGGGGAGTTTATCAAGATTTTCTTTATACATGTGTGCACTGGGGAAAGGACAGACAGACCTGGGTTTGTGTGGCAGTCCTCCCACCTTTTAGCTATGTGTCCTGGATAGGTCGGTCACTTTCCTTCACTGAACCTCAGTTGTCACATTTGTAAAAAGGGAATAATGAGAGTACCTGCCTGCTAGGACGACTATCAGGATTAAATGAGTTCACGGACACACATAAAGCCCCTGGCATCTCCCAGGCACTTGGAGGCTGGCAGTTTTCTTTTCCCCTTTCCCTTTGTCCTTTGGCACCAGCCTGCCTTCACCTTCTGGCCCAGAGACTTGTGGCTCAGGTTCCAGCTCCTTTTTCCAGAATCCATTCAAACAGGAGCTTTGGTCCTGGCAGCTCCTGTCACTCCATGGTAACCCCTTCCTTCACCAGGACCAGCTGCAACTCACCTGGTGCCCTTGCTCTCCTCTCTAAGCATGGCTGCTTGGCTCGAGGTATCAAAAATTCAGGCTTTTCTGAACACTCTCATATACCCAGGGAGAAAAGTCTGGTCCAGCATCCCTGCACACACCCTGGTCTGTGCGCCTGTAACCACAGGAACACAACATACCTATTCCCCAGAGGCCTCCCGGCTCAGCATTGGAGAATGGTGCTCCTGGAGGCCCACATTTGTCTAAACCCCCTCAGAAGCTGCCCCTGGTTTTCCAGCAAACACCTGCAGCTGGAATCCACATGTGGCTGAGACGTGAGCTGGGGATGGGGGAGTAGGGGTGGGGGCAGGTCTGATGCCCAGTCTGCAAGGGCACAGGGCAGATAAACAGCCTCACAGGGTGGGAACATAAAAGAATTGCCCATAAAAGAACTGCCCTGAGGGAGAAGTTTTTCTAGGGCAAACTCCCACCCTCGAGCCTAAGGTGTCGTCCTACATATGCACCCACACACCGAAGGGTGGGTGTGCCCTTTCCCTGAGACACCGATGCCTGGGGAGGAGACCAACATGCACCCACATGGCTTAGAGGCACCCTCTCATGCTTGTAATGTGTTCGGAGATCCCTGACTCTCCTTTAACCTCAGCCGCACCCACTGTCTTCCCTTTCCTCACCCTTACCTCCACTGTGTTTAGCAGACTCTTCCAGTCAGACCATGAGAGTGGGTGGAAGGCTGCTGGGCTCCCTTCCTCCACTTAACTCCCCTCCGCCCCCACCTTCAGGAGATACCAGTTTATCCTTCATGGAGGTTCCCGTTGCTATGGTGACTATAGTAGTCAGGCACCAGCCTGTGGGAAGGATGGGAAGGCGCCATGAAGAAGACTGTGCCTTGTGTGTGTGTCTATGTGTCTAAGCATGTGTGCATTCACACACACACACACACACACACACGTCCACACTGAGTGGGGAGGAGAGAAGGCAGGAAGGAGAAAAAGAGCAGAGAGGGAGAAAGGGGACAGGAGAAGAGGGGACCAGAAGATGAAAGGGGGGCAGGAGGAGGGATGGGGATCAGAGAGGCGAAGTGTGAGAGGGGTGTGAGGGATGCGAGGGGTGAGGGGGCATGCAGGAGACAAGGGCAAGAGATGCAGTGCCGGGACGGGGGTTAGGGATGAGGCCAGAAGATGGTCAGGACTCGGGGTAAAGGTTGGTGGAGTATGAGGTAGAGGTGAGAGATGAGGGGAGTGGAGCTGGATGGGAGATGGGAGAGGGCTGGCCGTTAGAAGGGAGCAGGGAGGGGCGTGGGGGGAAGGGGAGGGGTGGGAGCAGGTGGGGGTAACTGTGGGGAGAAGTGGGCGTTGGAGGAGTGAGGTGTGGGTGCGGTTTGGGAAGGGTCTAGCAGAAGGTTGGGAAGCTTGTGGGGTCATTGGTATGTGGGGGTGTTGGCTGTGGGCCAAAATTGGGAGGAATATGGGGATTGGTAGTGGGGTGGGTCAGGGTAGGGGTGAGGGGATCCGGAGAGGTGTGGGCAGCGTGGGGCCACTTTCCCACTCTCACGTTTAAGCCCCTATACCCTGTCTGAGCTACAAACATTGCCTCTTCCGTCCCCGGCCCTTCCCAGAAGCCCGGTGCTCACGTTCATGGCCAGTGAGCTTCGGTGGATCTGGACGCCCCTCCTCAGGGGAGCCTTTGCCATGGTCCTGGGAGGCTGCTTCTTGACTGCCTCCCCCTTCCTCCACCCCCAAATGGGGACAAGGGTACTCTCTCTGCCCTCACGAACCCTGGGTCAGGGAGGCTGACTGTGGGGCACTGCTCCGTGCCTGAAAGCTTGGGTGACAACAGGGACCACTTGCCAACTTGGGGCTCCTGCCCTTTGCCCAGTGCCCCGAGCTTCCTGCTCTCGGCACCAGCGTTAGCCTGGGAATCCTGCTTGGCAGGAAAACTGTGGCAGGTGGGAGGAGAGAGGAAGGCAGCGAGGCAGAAACAGCTGCCAGCCGGAGTGGAGGAAGAGGTCCCCAACGGGTAAGGGCAGAAGGCGAGGTGCTGGCTCTGGCTGGGTGTGGGTGTTAGGCCTCCTTCCCTGGCCTTGCCCATCCAATGCTGCTGTTGCGGCAGCAGGCTCTGCTCACTGGCCTGAACTCTGAGCTGACACCGACCTCAGAGGTCAGCTGATCCAACCCGCTCTAGACTCCGGAGTCAGAGTCATCTCCACAGCATTTCCCCCAGGGTCTGTCTGAATCAGGCTAGACCTTTCCCCTGGGAGCAGGAACTCACCTCCTCTCAAGGCACTCTGTTCCCTCTTTGGAAGGAAAAAACTGTTAACTGAACAACTCTGATATGCCAGGCCTAGGTACTGTGCAGACTTCTCATTAATAATGAGCTCATAGGGCTGTTCTGATGAATTACCTCCATTTTACAGATGAGAAAAGTGAGGCTGAGAGAGCTGAAGTCCCTAGCTCAAGGTCACACAGGTAATACATAAAAAGGCTGGGCTTGAACCCAGGACTTTCTAACCATGAAGTCCCTCGAAGGTTAAGCAGGACATGCCTCTTGTTTTGCATCCTGACAACTCTTCTGAGGTCTGAAGTTGGAGACCACACCTTCCTGAGTCTCCTCTTCGTCAGGTGAAACAGCTCCTTCAACTCTGTCCAGGAGAACTTGAGTTTTAGCCTCCTCCTCAACTGCTCAGTGTGAGACCCAGAACCAAACACACAATATGCCAGGTGGGTGTGGGCCAGTCCCGAAGATAACAGAACTATCGCATCCTTCCTTGGCATTAACCTTTATGGTTGTGGCCCTATGGCTAGTGAGAACTGAGAACTGGCCTTCTATCCCTTCTTGGATCAGAGCTATGAGAGAAGAGGCCAGGGTTTTGTTCCCATCTCCACCACTGCCCCCCCACCCCCCATCAGACTATCCTCAATTTAGAGTAGGGAAGGGGCAGAGGTGGAGGAAGAGGCAATCAGAAACCAGGCGGGGTGTGGCAGGGCTGGGAGATGGAGAGGGCTGGGGGAGTGAGGGGGTGGTCCAGTAACCACAGGCAGGGCCAGAAGGGCTAAGCAGAGCAGGAGGCAAGGGCTGAGGGGATGCGTGCACAGGGAGGCAAGGGAGGGGTGGAGCGGGGCCCCAGGGGTTGGGAGAGGCCAGCGTGGGAACGGGCATTGACCTCCCTAAGTTATCATTGCCCTGCTGTGTGAGAGGAAGTCAGTCACACGTTAAGGAAATGTCACAGCTGGTACTAAACTGGGAGGTGTCACAGGCAGCAGTGAGGACAGGTATGATGTGTGGGGCCCTGTGTGGCCCGAAACAGGGGCAGATGTCGCAAAGGGAGAGAACAGGGTTTCTGGGGCTGCCCGGGAAAGATCTAACTGAAATACTGGGGACAGGCCCCCGGGGATGGGGGTCACCTGGCCTTGGAGCAAAGGCTCCAGGTTTGGTTTCCAGCAGCAGAGGAAGCCACCTCACCCTAGCCTGGGGCGGTGTGCTCTCCACCCTGGAGAAGCTTGGAGGATGTGGCATTATCTCCAAGGGATCCCATTTGGGGGAGGGGCTGGACAGCAGGGCTTGAAACTGGGGGGCAGGCTTGGGGATCTGCAAAAAAGGCCTGGGATAGAGGTGGGGCACTGGGGTGAAGACAGAGGGGCTGCAGGAAGGAGGAGAGCAGGGCCGTCTTTTCCTGTAGGGCCTGTAATACAGCTGGAATCCAGAGGCCTGTGGGTGTAGGCCTCAGTGAAGGGAGAGCATGTTGGAGAGGGTGGGAAAGACAGGAAGAAAGCTGTGGAGCTGACACTGCCCTTCTCCCAGCACAGCAGGCAGCAAGAGAGCAGGCGGAGTTCACTTGAGAGGGAGAGAGAGAGTGAGAGTGTGAAAGCAGCAAGGAGACAAAGGAGGGCAGGGAGGGCCCTGGCCATTGCAAACCTGATGAGAGGCCATGGCCAAAGCGTGAGCTTAGCATCGACGCCACGTGGGTTGGAGTCCTGGCACTCCTGCTCCTTAGCCGACTGGCCTTCGGGCAAACTGCTTGAGCCCCCTGCACCTCAGTTTCCCCATCTGTAAAATGGGGCCCATGATGCTGGTATTACCAGCCTCCCCAGGCAGTTGTGATCTCATAATACACGTGAAAGAGGCTACAAACCCTAAGCAGGACATCACTGCCAGGTGTTCTGTTATTCTTACAAAATACTATCAGCTACCTTTTCCCACTTCAATCTCACAAAAGACTCAGGATGTGGGCAGAGCCAGGATTATTATCCTTGTTTTACGAATGAGGAGACAAAAGCTTAGAGAAGTGAAGTGACGTGCCCAAGGTCACACTACGAACAAGTGGTAGAGATGATCAGGCCTCCTGAATCCAAGATATCAGTTGTCTTTCTCCTCCAACAAACTGCTTGGTAAAAATAATCAACATGAGGGATTATCATTTAGTGCCGGATCAGACAGAGCCTGAAGCCAACTATGACCTGGAGAAAACCCCATGGGAAAGTTGTAGCATGGTCTCTTTTTCATCCTGGAGATTGTGGGAAAGAAAAAGTCGGGGCCACGGGGTTGGAGGGAAGGCCACAAAAGGCAGACAGCCTTTTTTCTGTCTGCTAGTGGCCCGTGTCCCTCTGCTCGCACTGACATCAAGGGTGTGTGTCTCTATCTCTATATGACAAAATGTGTCCTTTTTCATGTGACAGTACTTCTGCCTGTGTGTCTCTGACCTCCTGGGGAGATGTGCATATGTATGACACCTTGTCTGCTTCTGTGGCACCGTTTGTGGGTGTTGACGACCTCTCTCTACCTCTGTGTGACTTTGCCCGGGGTGGTGGTGGTGCTGTTTGGCAGTGTGTGTGTGTCTATCTGTCTGTACACCTTTAAGAAGTGGAATATCTCATTTGGTAGTGTGAGTGAGGCAGTGAGTCAGCTGAGGCTGAGGGAGGCGGGAGGGAGACTGCTAGGTTACGAGAACAGGAAAAAGGAGAACGAGAAAGTGAAGTCAGGAGCAAGGAGCTACCCGTTTCCTCCCCGACCCCCTGCCCAAATCCCTAAGGAGCCCACCAAGAGCGTGGAACCGAGCAGAAGTCCGCAGGGGTCACGTCAGATGGAAAGGGGCACTTTCTGTCCCTCCCCAAAGCCTCGGAGGGAGACAAGCTAGGCTATGAGGCAACTGTCTCCCTCTCCAGCTCTCAGCCCCCAGCTTGAGGATGGGTGAGACCAGCACCCCACCTGGTCTCCTCTTCACTTGACCCTTTGACCTTGCTGTTCTCTTTCCTCTCAGAGGCAGGCCACCTGGCCAGGCTGCACAAACAGAGCAGTAGCACCATGTCCCAAATGTTTACAGCCCCCATACACCCACTGTCCAGAACGACCCTGCTCAGGGTCAAGAAGTTTCTCAACACTCAGCTCTGCCCTAGGCAGGCCCATTCTGCAGGGGCCCCGCCTCTCCTCTGGATGCCTGTCCCCAACAGCCAGTAAGCCAGCTTTCCCTCCACTGCCACCCCAGGGCACTGGGAAAGCACTGGAACTTCTGTAGTGCACCAGCCTCCAGTAGTCCTCCCACAAGCTGCTGTGCCCTGCTCCCAGCTCCTTCTCTTGTCAGGGGAGAGGAGCTGGCAGGTACATCCTTGGGAGAAAACAGGCACCCTGGGGCTCCACCTGCTTAGACTCTGACTAGCCACCTCAGGTCATATAAGGTCAACAGTGTGCTGTGCCCCATAACCAGGTGCCCCTCCTCTCACCCACTGGCAGGGGCCAAAGGGTCAGGGTTAGGTTGCCAAATAGTCTTCCCCCACCTTTGGCCTTCCCCCTGCACCAGCCAGTCCCAGGACTTTCCATTCCAGCCAAGGAAAGGAAAGGGGCACCGCTAGGTGAGGACGGGGGCTGGGGGAGCCAGAGCCCTCTTTCCATCCCTTTGCCAACCGAGGGAGCCCCCGG
This sequence comes from Phocoena phocoena, assembly GCF_963924675.1. NCBI lineage: Eukaryota > Metazoa > Chordata > Mammalia > Artiodactyla > Phocoenidae > Phocoena > Phocoena phocoena. Next base: position 58,904,104 of record NC_089240.1, on the reverse strand, counting down.
ACCCCTCCCTCCTCATGCGGGGGGCGGGGCGCGAGAAAGCCCCAGTCAGATGGTGCCCAAAGCCAGAATCAATAGAAGTTGGCCAGGTGGTTACCTGACTTGAATCCCTGAGGCCCTGCTTCCCGGGAGGGTCCCAAGGTAGCACTACCCGTGCCCCACTGAGAACGGTGGGGGTGATGGGGGGAGGTGAGGTGGGTAGAGGGGGAAACCACCTTTTTTCTCCCGGTCCCACCGCCACGGCTCCCGCCGCCGAAGCGGCAGCCGTTGTGGCCGCGGACGCCAGTCCCTACCTTACAGCCTTTCGTGCAGGACCGGATTGAGTACTCTTCTGCCTGTAAGTATTTATGCAGCACGAGGTCGAACTCGTCATATTTTTCCTGAGCATGTCGGTCGAGCCGCTGGTACGCCTCGATACAGTTGCTACACACCTCCCAGGCCCCGGAGCCCGGGCTAGCCACCAGGGCCAGCAGGTCCCCCAGCAGGGTGTCCAGGCTGCAGTCCAGGCTGTCGGGGCGGTCCATGCCCAGCAGCAAGTCCCAGACCGTGTAGGTGTCGCAAAAGGAAAGAGTGAAGTTCCGAAAGTGGCCTTTGAGCAAGTTTTTTTTGGCGGTGGGGAACTCGGCCGGGGCACGGGAAGGGGAGTCGGGGGGCCGTAGAGGGGGCGCTGGGGTGGTCGGTTCGAAAAGTCTCTGCAAAGATCGCAATTTGGTGCAAGCTGCGTCCAGCCCCGTGGGTTCTGGGACGCCGCCGCAGTCCGGCCCGGGACCGGCGGCGGGGGCGGCTTTGGTCAGGTTGCTGTATCGCGGGCCGCAGGTGCCTGGGGGCGCGCTGGGCTGGTCGGGCGGCTGCGGCGGCGGCGGCAGCACCGCGCGAGGAGGCACCGGCTGCAGCTCCCGGCCGGCCCCCCAGGGCGGCCGCATGGCGCTGCTCAGCTCCCTGGCCCGGGGCCGGGCCCCCGCGCACAGCCACAGATGGTCAGCGAGCAGCACGGTGAAGAAGAGCAGGGACGCCAGGGACAGTCGCCATCGCTGCGCCCGCTCGGAGTCGGCGCAAGGTTTGTCGCTCGGCCTGGGAGCCCAGCAGCAGCAGCAGCAGATAGTCAGCGCGGCGGCGTCTTTCCCGGGCCACATCCAAGCGCCCCTGAACATATTTCAGGGGGGTCCGGGCTGGAGGAAAAAGGCGGGCGCGAGGCCGGACGGCCGTCTCGGGCTGGCGGGCGGGCAAGCCGGCTGCGCGCCGCTCCGCGCTCCTCGGCGCCGTCCAGGCTCTACCTCGGGGGCTGCATGGCGAGGCAGGCCGGCCGGCCCGGGGCCCCGCTCAGGCCGGAGTGGCGGGGCGCTCTCGCGCCGTCCCCGCGCCCCTCCCGCGCTCCCTCGCTCGCCGCCCGGGCGCGGCCGCCCGGCCCGCTAGGCGCTGCCCGGCGTCCCGGCGGGGGGCGGTGCGGGGCACTGGGGCGGTGGCGGCTGCGGCGGCGGCGGCGCCGCACTCCTCATAGTGTCGGGCCGCTCAGCTGCCCCGGGCTCAGCGCCACTTCACTCCGCGCCGGCTGCCGCCCGGCTAGCACTCCGCTCCGGCCGTCTCGGCTCGGCGCAGCTCTGCGCCCCTCAGCGCCGCCGTGCGGGCCCGGCCGCCGCGCTCCGCTCCGCTCGCTCGCCCCGCGCCGCGCTGCTCAGCTCCCGCCCGCCCGTCCGCCCGCCCGCCGGCCGCCCGCTCTGCGCCGCTCCCAGCCTCGCTCGCGCCCTCCTAGGCCCGCCGGCCGGCCCTCTGCTCGGCCCTTCGGGCTTCGCTCGCGCTCTGGCCGTTGGCCGGGGCCGGTCCCGGGCCAGCTCCGCTCCGGCTCCGCGCCCGCCGCTCCCGGAGTTCCGGCTCGGGCGGGCCACCTGGCTCCCGGCGGCGCCACAGGCGCCGGACGCCGACGCGGGGCTTTACTTAGTGCGCCTCTCGCTTCCGCCTCGCGTTCGCACCGCTGTGGCGGCCGCCGAGCGGCACGGCCCCTTGGCTCCCGCTGGCCATGCCCCTCAGTCTGTCGCCATCTTCCGCTGTGCAGAGAACACCTTGAGAGCCCGTGTGCGAGTGTGTTTGGGGGGGAGTGGGGGCGGAGAAAGAGCCACGAAGAGGAGGAGGGAGCGGGACTGGGGCCCCGACTGCGCCTGCGCCTCAGGACTCCCCCCCCCCCCCCCCCAGCCGGCCGCAGCCTGTGCTGTTTGGGGATGTTTCCAGTCCACCCCCAACTCCATTCACTTCAGCGCCTCCGTTCATCCGCCCGCTCCCCGCGTGCACTCGCCGCACGCTGAGTCCCAGGCCCGGCGCTCCCCCTCCCCCGCTGACCCGGGAGCCCGCCTCCCTCCCTGAAGCAGCCGGTCGCTCCCCCTGAGGGCTAGGGGACTTCTGAGGGTGATTGTTAGAGGCAGAAGGAGGCACCTCCGTAGCGTCTCGCTGCCACCCTGGGTCGCCGCCCCCGTCCCCGTGACTAGGCGACGCTGGAGCCGGCTGCGGATCGGACCAGTCCAGTGTCCCTAACTCCGCTGTCGCCCTCACTGTCCTGCCCCAGGCCAAGGCGGCCCCTGGTGCTGAAGGACAGCTCCCGGCTTAGCTGCTGCAGAGGACAGAGCTTAGAGAGAGTCCTGGAGGGGGCAAGACAGTGGGCTAAGATGGGTAGTAGCGATGGGGTGTTGTTTCTGCCCTTAGTAAGATTTCTACCAGCCTCTCCCCCGTCCTAGCTTCCTGGCTCCCCCTACAGGCTGCTGAGAATAGCTGAGCGAGAGTTAGGGAAGCTGCGCCGCCAGGATGGAACCATGTGCTTGGGGCCCTCACAGAGTCACATGGCACTAGGAACTCAGATGTACAAACGTCCTGCTGCACCACTAACCTTGTTTGGATTCCACCAAATCTCAGACTGATCCGATCGCTTGTTTCCTTTTCTCATTCCCTCCCACCCCAGTAACTCCCACCTCTAATTTTTGTTAATATTAAGAATACCAACAATAAAGTAGCCTTTGTTGAGCATTTACTAGGTGCTAGATACTGCTCTAGGCACTTCACATTCATTATTTCATTTAATCTTCACAACAGTCTAATTACGTAGGCACTGCTGTTATCTTCATTTACATACGAGGAAGCTGAGGTTTAGGGTGGTTAGGTTGCCTAAAGTCACACAGCTAGTAACCAATGAGGCCAAAAGAGAAACGCAGGCAGTCTGGCTCTAGAGCTTTCCACACTCCAGTCAAGCCCTGGGAAGATGAATGGGTGGAAGATAGTCCTGCCTTCTAGGAAATTGTAGTCTTCATGAGGAATATACAGATGAGGCACATATGTTGGCTACTGGGAGAACTCGTGGACTGGAGACTTGGGTTCAGGTAATAGTTCTACCACTGCACATCCTTTGTGCCCTTGAGAGAGTCCTTTCTCTGAGTCTTGGTTTTCCCCTGAGTAACACGAGGGGATGCCCAGGGCTGTATGAGATGGGTGGGCATTGTTAGCATTACTCAGAGGTGGGCTGGGGTGGATGCATGAAAGCTCTCTGGAAGAAGGAGAATTTGAGCTGGTTCCTAAAGAAGTAGCAGAATTTGAGTGGGTGGGTGGGTGGGAAGGGCATTTCAGGTAATAGGAATGCAGGTGAAAAGTTTCAGGGATGAGGAGGAGCTTTGTATGGTTGCAAAGTCATGAGTGTGACAGTTTGGCTGTATTGGTGGTGAGAATTTGTGGGGAAGAGTAGAGGGATTTGAGACAAGGGACAAAACTGTCAGGCATTTGGGAGGCTTATTCATTATATTCCAAGCACTATTCTGGGGACTAGGTAGGAGCCTGAGGTGGATCAGACATGGCGCTGCCCTTCAGATGCTCACAGTTGAATTAGGGAGGCAGATATTTTAGAGAAGGAATTGTAACCCAGTATAGTTAAGGATGATACGCAAGGGAGGAGAGGTCTCCCTCCATAGACAGAGGGACTGATCAACTCTGCCAGCGTCCCTCAGAGATGATTTTGCACATAGCCAACTGAGTTGGGGGCATTCATTCATTCATTTATTTAGCAAACATCTACTGAGGACCTGTTATGTTCCAGACACTGTACTAGGCATCAGAGATATAGACATGAGTGAAATACATATCTTGGGCTGCGGGAGTTTAGTCGAAGTCTTAAGGAATGAGTAAGAATTGGTTAGACAGATGGGAGAGAAGGTGGCGTGTGAAGGATGTCCCAGGCAGAGGGAATGTCATGTGTAAAGTCCCAGGAGCAAAGCCAAGAATGGCATGCTCAGAAACCTGCAAAGTAGTTCATTGTGACTACGTGTGAAATGGGAGCACTGCCAAAAATGAGGCTGACGATTTGGCAGGAGCCAAGTCATGAAGGGCCCTGGGTGCCATGCTAAGTAGTTTGGACTTTATCCCAAGGGTGCTAAGAGCCATGGGAGAGGTTGAAAGGTTTTCAGTAGGAGGTGACACAATCAGATTTGTATTTTTAGAAGATTGATTTGGCCTCAGGGATGGAGATTGTGTTGGGTGGGGCAGGGGGTGGGTCCGGGGGACTCCAGGCAGGGAAACTGGTTAGGAGACTGGTTAGTAGTCCAGGTAAGAGTTGTTGAGGGCTGAACAAGGCAGCAGCAGCAGGGGAGGAGAGAAGAAATGCACATGGGAGGGAAATAACAGGGGTAGAACTGAAAGAACCTAGGACGGGCCTAGATGTAAGGAATCAAGTAGAGACAGGGCCTGAAGAAGGAGGATGAAACTAAAGGGTTCAAATTAGTGACATGGGCATGACTGCCCCTGTGCACCTAGGAACCGTCTTTCCAGAGCCATTCTTTGTTTAGTCCTTGGAGGGTTCAGTGTTCTGTTTAACAAAGAAGGCTAATCACCTACAGATACCTAGTTCCCAGCTGATTGGCGGGACCACAATGATTGACACCCTTGAGTGCCAATGAAAGAGCAGCCTGCCAGGCCTAGGCTATCAGCTCTGAGCACCTCTGGAGCTTTCTGTGAGAAGTCACTCAGGCAAGACTCCCTTCTCCCCAGCACAGACAGGGTGAAAAAGTGTCTCACAAAGGTCCATTTATCACAGGAGCACAATATAACAATAACCTACCCACACAGTACCCACTGCGCACAAAGGAGAAGTGGTAGCACACCAGGGGTCAGAGGAAGTTCTCCTTCTCCCGCTCTAGATGACACAAGAGATTGGGATGGGGGAAGGGAAGGCACTGGCCTCTAATTGGGCCCCTGGAACAGAATAGCCAGGTGGGGAGGGGGCTGCTTCTCCCCAGAGCTGCTGGGCCCTGACCAGCCTTCTTCCCAGCCTTTTCTCTCTACCTGCTCCCAGGTCAGCAGGGGCTAAAGCCAGAGGGTAAAGGTGGGTCACTTCTGAGGGGACCCAGACTGCCCAAGAAGAGTGAGAGAGTGCTCTCAAACCAGGCAGCGGGGAAGACAAGTTGGAGTAGAGGGAGGGAAAGGGTTTTTCCACAGTGAAATTCCGACAATTAGGCAGAAGTAAAAGTGGGATCCATTTAAAGAGACCAATGTGGTGACACAGGGAGCCTTCTGTTAAGCTCAGATCTTGAAAGGTCATGGGCAAAGATGGAAATGAGAGCCCGTAATTAAGGGTGAATTTACATACCCGTAAAAAGAGTGTTAGCACAGCTTGAGCTGAAGCTTGTCAGGTTTTGCCTGATCCCACCCTCTGTCCCTTTCCTCCCTCCATAGTTGGAGTAATTTTCCTCCCACCTGCAGGCTATATCTGTCCTAAGGCGGGAAGGGTTGAAGTCATCCCACCCTGCACGCTAGAACTAAGGATCAAGTAGTCCCTTTGCCACAGGTCTGAGTCTGATCTGAGGTTTCCACTGAGGCAGTCTCCTTGTTCAGTTCTGATCCCTGGCCTTGTCTCATGTTCTGTGTCTGAGTCCCCCAGTCAGAGACCCGGCCTGACCACCAGTCGCCTGTCAAGGCCTAGGCCCAGTCATGCTCTTTTAGTACACCATCTAGGGAGAGAGTCCTGAGCCCAAGCCCTGACCCAGTGGCTAAGGCCTGATGTCTTACTGATGGACTCCTCTGATCCTGCTGCCCACTTGTATTTATAAACGTTTAGATGCCTCTAGTCATGTTTGCCCTCCATTTGGATCCCCCGTTTTCCTATATTATAACCCTATGTCAGTTAGGTGTGCTTTGGGCTGCAAATAATAGACAACTCTACAACCACAGCTTAAATTGATAGATGTTTCTTTGTCTTATGCAACAAAAGTTCCCTGAGTACGTGGTCCAGGGATGGAAGAGCAGTTCAACAATGCCATCAAGACCCTGGCTTATCATCTCCACCATCCTTAGGCTCAGCTTTCATCTATTTGCTTTTTGCCTCATGTTCACAAGATGGCTGCTGCAGCTCTGGGCCTCCTGTCTGTATTATAGACAGAAAGAAGGGGAAACAGCCACAGGGCAAGATGGCTAAGGACAATGGACCTTCTAGAGAGGCTTTGCTTTTTTAGTCAGAATGGAACACTTTCCCCAGTGATATCTACCTGCATCTCTTTGACTAGAACTGTGTCATTTGGACACTCCTAGCTACAGAGGAAGCTGGGAAATCCAATACTTTTAGCTGGCACATTGCTGCTCTGAGCAAAGTTGGGATTCTGTAAGTGAGCAAGAAAGAGAAATCCTTACTAAGCAGGCAACTGGAAGCATCTGCCGTGAACCCCAACCACCAGCTGGTTGCCTGGACTACATTTCCTTTATTACGAAACCCTGCAGATACTGGGCTTTGACTGCTGGACTTGACTTCCTCACAGCAACTACAGCTGGTTTGTTCCACTAGCACAGGATAGAAGAGACCTGCCTGGTTTAACAACAGCACATGTGAAAAAGACCTTGATTTGATTGTAAAGTCAATGCGAGCCAACAGAGTGATGATGCTGCCAAAAGAGGTAATTCGATTTTAGGCTGCATTAATAGAAGTATAGAACCAGAACAAGAGAAAAGATGGTTCTGCCCTTCTCTACACTTGTCACATCCCACCTGGAGCACTGTGCTCCATCCTGGACATCCCATTTAAATAAGGATACAATGACAAAGTGCACGGTGTCCGAAGGTGAGTCACTAGGCTTGTGCATCAGCAGCCACGTCATGTGAGGAACACTTGAAAGACCTGGGCTTATTTGGTCTAGAGGTAAACAGGCCTAGAGAAGGAAGGGTCAGAAGTAATTATTCAAGTTAGGGTTCAGAGCCAGGGATATTACAGCAAGCAGGGTAGTATCAAGTGATTAAGTGGAAGAGAGAATCAATAACAATAAAAACAAACATTTATATAGTGCTTGGTATGTACCAGGTACTGTTCTAAGCGTTTGAATGTATTAAGTCATTTAATCCTCTAAGACAATGAGATAGGAACTGTTATTGTCTCCATTTTTCCAGATGAAGACAGACAAGTTAAGTCACTTGCCTAAGGTCACACAGCAAGCGGCTGAATTTGAACACAGGTGTTCATGCTCACCTTACCTCCTCTTGGAAGAGGGTTGGCGATTCTGGGTAATTGCCTAGATTTGAACACCAGAGAGCATTTGCAGCTTGCTTGATTGTTCAGCTGTGGTAAGTAAGTTGGCACAGATGGGGCAGAGAGATATAGGGCCCCATTTTAAGACCTCTAACTCAGGGGATTCCTCTTAGATACTTTGATACCTTCTCAGTCCAAACCAAGAGAAGTAAATGTCCACATCTTAGCCCACCTTGGGCTTTCCCTCTCTTCCAATTTCTAGTGTGAGGAATCCAACCTCAATCCTAGGTAATTGACAGAGTGACCTCACCCTAGACTCTTCCACTCTAGGCTGAAAAGGTAGAGATGGTCAGCCACCTCTGGGGTCACCACTGCCCTAGGGCCTGCAGCTCTTGCGGCTGCTACCAACCCAGGCCAAGAGAGCTGGTTTTCTGGCCACCAGGCCCAGAGTCTGATAACTCCTCAAAGATACTAGGACTAAATCCACCCTGACCCACATTTCCCAAAGTCATCAGTTCACTCCCACAGTGTAAGCCTCACTTCCACCCTCCCACTGATTTTCACATTACTATCAGAGTAGTGATAATACTACTATCCAATCCATCCTTCCAGTTTTTCTCCACCTTCCCGAGTCTTCCACCAGAGCCCTCTTGACCAGCTGCTTCCTAATCAGCATTCTCAACTTCTTTTACCTAACAGAAACCCAGTTCTACCCAGAGGGCTCTGTTTCCCCTGCTGCCTTCTATGTGAAGGCTGCTTGTTGTCTTGTCCAGTATTTTAGGGTCAGGAGGTAGGGTAGGTGTCTTCCTTGCTCCCCACTACTACTTCTAGACCATTTGTTTTCCTCCCTCTTGCAAAAACTACAGCTCTTTTGAGACTCACATCATGTTGATATATCACTCAATCCTGTTCATTGCTGTCACGTACAGACCTCCTGGTCATATCCTCCATAGTGAGTTGAAGTCCTAACCCCCATTACCTGTGAAGGTGACCTTATTTGGAAATAGGACCTTTGTAAATGTAATAAAGTTAAGAGAAGGTCATACTGGATTAGGGTGGGTCCCTGACTGGTGTCCTTATAAGACAAGGGAAATTTGGACACAGAGGCAGGCAAAGAGGGAAGACAGACGGCCGTGTGGTGACAGAGGCAGATAGTGGAGTGATGGGTCTACAGCGCAAGTCAAAGGATGCCAAGGATTGTTGACAATCACCAGAAACTAGGAGAGGTGCATGGGATAGATCCCCCTTAGGGCCCCTAGAAGGAATCAACTCTTCTAACACCTTGATTTAGCACTTCTGGCCTCCAGAACTATTAGAGAATAAATTTCTGTTGTTTTAAGCAAACCATTTTGTGGTAGATGCTCTTTGTTGAACTGCTCTTCCATCCCTGGACCACGTACTCAGGGAACTTTTGTTGCATAAGACAAAGAAACATCTATCTATTTAAGCTGTGGTTGTAGAGTTGTCTATTATTTGCAGCCCAAAGCACACCTAACTGACATAGGGTTATAATATAGGAAAACCGGGGATCCAAATGGAGGGCAAACATGACTAGAGGCATCTAAACATTTATAAACATTTTGTTAGAGCAGCCCTAGGAAATGAATACATGCTCTTTCTCAATGAAGACTTTGGTTTCTGTCTCACTGGCTTTCATTCTCCCCACTGCAAGTCCTGCCATCATCCTAAGAGACTTCAGTGTCCATGTCGATGATTCAGCCATTACTTGGACCTCCTGCTTCCTAAACATCCTCATCTCTTTCACTCCACCTGAGCCACCTACCTCCATTGTCACAAACTGGATCTGATCCACTATAAATCAGCAATCTCAACTGAGCCCTCAATACTGTTTCATAATCCTACTAGGTACTAAATTGTTTTAGTATCTCTCACTCTCCAGAATGACAATTTCAAATCTTCTCCGCTCTTTTCTTAAACCTCCAACCCCCGTGTCTCCTCTCTCTCTCTCCCATAGCAGATGACTATGAGAGATAACCTCATCATTTACTTTATCAAAAGATTGAAGCATCAGGCAGGGCCTCTACTTCCCACATTACCTCATCAACATCCTCTGTAGGACTTTCCTCCTGTAATCGTGGGGGAGGTGTCTCTTTTTCTCAGAGGGCCATTCCTTCCACTGGTGTTTTTAGCCTATCCCCTCCCTCCTTCTCACACTATTAACAATACCTTTTCTCTCCTATGTATTCAACCTCTTTCTCTCAACTTCACCCTTATCAGTAGCAGGTAAAACAGTCTCTACCATCTTAAAAATAATGTCACCCTCAACTCCACACCCTCATGCAATTATCAGTCATTCTTCTCCCCTGCCAGAATAAACTCAGAAGAGTTGTCTACGTTAACTCCTCAGTCTACTCCAAACACGCTTCCTCCCCATCACTACCCTGAAAGTGCTTTCACTCAGGTCACCATGACCTTCATACCATTAAATTCAAAGAATTCTTTCAATCATTATCTTACTTGGCATCTCAGTGGTATTTGACATTATTGACTGCTTCCTCTTTATTGAGACACTTTCTTCCATTAGCCTCTTTGTTCTTCTCCTACCTCTCTGAGAATGCCTTATTGGTTTCCTTTGGGGGCTCATTTTTCTCTAACTGGCTTTTCAATGTTGGAGTTCCTCAAATCTGCATTACATTCTCCCCTTATACTCTTTCACTAGGAAATCTTGTCTATGATCATGTTATGTATCCCATATTTATATCTCTACTGAGATGACTGAAACACAACTCAAGTTCAATACACCCAAGACCAAACCTAGGATCTCCTCCTTGAGATCCTTGGGACACTTTACCAGTGTCCCCTTTTTTGCAGTGAATGGAATCTCCAACTACCCAGTTATGCAATTCAGAAACCTAGGAGTTATTCTCAGCAATCCCTCTCCCTCATGTCCAATCCATCACTAAGTTCTGTTTTACCTCTTAAAGAGTTTCTTAGTCCATCCACATCTTTCCAATGACACTGCCAGCCACCACCCTTGTCTACTTTGCTGTCATCTCTCATTTTATCTATTACAGTAGACTGTTCTCCACATATCCATGCTGCCTTCTCTCCAACCCAGAGTGATGTTTTCAAAAGTTAAATCTGCTTGTGTTATCATCTTGTATAACAATCCTCCAATAATTTCCTATGACTCCTAAAAGAATAAAGAACTATTAATATGGCCTATGAGATCCTGTAAGATCTTGTCAAACTTACATCTCTAGCCTCAGCTCACATCACTTTCTCCCTCATGCTCTATGCTCCAGCCATGCTGGCCTTCTTTTAGTTCCAAATATACCATTCATTGTTGGCCACAGGGCCTTTGCACATGCTTTTTCCACTTACTGGAGCACTCTCTCCACTTCCCACCTCCATCTGTTTTGCTTGGCTAATCCTACTTAATACTCAGATCTTAGCTCTAGCGTTACTTCCTCAAGTAAGGTTTCCTAGACCAGTCCATCTAGGATAGGTCAGGTTCCTTTGTTATATCTCTCAAAGAAATGTCTTGCTTTCTTCACAGTACTTATCTCAGTTGGGCTTCACCCTTATTTGTGTGATTCCTTGGTTTATTACTGTCTCAACCACTACACTCCAAACTTCATCAGAGCAGGAGCCATGTCTGTTTTTGTTTCTCCCTGTTTATCTAGCAGCAAGTATAGTGCTTAACACATAGATGGTCAGTATTTGTTGGATGAATGAATGAATGAATGAATGAGTAAGCAAGTGGATGAATAGACACTTCAAGTGAAACCATCCCCTCCCCATTACAGGGATGTGGCTTTGCTCTAACAGATCTGCTAGCATGACTGTGTTTTAATACCAAACATGAACCACACAATGTAGAAACAGAGGGTCTTTCCCTCGTAGTTGCCTCCGGAGGTACTAAATTCTCCTCAGTGAAGGTATCTAAGCAGAAATTGAATGACTTTCTTGTAGTTAAACATCGATAAGAAGAAACTTTTGCCATCCAAGGTTTTATGATTCTAGGGTTTGGTACACAGAAAGTGTAGCTTGAACAAAGAGGATTCAGACACCCTCTGGGATAGAAAAAGGAAAAGACATGGAAGAAACCACTTTAGGATCCTAGCCCCATTGACACCACATTCATTTCCTTCCCTCTCCAAAGAAGTTCTCTTCTAGTCCATATTTGGGAGGACCAGCATTTTTTCTACATTGAGGATTGCTATGGGTGGTGGTTAGAGATTCTTTAACTTCCAAGTCTCTCCCAGTTCTGTCATTCGCTGGCAACCTTGCTTCCAATTTTCAACTTTCCTGCTTAAATTTAAAGCTATTTCCTCTTGCTTCTCATAGTAAGGATGGAAGTACACTGCCCCAGCTATATCCAAAGAGTTCTTAATAAAGGTTATTGTTTTGGGCTGGATATAAGTCCCCACATTTCACAGTACAGAGAATTGAGGTGCCATCTGTTATACTGTATGTGGGCTACTCTTGTTATTCGGATGTTAAGGGCCTTGTAAGGTTGAGCTGTCGTTGGACTGTAGGGGTCAAAGCCATGCCTCTCAGTGTAAGGGACTGGCTCTCACCTAAACTGTGGGTTAATAAATGGTATCAATCATAATCTTGAGGATCACCTGAGAAAGAAGTATATTTGTCAGAGAGGGAACCAGGGCTGAGGAGGAGGTCTCTAGGACGTCTGGGAATCAGGTTTCTGTAATATTGGCTGGGAGGGAACCTAGCCCTCAAATACTTCCTCACTGAAGTTGCAGGTGAGAGGTGACCACCTTGTGAACACAGGCCAGGGACAGAGAGGGAAGGGGCCAGGCCTCTGACCCTTTGGAGCCTGGATGTAGTACAGACAGTGTGTCAGTCCCAGAGAAGGGTTAGCCATGGTTGGCTCAGAGATGTTGCTGTGGAAGCTGAGCTGTTTGGGTTTCTGTCATTGCCCCATGCTTCCCCCAGAGTGCTTCAGGAAGCTCTTTGTGCAAGTGCTTCCTGCTGCCTCTGCCGTGCCCAGGAAAAACCAAAGACTGGCTTCGTTGCCCTCACAGGCCAGAGTGTTAAAAAGAGAGTAGCACATGCCTGGAGCTGGATATGTGGCAGTAGAGTCAATGAGAAAGAGGCAGAGCCCTACCATGGGGCCCACTATAAGGGTCCTGGGAGTGAGAACTTCCCTCCTGCATACCCTCCTTCCCAAGGTCTTCTTTGCTCCAATCTGAGAGACTCCATGTTCTGTTTTGCTAAAGGAGTGACAGTGGTAAGGTCAGAGTGAGACCTAGGGCCCTAAGGAGAAAGGGGAGATGTAATAGACCAGCGTTGGGAGGCAACCATAGCCTCTTCCCCATGGAGATTCTCTTTTCAGTGCAATGGGTGTCCCATAATGAGGGAAGTGGTTTCTTTATTCACTGGGTAGTTTCTCATGGGTCGACAAGAGACCTATCTATAGAGACAGAAGTAGATTTTCCAGTTGGCATTGGGTAGATGGGGTCTGTCCAGCACTGCTCTTTAGATCCTCTCTGGAGCCAGCCCCCTAGGCTGGGAAAGGCCTTGGTCAAAAGGCTCCTGGTCTGAGATCTGGTGTAGATTGCTTGTGAAGGCCAGAAAGCCCCTCTTTGCAGCTTCCTGCCTCATCAAGCCATAGGGAGCTGCCTAGTGAAGGTGATGAAAGGCAGGACCAAGGGCCAAGGAAGGGCCTCCATCCTCCACAACTCAATACCAAGTTACTGTCTGCCTCACCTTCTGCCACCAGCAGAGCTGAATATAGAAGGGAACTGAGTGGAGGTCATAAAGCAGCAGAACTGGGCTGAGCAGTAGAGTCCAAGTTACCCTGGATGCTGGTCCATCCGTGATCTGGAACTCTGACGGAAGGAAGACCTGGGTTTCCTAGACTTGGGCTTCTCCCTCAGTCCCTCCCACAACCTGCTCCTGTACCGCTTCTGGCTAGGGGCCCACACCCTGGCATACGCTGCACTTTGGCTCTGTAGCTGTCCTGTCCCCTGGAGGGTCTGTGATTCTCCTCCTTAGTTTTGGGGCATGGTACAGTGATCTAAAAGTTGCCTCTTTCAGCTGGCCTTGTGGTCTCTAGTCTATGGCTCCCACCCTCTTTGGGAAGCAGCACTTTGCTAGTAAAAACAGTACAGACACTGGAGTCAGGCAGGCCTGGTTTTGCCTCCCAGCCCAGCACAAGCCATCAGAGCCTATCAGTTTCCCTATCAGCAAAATGGGAAAAATAGCTACTTCATAAGGTTGTTGTGTAGATAAAATGTCATGATGGCTCTAAAGTGTCTGCTACATGGCCCTTAGTATGTATTAGTCCACCCTGAACTGTTCCTTGTAGGACAAGGTAGGCGTTCCCTTTTCGTCTCTCATGGTGTCTTTATTCTGTTGCTTGAGACACATTCCCTAGCAGGTTATTAAGTCTGGTTCTCAGCTAACCAGAACTTCTCAGAGGGAACAATTTCTGTGTATAGCAGAGGCTTGTGGGCTGGGTGCTTGTCTTCATGCCCCTCAGGACAAACATCCTCCGAGATCCAGAGAAAGGGAGTCTCTGTGCCCTTGCTGCTCAGGTATGAGTGGGACAAATGTGTGTGAGGGAGTGTTAGGGGGAAGTGATTCCCACCCTCAGGATAAAGAATGCAGAGGGAGAAAGCCCCACAGACCTTCTAGTGGCTATCTCAGAAAGGAGTCAGGAGATAGAGCCCAACATCTTCATTCTCAATCTCCTCAATCTGGGAACTTCGGAAGATGGAAGCTTTGCCATTTTATGTTCATTCCATTGTAACAATTCACCAAACCTAGTACGTGCAGCGTGTTGCTTTTGTTACTTCTGTTTTGCCTTGGTGGTAGTCGACAGAGCTCTCTACCTGAGGGTTGTCTTTGGATTTATTTTGGAGGGAGTGCCAGGATGACTTTATCTCACTCTTTAGCCAGCCCAAAGGAGAGTTGTGCCGCACCTAAAAGGATGAGTGCCGATGGCAGCTTTACAGAGGAAAGGAAAGGAGGCTGAATCCCTAGGTCTTCAGGAAGGAAGCCAGTGGATCTCTCGGAGTTGGTATGAACTTCACACATGGTCTGGGAGCTTAGGAGGAAAAGCAGGTGAGGCTTCTGTAAGGTATCCCTCAGGGAAGCTCAGCGCTTTCGAAGGTTGATCTAAACTCACATCTGGGCCTGTTTGTTGTATCAGCTATGTGGCCTCTTGAGTGGATGCCCTTTGAGGCTCTGATATGTCAGTTATCAGTCTCTCTCTTCCTGTTCTGAAGTCTGAGCTCAGCTCTAGACTATTCCAATAAGGACCTATTTTTCAAGGAGTGCTTCTGGCTTTCAGCTCATTTGTGGGATGTGGATGGCCAATGTCTTCTGAGTTTAGTAACTAATTAAGACTCACCCTCTTCCCCAAGGAATCATTGATGATTCACCCTTTTGGTGTACCCAAGGGGAGGGTGAAACTCTTCTCAGAGTCCCTAAATTGCCTTCGTATAATATCTGGGTACCTTAAATTTATGGACCATAATAGTAAAAAGGTGGCTTTTCCAAGCCAGAGAAACCAACGTGGTAGACATGGAGAAAAGCCATTGCTACAGTGATCTGGGGGTGAAGTTGAGACAGCTGTTCTGAGCAGGAGTTCTTCTAGGCTGGCACAGCTCAGGCTAGAATATCAAAAGTGGGAGAATGTTTCTATGTGAGAGTCAGTTAGGGAGGGAAAGATTTCTGTGCACAGACAGAGTAAGGACTGAAATAAATTATATGCAAAGAAATATCCTCCTCCTTTACTATGCTTTGAACTTCTCTACTGTGGTATTTTGGGTCCCCAAGCCTTTCATCTTCTCTGACTTCTCTGGCTGCTCTTTGGACCGCCTCCACCCTCTACATTGGGTTTCATATGATTTGGGCTTCAGGGAGGTGATGCTGCCTAGGACTGAGCTGCCTTGGATTGAGCTGATCCAGCATGACTCTGTGTACAGGAGCAAACAGATTCTAACCCAGGAGTTCTGAGTCTAGGCTAAGGGTTCTGTAAATTAGCCTCTGCTGCCCACCCCCCCCCATGGTAACTGAGGTTACTTTTTCTCACCTGAGGTGACTTGTGAAAAAAGGCTGTCAGACCTCCAAATTACTGGTCACTTTCCCCAGCCCCTTATAGCTACCTCGACCCTCTCTGCAGTGCTGCCACGAACATAGCTCTCTCTTGGGACAGGGGAAAGACACAACCTGGTCAAGTCCTGAGACTGGTAAGGTTCAGGCCATCACTGAGAGGGGCTGCTGCCCACTTTGGCCTGTATCCAGAACCACCCCCCCCCCACATCAGGGCTCTTTTAAGGATGTGGGGAGTGAATGGAGAAAGAAGGTGTTCAAGACACTGGGAACGGGATACTTTCTCTCAGAGCATGCTCAGTCTCAAAGTCACCAGCCTGAAGGCCCCTGAGATCCCTGAGCACCCATCTCAAAGTCTAAGAGCATGAGCCTCCCCAGGTATGCCTTGAAGTTAACTCAGGAGCCATGACTTAGCTTCTATTGTTCTTTGCCAGTTAGCTCTGGCAGGGCAGACGTGGCCCAGAGCCCAGCTGGCCCACCTTTCACCCTCTGGGCTCTGCACACCTTTGAACATTAGGGCGTGGATGGAAGAGGAAGCAGGCTCTTGATCTGATGCGAAAGATGTAGGCTTCTCTGTGGACCTCAGGGAAACGTCCCATTGCTCTCAGAGAGAGTACTACTCTACCTACTGAGCCAGAAAATGAGTTCAAGGCCAAGCCTGACCACCCAGACAAGTTTGGAGGGTTTATGCCTCTTTGATTATGAGCTGGCAGAGTAAGGATACCAGTGGCATCCCACCTCCCAGCTTAAGAATTAGGTGGGGAGAGGGCTCCTAGAAATAGATCTAGCAACTTTCATCCTGGGCTCTAAGGCCATCCCTCAGCATGCTGGGAAACCGCTGCTCATTTTCACTTCTGGCTCCTTCCTTCAGGTATTCCTTATATAAATCCTTCCTGTATCCAAGACCCCTACCCCATCCCAGAGGCAGAGCTTGACCTATCTAGGGGCAAAGTTAGAAATCTGAAGTCATAATAATAAAGACCTCTAGATGCTTTATATGTATTATTTCATTAATCCTCATAAAAACCTTGTGAAAGAGGGATCATAGTTCTTTTTTACAGATGCATAAACCAAGGCTCAGAGAGGTGAGATTGCCAGAGTCTCACAGACAGGTCGTGGAGGACTATCTGGCTTTTAAGCCAGGATTCTTATGGAATATCACTCTGCCACCTTTTGTTATTTTAGATCCCTTCCTCTTCCTTACTCTTTATATCCTACTAAATGCCAAATTTATAGATCCTACTTTATAAATAGCTTCTATGTCTGCTCCCTCCCCTCTTCCTTTCTCTCCCTCCTCTCTTCCTTTCTCTTGTCTCCTATATTCTCTCTTGTAATTGAAATAAAATTTGCATACAGTGAAATGCACATATCTCAAATGTTATAACCCAGTGAGTTTTTATGAATGGGTACATTGTATCTTTACCACTTTAAATCAAAATATAAAACATTTTTATCACACTTGAAAGTTCTCTCATTTGCACTTTCAGTTAATCCTTGGCCCCCACAGGCGACCATGGATATATTTTCTGTTAGTATTCTAGAATTTCATATAATGGAATAACACAGTATACACTTTTTAGGATTCTACTTATTTTGATCATATAATGTTTTTATATTCTACACGTTGTGTGTATCAGATATTGATACTTTACACCCCCCCTCCTTTTTTTGGTAACAGCTTTATTGAGCTATAATTCACATACTATACAGCTTACCCATGGAAGTGTTCACTGGTTTTTAGTATATTCACAGTCATGCAACCATCACCACATCGATATTAGGACATTTTCATTAATCCAAAAAGAAACTCCAAACCCCTTTGCCATCACCCTTCAGCTCCCCCCACCCCTGCCCCCAGCCCTAAGCAACCATTAATCTATTCTGTACCTCTATAGATTTGCCTATTATGAACATTTCATACAAATGGAATAATATGTTTTTATTGTGACCGACATCTTTCACTTAGCATAATGTTTTCAAGGCTCGTTCATGTTTAGCATGTATCAGTAAGTACTTCATTTCTTTTTATGGCCAAATAATATTTCATTGTATGGATATACAACATTTTGTTCATCCTTTCTTCAACTGATGGACATTGGGTTTGTTCCCACCCTTTGGCTAACATGAATAATGCTGCTATGAATATGCATGTACAAGTCTTTGTGTGGACATGTTTTCATTTTTCTTGTTTCATATGGTTACCCCATGTTTACATTTAGAGTAACTGCCAAACTGGGAATGTCTTAATTTTTCCTTCATTTTTGAAAAATAGTTTTGCCATATATGTTTCTTGGTTGATAATTTTTATTTCTTTCAGCACTTTGAATATGTCATCCCCACTGCCTTATAGTCTTCATTGTTGTTGATTAGAAGTTAGCTGCTAATCTTATTAGGGCCCCTAGCATGTGATGATATGTTTTTCTCTTGCTGCTTTCAAGATTTTCTCCTTGTCTTTGTCATTCAACATTTTGACTATGATGTATCTGGGTGTGGCTCTCTTTGTCTTTATTGTACTTGGAGTTTATCAAGCTTTTCAGTGTGTGAGTTAATGTTTTTCATCAAATTTGGGAATTTTTCAGTCATTACCTCTTTGAGGATTTTTCTGGGCTTTTCTCTCTGTCCTTTCCTTCTGGTACTCCCATTACCTGTATGTTGCTGTATTTAATGATGTCTCACACTTCTCTGAGGCTCTGTTAATTTTTTCTTCTTCCTTTTTTCTCTTTTTTTTTTTGCGGTACACAGGCCTCTCACTGTTGTGACCTCTCCTGTCGCGGAGCACAGGCTCCGGACGCGCAGGCTCAGCGGCCATGGCTCACAGGCCCAGCCGCTCCGCGGCATGTAGGATCTTCCCGGACCGGGGCACGAACCCATGTCCCCTGCATCGGCAGGCGGACTCTCAACCACTGCGCCACCAGGGAAGTCCTTTCTCTCTGTTTTTCAGATTGTATAATCTCTAATGATTTATCTTCAAGTTCACAGATTTTTTCTACCAGCTCTAATTACTCTTAAACCCCTCTAGTGAATTTTAAAGTTCCAGTTATTATATTTTTAGCTCCAGGATTTCCATTTGGTTCTCTTAAAAAATAATTCCTATCTCTTTATTGATATTTTCTATTTGATGAGGCATTGCCATCATAGCTTACTTTACTTTTTAAATCTTAGTTTCCTTTAGTTCTTTGAACATATCTATAATAGCTGTTTTAAAATCTGTCTACTAAGTCTGACATCTGTGCTTCTCTACAGGCAGTTCATATTGCCTACTTTATTTCCTGTTTATGGGTCACACTTTCCTGTTGTTTGCACATCTTGTAATTTTTTTGAAAACTGAATATTTTAGATAATATATTGTAGCAACCCTGGAGACTGATTCCCCTGGTCCCTTGGGGGCTTGTTTTTATTGTTGTTTGCTTGTTTTCTTGGTTATGGTTT
Source organism: Phocoena phocoena (assembly GCF_963924675.1). NCBI lineage: Eukaryota > Metazoa > Chordata > Mammalia > Artiodactyla > Phocoenidae > Phocoena > Phocoena phocoena. Next base: position 58,885,158 of record NC_089240.1, on the reverse strand, counting down.
AGTGACTCGGCTGGACTATTTCAGTGATATCTGTTTCACCTACAGTATGCTGCCTATTCTGTCACTCCTCAGAGGCACAGCCTTGGGCAAGTGCATAGTCTCCTTGAATGCCTGGGCTGGTCTTCCTCTGGTATCCCACCCAGTTGTTAGCCTCAACTAATTGCTAGCTGATTTGTCTGTTGTTTGTAATGATGGCCTGGGGATATGAATCACTCCATGGTCTAATCTGATTAAAGTAGATTCCCTTTGTAGAAGCAGAGTGTTAACCAATGTTTGGGGCTGCTCAGATCCCACATAGGCTCTGTGTCTTTCTGTTAAACTTCTAGGTGGTATACCATTTTGCTTGTTGCTTTGCGTATTCTGGAGCTACTAACCTCCTTTTAATTGTTCACCATCAAGGTCTCCATTGTTTTGAACAACACTCTCAGGCATGAACTTCCCCACACTCTGTTCCAAATAATGTCAATTCCTTTGAAGAGGGCTACAGAGCTTTCTGTTTAAAAATATTTTTTTTCTTTCAGTTTTAGTGAGATATAATTGACATGCAGCACTATGTAAGTTTAAGGTATACAACATAACGATTTGATTTACATGCATCATAAAATTACTACCACAATAAGTTTAGTGGCATTCATCACCTCATATAGATACAAAAATAAGAAATACAAAACGGTGTTTTACTTGTGATTAGAAATGTTAGGATTAACAACTTTCAACTATAATATACAGCAGTGCTAATTATATTTATCATATTGTACACTACATCCCTAGTACCTATTTATCTTATAACTAGGAGTTTGTACCTTTGGACTGCCTTCATCCAATTTCCTGTCTCCCCACTCCCTGCCTTTGGTAACCACAAATCTGATCTCTTTTTCTATGAGTTTGTTTGTTTGTTTTTGAAGTATAATTGACCTACAACATTGTTTGTTCCTGTTATGCAGCATAGTTATTTGATATTTCTGTACATTTCAAAATGATCACCATGATAAATCTAGTTACCATATATCATTATACAAAGATATTACATATTTATTGACTATATTCCCACACTATATATTTCATACCTGTGACTCATTTATTTTGCATTTGGAAGTCTGTACCTCTTAATCTCCCTCACTTTTTCTCTCCTCTTCTCACTGCCCTCCCCTCTAGCAACCACCAGTTTGTTCTCTGAATCTATGACTCTGTCTCTGTTTTGTTATGTTTGTTCATTTGTTTTGTTTTTTAGATTCCACATATAAGTGAAATCATGCAGTATTTGTCTTTGTCTGATTTATTTAACTTAGCATAATACCCTTTAGATCCATCCATGTTGTTGAAAATGGCAAGATTTCATTTTTTTGTGACTGAGTAATATTCCATTGTGTGTACATCTACCTATCTATTTATCTATCTCACATCTTTATCCATTCATCTGTTGATGGGCACTTAGGTTGCTTCCCATATCTTGGCTATTATAAATAATGCTGTAATGAGCATAGGGGTGCGTATATCTTTTCTAATTAGTGGTTTCATTTTCTTCAGATAAATACCCAGGAATGGAATTACTGGATTGTATGGTAGTTATATTTTTAATTTTTTGAGGAACCTTCATACTATTTTCCATGGTGGCTGCACCAATTTACATTCCCACAAACAGTGTATGAAGGTTCCCTTTTCTCCACATCCTTGCCAACGTTTGTTATTTGTTGTCTTTTTGATGATAGCCATTCTGACAGGTATGACATGATATCTCATTGCGTTTTTTTTGTTGTTGTTGTTGTTGTTGTTTTTGGTTTTTTTTGTGGTACACGGGCCTCTCACTGCTGTGGCCTCTCCTGTTGCAGAGCACAGGCTCTGGACACGCAGGCTCAGCGGCCTTGGCTCATGGGCCCAGCCGCTCCGCGGCATGTGGGATCTTCCCGGACTGGGGCACAATCCTGTGTCCCCTGCATTGGCAGGCGGACTCTCAACCACTGAGCCACCAGGGAAGCCCCTCATTGTGGTTTTGATTTGCACTTCCCTGATGATTAGTGATGTTGAGCATCTTTTCATGTGCCTGTTGGCTAGCTATATGAATTCTTTGGGTTTTCTTCCTTTGCATTTTTTTTAAAAAATGTATATTTTTTTAAAAATGTATTTATTTTATTTTTATGGCTGTGTTGGGTCTTAGTTGCGGCACATGGGATCTTCGTTGTGGCATGTGGGATCTTTCATTGTGGTGCGCGGGCAAGCTTCTCTCTAGTGGCATGCAGGCTTAGTTGCCCTGCGGCATGTGGGATCTTAGTTCCCCAACAAGGGATCAAACCCACGTCCTCTGCATTGGAAGGCGGATTCTTAACCACCGGACCACCAGGGAAGTCCCCCTATGAATTCTTTGGAAAAATGTCTATTCAGGTCTTCTGTCCATTTTTTAATCAGGTTGTTTGCTTCTTTGACGTTGAGTTGTTGTATGAGTTCTTTGTATATTTTGGATATTAACCCCTTATCAGATTTATCATTTGAAATGATTTTCTCCCATTCAGTAGGTGGCCTTTTCATTTCGTTGATAGTTTTCTTCACTGTGGAAAAGCTTTTTAGTTTGATATAGTCCCATTTGTTTATTTTTGCTTTTGTTTCCCTCCCCTGAGGAGACATATGCCCCAAAATATTACTAAGACCAGTGTCAAAGAGCATACTGCCTATGTTTTCTTCTAAAAGTTTTACGGTTTCAGGTCTTACAGTTAAGTCCTTAATCCATTTTGAGTTTATTTTTGTGCATAGTGTGAGAGAGTAGTCCAGTTTGATTCTTTTGCATTTAGCTGTCCAGTTTTCCCAACACCATTTATTGAAGAGGCTGTCTTTTCCCCATTGTATATTCTTGACTGCTTTGTTGTAGATTAATTGCCCATGTAAGTGTCAGTTCTCTGTTCTTATGGTCTGTCTCTCTCTTGGGCAGAAACTCTGTGCCCTTATACAGGAGTTGGGGGAGTGGGCAGTGGTCTGATTCTTCTGCTACTGTGACACTACTACTCTCTGAGCAGGGCTCACAGCTGAGACAGTAGTCACTTTTGAACTTGCCCCTTTACCCTGTAAACAAGCTGGAACAAGGGCATTTGAGACCAAACTTTCTCAGCCTGTCATGCCTGGAGTCAAGCTTCTGCCTTATCAATGGAGATTGGGTTGGGGAAAGGAGACTGGTCCTCTTGGCAGTGTTTGCCCAAAGTAGAGCTTCTGAAATATGAATCTTGGAGGAATGAGAGATGCTGTTGGCTTGCCCCTCCAAAGATGAAACCATAGTGCCAGACTGGGAGCTAGACGAAGAGAGAGGCTTGTCTTCTTGGACACACATGACTGGTGTAGGAGCTGGGGTGTTGATAAGGAAGCGTGTCATGACTCAAAGGCCACAGACTCTGTCACACCTTTTTTCGAATAGATGTTTCTCCATTTGGTGTATACCTTTAGAACAGTTTCCAGAGACTTTAAATGGTTGTTTTAAAAATAATTTTCATCATTGAGATTGTTGTTTTTCTGGGGAGAGGGCTCGCAGCATTCCTCACACTGCAATTCTGGAAGTTGATATCCTTTATTCCTTTTTATTGCTGAATAATATTCCATAATATTATCATGTACCCTCTACCCAGTTTCCCCCAAGGGTGACAGCTTGCTAAACTATAGTACAACATCATAACCATGGTATTAACATTGTTATAACCCACCAATTTTATTCAGCTTTCCTCAGTTTTGCTTGTATTCATGTGTGTGTGTGTCTGTCTGTCTCTCTGTCTGTATGTGTATGTGTTTAATTCTATGCCGTTTTATCACACATGTAGATTCATGTATCCACCTCCAAAGTTAAGACATGGAACAGTTCCTTTACCATGAGGATCTCTTATGTTTCCCTTTAATAAACATACCCACCACCCTTCTACCTCCATGCCTCTCCCTAATTCCTGGTGACCACTAATCTGTTTTTTAACTCAATAATTTCATCGTTTCAAAAGTGCTATATAGGGCTTCCCTGGTGGCACAGTGGTTGAGAGTCCGCCTGCTGATGCAGGGGACACAGGTTCGTGCCCCGGTCCGGGAGGATCCCACATGCCATGGAGCAGCTAGGCCCGTGAGCCATGGCTGCTGAGCCTGCACGTCCGGAGCCTGTGCTCCACAACGGGAGAGGCCACAACAGTGAGAGGCCCGCGTACCGCAAAAAAAAAAAAAAAAAAAAAGTGCTATATAGATGGAATCCTACAGTAAGTAACCTTGCAGGGTTAACTTTCTTTTCACTCAACATAATTCCTGCAGATTTATCTAAGTAGTTGTTTTTATCAATAGTTTGTTTCTTTTTATTGTTCCACAATATGGGTGTACCACAGTCTGTTTACCCATTCACCTGACGAAGGATATCTAGATTGTCTCTAGTTTTTGGCTACTATGATATTATGAACATTTGTGTACAGGTTTTTGTGTAAACATAAGTTTTCATTTCTCTTGGATTAATGCCCAAGAGTGCAATTGTTGGGTCATGTGGTCATTGTATGCTTAATTTAAGAAAGAAACTACCAGTCTACTTTCCAGGGTGGTTTTACTATTTTACATTTCCATCAGCAATATATGAGTGATCCAGTTTCTCTGCATCCTTGCTAGCATTTGGTGTTGTCACTATTTTTTATTTTAGCCATTCTGATAGGTATGTTGTAATAACTCACTATGGTTTTAATTACCATTTCTCTAATGATGTGCTTATTTGCCCTTGTATACAATCTTTAGTAAAATGTCTATTCATGTTTGTTGCACATGTTTTAATTGGATGGTTTGCTTTTTTAATTATCGAGTTTTGAAAGTTCTTTATACATTCTAGATGGGAATCCTTTGTTGGATATGTGCTTTGCAAATAACATTCCCAGTCTTTGATTTTTAATCCTCTTAAAAGTCTTATGCAGAGCAATAATTTTTAATTTTAATGAAATTCAATTTATCAACTTTTCCTTTTATAGACTGGGCTTTTGGTGTTTATTCATGATGTGCCTTGGTTTGGATTTTTTGTGTTTATACTTTGTGGTGTTCACTCAGCTCCTTGCATGGGTAAATTTATGTATTTTACCAATTTTAGGAAGTCCCAAACATTACTTTTTTAAATACTCTTTCAGTTGCATTCTCATTCTCTTCTCATTTTGGGACTGTGATGAAAAGACTGTTGGATTTTTGTTATTATTTCTCAGTACCTGAGATTCTCTTCATTTTGTTTTTAATCCTTTTTGTCTCTGTTGTTCAGATATGGTAAATTCTACTGACCAGTCCTCAAATTTACTGATTTTATCCTCTGTCATCTCCACTCTACTATTGAGCCTATGAGGCAAGTTTTAAATTTCTGTATTATATTTTCCAGTTCCATAATTTCCAGTTTTTTGTAACTTCCATTTATTTTCTGGGATTTTTAATTTTTTTTGTGGTACGTGGGCCTCTCACTGTTGTGGCCTCTCCCATTGTGGAGCACAGGCTCTGGACACGCAGGCTCAGCGGCCATGGCTCACAGGCCCAGCCGCTCCGCGGCATGTGGGATCCTCCCAGGCCGGGGCACAAACCCACGTCCCCTGCATTGGCAGACAGACTCTCAACCACTGCGCCACCAGGGAAACCCGATTTTCTATTTTTTTACTTGTTTCCAGTGAATGTGTAACTGCTTGTTGAAGCATTTTTATGATGGCTGTTTTATGATCCTTGACAGGTAGTTCCAACATCTGATTCATCTTGGTGTTGGTGTTATTCGATTGTTTTTTTCTCTTCACATTGTGATTTTTCTGGCTCTGATTCTTTTTATGAAGATCCAGATGATTTTTTATTGTATCTTGAACATTTTGGCTATTATGTTGAAAGACGCTGGGTCCTATTTAAATCTTTTATTTTAGCAGGCAGTTCATCCTGTTTAGGTATAGCACACTGGTCATGGTCTGCTTTTGTAGGCTCTGGTTCCAATGATAATTTAATTTTCATAGCCTTTGCTATTCTCTCTTCATCTGCTTGGTTTATCTGGTGCTGCTTGTGTTCCCATTGTTCTCTGATGGGGCGGAAGCTCTTTTCCCAGTTCAGGCTGCCTAATTATATTAGGTGTTATAGGTGGGAAAAGGGATTCTCTACTCAGAGGGAAGAAGAATGCTTCCTGGTCCAAGCCACTTGTGGTCCCTCTTGCCACTGGCCTTGCTTCTCACCTATTTTGGAGCGAAGTCTCTGGCTCTGTGGCAGAGGGGGATTGCTTTCTGGTCAGGTGCTTCTTGTGGCAGGATTGCCCCCCATCTGTGGGAGACTGAGTGGTTTCAGGCACAGACAGCTTGCTGCAATGGGATTTTCCTTGTTGGTACCCCTGAGCGGCCATGTTTCATGTCCCTGGTTGGAGCAGAGGAGTCTCAGGCCTATGGGTACAAATAAATTTCTAGGTCTAGGTCATTTATTATGGTGGGGTACCCCTTGCTGATGCTGTCTGGCCACATATTGTCTCTCTGTGGGGGAGGAGATTCTTGGACCTGGTGTGGAAGGAGAAGCTTGCTCTGGCCACTTATTGCCAGAGTTGATCCCCATTAATCCCCCTTGCCAGTGCTGCTAAGATCACTTGGGGTTATTACTGGGGCTCTCGTTCCATCTGGGAAAGAAATGAACCTACCTGGCTTCCTTGTATTGCTAGGTTGGGGGTCAATTATGATAGGCCTGGGTCAACGTCTGTTGAGTAGGAGATCGTTAGGTGCCCTGCTGATGTGCCTTTCTTCAAGTCCTTGGCTCTCTAAACAGTTCACTGTCCTCTTTCCACCTTTCATAGTTCTCTTTTTATTGCCTCACATGTCGTTTCTAGGATTACTAATTGCAGCAAAAAGAACAGGGATGAATTGGTCTACATCATCATGTCTGGTGTCATGGAAATCTAGGTAACTTTTAAAGAGAACCAAATACATTTTTCAGAATGAAAAGTGTAATTGTTAATTTAAAATATTCAGTGGATAGGTTAAATAGCAGGTTAGACAAATAAAGAGACCTTTAGTGATCAGAAAAGTAGATCTGAAGAAATTGTTCAGAATGCAGCAGAGAGAGAGAAAGTGATAGGAATTATAAGTGAGAAATTAAAAGATATGGATGATAGAATGAGAAAATCTAACATAAATCTAGTTGCATTTCTAGATGGAGAGAATGCAGAAAATGAGAGAGAAACAAAATTCAAAGAAAAATTGCTAATTTCCCTTTATTGATGAAAGACATGGATACTTAGATTCGGTAATTACAACAAATCCCAGGCAGAACAAATACAAAGAAAGCTATGTAGAGACACATTGTGGTAAAAAGATAGAGAATGTCTGAAAAGGGACCAAACAGAAATAAGGAATTATTTCCAAAGGAATGACTATTAAACTGAGAGAAGATTTCTCAAAAGCAACAAAGTCAGAAGATAGAGGAATAAAACTTTCAAAGTGTCAAGGGAAAATATCTGTCAATCTAGAATATTCATCCTTGAAAAGCTAATATTGATGAATAAGTGCTAAATAAAGACTTTTTCAGATATGTAAAATCAGATGCTCACTAAAGGATCTTCTCAAACAAATTTCCAGAAAAAAGAATGAGATGAAAAAAAGAATAATGAGCAAAGAAACTTAGATAAATATAAACAACTATTACCTATGTGAAACAATGTAGTGACTGAGTTGGGGAGTTTTGAAAAGGGTGGGATTAAATTACTGGACAACAATAAGCTGAGAGGGTGATCAACATTAAAGCATTAGAAGATCCTTGTATCATTTGGGAGAAAGGTAGAGATACTGATTGAATTTAGACTTGGTTCATTTAAGTATGAATACTGAAATTTAAGTGTAATTACAAAAAGAATAGAAATGGAGCATACAACATACCATCCAGTAGAGGGAAAAATTGAGCAAGAAAACCTCAATTACTTGTAAATAAGACAGAAAAGGAGAAAAAAGAAGCATAAAAAAAGAGTAAATATAAAACATTAAATTAGATGGTATGAATAAATAAAAAGTATGTCAGTGATCAAAACAAATGTAATTAGCTGAAATCCACCAAAGTACTGAAATTTCAAATTGATAATTATTTTTTTTCAAAATCCAGTTGTATATTGTTACAAAGACATACCTAAAACATAAAGACCATATACTCTGGTCACAGTGCAATTAAGTTAGAAGTCAATAGCGAAAAAGTAACTTTAAAAAATATAATTTTTGGGGGGGCTTCCCTGGTGGCGCAGTGGTTGAGAGTCCGCCTGCCGATGCAGGGGACACGAGTTCGTGCCCCGGTCTGGGAAGATCCCACATGCCGTGGAGCGGCTGGGCCCGTGAGCCATGGCCGCTGAGCCTGCGCGTCCGGAGCCTGTGCTCCGCAACGGGAGAGGCCACAACAGTGAGAGGCCCGCGTACCGCCAAAAAAAAAAAAAAAAATATATAATTTTTTTAACATGTTTATTGTAGTATAATTGCTTTACAATGGTGTGTTAGTTTCTGCTTTATAACAAAATGAATCAGTTATACATATACATATGTCCCCATATCTCTTCCCTCTTGCATCTCCCTCCCTCCCACCATCCCTATCCCACCCCTCTAGGTGGTCACAAAGCACCAAGCTGATCTCCCTATGCTGTGCAGCTGCTTCCCACTAGCTATCTATTTTACATTTGTTCGTGTGTATATTTCCATGACACTCTCTCACTTCATCCCAGCTTACCCTTCCCCCTCCCTGTATCCTCAAGTCCATTCTCTACATCTGCACCTTTATTGCTGTCCTGCCCCTAGGTTCTTCAGAACCATTAAAAAATATATAGAAATTTTTAAAAAGATGTTTGATTAACTCATGGATCAAAGAAGGAGCCATAATGTAAATTAGAATATATTTATAACTGAATGGTAATAAAAATACCTCACATCAGAATCTGCAGAATTCAGCAAAGGAATAGTGTACTTAGAGACAGATTTATAGCCTAAAGTACCTTTATACAGAAATAAGAAAGCATGAGCATTTATACATTAAGTGCCCAACTTAGGAAATTAGAAAGGAAAAAATGAAATAAAGCCAAAGAAAGTAGAAGGAAGGAAATAACAAAGATAAGAGCAGGAATTAATAAAATTGAAAATGAAGCTATAATAGGATTTAACTACCAAATTGATAATTGAAAAGATTAGTTCTTTGGAAATAGATAAACCTTTGACAATGCCAGTCAATTAATAAAGAAATAAGGGGGAAAAAAATGAAAGAAGGAGGACTTCCCTGGTGGTCCAGGGGTTCAGAGTTTGTCTTGCAATACAAAGGATGCCTGGTTGGGGAACTAAGATCCCACATGCTGCAGGGCAACTAAGTCCATGCCTCGCAACTACAGAGCCCATGTGCTCTGGAACATGAGCGCCACAACTAGAGAGAAGCCCACACACCACAACAAAAGATCCTGTGTGCCGAAACAAAGACTTGACACAGCCAAAAATTAAATAAATATTTTTAAAAAATGAAAGAAGATTCACAACTAGAAATACAGAAAACATTAAAAATAATGTTATTACCATGATCTATTTTATTACAATAATCTGAAATCTTAAACAAAATGGACAATATCCTGGGCAAATATAACTTAACAAAAATGACTGCAGAAGAAATAGAAAACCTGAATAGACCTATAAGCCTTAAAGCAATGAGTCAAAGGTAGAATTCTACCATACTCCTCACTCCAAATCTCACAACCCAGATGATTTCACAGGTGAGTTCTCTCCACATTCAAGAAACAGATGAATCCAATCTCATACAAAACTTGTTCAGGGAATAGAAAAATAAGAAAAATTCTCCCCCAGTTCATTTTATGGGGCTTTATAACCTTGGTAACAAAATTGACAAGGACATTAAAAAAATGGAAAAATAATAGGTCAATCTCTCGTATGGTCATAACAAAAATCCTATGCAAAATATTAGTATCTCTGTGGAGAAAATGTTAAAACTTTGTTGAAAAATATTAAAGAGATCTAAATGAATAGAGAGGTATGCCATATTCATAGATAGAAACACACAATATTGTAAATGTCTGTTATCTTCCAAATTAATCTATAAATCCAATACAATTCCAGTCAGAATCCCAACCAGGTTTTTCTTGGTGTAACTTAAAAAGCTGATTATAAATGTTATGTCAAAAAGCAAAGGGCCAAGATTAGCAATAATCCTTTAAGATAGGTAGGTTTTGTGCCTATTTCATATATGAGAAAACTGAAGCACAGAATGGTTACGTAATTTGGTCAGGGTCACATAGCCAGTAAGCAGCAGGACCAGAACTTAAACCCAGGAAATTTGGCTCCAGATTCCACACTTTTAAAATCCACACTAGGGAATTCCCTGGCAGTCCAGTGGTTAGGACTCTTCACTTTCACTGTTGAGGGTGCAAGTTCAAGCCCTGATCGGGGAACTAAGTTACTGCAAGCCATGCAGCCAATAAATAAATAAATAAATAATTTTTAAAAAAGAAAAAAAAATCCACACTAGATAATTTTGAAGAACAATTTGGGGGGGTTCACTCTGCCTCATATTAAGACTGACATAGAGCTATAGTGATTTAGAGAGCGGTATTGGTACAAGAGAAGACAAAGTGGCCAATAGAACAGAATGGAGAATCTAGAAATAGATACAAAAGACCAGTCCTAACAAGGAAGCTGTAATTAAAATTCATTCATTCAACAGATGTTTATGAAGCATCAACTATGTGGTAGGCACTAGAAATATAGCAATGAATAAGAGACAAGTCTCTTCTCTCATGGAGTTTACATTTTAGTGGAGGAAGACAGAAAATAAATATGTAAAGCTATAGAATATCCTAAGTAGTTTGCCATAGTGAAGTGGGTGCTATTGTGGCAGCAGGAAACAGTGAAATCAGCAGAAGCCCATGAGCCCTGTGGAACATATTGCTGTAGGTAATGTTGAGGCAGTGGGAGGAGTGGTTAATAATTTCAGAGATCTGGCATGGGGCCAGTAGTAGCTTCTCTATTTTAGATTAGGATTGGTTGGGCAGGTGGGGCAGGAGGAGAGCCAGGCCAGGTTTCCTAAATGTTCAGCACCCCCATCGTGATGAGCAGTGTTTGGCAACAGAGATGCTTCCTTCAGGGTGTCGTCGGCAGCCTGGACCTTTCCCAAGGCATTGACCGAGTGGTGACAGGTAGTGCAGGGAAGTGACAGCAATGGCATTCTCATTATTGAGGCCATGGGATTTTGGGTGAAGCATAATGGTCATACAGGACATTTGAGTCAGCCTTTGAATGAAGGCGCTAGGATATCATGTGGTGCAGGCAGGGGAGTGTCCTGTTAGATTTAGATATGAAGCCACCAAACGTCCCTGTGGATTATATTCAGAATTTCTACTGTCCACAGAAATGAACTTCTGAAATAGCATTGTGGCAAGAATTTCTTTTTGTTCTTTTTTAAGACTTGGAGATAATTTTTAAAAATTGAGGTATAGTTGATTTACAATGTTGTGTTAGTTTCAGGTGTACAGCACAGTGATTCAGTTATATATATATATATATTTTCAGATTCTTTTCCATTATAGGCAATTACAAGATATTGAATATAGTTCTCTGTGCTATACAGTAGGTCTTTGTTGTTTATCTATTTTATATATAGTAGTGTGTATCTGTTAATCCCAATTCCCAATTTATCCCTCCCACCTTTCCCCTTCATAACCATAAATTTGTTGTCTATGTCTGTGAGTCTGTTTTATAAATAAGTTTATTTGTATAATTTTTTTACATTCAACATATAAGTGATATCATATATTTGTCTTTCTCTGTCTGACTTACTTCACTTAGTATGATAAGCTCAAGGTCCATCCATGTTGCTGCAAATGACATTCTTTCTTTTTTATGGCTGAGTTATATTCTATTGTGTATATGTACCACATCTTCTTTATCCATTCCTCTGTTGATGGACATCTAGGTTGCTTCCATGTCCTTGCTATTGTGAGTAGTGTGGCAGGAATTTCAACCATACTGACCTCTTTGTTTTTTCAAACATACTTTATCATTTTTACCTCAAGGCCTTTGTGCTTGCTGTAATAATCTTCTTTCATACATCTTCGGTATTTCAACTCAAATATCTCCTCTTTAAGATAGGCCTTCTCTGACTACCCTATGTAAAGTGAACCCTCAGTCACTCTCTATCACATCCCATTGCTTAATAATCTTCTTAACACTTACCACTATCTAAAGTTATCTTGTATATTTGTTTACTAGTTTACTTTTCTATTTTCTACTCATATGTAACCTCTGGGAAGAGAGAAACCACTTCTTTTTGGATCACTGCTTTATCCCCATATAGTAAATGCTCAATAAATATTTGTTGAGGAAAGAAGGAAATGTACCTGCCAGGGGAGCAAAAGATAACTTGTCCTAGTGGAATAAGAATTTGAAGCCCTCTCAGTTGATCCTTTGGATAGATTTCAGCCTAATGTCCGTTCTTGATTGTTGCCATTAGCTGAAACCAGAAAGCAAGGCCTCAAAGCTTTCTGGTCATAGAATTTACCAGGGTGAACCTGTAACATTGCCTCCACAACTCTGGTTTCTGAGAGAGGGCATTTCTCCCCATCCCCCCTCAGCTCCACCACCTCCACTCCCTGCTTGTGGTTCTGGTTGTCTGGCTGCCTAGGAAGACATCATACTGCTGGCATGAACTGAATTTCTCTTTTTCCTTAGGTGTTTTCAATTGCCATGATTTAAAAACTATGTAATGTGATTAACACTTTTAGTGATTTGTCTTGATGGGATGATTGTTTATTATGTAAAACTGGGCAAAGGGGCAACTGAGTTCCATTAGTCCTTTTTTTACATTGAATATTTCATTAAATACATTTTATTTCTTCCTCTTTCTTTCTTTTCTTTTCTTTTCTTTTTTCTTTCTTTCTCAGTATTGTGTTTGTAGTAACAAAATGGTAAGATTATATGTAAAATCTAAACTACATGCTCTGGAAACATTTTTTTTCACATGCATTTGGCTTAAAAGTGTAGGTGTATGAATATTTTCTGAAGACAATACAGCCAAAAGTTTTGTAAATCCATTTATTTTCCATTTTCATATTTGTGCTATATAGCCAAATAACATTTTAGATAAAATTGATTGACTCAATATAAACTGTTAGTGCATACTGATTGTATATAAAAACCTTATATATGACAAGTTAAAAAAAAAGAAAAACAGTGATGTTCTATGGTGTGAATGGTAGAGGATTGAGAAAGGGGATGCTCAAGGTAATTTTTGTAATAGGTAGTGTTGACTATTGCAAGTCACTGTTTTGAATACTTTGTATTAATTCATCTAAACGTTGAACAATCCTATGAAGTACGTACTATTGTTATCATTGTCATTTTACATGTGGGGGAATGGTAGCATAGACATATCAAGTTACTTGTCCAATGTCACACAGTTGGGAAATGGTGGAGCTAGAATTTGATCCCAGGCAGTCTGACCCCAGAGACCTTTCTCTAAGCCACTGCACTGGCGGTCTTCATTGCTAATAGTTCTCCTTCCCACTTGGGATAATTGCCCTCAGCTGGAGACAGACGCTCAGGGGAGAAAGTAATGGGAACTTGGATCCTCTAGGGCCAAAGAAGTCTCCAACCCTCGGAAGTCTCTGTTTCAATGAATGTGTGGGGGAGGTGTATGTATTAATGCATATATACATATTTATGCAAACTCATTTATTTATTTAATTTTTTTTTGCAGTATGCGGGCCTCTCACTGTTGTGGCCTCTCCCGTTGTGGAGCACAGGCTCTGGACGCGCAGGTTCAGTGGCCATGGCTCACGGGCCCAGCTGCTCCGTGGCATGTGGGATCTTCCCATACTGGGGCACAAACCCGTGTCCCTTGCATCGGCAGGTGGACTCTCAACCACTGTGCCACAAGGGAAGCCCACAAACTCATTTATTAATCCCTGCCTCAGTAGCTACTTATACATCAATAATATAGATTAGAAAATGTAATGGTGAAAAAATTCAATTGCCAATAGCAATAGCAAGCATAGAATGCCTAGGAATATAAATTTTACAAAAGTTTAAGACATGTATATGAAAAGTATAAATACCTAGGAATATAAATTTAACAAAAAGGTGCAAGACCCATATGAAGAAAAGTGTAAAATTCTATGGAGAAATACAAAAGACTTTGATAAATAGTGAAACATACCTTGATCTTAGATAGGAAGACTCAATATTGTAAGAGTTGCCCATTCTCTCATAATTAAACTATACATTCTCCCAATGAAAATTCCAAGAGTCTTGAGGGCTGTTTTGATTTCATTGAAATTTAAAAAACTATTCTGAAGTTTATCAGGAAGAATAAATATTAAGGAGTAGCAAGGAAATTCTGATAAATAAAACTAAGAGAGGATTTACCCAACTAGATATTAAAATTTATTACAAAGTTACAATAATTAAGATACTGTAGCATTATCCTAGGAATAGAGAGATACATCAGTGGAATCAAAATAGAAAATCCAGGGAGGAGATTCAGGATGGCAGAAGAGTAAGATGTGGAGATCACCTTCCTCCCCACAGATACATCAGAAATACATCTACAGGTGGAACGACTCCAACAGAACACTTACTGAATGCCAGCAGAAGACCTCAGACCTTCCAAAAGCCGTGTGCATGACAGGCTCTTGGTGCTTCAGCCAGGCATCAGGGCTGTGCCTCAGAGGTGGGAGAGCCAAGTTCAGGACATTGGTCCACAAGAGACCTCCCAGCTCCACGTAATATCAAATGGCAAAAATCTCCCAGAGATCTCCACCTCAATGCCAAGGCCCAGCTCCACTCAATGACCAGCAAGCTACAGTGCCAGACACCCTATGCCAAACAACTAGCAAGGCAGGAACACAATGCCACCATTAGCAGAGAGGCTGCCTAAAATCGTAATAAGTCCACAGACACCCCAAAACACACCACCAGACGTGGACCTGCTCACCGGAAAGAGAAGATCCAGCCTCATCCACCAGAACACAGGCACTAGTCCCCTCCACCAGGAAGCCTACACAACCCACTGAACCAAACTTAGCCACTGGAGGCAGACACCAATAACAATGGGAAATACGAACCTGCAGCCTGAGAAAAGGAGACCACAAACACAGTAAGTTAAGCAATATAAGAAGACAGAGAAACACACAGCAGATGAAGGAGCAAGGTAAAAACCCACGAGACCTAACAAATGAAGATGAAATATGCAGTCTACCTGAAAAAGAATTCAGAATGATAGTAAAGACGACCCAAAATCTTGGAAATAGAATGGAGAAAATATAAGAAACGTTTAACAAGGACCTAGAAGAACGAAAGAGCAAACAAACAGTGATGAACAACACAGTATATGAAATTAAAAATTCTCTAGAAAGGATCAATAGCAGAATAACTGAGGTAGAAGAATGGATAAGGGACCTGGAAGATAAAATAGTGGAAAAAACTACTATGGAGCAGAATAAAGAAAAAAGAATGAAAAGAATTGAGGACAGTCTCAGAGATCTCTGGGACAACATTAAATGCACCAACATTCGAAGTATAGGGATCCCAGAAGAAGAAGAGAAAATAAAGGGACTGAGAAAATATTTGAAGAGATTATAGTTGAAAAATTCTGTAATATGGGAAAGGAAATAATCAAGTCCAGGAAGTACAGAGAGTCCCATACAGGATACATCCAAGGAGAAACACATCAAGACACATATTAGTCAAACTATCAAAAATTAAATACAAAGAAAATATATTAAGCAGCAAGAGAAAATCAACAAATAACATACAAGGGAATCCCCATAAGGTTAACAGCTGATCTTTCAGCAGAAACTCTGCAAGCCAGAAGGGAGTGGCAGGATATATTTAAAGTGATGAAGGGGAAAAACCTACAATCAATATTACTCTACCCAGCAAGGAACTCATTCAGATTTGACGGAGAAATTAAAATCTTTACAGAAAAACAAAAGCTAAGAGAATTCAGCACCACCAAACCAGCTTTACAACAAATGCTAAAGGAACTTCTTTAGGCAAGGAACACAAGAGAAGGAAAAGACCAACAATAACAAACCCAAAACAATTAAGAAAATGGTAATAGGAACATATATATCGATAATTACCTTAAATGTAAGTGGATTAAATACTCCAACCAAAAGACATAGACTGGCAGAATGGATACAAATAAAAGGCCCATATATATGCTGTGTACAAGAGACCCACTTCAGACCTAGGGACACATACAGACTGAAAATGAGTGGATGGGAAAAGGTATTCCATGCAAATGGAAATCAAAAGAAAACTGGAGTAGCAAATCTCATAACAGACAAAATTGACTTTAAAAGAAAGACTATTACAAGAGAAAAAGGACACTACATAATGATCAAGGGACCAAACCAAGAAGAAGATATAACAATTGTAAATATTTATGCACCCAACATAGGAGCAGCTCAATACATAAGGCAAATGCTAGCAGCCATAAAAGGGGAAATCGACAGTAACACAATCATTGTAGGGGACATTAACACCCCACTTTCACCAATGGACAGATCATCCAAAATGAAAATAAATAAGGAAACACAAGCTTTAAATGATATATTGAACAAGATGGACTTAATTGATATTTATAGGACATTCCATCCAAAAACAAACAGAATACACTTTCTCCTCAAGTGTTCATGGAACATTCTCCAAGATAGATCATATCTTGGGTCACAAATCAAGCCTTGGTAAATTTAAGAAAATTGAAATCTTATCTTTTCCAAGCACAATGCTGTGAGAGTAGATATCAGTTACAGGAAAAAATCTTTAAAAAATACAAACACATGGAGGCTAAACAGTACACTACTTAATAACCAAGAGATCGCTGAAGAAATCAAAGAGGATATCAAAAGATACCTAGAAACAAATGACAAGGAATACACGACAACCCAAATTCTATGGGACGCAGCAAAAGCAGTTCTAAGAGGGAAGTTTATAGCAATACAATCCTACCTTAAGAAACAATAAACATCTCAAATAAACAATCTAACATTAAACCTAAAGCAATTAGAGAAAGAAGAACAAAAAAACCCCAAAGTTCACAGAAGGAAAGAAATCATAAAGATCAGATCAGAAATAAATGAAGAAGAAATGAAGGAAACAATAGCAAAGATCAATAAAACTGATAGCTGGTTTTTTAGAAGATAAACAAAATTGATAAACCATTAGCCAGACTCATCAAGAAAAAAATGGAGAAAACTCAAATCAATAGAATTAGAAATAAAAAAGGAGAAGTAACAACTGACACTGCAGAAATACAAAGGATCATGAGAGATTACTACAAGCAACAATATGCCAATAAAATGGACAACATGGAGGAAATGGACAAATTCTTAGAAATGCACAACCTTCTGATACTGAACCAGGAAGAAATAGAAAATATGAACAGACCAATCACAAGCACTGAAATTGAAAATGTCATTAAATATCTTCCAACAAACAGAAGCTCAGGACCCGATGGCTTCACAGGCGAATTCTGTAAAACATTTAGAGAAGAGCTAACACCCATCCTTCTCAAATCCTTCCAAAATATAGCAGAGGAAGCAACACTTCCATACTCATTCTACGAGACCACCATCACCCTGATACCAAAACCAGACAAAGGTGTCACAAAGAAAGAAAACTACAGGCCAATATCACTGAACATAGATGCAAAAATCCTGAACAAAATACTAGCAAACAGAATCCAACAGCACATTAAAAGGATCATACACCATGATCAAGTGGGGTTTATTCCAGGAATACAAGGCTACTTCAGTATATGCAAATTAATAAGTGTGATACACCATATTAACAAACTGAAGGAGAAAAACCATATGATCATCTCAATAGATGCAGAAAAAGCTTTTGACAAAATTCAACACCCATTTATGATAAAATCCCGCCAGAAAGTAGGCATAGAGGGAACCTTCCTCAACATAATAAAGGCCATATATGACAAACCCACAGCCAACATCATTCTCAATGGTGAAAAACTGAAACCATTTCCACTAACATCAGGAAAAAGACAAGGTTGCCCACTCTCACCACTATTATTCAACATAGTTTTGGAAGTTTTAGCCACAGCAATCAGAGAAGAAAAAGAAATAAAAGGAATCCAAATCATAAAATAAGAAATAAAGCTGTCACTGTTTGCAGATGACATGATACTATATATTGAGAATCCTAAAGATGCTACCAGAAAACTACTAGAGCTAATCAATGAATTTGGTAAAGTAGCAGGATACAAAATTAATGCACAGAAATATCTGCCATTCCTATACACTAATGATGAAAAATCTGAAAGAGGAATTAAGGAAACACTCCCATTTACCATTGCAAGAAAAAGAGAATATCTAGGAATAAACCTACCTAAGGAGACAAAAGACCTGTATGCAGAATATTATGACACTGATGAAAGAAATTAAAGAGATACAAATAGATGGAGAGATATACCATGTTATTGGATTGGAAGAATCAACATTGTGAAAATGACTCTACTACCCAAAGCAATCTACAGGTTCAATGCAATCCCTATCAAACTACCAGTGTCATTTTTCACAGAACTGGAACAAAAAATTTCACAATTTGTATGGAAACACAAAAGACCCCGAATAGACAAAGCAAACTTGAGAAAGAAAAATGGAGGTGGAGGAATCAGGCTCCCAGATTTCAGACTACACTACAAAGCTACAGTAATCAAGACAGTATGGTACTGGCAGAAAAACAGAAATATAGATCAATGGAACAGGATAGAAAGCCTAGAGACAAACCCACGCACATATGGTCACCTTATCTTTGATAAAGGAGGCAAGACTATTCAGTGGTGGAAAGACAGCCTCTTCAATAAGTGGTGCTGTGGAAACAGGACAGCTACACATGGAAGAATGAAATTAGAACACTCCCTAACACCATACACAAAAATAAACTCAAAATGGATGAAAGACCTAAATGTAAGACCAGACACCATCAAACTCTTAGAGGAAAACATAGGCAGAACACTCTATGACATAAATCACAGCAAGATCCTTTTAGACCCACCTCCTAGAGAAATGGAATAAAAATCAAAAATAAACAAATGGGACCTAATTGAACTTAAAAGCTTTTTCACAGCAAAGAAACCATTAACAAGATGAAAAGACAACCCTCATAATGGGAGAAATATTTGCAAATGAAACAACTGACAAAGGATTAGTCTCCAAAACATACTAGCAACTCAATATCAAAAAAACAAACAACCCAATCCAAAAATGGGCAGAAGGCCTAAATAGACATTTCTCCAAAGAAGATATACAGATTGCCACAAACACATGAAAGAATGCTCAACATCATTAATCATTAGAGAAATGCAAATCAAAGCTACAATGAGATATCATCTCACACTGGTCAGAATGGTCATCATCAAAAAATCTACAAACAGTAAATGCTGGAGAGGGTGTGGAGAAAAGGGAACCCTCTTGCACTGTTGATGGGAATGTAAATTGATACAGCCACTGTGTAAAACAGTATGGAAGTTCCTTAAAAAACTAAAAATCGAACTACCATATGACCCAGCAATCCCACTACTGGGCATATACCCTGAGAAAACCATAATTCAAAAAGCGTCATGTACCACAATGTTCACTGCAGTTCTATTTACAATAGCCAGGGCATGGAAGCAATGTAAGTGTCCATCAACAGATGAATGGATAAAGAAGATGTGGCACATATATACAATGGGATATTACTCAGCCATAAAAAGGAACTAAATTATTTGTAGTGAGGTGGATGGACCTAGAATCTGTCTTACAGAGTGAAGTACGTCAGAAATAGGAAAACAATTTCCGTATGCTAACACATATATATGCAGTCTTAAAAAAAATGGTCATGAAGAACCTAGGGGCAGGATGGGAATAAAGACACAGACCTACTAGAGAATGGACTTGAAGATATGGGGAGGTGGAAGGGTAAGATGGGAGAAAGTGAGATAGTGGCATGGACATATATACACTACCAAATATAAAATAGATAACTAGTGGGAAGCAGCCGCATAGCACAGGGAAATCAGCTCGGTGCTTTGTGACCATCTAGAGGGGTGGGATAGGGAGCGTTGGAGAGAGGGAAACGCAAGAGGGTAGATATGGGGATATATGTATATGTATAACTGATTCACTTTGTTTTAAAGCAGAAACTATCACACTATTGTAAAGCAATTATACTCCAATAAAAATGTTAAATTAAAAAAAAAGATTTTCCACCTCACTCATAGCGAAATGCAAATTAAAATTCATACTGAGAAATGTATCCATATTGATTAATTAATTGAAACAAATGCACCCCACCAATGCAAAACATTACTGATAAGGAAAGCTATATGCAGGGGTGGAAAGAGGGTGTGGGTACATGGAACTCACTGTACCATCTGCTCAATTATTCTGTACATCTAAAACTGTAATAATATAATAAAGTCTGTTGATTATTTTTAATCATAAAAAAATAGAAAATCCAGAAAAAGACAAGTGTGGAATTTATTGTGTTATGAAAGTCACAGCAGTTTACTAGGGAAAAGAAATATTCAATAAACACTATTGGGACTACTAGCTAATTATTTAGAAAATAGAGCTGGATTAGTGCCTAACTCTTTATGCCATACAAATTTGGGGTATAAAAATATAAAATTTGAAAAAAGGTGAAACCATAAACCCAGTAGAAGGAAACATGAGGGAACATTTCTATAATCTCAAGGTAGCAGAAGCCTTTTCAAGCATGATATGAAATGAACAAACCATAAAGGGAAGATCGACAGATTTGACTACATAAAAATGAAAAATTTCCAGGCAGCAGAAAGTGTCATAAACAAGATTGAAAGACAATGACAAATTGGAAAAGAGCACATGTGACACACAACAGTTAATTTCCTTCATCTAACAACCTATTAAAGAGATAAATATTCCAGTAGAAAAATGGGCAAAGACACGAACAGGAAAATCATGCAAGAAAAATATCCATGGGCAAAAAACCTGTGAAAAGCTGTTTAACATCACCTTTAATCAAAAGAATGTAAATAAGAACCACAGTAAGATGGACTATGTCACCTTTTGGTTTATCAAATATTTAAAAACAGACTTCATTTTTTCAGAAAAGTTTCAAATCTACAGAATAGTTGAGAAGATATTACAGAGATTCCTATAAATTCTGCACCTGGTTTTCCTTATCATTAACATATTACATAAGTATGGAACTTTTTAAAAAAATTAATGAACCAATACATTAACCAAAGTCCAAAGTTTCTTCAGAGTTCCTTAGTTTTTACCTAATGTCCTTTTTCTGTTTCAGGGTCCCAGCTGGGATCCCACATTACAGGTAGTTGTCACGTCTCCTTAGGCTTCTCTTGGCTGTGGTAGGTTTTCAGACTTTCCTTGAGAATTCTGGAGTACTGGTCAGGTATTCTGTAGGATGTCCCACTATTGGAATTTGTCTGACGTTTTTCTTAGACAGGAGATAAGATAAAACTAGAGTTATGGATTGTTGGGAGGAAGAGCACACTTTAAGTGCCATTTTCATCACATGATATCAAGGATACATACTATCAGCATGATTTTTATCTGTTGATGTTGACCTTCCTGAGGTGGTGTTTATCAGGTGGTGTTTATCTCCACTGTAAACTTACTCTTTTGCTCTCCTTTCTCTACTGCAGTGGTCTCCAGGGACCGGTTTCAGGGAAGACAATTTTTCCACAGACTGGAGTTGGGGAGATGGTTTGAGTTGATTCAAACACATTATATTTATTGTGCACTTTATTTCTATTTATATTACACTGTAATATATAATGAAATAATTATACAACTCACCATAATGCAGAATCAGCGGGAGCCCTGAGCTTGTTTTCCTGCAACTAGATGGTCCCATCTGGGGGTGCTGGGAGACAGTGACACCCGAAGTGTGTTGCTTATGTCCAGTCTACTCTGTAATCTCGTTTCGGTTGCTGTCACTGCAGGAAACCCTGCTTCACAAAGATAAGATGTTGGAAATGGAAGCAGGCTTTTCAGTGCTTTTGTGGCAATCTCAGTATATTCTGCCTTGACTTTAATCCAGAACATATGGAGATTTGAAGTTGTCTCAAATACACTTTTAAGGCCACCATCATTTGTGATCTTAAGCAGTTGATCCTCTTCTAGCATGGGCAAAGTCGATTCACCTGGCTTATTCACAAATGGGTTGCGGATTCATTCCTTCCCAGTTCAGGGGTCTTTTGTGGTTGGGAAGTAATGCTCAAACTCTTTTTTTTTTACTTTAAAAAATTATTTATTTATTTATTTTTTGGCTGTGTTGGGTCTTCTTTGCTGCCTGGGCTTTCTCTTGTGGCGAGCGGGGGCTACTCTTCGTTGTGGTGTGCAGGCTTCATATAGAGGTGGCTTCTCTTGTGGAACATGGACTCTAGGTGCCCAGGCTTCAGTACTTCTGGCACACAGGCTCATTAGTTGTGGTGCACGGGCTTAGCTGCTCTGTGGCATGTGGGATCTTACTGGACCAGGGATCGAACTCGTGTCCCCTGCATTGGCAGGCAGATTCCTGACCACTGCACTACCAAGGACGTCCCCTCAAACTCTTTTGAAAGCTGAGATAGGTGATCACTTACCAGCTGGGAGAAAGAGGGCCCTGGCTCAGTCTCTTTCAAAATCTCTGCAAATGTTTTTTTTTTTTTTTTTAAGATGTTGGGGATAAGAGTTTATTAATTAATTAATTTATTTTTGTGTGTTGGGTCTTCGTTTCTGTGCGAGGGCTTTCTCTAGTTGTGGCAAGCGGGGGCCACTCTTCATCACGGTGCGCGGGCCTCTCACTATCGCGGCCTTTTTGCGGAGCACAGGCTCCAGAGGCGCAGGCTCAGTAGTTGTGGCTCACGGGCCTAGTTGCTCCACGGCATGTGGGATCCTCCCAGACCGTAGCCCGAACCTGTGTCCCCTGCATTGGCAGGCAGATTCTCAACCACTGCTTCACCAGGGAAGCCCTCTGCAAATGTTTGAAACGTCAAAAATGCCAACGTTCACTCATCGCCCCCATAACTCCAGTTTGGCTTTGAATGCAGCCACTTCATCTGCCGACTTGAACACAGTTATCATTCTCTGAAGTGACAGATTGAGTTCGTTGAGCAGGTTGAATATGTCACACAAGTATGCAAGTTTTGCGACCCATTCTGTGTCACTGAGATGTGCTGCCAGTGGTGACTGTTTTCTAAAAGAAATCTCTGGAGCAGCTCTCATAACTCAGGAACTCTGGCCAGTGATCTACCTTTAGAAAGCCATCTCACTTCTGTGTGTAAGAGAAGACGTGTGTGCTCTGCATCCATCTCCTCACAGAGCTGCACAACAGACGTGAGTTAAGGGCACGTACCATAATGTGGTTGATAATTTTAATCACATCCTGCAAAACGTTGCTAAGTTCAGGTGACATTTTTCGGCTAGCCAGCATTTCTCTATGGATGACACAGTGCGTAGACTTACATTCAGAAGCGACCTCTTTGACCTGAGTAGTGAAACCAGAAAGCTGTCCAGACGTAGCAGCAGCTCTGTCCGTGCATATATCGACACAAAATGACCAATTCAGTTTTCCTGATATGCAATCACTCAAAGACTTGAATAGCTCTGCAGCTGTGGTGTTCGTTGGCAACAAAAGTGCATATAACATATCCTCATGCACATCCTCTTGAAAAATGTCACACAAAAACAATCATCGTTGCCTCATTGTCAACATCAGTAGACTTGTCAGCCTCGATTGCGTACCAGTAGACTCATTAATCCTCTCTAACAATTGTGCTCAATATCCTCTGCTATTTCATCAATTCGTCTAGTTATGGTGCTAGCTGAAAGAGGAACACATGCCACCTTCTTTTTTTTTTTTTTTTTTTTTTTGCGATACGCGGGCCTCTCACTGCTGTGCCCTCTCCCGCTGTGGAGCACAGGTTCCGGACGCACAGGCTCAGTGGCCATGGCTCACGGGCCCAGCCGCTCGGCGGCATGTGGGATCTTCCCAGACGGGGGCATGAACCCGTGTCCCCTGCATTGGCAGGCGGACTCTCAACCACTGCGCCACCAGGGAAGCACGCCACCTTCTTTTTTTATGTTTATTTATTTAATTTATTTTTAACAGATCCAAACTATTTACTATACATAAAATAGATAAGCGGGATTCCCTGGTGGCGCAGTGGTTGAGGGTCCGCCTGCCGATGCAGGAGACATGGGTTCGTGCCCCGGTCCGGGAGGATCCCGCGTGCCGCGGAGCAGCTGGGCCCGTGAGCCGTGGCTGCTGAGCCTGCGCGTCCGGAGCCTCTGCTCCGCAATGGGAGAGGCCACAACGGTGAGAGGCCCACGTAACGCAAAAAAAAAAAAAAAAAAAAATAGATAAGCAGCAAAGGTTTACTGTATAGCACAGGTAATTGTACTCAATATCCTGTAATAAACTATAATGGAATATAATCTGCAAAAAAACTGAATCACTGTGGAGTACACCTGAAACTAACACAATATTGTAAGTCAACTATAATAATAAAATAAAGTTCTGTCAAAAAAAAGAAAATAGCTGGATTCTCATATCCATTTTTGCATTCACTCTGTTGCGATTTGTGTTTGCGTTGAAAAATACGAAGAAAATACAGCCTCACTCAGATATGTACTTGGAAAAAGGAGAATTTTAATAGCCTTTTCAGATAGTATGGATATACTTCTTTAATTTCACACCAAAATTTTCGAGTAGTAGTTTCTTAAAGATTAGTTATTATGTGAAATCTGGAACTATATCAATGAAATTTTATACTCCATTTCATCAAAACCCATTGGTCTATCTTGCACTTTGAACTGATCGTTTACGCAAGCATGATTTTGTAACATTGTGCATTGGCCATGCAGAAAAATTGACTTGCTGATTTAACCAGATCTTTCTTTCTTTCTTTCTTTTTTAAACATCTTTATTGGAGTATACTTGCTTAACAATGGTGTGTTAGTTTCTGTTTCATAACAGAGTGAACCAGCTATATATATACATATATCTCCTCCCTCTTTCGTCTCCCTCCCACCCTCCCTTTCCCACCCCTCTAGGTGGTCACAAAGCACCAAGCTGATCTCCCTATGCTGTGCAGCTGCTTGCCACTAGCTATCTATTTTACATTTGGTAGTATATGTAAGTCCATGCCACTCTCTCACTTCGTCCCAGCTTACACATCTCCCTCCCCATGTCCTCAAGTCCATTCTCTATGTCTGCATCTTTATTGCTGTCCTGCCCCTAGGTTCTTCAGAACCACTTTTTTTTTAGATTCCATATATATGTGTTAGCATACAGTATTTATTTTTCTCTTTCTTACTTACTTCACTCTGTATGACAGACTCTAGGTTCATCCACCTCATTACAAATAACTCAATTTTGTTTCTTTTTATGGCTGAGTAATATTCCATTGTATATATGTGCCACATCTTCTTTAACCATTCATCTGTCGATGGGCACTTAGGTTGTTTCCATGTCCGGGCTATTGTAAATAGAGCTGCAATGAACATTGTGCTACATGACTCTTTCTGAATTATGGTTTTCTCAGGGTACATGCCCGGAAGTGGGATTGCTGGGTCATATGAAAGTTCTATTTTTAGATTTTTAAGGAACTTCCGTACTGTTTTCCATAGTGGCTGTATCAATTTACATTCTCACCAACAGTGCAGGAGGGTTCCCTTTACTCCACACCCTCTCGAGCATTTCTTGTTTGTAGATGTTTTGATGATGGCCATTCTGACTGGTATGAGCTGATATCTCATTGTAGTTTTGATTTGCATTTCTCTAAAGATTAGTAATGTTGAGCATCCTTTCATGTGTTTGTTGGCAATCTGTATATCTTCTTTAGAGGAATGTCTATTTAGGTCTTCTGTCCATTTTTGGATTGGGTTGTCTGTTTTTTGATATTCAGCTGCATGAACCACGTGTAAATTTTGGAGATTAATCTTTTTTCAGTTGCTTCATTTGCAAATATAATCTTCTGTCAGTTGCTTCATTTGCAAATATTTTCTCCCATTATGAGGGTTGTCTTTTCATTTTGTTTATAGTTTCCTTTGATGTGCAAAAGCTTTTAAGTTCAATTAGGTCCCATTTGCTTATTTTTGTTTTTTATTCCATTCCTCTAGGAGGTGGGTCAAAAAGGATCTTGCTGTGATTTATGTCATAGAGAATTCTGTCTATGTTTTCCTCTAAGAGTTTGATAGTGTCTGGCCTTACATTTAGGTCTTTCATCCATTTTGAGTTTATTATTGTGTATGGTGTTAGGGTGTGTTCTAATTTCATTCTTTTATATGTAGCTGTCCAGTTTTCGTAGCACCACTAATTGAAGAGGCTGTCTTTCCTCCGTTGTATATTCTTTCATCCTTTATCAAAAATAAGGTGACTATATGTGCATGGGTTTATCTCTTGGCTTTCTATCCTGTTCCATTGATCTGTATTTCTGTTTTTGTGCCAGTGCAATCTGTCTTGATTACTGTAGCTTTGTAGTATAGTCTGAACTCCAGGAGCCTGATTCCTCCAGCCCCATTTTTCTTTCTCAAGTTTGCTTTGGGTATTTGGGGTCTTTTCTGTTTCCATAAAAATTGTGAAAATTTTTGTTCTAGTTCTGTGAAAAATACCAGTGGTAGTTTGATAGGGATTGCATTGAATCTGTAGATTGCTTTTGGTATTATCGTCATTTTCACAATGCTGATTCTTCCAATCCAAGAACATGGTATATCTCTCCAACTGTTTGTTTAATCTTTAATTTCTCTCATCCATGTCTTATAGTTTTCTGCATACAGGTCTTTTGTTTCCTTCAGTAGGTTTATTCCTAGGTATTTTATTATTTTCTTGCAATGGTAAATGGGTGTTTTCTTAATTTCACTTTCAGATTTTTCATCATTAGTGTATAGGAACGTCAGATATTTCTGTGCATTAGTTATGTATCCTGCTACGTTACCAAATTCATTTATTAGCTCTAGTCGTTTTCTTGTAGTATCTTTAGCATTCTCTATGTAGAGTATCATGTCATCTGCAAACAGTGACAGCTTTACTTCTGCTTTTCAGATTTGGATTCCTTTTATTTCTTTTTCTTCTCTGATTGCTGTGGCTAAAACTTCCAAAACTATGTTGAATAATAGTGGTGAGAGTGGGCAACATTTTCTTGTTTCTGATCTTAGAGGAAATGGTTTCAGTTTTTCTTCAATGAGAACAATTTTGGATGTGGGTCTTTCATATATGGCCTTTATTACGTTGAGGTAAGTTCCCTCTATACCTACTCTCTGCAGAGTTTCTATCATAAATGGGTGTTGAATTTTGTCAAAACCTTTTTCTGCATCCATTGAGATGATCATATAGTTTTTCTACTTCAATTTGTTAATATGGTTTATCCCATTGATGGTTTTGCATATACTGAAGAATCCTTGCATTCCTGGAATAAACCCCACTTGATCATAGTGTGTGGTCCTTTTAATGTGCTGTTAGATTCTGTTGGCTAGCACTTTGTTGAGGATTTCTGCATCTGTGTTCATCAGTGATACTGGCCTGTAGTTTTCTACCTTTGTGACATCTTTGTCTGGTTTTGGTATCAGGGTGATGGTGGCCTCATAGAATGAGTTAGGGAGTGTTCCTCCCTCTGCTATATTTTGGAGTAGTTTGAGAAGGATAGGTGTTAACTCTTAATTAAATGTTTGAATAGAATTCACCTGTGAAGCCATCTGGTCCTGGGCTTTTGTTTGTTGGAAATTTTTTTTTTAACATCTTTATTGGAGTATAATTGCTTTACAATGGTGTGTTAGTTTCTGCTTTATAACAAAGTGAATCAGTTATACATATACATATGTTCCCATATCTCTTCCCTCTTCCATCTCCCTCCCTCCCACCCTCCCTATGCCAGCCCTCTAGGCGGTCACAAACCACCGAGCTAATCTCCCTGTGCTATGCAGCTGCTTCCCACTAGCTATCTATTTTACCTTTGATGGTGTATGTATGTCCATGCCACTCTCTCAATTTGTCACAGCCTACCCTTCCCCCTCCCCATATCCTCAAGTCCATTCTATAGTAGGTGTGTGTCTTTATTCCCATCTTACCCATAGGTTCTTCATGACTTTTTTGTGTGTGTGGTATGC
This sequence comes from Phocoena phocoena, assembly GCF_963924675.1. NCBI lineage: Eukaryota > Metazoa > Chordata > Mammalia > Artiodactyla > Phocoenidae > Phocoena > Phocoena phocoena. Next base: position 58,857,062 of record NC_089240.1, on the reverse strand, counting down.
GGGCCTCTCACTGTTGTGGCCTCTCCCGTTGCGGAGCACAGGCTCCGGACGTGCAGGCTCAGCGGCCATGGCTCACGGGCCCAGCCGCTCCGCGGCATGTGGGATCTTCCCAGACCGGGGCACGAACCCGTGTCCCCTGCATCGGCAGGCAGACTCTCAACCACTGCGCCACCAGGGAAGCCCCATGACTTTTTTTTTCTTAGATTCCATATATATGTGTTAGCACACGGTATTTGTTTTTCTCTTTCTGACTTACTTCACTCTGTATGACAGACTCCAGGTCCATCCACCTCAATAGAAATATCTCCATTTCATTTCTTTTTAAGGCTGAGTAATATTCCATTGTATATATGTGCCACATCTTCTTTATCCATTCATCTGATGGTAGACACTTAGGTGGCTTTCATGTCCTGGCTATTGTAAATAGAGCTGCAATGAACATTTTGGTACATGACTCTTTTTGATTTATGGGTTTCTCAGGGTATATGCCCAGTAGTGGGATTGCTGGGTAATATGGTAGTTCTATTTGTAGTTTTTTTCTTATAATGTTTTTTAGTTTTCTATGCAAAGGCCTTGCATATCTTCTATATATCTCTTATAGGCATTTGATTATTTTTAACATCTTTATTGGGATATAATTGCTTTAAAATGGTGTGTTAGTTTCTGCTTTATAACAAAGTGAATCAGTTATACATATACATATGTTCCCATATCTCCTCCCTCTTGCATCTCCCTCCCTCCCACCCTCCCTATCCCACCCCTCCGGGTGGTCACAAAGCACCAAGCTGATATACCTGTGCTATGCGGCTGCTTCCCACCAGCTATCTACCTTATGTTTGGTAGTGTATATATGTTCCTGCCTCTCTCTCGCTTTGTCACAGCTCACCCTTCTCCCTCCCCATATCCTCAAGTCCGTTCTCCAGTAGGTCTGTGTCTTTATTCCTGTCTTACCCCTAGGTTCTTCATGACATTTTTTTTCTTAAATTCCATATATATGTGTTAGCATACGGTATTTGTCTTTCTCTTTCTGAATTACTTCACTCTGTATGACAGACTCTAGGTCTATCCACCTCATTACAAATAGCTCAATTTCATTTCTTTTTATGGCTGTGTAATATTCCATTGTATATATGTGCCACATCTTCTTTATCCATTCATCTGATGATGGGCACTTAGGTTGTTTCCATCTCCGGGCTATTGTAAATAGAGCTGCAATGAACATTTTGGTACATGACTCTTTTTGAATTATGGTTTTCTCAGGGTATATGCCCAATAGTGGGATTGCTGGGTCATATGGTAGTTCTATTTGTAGTTTTTAAAGGAACCTCCATACTGTTCTACACAGTGGCTGTACCAATTCACATTCCCACCAGCAGTGCAAGAGTGTTCCCTTTTTGCCACACCCTGTCCAGCATTAATTGTTTCTAGACTTTTTGATGATGGCCATTCTGACTGGTGTGAGATGATATCTCATTGTAGTTTTGATTTGCATTTCTCTAATGATTAATGTTGAGCATTCTTTTATGTGTTTGTTGGCAGTCTGTATATCTTCTTTGGAGAAATGTCTATTTAGGTCTTCTGCCCATTTTTGGATTGGGTTGTTTGTTTTCTTGTTATTGAGCTGCATGAGCTGCTTGTAAATTTTGGAAATTAATCCTTTGTCAGTTGCTTCATTTGCAAATATTTTCTCCCATTCTGAGGGTTGTCTTTTGGTCTTGTTTATGGTTTCCTTTGCTGTGCAAAATCTTTGAAGTTTCATTAGGTCCCATTTGTTTATTTTTGTTTTTATTTCAATTTCTCTAGGAGGTGGGTCAAAAAGGATCCTGCTGTGATTTATGTCATAGGGTGTTCTGCCTATGTTTTTCTCTAAGAGTTTGATAATGTCTGGCCTTACATTTAGGTCTTTAATCCATTTTGAGTTTATTTTTGTGTATGGTGTTAGGGAGTGTTCTAATTTCATTCTTTAAATATACCTGTTCAGTTTTCCAAGCACCACTTATTGAAGAGGCTGTCTTTTCTCCACTGTATATTCTTGCCTCCTTTATCAAAGATAAGGTGACCATATGTGCGTGGGATTATCTCTGGGCTTTCTATCCTGTTCCATTGATCTATATTTCTGTTTTTGTGCCCGTACCATACTATTTTGATTACTGTAGCTTTGTAGTATAGTCTGAAGTCAGGGGGCCTGATTTGTCCATCTCTATTTTTCGTTCTCAAGATTGCTTTGGCTATTCAGGGTCCTTTGTTTTCCATACAAATTGTGAAATTTCTTGTTCTAGTTCTGTGAAAAATGACAGTGGTAGTTTGATAGGGATTGCATTGAATCTGTAGATTGCTTTGGGTAGTAGAGTCCTTTTCCCAACGTTGATTCTTCCAGTCCAAGAACATGGTATATCACTCCATCTATTTGTATCATCTTTAATTTCTTTCATCAGTGTCTTATAATTTTCTGCATACAGGTCTTTTGTCTCCTTAGGTAGGTTTATTCCTAGATATTTTATTCTTTTTGTTGCAATGGTAAATGAGAGTGTTTTCTTAATTTCACTTTCAGATTTTTCATCATTAGTGTATAGGAATACCAGATATTTCTGTGCATTAATTTTGTATGCTGCTACTTTACCAAATTCATTGATTAGCTCTAGTAGTTTTCTGGTAGCATCTTTAGGATTCTCTGTTTAGAATATCATGTCATCTGCAAACAGTGAAAGCTTTACTTGTTCTTTTCCGATTTGGATTCATTTTATTTCTTTTCTTCTCTGATTGTTGTGGCTAAAACTTCCAAAACTATGTTGAATAATAGTGGTGCGAGTGGGCAACCTTGTCTTGTTCCTGATCTTAGTGGAAATGCTTTCAGTTTTTCACCATTGAGGATGATGTTGGCTGTGGGTTTGTTATATATGTCCTTTATTTTGTTGAGTAAAGTTCCCTCTATGCCTACTTTCTGCAGGATTTCTATCATAAATGGGTGTTGAATTTTGTCAAAGGCTTTCTCTGCATCTATTGAGATGATCATATGGTTTTTCTCCTTCAATTTGTTAATATAATGTATCACGTTGATTGATTTGTATGTATTGAAGAATCCTTGCATTCCTGGAATAAACCCACTTGATCATGGTGTATGATTCATTTAATGTGCTGTTGGATTCTGTTTGCTAGTATTTTGTTGAGGATTTTTGCATCTATGTTCATCAGTGATAGTGGCCTGTAGTTTTCTTTCTTTGTGACATCTTTGTCTGGTTTTGGTGTCAGGGTGATGGTGGCCTCGTAGCATGAGTTTCAGAGAGTTTCTCCCTTTGCTATATTTTGGAAGAGTTTGAGAAGGATAGGTGTTAGCTCTTCTCTAAATGTTTGATAGAATTTGCCTGTGAAGCCATTTGGTCCTGGGCTTTTGTTTGTTGGAAGATTTTTAATCACAGTTTCAATTTCACTGCTTGTGATTGCTCTGTTCATATTTTCTATTTCTTCCTGGTTCAGTGTTGGTAGGTTGTGCATTTCTAGGAATTTGTCCATTTCTTCCAGGTTGTCCATTTTATTGGCATAGAGTTGCTTGTAGTAATCTCTGCTGATTCTTTGTGTTTCTGCAGTGTCAGTTGTTACTTCTCCTTTTTCATTTCTAATTCTATTGATTTGAGTGTTCTCCATTTTTTTCTTGATAAGTCTGGCTAATGGTTTATCAATTTTGTTTATCTTCTCAAAGAACCCGCTTTCAGTTTTATTGATCTTTGCTATCCTTTCCTTCATGTCTTTTTCATTTATTTCTGCTGTGATCTTTATGATTTCTTTCCTTCTGTTACCTTTGGAGTTTTTTTGTTCTTCTTTCTCTTATTGCTTTAGGTGTAAGATTAGGTTGTTTATTTGAGATATTTCTTGTTTCTTGAGGTAGGATAGTATTTCTATAAACTTCCCTCCTAGAACTGCTTTTGCTGCATCCCATAATTTTTGTGTAGTCGTGTTTTCATTGTCATTTGTTTCTATGTATCTTTTGATTTCCTGTTTGATTTCCTCAGTGATCTCTTGGTTATTTAGTAGTTTATTGTTTAGCCTCCATGTGTTTATATTTTTTACAGATTTTTTCCTTTAATTAATATCTAGTCTCATAGCATTGTGGTTGGAAAAGATACTTGATATGATTTCAATTTTCTTAAATTTACCAAGGCTTGATTTGTGACCCAAGATATGATCTATCCTGGAGAATGTTCTGTAAGCACTTGAGAAGAAAGTGTTTTCTGCTTTTTAGATGGAATGTCCTATAAATATCAATTAAGTCCATCTTGTTTAATGTGTAATTTACAGCTTGTGTTTCCTTATTTATGTTCATTTTGGATGATCTGTCCATTGGTGAAAGTGAGGTGTTACAGTTCCCTACTATGATTGTGTTACTGTCAATTTCCCCTTTTATGGCTGTTAGCATGTGCCTTATGTATTGAGGTGCTCCTACGTTGGGTGCATAAATATTTACAATTGTTATATTTTCTTCTTGGATTGATCCCTTGATCATTATGTAGTGTCCTTCTCAGTCTCTTCTAATAGTCTTTCTTTTAAAGTCTATTTTGTCTGATATGAGAATTGCTACTCCAGCTTTCTTTTAATTTGCATTTGCATGGAATATCTTTTTCCATCTGTTCACTTTCAGTCATATGTTTCCCTAGGTCTGAAGTGGGTCTCTTGTAGACAGCATATATATACAGGTCTTGTTTTTGTTTCCATTTAGCTAGTCTATGTCTTTTGGTTGGAACATTTAATCAATTTTCTTTTAAGATAGTTATTGATATGTGTGTTCCTATTACCATTTTCTTAATTGTTCATATGGTTTGAACAATTGTTCATATGATCATATGGTTTTTAGGTTTGTTATTCTAGGTCTTTTCCTTCTCTTCTCTTTCCTGCCTAGAGAAATTCCTTTATCATTTTTGCAAAGCTGGTTTGGTAGTGCTGAATTTTCTTAGCTTTTGATTGTAAAGATTTTAATTTCTCCATCAAATATGAATGAGATCCTTGCTGGGTAGAGTAATCTTGGTTGTAGGTTTTTCTGTTCCATCACTTTAAATATGTCCTGCTCCTCCCTTCTGCCTTGCAGAGTTTCTGCTGAAGGATCAGCTGTTAACCTTATGAAGATTCCTTTGTTTGTTATTTTTACCTTGCTGCTTTTACTATTCTTTCTTTGTGTTTAATTTTTGATAGTTTGATTAATATGTGTCTTGGTATGTTTCTCCTTGGATATATTCTGTATGGGACTCTCTGAACTTCCTGGACTTGATTGACTATTTCCTTTCCCATATTAGGGAAGTTTTCAACTATAATCTCTTCAGATATTTTCTCAGTCCCCTTCTTTTTCTCTTCTTCTTCTGAGACCCCTATAATTCGAATGTTGGTATGTTTAATGTTGTCCCAGAAGTCTCTGAGACTCTCCTCTATTCTTTCATTCTTTTTTCTTTATTCCGCTCTGTGGTAGTTATTTCAACTATTTTATCTTCCAGGTCACTTATCCGTTCTTCTGCCTCAGTTATTCTGCTATTGATTACTTCTAGAGAATTTTTAATTTCATTTATTGTGTTGTTCATCATTGTTTGTTTGCTGTTTAGTTCTTCTAGGTCCTTGTTAAACATTTCTTGTTTTCTCTCCATTCTATTTCCAATATTTTGCATCATGTTTAGTATCATTACTCTGAATTCTTTTTCAGGAAGACTGCCTGTTTCCTCTTCATTTGTTAGGTCTGGTCGGTTTTTATCTTGCTCCTTCATCTGCTGTGTGTTTTTCTGTCTTCTCATTTTGCTTATCTTATTGTGTTTGGGGTCTTCATTTTGCAGGCTGTAGGTTCGTAGTTCCCATTGTTTTTGGTGTCTGCCCCTGGTGGGTAAGGTTGGTTCAGTTGGTTGTGTAGGCTTCCTGGTGGAGGGGTCTGGTGACTGTGTTCTGGTGGATGAGGCTGGTTCTTATCTTTCTTTTGGGCAGGACCGCATCCAGTGGTGTGTTTTGGTGTGTCTGTGATCTTTTTATGATTTTCAGCAGCCTCTCTGCTGATGGGTGGGTTTGTGTTCCTCTCTGGCTAGTTGTTTGGCATAGGGTATCCAGTGCAGTAGTTTGCTGGTCATTGAGTTGAGCTGTGTCTTAGTGTTGAGATGGAGATCTCAGTGAGAGCTTTTGCCATTTTATATTACGTGGAGCCGAGAGGTCTCTGGTGGACCAATGTCCTGAACTCGGCTCTCCCCACTCAGAGCCACAGGTCTGACACCTGGCTGGAGCACCAAGCACACGGCTCAGAAGAAAAGGGAGAAAAAAAGAAGGAAAGAAAAAAAAAACAGAATAAAATAAAGCTATTAAAATTTGAAAAATTAAGGTAAATAAGAATTATAAGGTAGTAAAAAAGAAGAAAGAAAAGAAAGAAGAGAGCAAACAAAGCAAAAAACAAATCCACCAATAAGTGCTAAAAACTATACGAAGACAAAAGAACAAAAAGGGACAGGCAGAACCCTAGAATAAATGGTAAAAGCAAAGCTATACAGGCAAAATCACCCAACGAAGCATATACATACACCCTCAAAAAAAGAGAAAAAGGGGAAGAAATATATCTATATATATGTAAAAAAAGAGAGCAAACAAATCAGTAAACAAGTCTACCAATGATAATAGCCTCTAAGTACAAAAGTAAGATAAACATAAAACCAGAAACAAATTAGATGTAGAAAGTAAACCCCAAGTCTACAGTTGCTCCCAAAGTCCACTGCCTCAGTTTTGGGATGATTCATTTTCTATTCAGGTATTCCAGAGATGCAGGGTACATCAAGTTGATTGTGGAGTTTTAATCCAACTCTCCTGAGGCTGCTGGGAGAAATTTCCCTTCCTCTTCTTTGTTCTCACAGCTCCTGGGGTTCAGCTTTGGATTTGGCCCTGCCTCTGTATGTAGGTCATCTGTGGGCGTCTTTTGTTTGCTCAGGCAGCACAGGGTTAAAGTAGCAGCTGATTCAGGAGCTCTGGCTTACTCAGACCAGAGGGATGGAGAGGTACAGAATGCGGGGCGAACCTGCAGTGGCAGAGGCCAGTGTGACGTTGCTCCAGCCTGAGGTGCTGTGTTCTCCTGGGGAAGTTGTCCCTGGATCACAGGACCCTGGCAGTGGCGGGCTGCACAGGCTCCCAGGAGTGGAGGTGTGGATAGTGACGTGTGCTTACACACAGGCATCTTGGTGGCTGTAGCAGTAGCCTTAACGTTTCATTCCTGTCTTTGTGGTCCACACTGATAGCTGCAGCTCGCACCCATCTCTGGATCTCGTTTAGGTGGTGCTCTGAATCCCCTCTCCTCACGCACAGTGGTCTCTTGCCTCTTTGGCATGTCCAGACTTTTTCCTGGACTCCCTCCCGGCTAGCTGCGTGCCACCTTTTGAACTGCAACCTCTCCTAAAAGTTCACAAGAAATGTCCTTAGCAGCAGGCAGGATCAACTCTTCACCAACAGTAAAGTGCTTCTTAGCTTTAGCAATATGGTTAGCTGCTAAGAATGATGCTCTTAGTGCAGACATATTTGATGAAGTGGTGGTCTTCAATAATTGCTTCTATTCTTCATGTTCACATTTTTTTCTTTGGAAAAAGTCTAAAGTCTTGTCTTATAATGCAGGGTGCTTGGTCTCAATGTGGTGAAGCAGTCTTGAAGATTTCATGGCTTCATTGGATAGCCGGTCACCACATATTCTACAAAGTGGGCTTGGAGAATGTGAATCACCTATTGCAATGAACTGTAATTTAAGTAGGACTCTTGGTATTTTCTTTTAAATTCAGGTTTCTTTTTGTTGGAAGTCTTAGAGTCTTGTGCTGTCTCATCATTGGGTCTCTCCCCTTTTCAAAGAAGCTCTCCAGCAACGTTTCTTATTTACTCATTTCGGTGAGGGTTAGCTTGTGGGCTTACCAAAACTGTGATTAAGACAAGTGCGGAGTGTGGAAAGAGACATAGACGGAAGTGGTGAATAAAATGATGGGTGGGCCATGTGCGGACTAAAATAAGTATTGGATTCTGACTTAAAGCCTGCCACAAGATGCAGCTGTACAATTAAAGTACATCAACTCACTTGCCATTATAAAGCCTGGCACCAGATGCAGCTTAATTGTTACTTGCCACTCACTGATAGGGATTTTTTTTAACATCTTTATTGGAGTATAATTGCTTTACAATGGTGTGTTAGTTTCTGCTTTATAACAAAGTGAATCAGTTATAAATATACATGTGTCCCCATATCTCTTCCCTCTAGCGTCTCCCTCCCTCCAACTTTCCCTATCCCACCCCTCTAGGTGGTCACAAAGCACCGAGCTGATCTCCCTGTGCTATGCGACTGCTTCCCACTAGCTATCTATTTTATGTTTGGTAGTGTATATATGTCCATGCCACTCTCTCACTTTGTCCCAGCTTACCCTTCCCCCTCCCTGTATCCTCAACTCCATTCTCTAGTAGGTCTGCATCTTTATTCCCATTTGCCCCTAGGTTCTTCTGACCATTTTTTTTCTTTTTCTTTTTTTTAGATTCCATATATATGTGTTAGCATACTGTATTTGTTTTTCTCTTTCTGACGTACTTCACTCTATATGACAGTCTCTAGGTCCATCCACCTCACTACAAATAACTCAGTTTCATTCCTTTTTATGGCTGAGTAATATTCCATTGTATATATGTGCCACATCTTCTTTATCCATTCATCTGCCAATGGACACTTAGGTTGCTTCCATGTCCTGGCGATTGTAAATAGAGCTGCAATGGACATTGTGGTACATGACTCTTTTTGAATTATGGTTTTCTCAGGGTATACGCCCTGGGAGTGGGAGTGCTGGGTCGTATGGTAGTTCTAATTTTAGTTTTTTAAGGAACCTCCACACTGTTCTCCATAGTGGCTGTATCAATTTACATTCCCACCAACAGTGCAAGAGGGGTCCCTTTACTCCACACCCTCTCCAGCATTTATTGTTTGTAGATTTTTTGATGATGACCATTCTGACCAGTGTGAGATGATATCTCATTGTAGTTTTGATTTGCATTTCTCTAATGATTAATAATGTTGCGCATTCTTTCATGTATTTGTGGCAATCTGTATATCTTCTTTGGGGAAATGTCTATTTGGGTCTTCCACCCATTTTTGGATTGGGTTGTTTGTTTTTTTGATATTGTGGTGCATGAGTTGCTTGTATGTTTTGGAGATTAATCCTTTGTCAGTTGCTTCATTTGCAAATATTTTCTCCCATTATGAGGGCTGTCTTTTCGTCTTGTTTATGGTTTCTTTGCTGCGCAAAAGCTTTTAAGTTTCACTAGGTCCCATTTGTTTATTTTTGTTTTTTATTCCATTTCTCTAGGAGGTGGGTCTAAAAGGATATTGCTGTGATTTATGTCATAGAGTGCTCTGCCTATGTTTTCCTCTAAGAGTTTGAGGTGTCTGGCCTTACATTTAGGTCTTTCATCCATTTTACATTTATTTTTCTGTATGGTGTTAGGAAGCGTTCTAATTTCATGCTTCTATGTGTAGCTGTCCAGTTTTCCCAGCACCACTTTTTGAAGAGGCTGTCTTTTCTCCACTGAATATTCTTGCCTCCTTTATCAAAGATAAGGTGACCATATGTGCATGGGTTTGTCTCTGGGCTTTCTATCCTGTTCCATGGATCTATATTTCCGTTTTTGTGCCAGTACCATACTGTCTTGATTACTGTAGCTTTATAATGTAGTCTGAAGTCAGAGAGCCTGATTCCTCCAGCTCCATTTTTCTTTCTCAAGATTGCTTTGTCTATTTGGGCTCTTTTGTGTTTCCATGCAAATTGTGAATTTTTTTGTTCCAGTTCTGTGAAAAATGCCACAGGTAGTCTGTTAGGGATTGCAATGATCTGTAGATTACTTTGGGTAGTAGAGTCATTTTCCCAACGTTGATTCTTCCAATCCAAGAACATGGTATATCACTCCATCTATTTGTATCATCTTTAATTTCTTTCATCAGTGTCTTATAATTTTCTGCATACAGGTCTTTTGTCTCCTTAGGTAGGTTTATTCCTAGATATTTTATTCTTTTTGTTGCAGTGGTAAATGGGAGGGTTTCCTTAATTCCTCTTTCAGATTTTTCATCATTAGTGTATAGGCATGCAAGAGATTTCTGTTCATTAATTTTGTATCCTGCTACTTTACCAAATTCATTGATTAGCTCTAATAGTTTTCTGGTAGCATCTTTAGGATTCTCTATGTATAGTATCATGTCATCTGCAAACAGTGACAGCTTTACTTCTTTTCCAATTTGTATTCTTTTTATTTCTTTTTCTTCTGTGATTGTCATAGCTAGGACTTCCAAAACTATGTTGAATAATAGTGGTGTAAGTGGGCAACCTTGTCTTGTTCCTGATCTTAGTGGAAATGCTTTCAGTTTTTCACCATTGAGGACAATGTTGGCTGTGGGTTTGTCATATATGGGCTTTATTATGTTGGGGAAAGTTCCCTCAATGCCTACTTTCTGGAGGGTTTTTATCATAAATGGGTGTTGAATTTTGTCAAAAGCTTTCTCTGCATCTATTGAGATGATTATATGGTTTTTCTACTTCAGTTTGTTAATGTGGTGTGTCACGTTCATTGATTTGCATATATCGAAGAATCCTTGTATCCCTGGGATAAACCCCACTTGATCATAGTGTATGATCCTTTTTTTAGTATATGTGCTGCCGAAGCGAGCACTGTGTGATCCTTTTAATGTGCTTTTGGATTCGGTTTGCTAGTATTTTATTGAGGATATTTGCATCTATATTCAATAGTGATATTGGCCTGTCGTTTTGTTTCTTTGTGACATCTTTGTCTGGTTTTGGTATCAGAGTGATGGTGACCTCGTAAATGAGTTTTGGAGTGTTCCTCTCTCTGCTATATTTTGGAAGAGTTTGAGAAGGATAGCTGTTAGCCCTTCTGTAAACGTTTGATAGAATTCAGCTGTGAAGCCATCAGGTCCTGGGCTTTTCTTTGTTGGAAGATTTTTTTTTTCTATGTGGACCTCTCACTTTTGTGGCCTCTCCCATTGTAGAGCACAGGATCCGGACACGCAGGCTCAGTGGCCATGGCTCAGGGGCCTAGCCGTTCCATGGCATGTGGGATTTTCCCGGACCGGAGCACTAATCCGTGCCCCCTGCATCAGCAGGCGGACTCTCAACCACTGCGCCACCAGGGAAGCCCTGTTGGACTATTTTTAATCACAGTTTCAATTTCAGTGCCTGTGATTGCTCTGTTCATATTTTCTATTTCTTCCTGGTTCAGCCTTGGAAGGTTGTGTATTTCTAAGAATTTGTCCATTTCTTCCAGGTTGTCCATTTTATTAGCATATATTTGCTTACAGTAATCTCTCATGATGTTCTGTATTTCTGCAGTGTCAGTTGTTACTTCTCCTTTTTCATTTCTAATTCTATTGATTTGAGTCTTCTCCTTTTTTTCTTGATAAGTCTGGCTAATGGTTTATCAATTTTGTTTATATTCTCAATAACCAGCTATCAGTTTTATTGATCTTTATATTGTTTCCTTCATTTCTATTTCATTTATTTCTGATCTGATCTTTATGATTTCTTTCCTTCTGCTAACTTTGGTTTTTTTTTTTTTGTTCTTTCTCTAATTGCTTTAGGTGTAAGGTTAGATTGTTTATTTGAAATGTTTCTTGTTTCTTAAGGTAGAATTGTATTGCTATCAACTTCCCTCTTAGAACTGCTTTTGCTGCATCCCATAGGTTTTGGGTCATTGTGTTTTCATTGTCATTCGGTTCTAAATATTTTTTTATTTCCTCTTTGATTTCTTCAGTGATCTCGTGATTATTAAGTAGTGTGTTGTTTAGCCTCCATGTGTTTGTATTTCTTACAGATTTTTTCCTCTAGTTGATATCTAGTCTCATAGCGTTGTGGTCGGAAAAGATACTTGATACGATTTCAATTTTCTTAAATTTACCAAGGCTTGATTTGTGACCCAAGATATGATCTATCCTGGAGAATGTTCCATGAGCACTTGAGAAGAAAGTGTATTCTGTTGTGTTTGGATGGAATGTCCTATAAATATCAATTAAGTCGATCATGTTTAATGTATCATTTAAAGCTTGTGTTTCCTTATTTATTTTCATTTTGGATGATCTGTCCATTGGTGAAAGTGGGGTGTTAAAGTCTCCTACTATGATTGTGTTACTGTTGATTTCCCTCTTATGGCTGTTAGTACTTGCCTTATGTATTGAGGTGCTCCTATGTTGGGTGCATAAATATTTACAATTGTTATATCTTCTTCTTGGTTTGGTCCCTTGAGCATTATGTAGTGTCCTTCTTTGTCTCTTGTAATAGTCTTTGTTTTAAAGTCTATTTTGTCTTATGTGAGAATTGCTACTCCAGCTTTCTTTTTATTTTCATTTGCATGGAATATCTTTTTCCATCTCCTCACTTTCAGTCTGTATATGTCCCTTGGTCTTAAGTGGGTCTGTTGTAGACATCATATATACGGGTCTTGTTTTTGTATCCATTCAGCCAGTCTATGTCTTTCGGTTGGATTGTTTAATCCATTTACATTTAAAGTAATTATCAATATGTATATTCCTATTACCATTTTCTTAATTGTTTTGGGTTTGTTATTGTAGGTCTTTTCCGTCTCTTGTGTTTCCTGCCCAGAGAAATTCCTTTAGCATTTGTTGTAAAGCTGGTTTGGTGGTGCTGAATTCTCTTAGCTTTTGCTTGTCTGTAAAGATTTTAATTTCTCCATCAAATCTGAATGAGATCCTTGCTGGGTAGAGTAATCTTGGTTGTAGGTTTTTCTCCTTCATCACTTTAAATATGTCCTGCCACTGCCATCTGGCTTGCAGATTTTCTCCTGAAAGATTAGCTGTTAACCTTGTGGGGATTCCCTTGTATGTTATTTGTTGTTTTTCCCTTGCTGCTTTTAATATTTGTTCTTTGTATTCTGTTTTTGTTAGTTTGATTAATTTGTGTCTTGGCGTGTTTCTCCTTGGATTTATCCTGTATGGGACCCTCTGTGCTTCCTGGACTTGATTAACTATTTCCTTTCCCCTATTAGGGAAGTTTTCAACTATAATCACTTGAAATATTTTCTCAGTCCCTTTCTTTTTCTCTTCTTCTTCTGAGACCCCTATAATTCGAATGTTGGTGCATTTAATGTTGTCCCAGAGGTCTTTGAGACTGTCCTCAATTCTTTTCATTCTTTTTTCTTTATTCTGCTCTGCAGTAGTTATTTCCACTATTTTATCTTCCAGGTCACTTATCTGTTCTTCTGCCTCAGTTATTCTGCTATTGATCCCTTCTAGAGAATTTTTAATTTCATTTATTGTGTTGTTTATCATTGTTTCTTTGCTGTTTAGTTCTTCTAGGTCCTTGTTAAACGTTTCTTGTATTTTCTCCATTCTATTTCCAAGATTTTGGATCATCTTTACTATCATTCTTCTGAATTCTTTTTCAGGTAGACTGCCTATTTCCTCTTCATTTGTTAGGTCTGGTGTGTTTTTACCTTCCTCCTTCATCTGCTGTGTGTTTCCCTGTCTTCTCATTTTGTTTAACTTACTGTGTTTGGGGTCTCCTTTTTGCAGGCTGCAGGTTCATAGTTTCCATTGTTTTTGGTGTCTGTCCTTAGTGGCTAAGATTGGTTCAGTGGGTTGTGTAGGTTTCCTGGTGCAAGGGACTAGTGCCTGTGTTCTGATGGATAATGCTGGATCTTGTCTTTCTGGTGGGAAGGTCCACGTCTGGTGGTGTGTTTTGGGGTGTCTATGGCCTTATTATTATTTTAGGCAGCCTCTGTGCTAATGGATGGGGTTTTGTTCCTGTCTTGGTAGTTTCTTTGGCATAGGGTATACTGCTCTCAAGCTTGCTCATCGTTGAGTGGAGCTGGGTCTTGGCGTTGAGATGGAGATCTCTGGGAGATTTTCACCGTCTGATATTATGTGGAGTTGGGAGGTGTCTTGTGGACTAGTGTCCTGAACTTGGCTCTCCCCCCTCAGTGGCATGGCCCTGACACCTGGCTGGAGCACCAAGAACCTGTCCTCCACACGGCTCAGAATAAAAGGGAGAAAAGAAAAAAAGAAAGAAAGAGGAAGATAAAATAAAATAAAATAATAAAGTTATTAAAATAAAAAATAATTATTAAGAAAAAAATTTTAAGTAATAAAAACAAATAAACACAAAAAAAATGGACAGACAGAACTGTAGGACAAATGGTAAAAGCAAAGCTATACAGACAAAATCACACAGAGAAGCATACACATACACACTCAAAAAAAGAGAAAAAGGGAAAAAATATATATATATCATTGCTCCCAAAGTCCACCTCCTCAATTTGGGAAGATTCATTGGGTATTCAGGTATTCCACAGATGCAGGGTACATCAAGTTGATTGTGGAGATTTAATCCACTGCTCCTGAGGCTACTGGGAGATATTTCCCTTTCACTTCTTTGTTCACACAGCTCCTGGGATTCAGCTTAGGATTTGGACCCGCCTCTGAGTGTGGGTCGCCTGAGGGCATCTGTTCTTTGCTCAGACAGGATGGGGTTAAAGGAGCAGCTGATTCGGGGGCTCTGGCTCACTCAGGCCTAGGGTAGGGAGGGGTACGGAGTCCCTGGATCACGGGACCCTGGCCGTGGCAGGCTGCACAGGCTCCCGGGAGGGGAGGTGTGGATAGTGACTTGTGCTTGCTCCGGCTTCTTGATGGCTGCAGCAGCAGCCTTAGCATCTCATGCCTTTCTCTGGGGTCCATGCTGTTAGCCCCGGTTTGCGCCCGTCTCTGGAGCTCCTTTAAGCGGCGCTCTTAATCCCCTCTCCTTGTGCACCAGGAAACAAAGAGGCAAGAAAAAGTCTCTTGTCTTTTCGGCAGCTCCAGACTTTTCCGGACTCCCTCCCGGCTAGCCGTGGTGCACTAACCCCTTCAGCCTGTCTTCACCCAGCCAACCGCAGTCCTCTTCCTGGGATCTGACCTCTGAAGCCCAAGCCTCAGCTCCCAGCCCCGCCCGCCCCGGCGGGTGAGCAGACAAGCCTCTCGTGCTGGTGAGTGCTGGTCGGCACCCATTCTCTGTGCAGGAATCTCTCTGCTTTGCCCTCCACACCCCTGTTGCTGTGCTCTCTTCCGTGGCTCCAAAGCTTCCCCCCAACCCCGTCCACTACCCCATCTCTACCCGAAAAGTGGCTTCCTAGTGTGTGGAACCTTTTACTCCTTCACAGCTACCTCCCACTGGTGCAGGTCCTGTCCCTATTCTTTTGTCTCTGATTTTTCTTTTTTGTTTTTCCCTATCCATTTACGTGGGGAGTTTCTTTCCTTTTGGAGGCCTGAGGTCTTCTGCCAGCGTTCAGTGGGTGTTCTGTAGGAGTTGTTCCACATGTAGATGTATTTCTGATGTATTTGTGGGGAGGAAGGTGATCTCTGCGTCTTACTCTTCCACCATCTTTAAGTTCCTCACTGATAGGGTTTTGATGTGAGTCTGCAAGCAGTCGATTTATTATGGTCTCTGTGTAGTCAAACCTCTCTGCTAATGATAATCTGTATTTGCAGCTGCTCCCCAGCATTAGCATCACCGCCTCAGCTCCACCTCAGATCGTCAGGCATGAGATTGTCATAAGGATTGCCCAACCTAGATCCCTCTTATGTGCAGTTCCCTGTAGGGTTCGCGTCCTGTGAGAATCAAATACTGCCACTGATCTGACAGGAGGTGAAGCTCAGGTGGTAATGCGAGTGATGGGGAGCAGCTGTAAATATGGACGAAGCTTCATTCGCTCACCAGTCGCTCACCTCCTGCTGTGCGGCCTGGTTCCTGACAGATCACAGACCAGTATCAGTCTGTGGTCCGGGGGTTGGGGATCCCTGCTCTACTGTACTCTTTGGAAAGGTGTTACTATGTGAAGCCCACACTTAAGGAGTGGAGCATTATGCTCCCCCTCCTTGAGGGCAGAGTATCTACATAAATTATTTGGAACTTTTCTGCACGGGAAATTTGTTTTTTTTCTCCATCTGTCAGTTTATTTTCATCTATTTATATCAATATAGACTTATGGATATTCATTTTATAGTTTAGTTTATAATCCAATACTACTTTATTTTGTTGCTCAAATTGTTCTACCTTTGGCCATTAGGAGCTTTTTCATACCAATGTCCATGGATCATTTTAGCCTTCTCCCTTGCTTATCTCTAAATTTCCATGCCAACTGTGAGAAAACTGGTTCCCACCATCTGCAATCTATTTATTTAGTTGTTTAATTCCAGTATACACGTATGACTCTATTGGAGTTGTTAACCCATACCTCCATGTGAAACAAACTTTATCAACTAGATTACAATGCTATGTGCAGTTCCTTGTGCCTTTAGTCTTACAGACTCCACTCATTTCCAAAGTTACTTCATTCAGAACCAATTCCCTCTATTCCCTTCAGTGAAGTTGTCTCATACACTTTTAATACAGTTAGGTTCTCTTGTCACAACCTGCATTCCTTCCTGGAATCACCGACCTCCTAAATTATTTTAAAAAACTGTATACATTAAATTCACTTTTTGTGGTATAAGTTTCTCTGTGTTTTGACAAATGTATAATGCCATGTATATACAATTACATTATCATACAACTATTTTCTGCCCTAAAAGTCCCCTGTGCTTCATTCCCCCACCCCTCCAATCCCCTGGTAACCACTAATCATTATATCCATAGTTTTGCCTACTCCAGAATGTCATATAATCATCAATCATCATACAGTATAAAGCTCTTTCAAGCTGGCTTCTTTCACTAAGCAATATGCATTTAGGGTTCCCCATCGTTTTGTGGTTTGATAGCTTTTTTTTTAAAGCAAGCACTGAATGATATTCCAGTGTATGAATGTACCGAAGTTTGTGTATCCATTCACCTATTGAAGGATATCTTGGTTTCTTCCAGTTTTGGTGATCAATAATAATGTTACTACAAACATTTATGCAGGTTTTTGCATGGGCGTAAGTTTTTATTTTATTTTTATTTTTTATGTATTTTTAATTTTTCCCAACACACCAGAGGCTATTTACTTTGGAGAACTGCTGCAGATATGAGTATGGCCTGGTACAAGGTTTACACTCTCCCAGATTTTCAAGAGCCAGCAAGAACTCACCGGGCTCTGCTGGAACTGTGGCACTTTCTAAGTGGCTTGTAGGTTTAAATCATTAGGTAAATATCTGAGTGCAATTGTCAGATCATATGATAAGACTATGCTTAGCTTTGTGAGAAACTTCTAAACTGACTTCTAAAATGGCCATCCCATTTTGCATTCTCACCAATGATGAATAAGAGTTCCTGTAGCTCTATATCCTCTCCAGCACTGGGTATTTTCAATTTTTAAAAATTTTAGCTATTCTAATAGGTGCATAGTGGTATCGCACTATTGTTTTGATTTACAATTACCTAATGATGTATGATGTTAAGCATCTTTTCATATGCTTATTTGCCATCTGTATATCTTGTTTCATGGAGTGTCTGTTCAGGTGTTTTGCCTATTTCTTAGTTGTGTTATTTGTTTTCTTATTGTTGAGTTTTAAGAGTTCTTTGTATATTTTTGATACAAGTCCTTTATCACATATCAGTCAGATATCATATCAAATATTTGTGGTTTGCAAATATTTCTTCCCAGTCTATGGCTTGTCTTTTGATTCTCTAAACAGTGTCTTTCACACAGAAGTTTTGAATTTTAATAAAGTTGAATTTATCCATATTTTTCTTTCATGGGTTACACTTTTGGTGTTATATTTAAAAACTCATTGCAAAATACAAGGTCACATACATTTTGTCCTATGTCCTATGTTTTCTTCTAGCAGTTTTACAATATTACACTTTATATTTAGGTCTATGATCCACATTTTTTTTTTTTGGCCACATGGTATGTGAGATCTGAGTTCCCTGACCAGTGATTGAACCTGTGCCCCCTTCAGTGGAAGCACAGAGTCTTAACCAATGGACCACCAAGGCAGTCCCTATGATCCACTTTGAATTAACTTTTGTGAAAGGTTTAAGGACTGTGTCTAGATTCTTTTTCTTCTTTTTTATTTTGCATATGAATGTTCAATTGTTCAATTTGTTGAAAAAACTATCCTTTCTTCATTGAATTACCTTTACTCCTTTGTCAAAGATCAGTTAACTATGTTTGTGTGGCTCTATTTTCTAGGCTTAGTATTCTGTTCCATTGATCTATTTGTCTATTCTTTCACCAGTACCACACTGCTTTGGTTATTGTGGCTTTATAGTTAGTCTTGAAGTTGAGTAGTGTCAGTATTCCAACTTTGTTCTTCTTCTAAAGTATTGTGTTAGCTATTCTGGTTTTTTTTGCTTATCCATATAAACTTTAGAATCAGTTTGTCAATATGCACAAAATAGCTTGCTGGGGTTTTGACTGGGTTTGCATTGAATCTATAGATCAAGTTGGAAAGAACTGATATCTTAACACTATCAAGGCTTCCAGTCTGTGAATACAGACTATTTCTCCATATATTTAGATCTTCTTTGATTTCTTTCATCCAAGTTTTATAGTTTTCTGTGTAGATCCTGTAAACATTTTGTTAGATTTATATCTAATTTTCTCTCTTTTTGGTGCTATTGAAAATGGCATTGTGTTTTTTATCTCAAATTCTAATTATTCATTTCTGATATATAGGAAAGCAAATGAATTTTGTATATATCATTTCCAGGACTTTTTTGTTTGTTTATTCTTTGTGACTTTCTACATAGATGACAATGTCTTCTATGAACAAAGAGAGTTTTACTTCTTCCTTTCCAATTTGTATATTTTATTTCCTTTTCTCCTCTTATTGTACTAGCTAGGACTTCCAGTACAATTTTGAAGAGGAGTGATGAGAGGGTACATCTTTGCCTTGTTTCTAATCTTAAGGAAAAAGCATCCAGTTTCTCATGATTAAGCATAATAATAGCTGTAGAATTTTTGTAGCTGTTCTTTATCAAGTTTCAGAAGTTCCCCTCTACTCCTGGTTTGTTGAGAGTTTTTACCATGAATGGGTTTTGAATTTTGTGAAATGTTTTTTTATGCTTCAGTTATTCTGATCATATATTTCTTCTTTAGCTTGTTAATGTGATTGATTATGTTAATTTTCAAATGTTGAACCAGCCTTGCATACCTGGAATAAATCCCACTTGATTGTGGTATAGAATTCATTTTATACATTCTTGGATTCAATTTGCTAATATTTTGTAGAGGATTTTTATGTCTCTCTTCATGACAAATATTGGTCTGTAGCTTTCTTTTCTTGTAATATCTTTATCTGGTTTTGGTGTTAGGGTAATGCTGGCTTCGTATGAGTTAAGAAGTACTACCTTTGTTTTATTTTCTGAAAGACATTGTAGAGAATTGGTATTATTTCTTCCTCAGATATTTGCCTGGTACCTCCTTTTTTGGTAATGTTATCAATTATTGATTTAATTTCTCTAATAGACATTGGCCTATTCAGATTATCTGTTTCTCTTTATGTGGTTTTTGTAGTTTGCATCTTTTAAGGAATTGATCCATTTCATCTACGTTAGCAAGCTGTGGGCATAGAGATATTCATATTATTCTTTCTTTTTTTTTTTTTTAGCGGTACGCGGGCCTCTCACCGTTGTGGCCTCTCCCTTTGCGGAGCACAGGCTCCAGACGCGCAGGCTCAGCAGCCATGGCTCACGGGCCCAGCCGCTCCACGGCATGTGGAATCCTCCCGGACTGGGGCACGAACCCGTGTCCCCTGCATCCGCAGGTGGACTCTCAACCACTGCGCCACCAGGGAAGCCCCATATTATTCTTTCATTATACTTTTAATGTTCATGGGATCAGTAATGACAACCCCTCCTTTATTTCTTGTATTGGAAATTTATATTTTCTCTCCTTTTTTCTTGGTCATTCTGGCTAGAGATTTATTGATGCTATTTATCTTTAAAAAAAACACACCAGCTTTGGTTTTGTTGATTTTCTATATTGTTTTCCTGTTTTCAATTTCATTGATTTCTGCTTTAATTTTATTATTTCCTTTTGTCTGCTACCTTCAGGCTTAAATTGCTCCACTTGCTCTAGTTTTGTAGGTGGAAGCTTAGATTACTGATTTTAGATTTATTTCTAACATATGCATTTAATGCTATAATTTCCTTGCATCCAACAAATTTTGGTAAGATTTATTTTATTTAGTTCAAAATGTTTTAAAATTTCTCTTGAGACTTCTTTGAACCATGTGTTATTTATAAAATCCCAATCTAAAAATTCTTCAAGTATTTTGAGATTTCTGACCTATCTTTCTGTTATTGATTTCTAGTTTAATTCCACTGGGGACTGAGAACATACTTTGTATAATTTCTATTTTTAAAATTTGTTCAGGTATATTTTATGGCCCATAATGTGATCTGTATTGGTGAATGTTCCATGTGAACTTGAAAATAATGTGTGTTCTGCTGTTGATGGATAAAGTATTCTATAAATGTCAATTAGATCCAGTTGATTGATGGTGCTGTTCAGTTCAACTCTATTCTTACTGATTTTCTGCCTTCTTGATCTGTCAATTACTGGAAGAAGTCTGTTGAAGTCTGAAACTATAATAGTGGATTTGTCTATTTGTCCATGCAGTTCTATCAGTTTTTGCTTCGTGTATTTGACACTCTGTTGTTGACACATACACATTAAAGATTATTATGTCTTCTTGAGGAATTGACTCCTTTATCATCATGTAATGCACCTCTTTATACCTGTTAATTATCTTCTTCTCAAGTCTTCTTTGTCTGAAATTAATATATCTACTCCAGCTTTCTTTGATTAGTGTTAGCATGGTATAACTCCATTTACATTTTTTTAAATTAGCCATCTCACCTTTATTTTATTTTTGCATTTTCTTATTGTGATAATATACATGATATTCACTATTTTAACCATTTAAAATGTACAATTCAGTGTCATTGAGTACATTTGCTATGTTGTGCAACCATCACCACTATCCATTTCCTCCAGAACATTTTCATCATCCAAACAGAAACTCTGTACCCATTAAATGATAATTCCTCATTCCTCCCTTCTCCTGGCCCCTGGTAATCTCTATTCTATTTTCTGTCTCTGTGAGTTTGCCTATGCTAAGTACCTCATATAAATGAAATCATACAATATTTGTCCTTTTGTGTCTGGCTTACTTCACTTAGTATAATGTTTTCAAGGTTTTTTCTTTCAATTCTTTTGGGTACACCCAGGAGTGGTATTGCTGGATCATATGGTAAGTCTGTGTTGAAGAAATACCAAACTGTTTTCCACAGCTGCTGCACCATTTTACTTTCCCATCAGTAATGCACAAGGGTTCCAATTTCTCCACATCCTTGCCAACCCTTATTATATCCCATTTTTTCATAATAGTCATCCTAATGTGTGTGAAGTGGTATCTCATTGTGGTTGTGATTTGTATTTTCCTAATGACTAGTGGAGTTGGTCATTTTTTCATGTGCTGGTTGTCCATTTGTATGCATTCTTTGGAGAAATATCTACTCAAGTCCTTTGACCATTTTCAAATTGAGTTGTTAGTTTCTTTTGTTGTTGGGTTGTAGAAGTTCTTTATATATTCTGGATATTAACCCCATATCAGGTATATGATTTGCAAATATTTTTCTCATTATGTAAGCTGTCTTTTCACTCTCTTGATAGTACCCTTTGATGCACAAAAATTTTTAAATTTGATGAAGTCTGATTTATCTATTTTTTCTTTTGTTGCCTGTGCTTTTGGTATTATATATAAGAAATTATTATCAAATTCAATGTCATGAAGATTTTACCTTATATCTTCTTTTAAGAGTCTTAAAGTTTTAGGTCTTACATTTAGGTCTTTGATCCATTTTAAGTTAATTTTTTTTTTTTTTTGATACACGGGCCTCTCACTGTTGTGGCCTCTCCCATTGCGGAGCACAGGCTCCGGATGCACAGGCTTAGCGGCCATGGCTCACAGGCCTAGCTGCTCCGCGGCATGTGGGATCTTCCCAGACCGGGGCACGAACCCGTGTCTCCTTCATCGGCAGGTGGACTCTCAACCACTGTGCCACCAGGGAAGCCCTTGAGTTAATTTTTGTATATGGTATGAAGTAGGAGTCCAGTTTCATTCTTCTGCATGTGGATATCTAGTTTTCTTAACACCATTTGTTGAAAAGACTGTCCTTTTCCCATTGATGGTCTTGGTACCTGAGTTGAAAATGTAACATTGACCATATATGTAAGGATTTAGTTCTGAGCTCTCTGTTCTATTCCATTTGTCTATATGTCTGTCTGTGTGCCAGTACCACACTTTTTTGATTACTGTAGCTTTGTAGCAAGTTTTGAGATCAGGAAGTGTGAGTCCTCCCCTTTTCCTTCTTTTTCAAGAGTGTTTGGCTATTTGGGGTCCCTTGAAATGTCATATTAATTTTAGGATGAGTCATTTTATATTTGCAATAAATATTTTTGAGATTTTGACAGGGATTATATTGAATCTGTACACCACTTTGGATATTGTTGTTATCTTAGCAATATTAAGTCTTCCAATCTATGAACACAGAATATCTTTCCATTTAATTATGCCTTCTTTAACTTCTTTCAGCAATGTTTTGTAGTTTTCTAATTGAGTTATAATTAACATACAATATTATATTAGTTTCAGGTGTACAACGTAGTGATTTGCTATATTTATACATTATGAAGTGATCACCACAATAAGACCAGTTACCATCCATCACCACACAATTACAATATTATTGACTACATTCTCTATGTGTGTATTACATCCTCATGATTTAGTTATTTTATAGCTGGAAAGTTGTACCTCTTAATCCCCTTCACCTATTTCGTCCATCCTCTCACCCCCCTCCCCTCCAACAACCACCAGTTTGTTCTCTGCGTCTAAGAGTCTGCTTCTGTTTTGTTTTGTTTGTTTGTTTTGTTTTTTCAACTCCACATATAAGTGAAATCATATAGTATTTTTCCGCTGTCTGACTTATTTCACTTAGCATAATACCCTCCAGGTCCATAAATGTTGCCGAAGGTGGCAAGATTTTATTCTTTTTTATGGCTGAGTAATATTCCAGATATACATGTATATGTGTGTGTGTGTGTGTATATATATATATATATATATATATATATCATGTCTTCTTTATCCATTCATCTGTTGATGTACACTTAGGTTGCTTTCATATCTTGACTATTGTAAATAGTGCTGCAATGAACATAGGGGTGCATATATCTTTTTGAATTAGTGTTTTAATTTTCTTTGGATAACTACCCAAGATGGAATTGCTGAATCATATGGTAATTCTATTTTTATTTTTTTGAAGAACCTCCATACTGTTTTCCATAGTGCTGCACCAATTTTGTAGTTTTCAGTGTACAAGTTCTTTGTCTCCCTGGTTAAATTTATCCCTAGATATTTTATTATTTTTAATGCTATTGTGAATGGAACTGTTTCTTAATTTTTTTTTTTTTTTTTTTTTGCGGTACGTGGGCCTCTCACTGTTGTGGCCTCTCCCGTTGCAGAGCACAGGCTCCAGACGCGCAGGCTCAGTGGCCACAGCTCACGGGCCCAGCTGCTCCATGCCATGTGGGATCTTCCCGGACCGGAGCATGAACCAACGTCCCCTGCATCGGCAGGCGGACTCTCAACAACTGCACTACCAGGGAAGCCCTCTTAATTTTTTTTGGATTGTTCATTCCTAGTGTATAAAATGCAACTGATTTCTGTGTTTTGATTTTGTATCCTGCAAATTTGCTGAATTTATTGATTAGCCATAACAGTTTGTCTGTGTGTGTGTATGTGTAATCTTCAAGCTTTTCTACATATAAGATTGTGTCATCTGAAAACAGTGATAACTTTACAAATCCTTTCCAATTTGGATGTCCTTTATTTCTTTTCCTTGTCTAATTGCTCTGACTATGATTTCTAATACTATTGGATAGAAATGGTGAAAGCAGGCATCCTTAGTTTGTGATCTTAGAGGAAAAGCTTTCTGTCTTTCACAGTTGAGCATGATGTTAGCTTTGAGTTTTTCATATATGGCCTTTATCACATAGAGGAAGATGAGATAGGTGTTAACAGAGGAAATGAATATTTATCGCACATCATTAAGTCAGTCAACAAATATTTATTGAGTGCCTACTATGTGCTGGGCACTGTAGATACAATGGGGAGGAAAAGATTTATAATCTCTATATCATGGAGACTACAGTCAACTGAACAAAACAGTACATGTAAGCAAATAAATAAAACGAGGGCTTTTTGAAACAGAGTAATTAGAAGAGTCCCTTTTTGATGGATGGTCATAGAAGACTTCTCTGAGGTAGTGGCATTTAAATTGAAACCTGAAATATGACAAGCAAGTGAAGTGATTATAACTGGGGAAAGAGGATATCAAATAGAGGAAACAACAGCAAAGACCTAGATGTGGGAAAGGGCTTGGCAAGTTTCCTGAACACAGAGGAGGTCAGTGTGGCTAGAACCTAGTAAATGATAGGGGGACCCTATGATATGAGATAGCAAGATATATAACACAAAGGGCCTTGAGAGGACATGGTAAGGAATCTGGATTTAATTTTCTTAAGCATGGGAAGCCATTGATGGGCATGAAGTTGAGGGGTAGCATGATCTGGGTTACATGTTTTAAAAGTCACTCTGGTTGTAGGGCTAGAGGTAAAAATGAGGGATGGACTGAAAAGGGGCATGAGGAATCTTTTGGGAGTGATGAAAATGTTTTTTATCTTGATTGTAGTGGTGGTTTCATGGGTGCATACATCTGTGAAAACTCACCAAATCATACCATCAAATTGTACTATTGAATCAAATCATTTATTGTATGTAAATTATAACTCAATAAATTATAAAAGGTTAAATTTTAACTTTCTGGATACTGTGTGTGGAATGGATGGTAGGAGACAAGAAAAGCAGGATATTTGTTGGAAAGTTATTGCAGTCATCTCAACCATAGGTGTTGATATCTTATTTACTCCTCACAGAAAACCTTGCAGGGTACATTCCTCATTTTATAGCTGGGGAAACTAAGGTTTAGAGAAGTGTATTTTTTTTTCAGGGCCATCCAACTAGCAAGTGGCAGAGATAGAACTGGAATATATGTGATTCCAAAACCCATGTTCTTTATACTTTACCATGCTGCCTCCTCACATCCAAAGAATGTGAACTCAGAGACTTTGGAAAGGATTATCTTAGAACACAGCTATCTTTTCTTCTCACTCAATCCTTGTGCACTCTTTATGAATTTTATCCTTAATAATGCCATCTGCAACTTCTGATTTCAAGCCCTGGACTACTTTCAGGAAGCCAAAATGTCCGTCAAGGAAAATCTCCAGAAGATCCAACAGAAAAAGGAGAGTCTTCCAGATCAGATACAGGCAACTCTCAAATAGGTTTAGCCTTTGTAATTTATCTGTGGTGAACTGTGAAAACTATGAATTGTGGCAGGGAGGGCAGAGAGGGGCAGAAAGCTATAATTTGCCTTAATCACAGCTTCATAAATTCCATGACTTCACATAGCATGAATATGTCTAAATTTCTCTGACATATTTGTATCACTATGTACCGAAGAAATTTGAAATTTGAGAAGTAAGAATTTGAGTGCCACAGTCAGAACCTTCTTGGTTGCAAGTGACAGAAGCCCAACAAAAAGTGGTATAAGACAAAAGGAGAAGTACAGAAGTATAACTGGCTACAGGTACAGCTGGATCCAGGCCTGAAAAGATATCACCAAATACCTATGTCTCTCTATCTCTTGGCTCTGCTTTATCCTTTGCTTTTTTTGTCCTTGTATTTGTGGTGATAAAGAGAGCCCCTATCAGCTCCAGGCTTACATGGTCCATTAGTGTCTTTTCTCAGAGAGTAAGAGTGAATCATTCCCAACAGTTCCAGCAAAAATACCAAGGAGAAATTTCATTGGCCAGACTTTTATTAACCCATCCTGCACTAATTACTATGGCCAAGGAAGGACTCTAATTAGCCAGGTGTAGGTCATTTTCCCAACCCTTGAGTGTGGCAAATGGGATGGTTTTCCCCCATCTAAATCACATGAACTGAGAATTCAGGAGGGATGATATCCCAAAGAAATGCTGGGTCAGAAAGAAAAGCATGTGACCATTATATTCAAGTTTGAATTACCTCTTTCCACAGGTGACTTATATGCATCCCTCCCAACAGCTATGATCCAACTTGCAGGGCTTGAAAAAATCTAGTGGAACACCATCCATGGGACCCTGAGGCAAGGTGACCAAGTAGCTTAGACAGGCTGGACCAAAAAGGTGGGTGGGAAAAGGAGTTACCTAAAGCAGCCAAAGACAGCATAGCTAGAGGAAGAGTCTAGATTGTGGCCAATGAAGAGAGAAAAATTTTGAAGCCAGAGAAATCAGGAGTTTGTCTAATTAAAGGCCATGAAGGAGACCAATGGTGAGATCAGCAATCAGGAAGATAGGAAACAGATCAAGAAATGTGGGATAAGTAAAATAGTTCAAAACTAAGACCTTAAGTAGGATGAGGCTTGCTTTTTATGTGGAACCTGTTGTGGGACATAGGAGGCAGATGTGACCATTTAAGTTTGTTAGGCGGTACCATGTGATATTAAAGATAACCCCCCTCCAAGTTTCAAAGTATCCAGTGATTTCTCTTATATCAGGAACATTTCCAGCTTTTTAATCCCATGATGCCCCCTTTAACAGACCACCAGAAAAGGAACTGCCATCCTATAAAGAGGCTATCCTGGTATCTCAATAGGTTTCTAAACAGTTCAAACAAAACCATCATTAACTTGTCCCAGGAAAATGTTCTGGCCCTTAAGACATACTCCTTATGAAGGTGAAACCAGAGAGACAAGGACTAACCCATGTGGGAGAAATTCCTGGCCCAAACACTGCATTCAAAGTCTAAGTGATTTTTGGAAGGGGTGCAGTATCCGTCACAGTCAAGCCACTGTAGGTACTGGTATCAGTCAGAGAAAAAGCAAACCACTCTAGATGTTTAAAATAGAGGAAATTTAATATAGGGAATTAGTAGCAGAGGTTATGGAAGAACTAAGAAGCCAAACAGAGGATAGCAAAGCAATACAGATTAGTCATAGCAGGAAGCTTCTACCACCCCTTGAGCTGGAGGAACACACAGGAGGAGGTGAAGCCAAGATCAGCTGATGGGATCTGGGATCGTGATGGACATATACAATGGGAAGCTGAAACTATGGAGGAAGATGCAGCCACTGCGAGAAAATACCCCCTGAAGGAGAGAGAAGGAGAAATACCCTAGCTGATATTTCCTCCCACACTCTAATCTCTGACCAGTTTCACATTAGGCAAAGCCAGTTGGCAAGGACAATTGAGTAATATCATTTAATACAAGAAAAGAGCATGGAATGAAGCTGAGAGGAAACAGGTAATGCCTAGCACACCACTATCACCAGGATGCTCACCCTGTATTACTCTGCACTCCCTCTTAACTAATCAATCTTGAACTCTTCCCCTCTTCTCACACAGTTTAAACCCTTCCACTGTACCCTCTGGAACTCACACCATGTGAGCAGCCAAATTCCCTCAGCTTCTTCTTGAAACTCCATTAATCTGCTATAACTACAACCTGAATGGTCCCTTAGCACACCACTTCTCCTATGAGTGGTTTTTCCTTTATACTACACACATCAGGAATGTGAGGTAGATATCCTTTTTGCTCTCCATTTTCCCTTACAAGCCATTATTCGCAATCTTTGCGTAATAATCCCTGCTTATGAGGCTCATGCTATAAACAATATCACCCCTCATCCTCCTCATTGCTGTCATCTGCCAACATCCCAGTAATTCCCACTCACCCCTGCCCACATTCATTAAAGACTTTGGCATCTGCCTTATTCTATACGTGGGGTTGCTTTTGGCAGCATATAATAGAAAATGCCAAATCAAGTGACGTAACAGTGAAAGACATGTAATTTCTCACTCACAACAAGAGTTCTAGTGACAGGGAAGGTTCCAGACTGCTTAATTCAATGGCTCTGTAATATCATATAGAAAGCAGAATACACCCATCTTTTTCTCTGCTATCTTAGGCATGATAACATCCTTAGTATATTCTCTTAGGCTGGTTCCCCTCATGGTTGCAAGACATACATGTAAACCTTACCTGTGTATTTTCTTACCTGTAAGCAAGGAGTAGAAGTAAAAATTATAATGAGAAGCTCATCTAGTGAGTATGAGATATAAGTGAAGGGAACTAGTTGTATGATTTAAGTATATAAAATCATTTGGCCAAGAAACCTGGAAATCTCCCTCTCCACAATAAGTGTGCTGGTTATCAGGGATTGGTCCTTAATCTAGGATACTATATTCTTTGGAAAGAGTCTGGAGGGAGCTGCTCATTTTCGTCTCTGTGGCTTTTTCTGTGTATGCATCCATAGTTGACCAGCCGCCCTTCTTCAGATATACCAATGACATCAATCCGTTTAGTCAAGCCTTGCTGACAAGGGAGCCATCCCGTCTTATTAAGATGTCATTGCATATCTCTGTTAATATTTATCTAATGTTAATTCAACAGTTTCAAGGGTGATCTTAGTTCTTTCATTTCCACGTCCTGTAAGTACGTTTTGCTTGAGTGGGAGACAGTAGAACATAGTCTGATTCTAGACTAACCCTGCTCCACCATTTACCGTCTCTGAGCCAGTTTTATCTTTTGTAAAGTGAGGATTACAAAGGTAATTACCTCATAAGTTTGATACAAAGACTAAATGAGAAAATATGTCAAAAGCTCCTAGCACAGCACCTGGCACATAGAATGCACTCAGTAAATGTTGTCGCTTATCATTATTATCACAGTATATTTTCTTCATTTTTTTGTTTTAATATCAGGGAGAAGGTAAGGTGCAAAGGCCCCAAAACAAGGTAGCAGGGCATAATGGAGAAACTGCAAGTAAATCAGTATGTTTAGAGCACAGCTGTCAAGCAGGATGAGCAGCTGTCTAAATATAAAGCTGAAGAGATAGGCATGAACGTGATGATGCTAAGGAATTTTGACCTTATTCAGTATATCCTTGAGGGGAAGGGCACTGAAGAATTATAATCAGAGGACACCAAGATCAGATTAGTATGTTCAAAAATAGCTATGGCAGAAGCCCATAGTATGGATTACAAGAACTACTGGAGGCGTGGAAGCCAGCATGGCATCTACTACAATAGCCTAGATCAGAAATAATGAGACTGAGTTAAAATGGAGGGTGAGGGAGAGTTCTGGTTTCAGTAAGGGCAGAATAGGTTGTATCAGATTAACATTCCCACAGATAACAATTAAAAACTCTAGGCAAAATATTTGTTAAAACTACTATTTGAAAAACCACCAGCTACTTGATGCACTGGAGATTGATTTAACAAAACCAGGCAGAAACTGGCCGAGATTTGACCCGTAAAAAGAAGGAAATCTGACTGGTTGAGATCCAAAATTATACATCCTCCCCTGAGGACAATCTCCAGTTCTTGTGTCACAGGATGGCTAGAATTTAAGCAAAAAGTCATATTAGTTTTTATTTGAAATATAGTTGATTTATAATATTATATTAGTTTCAGGTATATAACATAGTGATTCAATATTTTAATAATTATACTCCATTCAAAGTTATTGCAAAATAATGGCCATATTTCTCTGGGCTGTACAATATATCCTTGTTGCTTCTTTCTTTTTTTTTTTTTTTGGCTTGGAAGAAACAATTTGTTAGATATGTAGATTGTTTCTAATTTTTCATTATAATGAACATAATCTAACATTGTGAGCACTTTCAGTTTGTCCTGAGAGCCTTATATGTATTTTGTTCAATATTCACAATATTCAGAACTACCTCTTGAAACAGCTTCTGTTATTATAACCCTTATTTTACAATTGTGGAAATTAAAAAGTGGTAAGTCCAGTATCTCAGTGAGAAGTAATAAAGCCAGGATTTAGATCTAGCAGCACAAATACCATATTCTTAACTTCTGTACTTTAAGCATTCACTATTTTAGGTAACACCATGATGAGCATTTTGATAGACACATTTTTATCCACATTCTTTTTAAAAGAACTTTTATTGGAGGGAGACCTTCAAGATGGTGGAGGAGTAAGACGTGGAGATCACTTTCCTCCCCACAAATATATCATAAATACATCTACATGTGGAACAACTCCTACAGAACACCTACTGAACACTGGCAGAAGACCTCAGACTTCCCAAAAGGCAAGAAAATCCCCACATACCTCGGTAGGGCAAAAGAAAAAAGAAAAAAGAGAGACAAAAGAATAGGGACAGGACCTGCACCTCTGGAAGGGAGCTGTGAAGGAGGAAAGGTTTCCACACACTAGGAAGCCCCTTCACTGGCAGAGACATGGGGTGGCGGGGAGGAAGCTTTGGAGCCACGGAGGACAGCACAGCAACAGGGGTGCAGAGGGCAAAGCAGAGAGATTCCCACACAGAGGATCTGTGCTGAACAGCACTCACCAGCTCGAGAGGCTTGTCTGCTCACCTGCCGGGGTGGGTGGGGGCTGGGAGCTGAGGCTCCAGCTTTGGGAGTTCAGAACACAGGGAGAGGACTGGGGTAGGCTGTGTGAGCACAGCCTGAAGGGGGCTACTGTGCAACAGCTAGCCAGGAGGGAGTCCGGGGAAAAGTCTGGAGCTGGCAAAGAGGCAAGAGACTTTTTCTTGCCTCTTTGTTTCCTGGTGCACAAGGAGAGGGGATTCAGAGCACCGCCTAAACGAGCTCCAGAGACAGGCGCAGGCTGCGGCTATCAGCACGGACACCAGAGATGGGCATGGAACGCTAAGGCTACTGCTGCAGCCACCAAGAAGCCTGTGTGCAAGCACAGGACACTATACACACCTCCTCTCCCGGGAGCCTGTGCAGCCTGCCACTGCCAGGGTCCCGTGATCCAGGGACATCTTCCCCAGGAGAATGCACAGCGTGTCTTATGCTGTTGCAACATCACGCTGGCCTCTGCCACCGCAGGCTTACCCCGCATTCTGTACGCATCCCTCCCCCACACCCCACCTGAGTGACCCAGAGCCCCCTAATCAACTGCTACTTTAACCCCATCCTGTCTGAGCGAAGAACAGATGCACTCAGGTGACGTACACAGAGAGGCAGGGCCAAATAAAAAGCTGAACCCCAGGAGCTGTGTGAACAAAGAAGAAAATAAAAGGGAAATTTCTCCCAGCAGCTTCAGGAGCAGCAGATTAAATCTCCACAATCAACTTGATGTAGCCCGCATCTCTGGAATACCTGAATAGACAATGAATCATCCCCAAATTGAGGTGGCGGACTTTGTGTGGTTTTGTCTATATAGCTTTGCTTTTACCATTTATCCTAGGGTTGTGTCTGTCCTGTTTTGTTTTGTTTTGTATAGTTTTTTAGCACTTGTTATCATTGGTGGGTTTGTTTTTTGGTTTGGTTGCTCTCTTCTTTCTTTCTTTCTTTTTTTATTACTTTGTAATTTTAAAAACATTTTTAATAACTTTAAATTTTTTATTATAATAACTTTATTTTATTTTATTCTTTCTTTCTTTCTTTCTTTCTTTCTTTCCTCCCTTTTCTTCTGAGGCATGTGTCTGACAGGGTCTTTGTGCTCTGGCTGAGTTTCAGGCCTGTGCTTTTGAGGTGTGAGAGTTGAGTTCAGGATATTGGTCCACCATAGACCTCCCTGCTCCACATAATAGATGGCAAAAATTCCCCCAGAGATCTCCATCTCAATGCTAAGACACAGCTCCACGCAATGACTAGCAAGCTACAGTGCTGGACACTCAACACCAAACAACTAACAAGACAGGAACACAACCCCACCCATTAGAAGAGAGGCGGCCTAAAATCATAATAAGGTCACAGACACCCTAAAACACATGACTGGATGCGGTCTTGCCCACCACAAATACAATATCCAGCTTCATCTACCAGAACACAAGCACCAGTCCCCTCCAACAGGAAGCCTACACAACACACTGAACCAACCTTAGCCACTGGGGGCAGACACCAAAAGCAACGGGAACTACGAACCTGCAGCCTGCGAAAAGGAGACCACAAGCACAGTAAGTTAAGCAAAATGAGAAGAGAGAAAAACACACAGCAGATGAAGGAGCAAGGTAAAAACCCACCAGACCAAATAAATGAAGAGGAAATAGGCAGTTTTCCTGAAAAAAAAATCAGAGTAATGACAGTAAAGATGATACAAAATCTTGGAAATAGAATGGAGAAAATTGAAGAAAGATTTAACAAGGAGCTAGAAGAACTAAAGAGCAAACAAACAATGATGAACAACACAATAAATGAAATTAGAAATTCTCTAGAAGAAATCAATAGCAGAATAACCGAGGCAGAAGAACAGATAAGTGACCTGGAAGATAAAATAGTGGAAATAACTACTGCAGAGCAGAATAAAGAAAAAGGAATGAAAAGAATTGAGGACAGTCTCAGAGACCTCTGGAAAAATGTTAAATGCACCAACATTCGAATTATAGGGGTCTCAGAAGAAGAAGAGAAAAAGAAAGGGATTGAGAAAATATTTGAAGAGATTATAGTAGAAAACTTCCCTAATATGGGAAAGGAAATAGTCAATCAAAACCAGGAAGCACAGAGAGTTCCATACAGGTTAAAACCAAGGAGAAACATGCCAAGACACATATTAATCAAACTATCAAACATTAAATACAAAGAAAGAATATTAAAAGCAGCAAGGGAAAAACAACAAATAACATACAAGGGAATCCCTATAAGGTTAACAGCTGACCCTCAGCAGAGACTCTGCAAGCCAGAAGGGAGTGGCAGACATATTTAAAGTGATGGAAGGGAAAAACCTACAGCCAAGATTACTCTACCCAGCCAGGACCTAATTAGGCTTCAAAGAAGAAATAAAAACATTTACAGGCAAGCATAAGCTAAGAGAATTCAGCACTACGAAACCAGCTTTATAACAAATGATACAGGAACTTCTTTAGGCATGAAACACAAGAGAAGGTAAAGACCTACAATAACAAACCCAAAACAATTAAGAAAATGGTAATAGGAACACACATATTGATAACTACCTTAAATGTAAATGGACTAAATTCTC
Source organism: Phocoena phocoena (assembly GCF_963924675.1). Taxonomy (NCBI): domain Eukaryota; kingdom Metazoa; phylum Chordata; class Mammalia; order Artiodactyla; family Phocoenidae; genus Phocoena; species Phocoena phocoena. The sequence goes on along the minus strand of NC_089240.1, from coordinate 58,824,034 downwards.
CAACCAAAAGACATAGACTGGCTGAATGGATAGAAAAACAAGATCTGTATATATGCTGTCTACAAGGGACCCACTTCAGACCTAGGGACACATACAGACTGAAAGTGAGGGAATGGAAAAAGATATTCCATGCAAATGGAAATAAAAAGATATTCCATGCAAATAGAAATCAAAAGAAAGCTGGAGAAGCAATTCGCATATCAGACAAAATAGACTTTAAAATAAAGACTGTTACAAGACAAAGAAGGACACTACATAATGATCAAGGGATCAATCCAAGAATAAGATATAATAAATGTAAATATTTATGCACACAGCATAGGAGCACATCAATACATATGAAAAATGCTAAGAGCCATAAAAGGGGAAATTGACAGTAACACAATCATAGTGGTGGACTTTAACACCCCACTTTCACCAATGGACAGATCATCCAAAATGAAAATAAATAAGGAAACACAAGCTTTAAATGATATGTTAAAGAAGATGGACTTAATTGATATTTATAGGACACTACAACCAAAAACACAGAATACACTTTCTTCTCAAGTGTTCATGGAACATTTTCCAGGATAGATCATATCTTGGGACACAAAGCGGGCCTTGGTAAATTTAGGAAAATTGAAATCATATCAGGTATCTTTTCCAACCACAACACTATGACACTAGATATCAATTACAGAAAAAAATCTGTAAAAATATAAACACATGGAGGCTAAACAATACACTACTAAATAACCAAGGGATCACTGAAGAAATCAAAGAAGAAATCAAAACATACCTAGAAACAAATGACAATGAAAACATGACCACCCAAAACATATGGGATGCAGCAAAAGCAGTTCTAAGAGGGAAGTTTATAGCAATTTAATCCTACCTAAAGAAACAAGAAGCATCTCAAATAAACAACTTAAACTTACACCTAAAGCAATTAGAGAAAGAAGAACAAAAAAAACCCCAAAGTTAGCAGAAGGAAAGAAATCATAAAGATCAGATCAGAAATAAATGAAGAAGAAATGAAGGAAACAATAGCAAAGATCAATAAAACTGATAGCTGGTTTTTTAGAAGATAAACAAAATTGATAAACCATTAGCCAGACTCATCAAGAAAAAAATGGAGAAGACTCAAATCAATAGAATTAGAAATGAAAAAGGAGAAGTAACAACTGACACTGCAGAAATACAAAGGATCATGAGAGATTACTACAAGCAACTATATGCCAATAAAATGGACAACCTGGAAGAAATGGACAAATTCTTAGAAATGCACAACCTTCCAAGACTGAACCAGGAAGAAATAGAACATATAAACAGACAAATCACATGCACTGAAATTGAGACTGTGATTAAAAATCTTCCAACAAACAAAAGCTCAGGACCAGATGGCTTCACAGGCGAATACTATTCAAACATTTAGAGAAGAGCTAACACCTATCCTTCTCAAACTATTCCAAACTATAGCAGAGGGAGGAACACTCCCAAACGCATTCTATGAGGCCACCATCACCCTGATACCAAAACCAGGCAAAGATGTCACAAAGGTAGAAAACTACAGGCCAATATCACTGATAAACATAGATGTAAAAGTCCTCAACAAAATACTAGCAAACAGAATCCAACAGCACATTAAAAGGATCATACACCATGATCAAGTCGGGTTTATCCCAGGAAGGTAAGGATTATTCACTATATACAAATCAATCAAAGGGATAAACCATATTAACAAATTGAAGGAGAAAAACCATATGATCATCTCAATAGATGCAGAAAAAGCTTTTGACAAAATTCAACACCCATTTATGATAAACACCCTTCGGAAAGTAGGCATAGAGGGAACTTGCCTCAACATAATAAAGACCATATATGACAAACCCACAGCCAATATCATTCTCAATGGTGAAAAAGTGAAACCATTTCCTCTAAGATCAGGAACAAGACAAGGTTGTCCACTCTCACCACTATTATTCAACATAGTTTTGGAAGTTATAGCCACAGCAATCAGCGAAGAAAAAGAAAGAAAAGGAATCCAAATCAGAAAAGAAGAAGTAAAGCTGTCATTATTTGCAGATGACATGATACTATACATAGAGAATCCTAAAGATGCTCCCAGAAAACTAGTAGAGCTAATCAATGAATTTGGTAAAGTAGCAGGATACAAAAGTAATGCACAGAAATCTCTTGCATTCCTCTACACTAATGATGAAAAACATGAAAGAGGATTTAAGGAAAGAGTCCCATTTACCATTGCAACAAAAAGAATAAAATACCTAGGAATAAACCTACCTAAGGAGACAAAAGACCTGTATGCAGAAAACTATAATACACTGATGAAAGAAATTAAAGATGATACAAACAGATGGAGAGATACAGCATGTTCTTGGATTGGAAGAATCAACATTGTGAAAATGACTATAGTACCCAAAGAAATCTATAGATTCAATGCAATCCCTATTAAGCTACCACTGGCAGTTTTTAAAGAACTAGAACAAGAAATTTCACAATTTGTATGGAAGCAGAAAAGACCCCGAATAGAAAAAGCAAACTTGAGAAAGAAAAACGGAGCTGGAGGAATCAGGCTCCCAGACTTCAGACTATAGTCCAAAGCTACAGTAATCAAGACAGTATGGTACTGGCGCAAAAACAGTAATATAAATCAATGGAACAGGATAGAAAGCCCAGAGATAAAGCCACTCACATATGGTCACCTTAGTTTTGATAAAGGATGGAAGAATATACAATGGAGAAAAGACAGCGGCTTCGATAAGTGGTGCTGGGAAAAGTGGACCGCTACACAAAAAAAGAATGAAATTAGAACATTCCCTAACACCATACACAAAAATAAACTCAAAATGGATTAAAGACCTAAATGTAAGGCTAGACACTATAAAACTCTTAGAGGAAAACATAGGCAGAACACCCTATGACATACATCACAGCAAAATCCTTTTTGACCCACCTCCTAGAGAAATGGAAATAAAAACAAAAATAAACAAATGGGACCTAATGAAACTTAAAAGCTTTTGCACAGCAAACGAAACCACAAAGAATATGAAAAGACAACCCTCAGAATGGGAGAAAAATTTGCAAACGAATCAATCGACAAAGGATTAATTTCCAAAATATATAAACAGCTCATGCAGCTCAATATTAAAAAACCAACAACCCAATCTAAAAATGGGCAGAAGACCTAAATAGACATTACTCCAAAGAAGAAATACAGATGGCCAAGAAGCATATGAAAAGCTGCTCAACATCACTAATTATTAGAGAAATGAAAATCAAAACTACAATGAGGTATCACCTCACACCTGTTAGAGTGGGCATCATCAGAAAATCTACAAAGAACAAATGCTGGAGAGGGTGTGGAGAAAAGGGAACCCTCCTGCCCTGTTGGTGGGAATGTAAATTGATACAGCCACTGTGGAGAACAGTATAGAGGTTCCTTAAAAAATTAAAAATATAACTATCATATGACCCAGAAATCCCTACTACTGAGCATATACCCTGAGAAAGCCATAATTCAAAGAGTCATGTACCACAATGTTCATTGCAGCTCTATTTACAATAGCTAGGACATGGAAGCAACCTAAGTGTCCATCAACAGATGAATGGATAGAGAAGATGTGGCACATATATAGAATGGAATATTACTCAGCCATAAAAAGACATGAAATTGAGTTATTTGTGGTGAGGTGGATGGACATAGAGACTATCATACAGAGTGAAGTAAGTCAGAAAGAGAAAAACAAACACCGTATGCTGACACACATATATGGAATCTAAAAAAAAAAAAAAGAAAAAGTGATTCTGAAGAACATAGGTGCAGGACAGGGGTAAATTCACAGACGTAGAGACTGGACTTGAGGACATGAGGTGGGGGAAGTGTAAGCTGTGACAAAGTGAGAGTAGCATGGACATATGTACACTACCAAATGTAAAACAGATAGCTAGTGGGAAGCAGCCACATAGCACAGGGAGATCAGCTCACTGCTCTGTGACCACCTAGAGGGGTGGGATAGGGAAGGTAGGAGGGAGATGCCAGACAGAGGAGATATCAGGATTTATGTTATGTATAGCTGATTCACTTTGTTATAAAGCAATTCACTTTGTATAAAGCAATTATACTCCAATAAAGATGTTTATAACAAAGTGAAAAAAATTTTATTGGAGTATAGTTGATTTACATTCTTATTTCTTTTATCCCAAGTAGCTTGTATCTCTTGGTCCCCTACCCATATCTTGCCCCTTCACCTTCCCTCTGCCCACTGGTAACCACTAGCTTCTTCTCTATATCTGTTGGTCTGTCCCTTTTTTGTTAAATTCACTAGTTTGTTTTTTAGATTCTACATATAAGTGATAACATAGTATTTGTCTTTCTTTGTTTGACTTATTTCACAAAGCATAATAACCTCTAGGTCCATCCATGTTGCTGCAAATGGCAAATTCTTTCTTTTTTATGGCTAATATTCCATATATATATATATATATATATATATATATATATATATATATATGGAATACTGTACAAAGTTTAATTCAAAAAGATACAAGCACTCCGATGTTCATAGTAGGATTATTTACAATTGCCAAATTGCCAAGATATGGAATCAACCTCAGAAAACTAAAAATATAATTACCATATGATCCAGTAATCCCACTCCTGGGCATATATCCAGGCAAATTATAATTCAAAAAGATGCATGCACCCCTATGTTTATAGCAGCACTATTCACAATAGCAAAGACATGGAAACAACCTAATTGTTCATCAACAGATGAATGGATAAGGAAGATATGGTATATATACACAATGGAATACTACTCAGCCATAAAAAAGAATGAAATAATGCCATTTGCAGCAACATGGATGCAACTAGAGGTTATCATACTAAATGCAGTAAGTCAGAAAGTGAAAGACAAATACCATATTATATCACTTATATGTGGAATCTAATATATGACACAAATGAACCTATCTGTGAAACAGAGACAGAATCAGGGACACAGAAATTAGACTGGTTGTTACCAAGGAGGAGGAGGGTGGGAGAGGGTTGGATTGGGAATTTGGGATTAGCAGATGCACACTGGTATATATAGAATGGATAAACAACAAGGCCCTACTGTATATAGCACAGAGAACTATATGCAGTATCCTGTGATGAAACATAATGGAAAAGAATATGAAAAAGAATGTATATATATGTATAACTGAGTCTCTTTGCTGTACAGCCGTAATTACCACAATATTGTAATTCAACTATACTTCAAAAGAAAAAGAATTAGTGTTTTCGTTTTCTTTGGATATATACCCATGAAAGGAATTGCTGGATCATATGGTAATTCTATTTTCAGTTTTTTGAGGAATCTTCATAGTGTTTTCTGTAGTGGCTGCACCAATTTACATTCCCACCAACAGTGTACAAGTGTTCCCTTTTCTCCACATCCTCTCCTACATTTCCTATTTGTAGACTTTTGGATGATAGCCATTTTGACAGTTGTGAAGTGATATCTCACTGTGATTTTGATTTGCATTCCTCTAATGATTAGGTATGTTGAACATCTTTTCAGGTACCTGTTGGCCATCTGTATATCTTCTTTGGAAAAAATGTCTATTCAGGTCTTCTGCCCATTTTTTGATTGGATTGCTTGTTTTTCTGATATTGAGTTGTATGAGCTGCTTATATATTTTGGATATTAACCCCTTATCAGTCATATCATAGGCAAATATTTTATCCCATTCAGTAGGTTGTCTTTCCATTTTGTCAGTGGTTCCCTTTGCTGTGCAAAGGCTTTAAAGTTGAATTAGGTCCCATTTGTTTACTTTTGTTTTTGTTTCTTTTGCCTTAGGAGATAGACCCAAAAAAATATTGCTACAATTTATGTCAAAGTGTGTTCTGCCTATATTCTCCTCTAGGAGTTTTAAGGTTTCAAGTCTTACATTTAGATCTTTAATCCATTTAAAATTTATTTTTGTATATAGTCTGAGAAAATATTCTAATTTTTTACTTTTACATGTAACTCTCCAGTTTTCACAGCACCACTTATTGAAGAGACTGTCTTTTCTCCAGTGTATATTCTTGCCTCCTTTGTTGTAGATTAATTGACCATAAGTGCATGGGCTTACTTCTGCGTTTTCTGTTCTGTTCCATTGATGCATGCATCTGTTTTTGCCAGTACCATGCTGTTTTGATTATTGTAGCTTTGTAGTATAGTCATGGAGCATGATACCTCCAGCTTTGTTCCTTTTTCTCAAGATTGCTTTGGGAAATCAGGGTCTTTGTCATTCCATAGAAATTTTAGGATTAAGTTCTAGTTATGTGAAAAATATCATGGGTATTATAATAAGAATTGTATAAAATCTGTAGATTGTTTTGGGTAGTATGGACATTTTTACAATATTAATTCTTCCAATCCAAGAGTATAGGATATCTTTCCATTTCTTTGTGTCATCTTTAATTTCATTCACTAATGTTTTACAATTTTCAGAGTATGTGTCTTTCATCTCCTTTGTTAAGTTCATTCCTAAGTATTTTATTCTTTTTGATGTGATTGTAAATGGGATTGTTTTCTTGCTTTCTCTTTTTGATAGCTCATTATTAATGTATAGGAAATTAACAGATTTCTGTATATTAATCTTGTATCCTGAAACTTTACTGAATTTATTTATTAGTTCTAATAATTTTTTATTCTTGGTGGAGACTTTACGGTTTTATATATATACTATCATGTTACCCGCAAATAGTGACAGCTTTATTTCTTCCTTTCCAATTTGGATGCCTTTTATTTCTTTTTCTTGTCTGATTGCTGTGGCTAGGACTTCCACTACTATGTTAAAATTGAAATGCTGTGAATGGGTATTCTTGTGTTGTTCCTGATCTTATAGGAAAGGCTTTCAGCTTCACACCATTGAGTATGATGTTAGCTGTGGGTTTGTCATAAATGGCCTTTATTATGTTGAGATACATGTTCCCTCTATACCAACTTTGATGAGATTTATTATCGTGAATGGATGTTGAATTTTGTCAAATGCTTTTTCTGTGTCTATTGAGATGATTGTGTGATTTTTATCCTTCCTTTTGTTAATGTGGCATGTCATGTTGATTGATTTGTGGATATTGAACCATCCTTGCATTCCTGGAATAATTTCCACTCGATCATGGTATATGATCCTTTTTATATATTGTTAAATTCGATTTGCTAATATTTTATTGATGATTTTCACATCTATATTCATCAGAGATATTGGCCTCTGATTTTCTTTCATTTTTTAAGTACTATCATTGTCTGGTTTTGGTATAGGGTAAGGTTGGCCTCATAGAATGAACATGGAAGTGTTCCACCCTCTTCAGTGTTTTGGAGTAGTTTGAGAAGGATAGGTATTAGCTCTTATTTTCATTTATTTATTTAATGTTTATTTATTTATTTTCTTATTAGTCATCCATTTTGTACACATCAGTGTATACATGTCAATCCCAATCTCCCAATTCATCACACCACAACCCCCACCTCCCACTGCTTTCCCCACTTAGTGTCCATACGTTTGTTCTCTACTTCTGTGGCACAATTTCTGCTCTGCAAACTGGTTCATCTGTACCATTTTCTAGGTTCCACATATATGCGTTAATATACGATATTTGTTTTTCTCTTTCTGACTTACTCCCCTCTCTGTGACAGTCTCTAAATGTACCCAGGTCTCTACAAATGACCCAATTTCGTTTCTTTTTATGGCTGAGTAATATTACATTGTATATATGTATCACATCTTCTTTATCCATTTGTCTATTGACAGGCATTTAGGCTGCTTCCGTGACCTGGCTATTGTAAATAGTGCTTCAATGAACATTGGGGTGCATGTATCATTTTGAATTATGGTTTTCTCTGGGTAAGTGCCCAGTAGTGGGATTGCTGGGTCATATGGTAATTCTATTTTTAGTTTTGTAAGGAACCTCCATACTGTTCTCCATTGTGGCTGTATCAATTTACATACCCACCAACAGTGCAAGAGGGTTCCCTTTTCTCCACACCCTCTACAGCATTTGTTGTTTGTAGATTTTCCGATGATGCCCATTCTAACTGGCATGAGGTGATGCCTCATTGTAGTTTTAATTTGCATTTCTCTAATAATTAGTGATGTTGAGCAGCTTTTCATGTGCTTCTTGGCCATCTTTATGTCTTCTATGGAGAAATGCCTATTAAGGCCTTCTGCCCATTTTTGGATTGGGTTGTTTGTTTTTTTTTAAATTGAGCTTCATGAGCTGTTTATATATTTTGGAGATTAATCCTTTGTCTGATGATTCACTTGCAAATATTTTCTCCCATTCTAAGGGTTGTCTTTTCATCTTGTTTATGGCTTCCTTTGCTCTGCAAAAGCTTTTAAGTTTCATTAGGTCCCATTTGTTTATTTCTGCTTTCATTTCCATTACTCTAGGAGGTGGATCAAAAAATATCTTGCTGTGATTTATGTCAAAGTGTGTTCTTCCTATGTTTTCCTCTAAGAGTTTTATAGTGCCTGGTCTTACATTTAGGTCTCTAATCCATTTGGAGTTTATTTTTGTGTATGGTGTTAGGGAGTGTTCTAATTTCATTCTTTTATGTGTAGCTCTCCAGTTTTCTCAGCACCACTTATTGAAGAGACTGTCTTTTCTCCATTGTATATCTTTGCCTCCTTTGTTGTAGATTAGTTGACCATAGGTGCATGGACTTATCTCTGGGCTTTCTATCTTGTTCCATTGATCTATATTTCTGTTTTTGTGCCAGTACCATATTGTCTTGATTACTGTAGCTTTATGGTATAGTCTAAAGTCAGGGAGTCTGATTCCTCCAGCTCCATTTTTTTCCCTCAAGGCTGCTTTGACCACTCAGCGTCTTTTGTGTCTCCATACAAATTTTAAGATTCTTTGTTCTAGTTCTGTAAAAAATGCCATTGGTAATTTGATAGGGATTGCTTTGAATCTGTAGACTGCTTTGGGTAGTATAGTCATTTTCACAAGATTGATTCTTCCAATCCAAGAACATGCTGTATCTCTCCATCTGTTTGTATCATCTTTAATTTATTTCATCAGTGTCTTATAGTTTTCTACATACAGGTCTTTTGTCTCCCTAGGTAGGTTTATTCCTAGGTATTTTATTCTTTTTGTTGCAATGGTAAATGGAAGTGTTTCCTTAATTCCTCTTTCAAAATTTTCATCATCAGTGTATAGGAATGCAAGAGATTTCTGTGCATTAATTTTGTATCCTGCAACTTTACCATATTCACTGATTAGTTCTAGTAGTTTTCTGGTGGCATCATTAGGATTCTGTATGTATAGTACCATGTCATCTGCAAACAGTGACAGTTTTACTTCTTTTACAATTTGTGTTCCTTTTATTTCTTTTTCTTCTCTGATTGCTGTGGCTAGGACTTCCAAATCTATGTTTAATAATAGTGGTGTGAGTGGACATCCTTGTCTTGTTCCTGATCTGAGAGGAAATGCTTTCAGTTTTTCACCATTGAGAATGATGTTTACTGTGGGTTTGTCATATATGTTCTATATTATGTTGAAGTAGGTTCCCTCTATGCCCACTTTCTGGAGAGTTTTTATCATAAATGGGTGTTGAATTTTGTCAAAAGCTTTTTCTGCATCTATTGAGATGATCATATTGTTTTCCTCCTTCAATTTGTTAATATGGTGTATTGATTGATTTGCATTTATTGAAGATTCCTTGCACACCTGGGGTAAACCCCACTTGATCATGGTGTATGATCCTTCTAATGTGTTGTTGGATTCTGTTTGCTAGTATTTTGTTGAGGATTTTTGCATCTATATTCATCAGTGATATTGGTCTGTAATTTTCTTTTTTTTTGTAGTATCTTTGTCTGGTTTTGGTATCAGGGTGATGGTGGCCTCATAGAATGAGTTTGTGAGTGTTCGTTCCTTCACAATTTTTTGGAAGAGTTTGGGAAGAATGGGTGTTAGCTCTTCTCTAAATGTTTGATAGAATTCACCTGTGGAGCCATCTGGTCCTGGACTTTTGTTTGTTGGAAGATTTTTAGTCACAGTTTCAATTTCATTACTTGTGACTGGTCTGTTCATATTTTTTATTCCTTCCTCGTTCAGTCCTAGAAGGTTATACCTTTCTAAGAATTTGTCCATTTCTTCCAGGTTGTCCATTTTATTGGCATAGGGTTGCTTGTAGTGGTCTCTTAGGATGCTTTGTATTTCTGCGGTGTCTGTTGCAACTTCTCCTTTTTCATTTCAAATTTTATTGATTTGAGTCCTCTCCCTCTTTTTTTTTTTTTTTTTTGCAGTATGCGGACCTCTCACTGTTGTGGCCTCTCCCATTGTGGACCACAGGCTCTGGACTCGCAGGCTCAGTGGCCATGGCTCACGGGCCCAGCTGCTTTGCAGCATGTGGGATCTTCCTGGACCGGGGCATGAACCCGTGTCCCCTGCATCGGCAGGTGGACTCTCAACCACTGTGCCACCAGGGAAGCCCTCCCTCTTTTTCTTGATGAGTCTGGTGAATGATTTATCAATTTTATCTTCTAAAAGAACCAGCTTTTAGTTTTATTGATCTTTGCTATTGTTTTCTTTGTTTCTATTGCATTTATTTCTGCTCTGATCTGTATGATTTTTTCCTTCTGCTAACTTTGGGTTTTGTTTCTTCTTCTCTCTCTAGTTTCTTTAGGTGTAAGGTTAGATTGTTTATTTGAGATTTTTCTTGTTTCTTGCGGTAGGCTTGTATAGCTATAAAGTTCCCTCTTAGAACTTCTTCTGCTGCATCCCATAGGTTTTGGATCGTCGTGTTTTCATTGTCATTTGTCTCTAGGTATTTTGATATTCTTTGACTTCTTCAGTGATCTCTTGGTTATTTAGTAACGTATTGTTTAGCCTCCATGTGTTTGTGTTTTTTACGTTTTTTCCCCTGTAATTCATTTCTATTCTCATAGCGCTGTGGTCAGAAAAGATGCTTGATATGATTTCAATTTTCTTAAATTTACTGAGGCTTGATTTGTGATCCAAGATGTGATCTATCCTGGAGAATATTCCATACACACTTGAGAAGAAAATGTAATCTGCTGCTTTTGAATGGAATCTCCTATAAATATCAGTTAAATATATCTGGTCTATTGTGTCATTTAAAGCTTGTGTTTCCTTATTAATTTTCTGTTTGGATGATCTGGCCATTGGTGTAAGTGAGGTGTTAAAGTCCCCCACTATTATTGTGTTACTGTCAATTTCCTCTTTTAGAGCTATTAGCAGTTGCCTTATGTATTGAGGTGCTCTTATGTTGAGTGGATATATATTTATAATTGTTATATCTTCCTGTTGGATTGATCCCTTGATCATTACATAGTGTCCTTTCTTGTCTCTTGTAACATTCTTTATTTTAAAGTTTATTTTATCTGATATGAGTATTGCTACTCCAGCTTCCTCTTGATTTCCATTTGCATGGAATATCTTTTTCCACCCGCTCACTTTCAGTCTGTATGTGTCCCTAGCTCTGAAATGGGTGTCTTGTAGACAGCATATATATTGGTCTTATTTTTGTATCCATTCAGCAAGCCTGTGGCTTTTGGGTGGAGCATTTAATCCATTCACATTTAAGGTAATTTTCGATATGTATGTTCCTATTACCATTTTATTAATTTTGCAGGGTTTGTTTTTGTAGGTCCTTTTCTTCTCTTTTCTTTCCTTCCTAGAGAAGTTCCTTTATCATTTGTTGTAGAGCTCGTTTGGTGGTGCTGAATTCTCTTAGCATTTGCTTGTTTGTAAACTTTTGATTTCTCCAACGAATCTGAATGAGATCCTTGCTGATTAGAGTAATATTGGTTGTAGTTTCTTCCCTTTCATCACTTTATGTATATCATGTCACTCCCTTCTGGCTTGTAGAGTTTCTGCTGAGAAATCAGCTGTTAACCTTATGGGAGTTCCCTTGTATGTTATTTGTCATTTTTCCCTTGCTGCTTTCAATAATTTTTCTTTGTCTTTAATTTTTGGCAATTTGATTACTATGTGTCTCAGAGTGTTTCTTCTTGGGTTTATCCTGTATGGGACTCTCTGCACTTCCTGGACTTGGGTGGCTATTTCCTTTCCCATGTTAGGGAAGTTTTCGACTATAGTCTCTTCAAATATTTTCTCGGGTCCTTTCTCTGTCTCTCCTCCTTCTGGGACCTCTATAATGCGAATGTTGTTGCATTTAATGTTGTCACAGAGGTCTCTTAGGCTGTCTTCATGTCTTTTCACTCTTTTTTCTTTATTCTGTTCCGCAGCAGTGAATTCAACCATTCTATCTTCCAGGTCACTTATCCGTTCTTCTGCATCAGTTATTGTGCTGTTGATTCCTTCTCGTGTATTTTTCATTTCAGTTATTGTGTTGTTCATCTCTGTTAGTTTGTTCTATAATTCTTCTAGATCTTTGTTAAAGATTTCTTGCATCTTCTTGATCTTTGCCTCCATTCTTTTTCCGAGGTCTTGGATCATCTTCACTGTCATTATTCTGAATTCTTTTTTCTGGAAGATTGCCTATCTCCATTTCATTTAGTTATATTTCTGGGGTTTTATCTTGTTCCTTCATCTGGTACATAGCCATCTGCCTTTTCATCTTGTCTATCTTTCTCTGAATGTGGTTTTTGTTCCACAGGCTGCAGGATTGTAGTTCTTCTTGCTTCTGCTGTCTGTCCCCTGGTGGATGAGGCTATCTAAGCAGCTTTTGGAAGTTTCCTGATGGGAGGGACTGGTGGAGGGTAGAGCTGACTGTTACTCTGGTGGGAAGAGCTCAGTAAAACTTTAATCCGCTTGACTCTTGATGGGTGGGGCTGGATTCCCTCCCTGTTGGTTGTTTGGCCTGAGGTGACCCAACACTGGACCCTACCTGGGCTCTTTGGTGGGGCTTATGGCTGACTCTGGGAGGGCTCAAGCCACGGAGTACTTCCCAGAACTTCTACTTCCAGTGTCCTTGCCCCTTGGTGAGCCACAGCAGCCCCCCACCTCTGCAGGAGACCCCCCAACACTACCAGGTAGGTCTGGTTCAGTCTCCTATGGGGTCACTGCTTCTTCCCTTGGGTCCCAGTGCACAGAGTACTTTGTGTGTGCCCTCCAAGGGTGGAGTCTTTGTTTCCCCAGTCCTGCCAAAGTCCTGTAATCAAATCCCGCCAGCCTTCAAAGTCTGATTCTCTTGGAATTACTCCTTCTGTTGCCAGGCCCCCAGCTTGGAAAGCCTGATGTGGTGCTCAGAACCTTCACTCCAGTGGGTGGACTTCTGTGGTATAAGTGTTCTCCAGTTTGTTGAGTTACCAACCCAGCACTTATGGGATTTGATTTTATTGTTATAGCGCCCCTCCTACCATCTCATTGTGGCTTCTCCTTTGTCTTTGCATGTGGGGTATCTTTTCTGATGAATTCCAGTGTCTTTCTGTTGATGATTTTTCAGCAGTTCATTGTGATTCTGGTGTTCTCGAAAGAGGGAGTGAGAGCATGTCCTTCTACTCCGCCATCTTGAATCAATCTCGGTATTAGCTCTTCTTTATATGTTTGGTAGAATTCCCCTATGAAGACATCTGGTCCTGGACTTTTGTTTGCTGGGAAGTTTTTAAAAATTATTATTATAAGTTCAATATTACCACTAGTGATCTTTCTGTTCAGACAGTTTATTTCCGTTTCAGTCTGGGAAGGTTGTCTGTTTCTAGAAATTTGTCTATTTCTTCTAGATTGTCTCATTTGTTGGCATATAACTCTTCATAGTATTATGATTTTTTTGTATCCCTGTGATATTGGTTGTGATTTCTCCTCTTTCATTTCTTATTTTGCTTGTTTGTGTCTTCTCTCTTTTTTTCTTGATAAGTCTGACTAAAAGTTTATCAATTGTTTTTATCTTTATAAAAATCCATGTTTTGGCTTTCTTTTTGTTTTTAAAAAATTTTTGGGGGGATGGTCTCTTTTATCTTTTTCCTATATGATTTTTGCTAATTACTTCCTTCTTCTGAATTTGGGCCTTTTTCTTCTTTTTTAATTCTTTTAGATGTTGGGTTAGGTTATTTATTTGAGATTTTTCTCATTTCTTGAGATAGGCCTATATTGCTATAAACTTCCCTCTTAGAACTGCTTGCTGCATCCCATAGTTTTTGGAAAGTTGTGTTTACATTTTCAGTTATCTCAACATATTTTCTGATTTCCAACTTGATTTTTTTCATCAACTGACTGTTTTAGCATCCTGTTGTTTAGTCTCTGCGTGTTTGTGTTTTCCCATTTTTATTTCTGTAATTGATTTCTAGTTTTATACTGTTATGGTCGGAAAAGCTTCTTGATATAATTTCTATCCTCTTAAATTTGTTGAGATCTGTTTTGTGGCCTAGCATGTGATGTATCCAGAAGAACGTTCCATGTGCATTACAAAAGAATGTGTACTCTGCTGTTTTTGGATATAACGTCCTATAGCTATATATCAAATTCAACTGGTATCATGTGTCTTTTTTTTTTTTTTTTACTTTTTTTTTTTTAAACATCTTTATTGGGGTATAATTGCTTTACAATGGTGTGTTAGTTTCTGCTTTATAACAAAGTGAATCAGCTATACATATACATATGTTCCCATATGTCTTCCCTCTTGCGTCTCCCTCCCTCCCACTCTCCCCATCCCACCCCTCCAGGCTGTCCCAAAGCCCCGAGCTAATATCTCTGTGCCTTGCGGCTGCTTCCCCCTAGCTATCTACCTTACTACGTTTGTTAGTGTGTATATGTCCATGACTCTCTCTCGCCCTGTCTGATCATGTGTCATTTAAGACCACTGTTCCCTTATTGATTTTCTGTCTGAATGATCTGTTCATTAAAGCAAGTGGGGTGTTAAAGTCTCCTACTATCATTGTATTATTGTCAATTGCTCCCTTTATGTCTGTTAATATTTGCTTTATATATCTAGGTGCTCCGGTATTTGGTTCATATATGATAATGAATGTTATATCCTTTTCTTATATTGATCCCTTTATCATTTTATATGACCTTCTTTGTCTTTTATTATACACTTTGTTTTAAAGTCTATTTTGTCTCATATGAGTATTGCTACCCCACTTTCTTTCATTTCCATTTGCATGAAATATCGTTTTCCATCCCCTCACTTTCATATGTGTGTGTCTCTAGCTCTGAAGTGAGTCTCTTGTAAGCAGCATATAGATGGGCATTTTTTTGTTATCCAGTTAGTCATTCTATATCTTTTAATTGCAGCATTTAGTCCATCGACATTTAAAGTGATTATTAATAGGTATTTACTTATTGCGATTTTGTTACTTGTTTTCTGGTTGTTTTTGTAGTTCTTCTCTGTTCTTTGCTTCTTCGTTTAGGTTCTTCCCTTGTGGTTTAATGATTTTCTTTTAGTGGTGTGCTTGTGCTTCTTTCTCTGTATTTTTTGTGTATCTATTGTAGTTTTTTGATTTGTGGTTGCCTTGGGGTTCAGTTATGTTGACCTATAATTATACCTACTTTTTAAAAATAGGTAGTCAACAAACAACAAATGCTGGAGAGGGTGTGGAGAAAAGGGAACCCTCCTGCACTTTTGGTGGGAATGTAATTTGATACAGCCACTATGGAGAACAGTATGGAGGTTCTTTAAAAAACTAAAAATAGAATCACCATATGATCCAGCAATCCCACTACTGGGCATATACCCAGATAAAACCATTATTCAAAAAGACACATGCACCCCAATGTTCATTGCAGCACTATTTACAATAGCCAGGTCATGGAAGCAACCTAAATGCCCATTGACAGACAAATGGATAACGAAGATATGGTACATATATACAATGGAATATTACTCAGCTATAAAAAGGAATGAAATTGGGTCATTTGTAGAGAAGTGGATGGACCTAGAGACTGTCATACAGAGTGAAGTAAGTCAGAAAGAGAAAAACAAATATCATATATTAATGCATACATGTGGAATCTCGAAAAATGGTACAGATGAACCGGATTGCAAGGCAGAAATAGAGACACAGATGTAGAGAACAAACGTATGGACACCAAAGGGGGAAAGCAGGGGGGGGTGTGGTGGTGGGATGAATTGGGAGACAGGGATTGACATATATACAGTAATATGTATAAAAAAGATAACTAATAAAAAAGAAAATAAGGAACTTCTGAAAAATGTTCAAACTTACTAAACATCAAAAATGCAAATTAAAACAATAAGATTTCATTTTTGCCCAGCAGTTCTACCATGTAAAAAATGATAAAACTAATTTTGGCAAGGACATAGGGGACTATGCACTCTCATTTCTGGTCAGGAAAGTAAATTCAGAGAAATTTTCTAGACAGCCATTTGACAGTGCATACTGAAGCTTTAAATATCCTTTCACTCTTTGCTCAATGATCTTTTATCTGAAGGAAATGTTTACACAAGTATAAAAAGGTATACATAAGGTCTTAATTGCAACCTTTTAAAAAATGGCCCAAAGTGTAACATCAGCTGGTTGTTTATAATCTATTTCTTAAATGTAAAGACCTCTTTATCTTTCCAAATTAAACGCATGTACAGTTGATCTTAAAAGACTAAAAAATAAATAAATAGAAATAGGTAGTCATTTATGTTCAAGCATACTCTAAAAGATCTACATTTTTACCCTCCTCCCCTACATTTTTTTGATGTCATATTTTACATCTTCATGTTTATCCCTTTATTAATTATAGGAGTTATAGTTGATTTTTACAAAGTTTTTTCTTTTCTTTTCTTTTTTTTTTGCAGTACATGGGCCTCTCACTGTTGTGGCCTCTCCCGTTGCAGAGCACAGGCTCCGGACGCACAGGCTCAGCAGCCATGGCTCATGGGCCCAGCCGCTCCACGGCATGTGGGATCTTCCCGGACCGAGGCACGAACTGGTGTCCCCTGCATTGGCAGGCGGGTTCTCCACCACTGAACCACTAGGGAAGTCCCAAAGTTTTTTCTTTTAATATTTGTAGTAGCTTATTTAAGTGGTTGATCCTCAGCCTTTACTATATATTTGCCTTTACTAGTGAGATTTCTCCTTTTCTATTGATACTTACTTATTGGTATAGCCTTTTCTTTTCCACTTAGAGAAGACGTTTTAACATTTATTTTAGGGTGAGTTTAGTATTGATGAACTCTTTTAGTTTTTGCTTGTCTGAGTTGTTTATCTCTCCCTCAATTCTAAATGATGATCTTGCTGGGTAGAGTAATCTAGGTTGTAGAATTTTCCCTTTCACCCCTTTGAATATATCATGCCATTCCCTTCTGGCCTGCAAAGTTTCTACAGAAAAATCAGCTGATTGCCCTTATGCGTATTCCTTTGTGTATTCCTCTAAATGTGTGCTCTCTCCCTTCCCAGCACTGGCACCCTTGCCCCAGAGGGGAGCTGTGTTGGCAAAAGAGGGGTTGGTGTGGGTGCTTGGTGTGGGTCTGGAGCTGGCTGAAGCAGTCCTGTTCACAGTCAGAGACCTGGATCACTTCTGATGCACTGTCTGTTTAAGCCTCAATAATGACTGCCCCACCCCCACCACTCAGATGCTGCTCCAGGTCTGAGCTGCCTTTGTCCCTCACAGCTGAGCTCTTCCTTAGCACACTACAGTCATTGCCCCAGTGTGGTGCTGCATCATGAAGCAAGTAGGGCCAGAGAGGGTGCTTGGCTTAGGTTAGGTCGTGTGCTAGGGTGGTTGCAGGATACCAGCCAGCATCTCATGCAGTTTCAATCCACCCCCTCCACCCTGTTTGAGGAGTAAGTAAGCGTGTACACTCCTCTCAAGCAGAGTTCAGGCCTCCCACAGCCCTTTTGTTAGTCTCACCAGCCCTTCAACCAGCTAAGGGGACTTTTCTTTCTAGTGTTGGACTCCAGGATTGGGGCACCCAATATGTAGCTTTAACCACTCACTCCCCAGGGAAGTAATTCCCCTCCTCTTCTGAGTCCCCTCCCAGGGCCACAGGTCCCAACCTGATTGCTTTTCTTCCCTTCCTACCCAATTCTGTGTGGATCACTCTTATAGCCTTGTTTCTACAGGAGTCTTTCTGCCAGTCTCCAGTTAATTTTCAGTGGGAATTGTTCTGCATGTAGATGTACTTTTGATGTGTTTTTTGGGGGAGGTGAATTCTGCATCCTCCTACTTTGCCATCTTGATCTCTTTGCAAAAGTCATATTATTTTTGCTTGAAGTGTCATAGGACAGAGTTTGGACTTTCCACAACAGCTGAAAATTGTGGAGGGAAGTCTGGTAAAAGGGAACTGTGGTGGGAGCCCCTAAAATCCTGTTTGACTCTGAATTTCACATGCATGAGCCTACTCCAAGGACCTCGCAGAATGAAATAGCTAAAGGGTTAAAAACCTGAGCAGAGATTTCAGCTATTGCTCACTGCAGGGAAGACAGAGTTTAGATTCTGAGTGCTGCCAAGTAAAAGGGGTAAATATCTCTTTGTAAATATCCCAGACTTTCCATTGAAAACCTAGAAAGCTCTTCACTTTGGAGTAAAGACTATGCCCAAGGATGTAAGGGCCTACCCATAGAGTAAGAGCAAGATTGAAATAGATCCACCCTAAAAGATATATATAACCAGGCCCCCACAAGTTCAATGTTATTTGATTTATTTGCCCACTAGAACAAAAATCAACACTCTTCAGAAGACAAAACAAAATCTGCAGTCTCTACACTGTATAATTCATAAGGTCAAAGATAAAACAAAAATTAGTGGACACGTGAAAAAACAAGAAAATGTGATCCAGTGTCAAGAGAAACAGAAGTCAATATAAACTAACATGAGATATGCCAAACATTGGAATGGTAAACAAGGACTTTAAAGAATTTTTTTTTTAAACATCTTTATTGGGGTATAATTGCTTTACAATGGTGTGTTAGTTTCTGCTTTATAACAAAGTGAATCAGCTATACATGTACATATGTTCCCATATGTCTTCCCTCTTGCGTCTCCCTCCCTCCCACTCTCCCCATCCCACCCTTCCAGGCTGTCACAAAGCACCGAGCTAATATCCCTGTGCCTTGCGGCTGCTTCCCCCCAGCTATCTACCTTACTACGTTTGTTAGTGTGTATATGTCCATGACTCTCTCTTGCCCTGTCAAAACTCACCCTTCCCCCTCCCCATATCCTCAAGTCCGTTCTCCAGTAGGTCTGCGTCTTTATTCCTGTCTTACCCCTAGGTTCTTCATGACATTTTTTTCCCTTAAATTCCATATATATGTGTTAGCATACGGTATTTGTCCTTTTCTTTCTGACTTACTTCACTCTGTATGACAGACTCTAGGTCTATCCATCTCATTACAAATAGCTCAATTTCATTTCTTTTTAAGGCTGAGTAATATTCCATTGTGTATATGTGCCACATCTTCTTTATCCATTCATCCGATGATGGGCGCTTTGGTTGTTTCCATCTCCAGGCTATTGTAAAAAGAATTTTTTTTATAAACTGAAAAAGAGAAAGATGGCTGTAATGATTGGATCTGAACAATAAATCAATAAATTAAAAAATAGAAATAGTTAAAAGAAAACTAGTTGTCTAAGATGGCATTGACTTGATTCTCCTGGATAGGGTGATATAGACTCAATGGTAACATAAATCCAAGAAATAATGCAAGGGACAATCAAAAGAGAATAGAGACATGTACCACAATGTTCATTGCAGCACTATTTACAATAGCCGGACATGGAAGCAACCTATGTGTCCATCAACAGATGAATGAATAAAGAAGATGTGGTACATATGTACAATGGAATATTACTCAGCCATAAAAAGAAATGAAATTGAATTATTTGTAGTGAGGTGGATGGACCTAGAGTCTGTCATACAGAGTGAAGTAAGTCAGAAAGAGAAAAACAAATGCCGTATGCTAACACATATACATGGAATCTAAAAAAAAAAAAAGGTTCTGATGAACCTAGGGGCAGGACAGGAATAAAGACACAGACATGGAGAATGGACTTGAGGACACAGGGGTGGGAAGGGTAAGCTGGGATGAAATGAAAGAGTAGCATTGACATATATACACTACCAAATGTAAAATAGATACCTAGTGGGAAGCAGCTGCATATCACAGGGAGATCAGCTCAGTGCTTTGTGACCACCTAGAGGGGTGGGATAGGGAGGGTGGGAGGGAGGCACAAGAGGGAGGGAATATGGGGATATATATATACATATAGCTGATTCACTTTGTTATACAGCAGAAACTAACACAACATTGTAAAGCAATTATACTCCAATAAAGATGTTAGAAAAAGGGGGGGGGGGGATCCTGAAAGGTGGAAAGGGGAGAGTGAACTAATTGGAGGAAAACTCAACTGAACATTTTATGATCCAACCCAAAAGAAGAAGGCTACGTAAGCCTAATGTCTACTGACCCCTACATAGCAACAAAATGTGGCCCAGGTAGACTCACTCTTCCCCAAGATGGAATGGGAATCTTGATGACTACCCCAGGTAAAACTGGCAGCACCAACAGGGGAAGTCAGTTGAAAGACCCACTGAAATTAAGGGGCTAGAAGATGTGTTCTCCTTTCCCATCAAGCCTGGTACTCCCATTCCTCATCAATAGAAACTAGGTAGCTGAATGGCAGGGGCAAGGGGAACCCCACCACAGCAAGTGGCCTGGTCCAGGAGGCACTCTTTATCCTTGTGAGATGGCCCGGGGAAAGTTCTTCTGCCTACTCAGCATCCCCAGCAGAAACCAGTGGAAGTTCCAGCAGCACCAGATAAACCAAGCAGATAAAAATAACACCTCAAAGACTCTAAAATTAAATTTGTTTGGAATCAGAGTTCACAAAAGTAGGCCAGGACCTGTGTGCTATACCCAAACAGAATGATTGCCTGCTAAAATAAAAAAATTAAATTGGACCCATAGTCTCTTAAAATAATAGATAAAATGCCTGCAAGACAATAAAAAAAACACCCATCATAACAAGAACTAGGAAAGCCAAAACTTTAGCAAGAAAAGAAAATCAGCAGATGGAAAACTGACATGAATCAGATATTGGAATTATCTGATAAGGATTTTAGAGCAACCATCATAAAAATGCTTCAACCAGCAATTAAAAATTATCTTCAAACAAATGAAAACATAGAGTGTCTCAGCAAAGAAATAGAAGTTATTTAAAACAGAACCAGATGCTGTTTAAAAAAAAAAAGCACAAAGCACCGAGCTGATCTCCTTGTGCTATGCGGCTGCTTCCCACTAGCTATCTATTTTACATTTGGTAGTGTATATATGTCCATGCCACTCTCTCACTTTGTCCCAGCTTACCCTCCCCCCTCCCCATGCTTTGTGACCACCTAGAGGGGTGGGATAGGGAGGGTGGGAGGGAGGGAGATGCAAGAGGGAAGAGATATGGAGACTTATGTATATGTATAACTGATTCACTTTGTTATAAAGCAGAAACTAACACACCATTGTAAAGCAATTATACTCCAATAAAGATGTTAAAAAAAGAAACAGATTTTATAAAATGAAAAAATGCAATAATAGAAATTAAATATTTGCTAGATGGGGTCAATAGTACAGTGGAAATGACAGAGGATAGAATCAGTGAACTTGAGCACAGGTCAATAGAATTTACCCAATCTGAACAATAGAGACAAAATAGAAAAAATGAACGGACTCACATATCTGTGGGACAATAACAAAAGTCAGACATAGGTATCATTGTAGTCCCAGAAAGAGAGGAGAAACAGAGTGGTATTGAAAGAGTATTTGAACAATACTCTGGCTAAAAACTTTCCAGAAGCTGAGAAAACCTCAAAAGATACCCCTCGCCCCAAAAAATCCACATTGAGACATATAATAATGAAATTTCTGGAAAGTAATGACAAAGAAAAAAGCCTGAAAGGGGACAGAGAAATGACACATTACCTATATGTTAACACCAATTCGAATGACAGTAGATTTCTCATCTAAAACCATGAAGATCAGAAGGAAATGGCATATTTTCCAAGAACTGAAAGAAAAGAGTGTCAACCATGAATTCTATTTCTTGTGAAGCTATCTTTCATAAATAAGGGGGAATAAAGACATTTTCATATGAAAAATGACTGAACTAATTGGTCACTAGTAGACTTCCCCATAAAGGATTGCTAAAGTAAGTTCTTCAAACAGAAAGGAGATGATAAAAGAAGGAATCTTAGAGCAGTAGGAAGGAAAGAAGGAAGGAAGGAAGGAAGAACAACAGAAAGAGCAGAAATATAGGTACATATGATAGACTATCCTCATGAGTTTTCTATATCATATTTGTTGATTGAAACAAAAATATCACACTGTCTGAACATATGTATATGTATAATTGATTCACTTTATTATAAAGCAGAAACTAACACACCATTGTAAAGCAATTATACTCCAATAAAGATGTAAAAAAATGTGAGGAAGGTAAATGGAGCTAAATGGAGTAATGTTTCCATTTTTAATTATAAATTCTTATTTTGTGTATTCTTTTTTCTATTGAAGTATATTTTAAATACAATGTTGTATTAGTTTCCTCTGTACAACATAGTGATTCAACACTTGTATACATTGTGAAATGATCACCACAATAAGTTTATTTTCCATCTGTCACAATACGAAGTTAAAACAGTATTATTGACTGTATTCCCCATGCTGTAATTATACCCTTTGACTTATTTATTTTATAACTGAAAGCTTGTACCTATTAATCTTCCTCACCTATTTTACTCATCCTCCACCACCCTGCCCTCTGGCAACCATCAGTCTGTTCTCTGTATCTATGAGTCTGGGTTTTGTTTTGTTCTGTTTGTTTTCTTTTTAAGATTCCACATATAAGTGAAATCATGTGGTATTTGTCTTTCTCTGTCTGACTTATTTCAGTTAGCATAGTACTCTGAAAGTTCATCCATGTTCTTATAAATGGCAAGATTTATTTCTCTGTTATGGGTAAGTAGTATTCCATTGTATTCATACCATAGTTAGATTGTTTCCATTCTTGGCTATTGTGAATAATGCTACAATGAGCATAGGGGTGCATATATCTTCTTGAATTAGTGGTTTTGTTTTCTTCAGATAGAAACACAGAATGGAATTGCTGGATCTTATGGTAGTTATATTTTTAATTTTTTGAGGAACTTCCACACTGTTTTGCATAGTGGTTGTGCCAATTTACATTCCCACCAACAATTTATGAGGGTTTCATTTTCTCTGCATCCTTGTCAACCCTTGTTATTCCTTGTCTTTTTGATGATAGCCATTCTAACAAGTGTGAAGTGATATCTCATTGTGGTTTTGATTTGCATTTCCCTGATGATTAGTGATGTTGAGCATCTTTTCATGTGCCTGTTGGCCATTTGTATGTCTTCTTTGAAAAAATGTCTATTCAAATCCTCTGTCCATTTTTAAATTGGATTATTTGGGTTTTTGCTATTGACTTGTATGTGTTCTTTTTGTATTTTCGATATTAGATATTAACACTTTATCAGATATGATTTGCAAATATCTTCTCCCATTCAGTAGGTTACCTTTTTGTTTTGTTGATGGTTTCCTGTGCTGTGCAGAAGCTTTTTAGTTTGATATAGTCCCATTTGTTTATTTTCACTTTTGTTGCCCTTGCCTTTAGAGTCAGATTTTTTTAAAATTGCAAAAAGCTATGTCAGGGAACTTACTGCCTATTTTTTCTTCTGGGAGTCTTACAGTTTCAGATCTTACATCCTAGTCTTTAATCCATTTTGAGTTAATTTTTGTGGATTGTGTAAGATGATGGTCCAGTTTCATTCTTTTGTGTATAGTTGTCCCATTTTCCCAACACCATTTATTGAAGAGATTATCCTTTCTCCATCATATATTCTTGTTTCCTTTGTTGTAAAGTAATTGCCATTTATGTGTTTTTATTTCTGAACTCTCTATTCTGCTCTATTGATCTATGTGTCTGGTTTTATACCAATACCATACTGTTTTGAATACTATAGCTTTGTAATATATTTAGTTTGAATAGTTTGAAACCAGGGAGCATGATATCTCCAACTTTGCTCTTCTTTCTCAAGATTGCTTTAGCTATTTACGATCTTTTGTGGCTCCATACAAATTTTAGAATTATCAATATTTGCTCTAGTTCTGTGGAAAATTCCACTGGAATTTTGATAAGAATTACATTGAACCTGTAGATTGCTTTGGGTAGCATTCATATTTTAGCAATATTAATTTTTCCAATCCATGAGCACAGAATATCTTTCCATTTATTTGTGTCTTCAGTTTCTTTCACTGATGTCTTACAGATTTCAGTGTACAGGGCTTTCACCTCTTGTGGTTAATTTATTTCTAGGTACTTTATTCTTTCTGATGCAATTGTAAATGAGATTGTTTTCTTGATTTCTCTTTCTGATGTATAGTTTATGTTTAGTGTATAAAAATTCAATAGATTTGTATATTAATTTTTTATCCTGCACCTTTATTGAATTCAATTATTATTTCTAACAGTTTTTTTTTTGGTGTTGTTTTTAGGGTTTTCTATATCATGTCATCTGCAAATAGTGACAGTTCTACTTCTTCCTTTCCTTTTGGATGCCTTTTATTTCTTTTTCTTGCCTTAATACTGTGACTAGGACTTCCAGTACTATGTTGAATAAAAATGGGGAGACTGGGCATCCTTGACTTACTCCTGATCTTACAGGAAATGATTTCAGCTTTTTGCTGTTGAGTATGATATTTGCTGTGGGTTTCTCATAATGGCCCTTATTATCTTGAGGTACATTCCTTCTGTACCCACTTTGTTCAGAGTCTTTATTATAAATGGATGTTGAATTTTGTGAAATGCTTTTTCTGCATCTATTGAGATGATTGTGTAATTTTTATATTTCATTTTGTTAATGTGGTGTATCACACTGATTGGTTTGTGGATGTTGAACCAGCCTGCATTCACAGAATAAATCCCACTTGATCATAGTGTGTGATCCTCTTAATGTATTTTAAAATTTGGTTTACTAATATTTTGTTGAAGATTTTTGCATCTATGCTCATTAGTGCTATTGGCCTGTAGTTTTCCCTTTCTGTGGTGTCTTTTTCTGTTTTTGGTATCAGAGAAATGCTGGTCTCATAATATGAGTTTGGCAGCATGTACTTTTCAATATTTTGGAAGTGTTTGAGAAGGGTAGGTATTAAATCTTCTTTGAACGTCTGGTAGAATTCACCAGTGAAGCCACCTGGTCCAGGACTTACGTTTGTTGGAAGTTTTTTGTTTTTTTATTACTGATTCAATCTCCTTACTAGTAATCAATCTGTTCAGATTTTCTATTATTTCTTCATGCTTCATGCTTGGGAAATTGTATGCTTCTAGGAATTTACCCATTTCTTCTAGGTTGTCCAATTTGTTGGCGTATGATTGTTCATAGCAGTCTCTTATGATCCTTTTTATTTCTGTGATATCAGTTGTAACTTCTCTTTCATTTCTGAATTTATTTATTTGAGTCTTCTCACTTTTTTTCTTGGTGAGTCTAGCTGATGGTTTGTCACTTTGGTTTATCTTTTCAAAGAACCAGGTCTTAGTTTCATTGATCTTTCCTGTTGTCTTTTAATATCCATTTCATTTATTTTTGCTCTGATCTTTATTATTTTCTTCCTTCTACTGACTTTGGCCTACATTTGTTCTTCTTTTTCTAGTTTCTTTAGGTGTAAGGTTAGATTGTTTACTTAAGTCTTTCTTGTTTCTTGAAGTAGACCTCTATTGATATGAACTTTCCTCTTAGAAACGCTTTTGCTGCATCCCATAAAATTTGGTATATCATATTTCTCTTTCATTTGTTTATAGGTATTTTTTAAATTTCTCCTTTGTTTAATTCAATGATCCATTTGTTGTTCAGTAGCATGTTGTTTAATCTCCACATTTATGTGGTTTTTCCAGTTTCTTCTTGTAAATGGTTTCTAGTTTCTCACCATTGAGGTCTGAAAATATGTGTGATATGAAACTAATCTTGAATTTATTGAGACTTGTTCTGTGACCTAACGTGATATATTCTGGAGAATGTTCCATATGCAGTTGAGAAGAATGTGTACTCTGCTGCTTTTGGGTGGAATATCCTATATATGTATATTAAGCAATATGATCTAATGTGCCATTTAAGGCCAACATTTCCTTATTGATTTTTTCAGTCTGGATGTCCTATCCATTGATGTTAGTGGGGTGTTAAAGTACCCTACTATTATTCTGTTGCTATCAATTTCTCCCTTTAGGTCTGTTAATATTTGTTTTATATATTTTGGTGCTCCTACATTGGTTGCATATATATTTATAAATGTTATCTTCTTGCTGGTTTGACCCCTTTATTATTATGTAATGATCTTCTTTGTCTTTTATTACAGTATTTTTTAAAAGTCTTTTAAAAAATATTTATTTATCTATTTATTCATTTATTTATTTTGGCTGTGCTGGGTCTTAGTTGCGGCATGAGGGATCTTCATTGTAGCATGCGGGATCTTTAGTTGTGGCATGCAGCATCTTTTAGTTGTGGCATGTGGGCTTCTTGGTTGCAGCATGTGGACTCTTAGTTGCTGCATGCAGATTTCTTAGTTGCGGCATGCTGACTTTTAGTTGTGGCATGCATGTGGGATCTAGTTCCCCAACCAGAGATTGAACCTGGGCCCCCTTTATTGGGAGCACAGAGTCTTACCTATTGGACCAGGCTCTTTTTATTTCCATTTATATGGAATCTATTTCTCCTTTCCTACACTTTCAGTCTGTGTATGTCCTTACTTCTGAAGTGAGTCTCTTGCAGGGAGAATATAGATGAGTCTTTTTTTTTTTAATCCATTCAACCATTCTATGTCTTTTGATTGGCAGATTTAACTCATTTACATATAAAGTCATTATTGATGGGTACGAGGTTATTGTCATTTTGTTAATTATTTTCTAGCTGTTTTTGAAGTTCATTTCTGTTTTCTTCTCTTTCTCAAGGTCTGAAAATATGCTTAATACGAATTTAATATTGAATATACTGAGACTTGTTTTGTGACCTAACATGTGATCTATTCTGGAGACTGTTCCATATGCAGTCTGTAACTTCTGTTTGGTACTTGTGGCTTGATGACTTTCTTTAGTGTTAAGTTTTGATTCCTTTCTCATTTTCTTTTATGTATTTACTATAAGATTCATATATAACATGCTATGTATATGACAGTCTATTTTCTGTTGATAGCAACTTAAATTTTAACACATTCCAAAAGTCTACATTTTTACTCCTCCCCCTGTTTTTGATGTCACATTTTACATCTCTTTATTTTATGTATCCCTTAACTAGCTATTGTAGATTTAGTTAATTTTACTACTTTTGTCTTTTACCTCCATACTAGCTTTATAGGTGTTTAATTCACTACCTTTACTATATATTTACTTTTTCCAGTGAGATTTTTACTTTTGTATGTTTTCTTATTAATTAATGCCATTTATTTTCAGCTTAAAGAAGTCCCTTTAGCATTTCTTGTAAGACTTTTTTAGTGGTGATGAACTCCTTTAACTTTGCTTATCTGGAAAACTCTTTATCTCTCCTTCAATTCTGAATGATAACCTTGTAGGGTATAGTATTGGAATTCTTTTCTCCTTTCTGCACTTTGGATATATCATGCCACTCACTCTGGCCTGCAAAGTTTCTGCTGAAAAATATGCTGATAGCCTTATGGGGTTTCCCTTGTTTGTCACAAGTTGTTTTTCTCTTGCTGATTTTAGGATTCTCTCTTTATCTTTAACTGTGACGTTTTAATTATAATGTGCCTTGGTGTGGAGCTCTTTGCATTCATCTTATTTGGAACTCTCTGGGATTTCTGGACCTAGATATCTGTTTCCTTCTCTAGATTAGGGAGGTTTTCAGCCATTATTTCTTCAAATAAGCTTTCTACCCCTTTCTCTCTTCTCCTTCTGGGACTTCTATGTTAAGTAATGAGAATGTTATTCTGCTTAATGTTGTCACATAAGTCCTTTAAGATATCTTCACTGATTTTAATTCTTTTTTTCTTTTTCCTACTCTGTCTGGGTGAGTTCCATGGCTTTGTCTTCCTGCTCTCTGATCTGTTCTTCTGCTTCATATAGTCTTTTTTGACCTTTCTAGTGTATTTTTAATTTGGTTATTGTATTCTTCAGCTCTGTGACTTCTGTTTGGTACTTTTTATATTTTCTATCTCTTTTTTGAAGTTCTCACTATGTTTGTCCATTCTTCTCCTCAGTTCAGTGAGCATCTTTATGACCATTACTTTGAACTCTTTATCAAGAAGATTATTTATTGCCATTTCATTAGTCATTTTCTGAGGTTTTGTCTCATTCTTTTGTTTGGAACGTATTGCTCTGTCTCCACATTTTTCCCAGCTCTCTGAGTTGGTCTCTCTATATTAGGTGAAACAACTACCTCTCCCCGTCTTGAAGGAGTGGCCTTGTGTAAAAGATGACATGTGGGGCTCAGAAGCAAAATCTTACCTGGCCACCAGAGTCTGGTGCTCAAGGGGCATACCCTCCGTGGGCTGCTCATGCCCACTGGCTGTGGCCGGGCCACACCTCTGGTGCAAGGGGGAGCAGGACATTTGCCTGGCTGTTGCACAGCTTTGGTGCAGGAGTCACAGGGCATTCACCTGGCTGGTTGTGGTCTGGTTGCAGTGTGGGGTGGGTGGGGTGCTTGCTGAGCTGGCTGTGGTGTGGGTGGGCAGGGCACTTCCTTGACATGGCTGTGGCCTGGCTGTAGAGCAGGGTGGTCATTTACTTGCCCAGCCCAGCTGTGGCATGGGATGGGTGTAGCATGCCCACCAGCACTAGCAGGTTAGAAGAGAGTACCTGCCAGCACTGATACTAGCAAGGTAGAGTGAGATTACAAAAATTGTGTACACCATCACTTCAATCCTTAGAGAGAGCCCCAGTAGGTTCCTGTCTCTCAAGCAGATGTTTTAAGATTAGTAGGTGGGTTTCTTACTAATCTTAAAACATCTTAAACTTATTGTCTGACATTTTTCAACCTGTTGCTTTTACACTGGGTGCCAGGCCCAGTAAATCTCCATGGGAGCCCTTTAAGTATGGGTTTTTCATTCCCTACAGTTTTGTCATTCTGCTAGATGTAATCCCTGTTGATTTTCAAAACCAGCTATTTCAGGCACTTGTCCCTCCAGTCCCAGATTCAAGGGTTAGGTTGCTTGATAAGGGGCACTAACCTGTCACTCCTCAGGGAAAAGTTTTGTATTTTTGAGATCCCTCCTGATTGTGAGTCATTGTACCTGGGGTGGGGTTTTTAGTGATAGCATGTCTCTGCTTCTCCAATCCATCTCGATGAGGTCCTATAATCCTTTGTTGTGGAGGTCTTCATCTAGTTTTCAGATCTTTTTCAGTGGAAATTATTCCATGTGTAGGTGAATATTTGTTGTGTGAAAGGGAAGAGGTGAGTTCAGGGTCTTCCTATACCACCATCTTGAACTGCCTTCTCCCTTTTTTTCTCTTGTTCACATATTTATTTACTAGTCAAACTCTTGCAGACTTAGGCTGTGGTAGCTGCCCTGAATTGCAGGGGCAGATCCCTCCTGACAACCAAAAGATGACCTTACAAGGGAAACTACTTACTTTGGGCCAGTGGTGGCCTTTCCTATCCAGTTTCCATGGAGACTGATCTGTGGAAATCATCTAAAAGCAACTATTTTAAAAGGCACGATGTGAAAATCCTTACCCTGCCTTCACTGATTTGACATCTATTTTCATCAAAACTGAGATGGTAATCTCTTTTTTTATTGAGGTATAATTGCCATATAACATTATATTAGTTCCAGGTATACAGTATAATGATTTGATATTTGTATATATTGTGAAATGATCACAATCAGTAAGTCTAATTAACATCCATCACCATACATATTTACAAATTTTTCCTTGTGATAACTTAAGATCTTAACAACTTTCAAATATGCACCACACTATTTTTTTTCCCCTGGCAAGTGATTTTTATTTTATTTTATTTTTTACAGTGACGGGTGGTCTATTTTATTTTATTTTTTTACATCTTTTTTGGAGTATAATTGCTTTAAAATGTTGTGTTTGTTTCTGCTCTACAACAAAGTGAATCAGCTATATGTCTACATATATCCCCATATGCCCTCCCTTTTGAGCCTCCTTCCCACCCTCCCTATCACACACCTCTAGGTCCTCACAAAGCATTGAGCTGATCTCCCTGTGCTATGCAGCTGCTTCACACTAGCCATCCATTTTACATTTGGTAGTGTATATTTGTCAATGCTGCTCTCTCACTTTGTCCCAGCTTCCCCTTCACCCCCGTGTCCTCAAGTCCATTCTCTACATCTGTGTCTTTATTCCTGTCCTGCCCCTAGGTTCATCAGTACCGTTTATTTAGATTCCATATATATGCATTAACATATGGCATTTGTTTTTCTCTTTCTGACTTACTTCACTCTGTATGACAGACTCTAGGTCCATCCACCTCACTACAAATAACTCAGTTTCATTCCTTTTTATGGCTGAGTAATATTCCATTGTATATATGTACCACATCTTCTTTATCCATTCATCTGTTGATGGATACTTAGGTTGCTTCCATGTCCTGGATATTGTAAATAGAGCTGCAATGAACATTGTGGTACATGACTCTTTTTGAATTATGGTTTTCTCAGGGTATATGCTCAGTAGTGGGATTGCTGGGTCATATGGTAGTTCTATTTTTAGTTTTTTTAAGGAACCTCTGTATTGTTCTCCAAAATGGCTGTATCAATTTACATTCCCACCAACAGTGCAGGAGTGTTCCCTTTCCTCCATACCCTCTCCAGCAGTTATTGTTTCTAGATTTTTTGATGATGGTCATTCTGACCGGTGTGAGGTGATACCTCATTGTGGTTTTGATTTTCATTTCTCTAATGATTAGTGAAGTTGAGCATCTCTATATATACACTACACTTTATGCATTAATCCATCAATGGACACTTACATAGCTTCCATGTCTTGGCTATTGTAAAGAAAAGTGCTTCAGTGAACATGAGGGTGCGTGTATTGTTTTCAGTTAGTGTTTTTGTTTTCTTCGGATAAATACTCAGAAGTAAAATTGCTGGATCATATAGCAGTTCTATTTTTAATTTTTTGAGGAACTTCTATACTGTTTTCCATAGTGGCTGCACAAATTTACATTCCCACCAACAGTGCACAAGTGTTCCCTTTTCTCCACATTCTCTGCAACATTTGTTATTTCTTGTCTTTTTGATAATAGCCGTTCTAAAAGGTGTGAGGTAATATATCATTGTGGTTTTGATTTGCATTTCCATAATAATTAGTGATGTTGAGCACCTTTTCATGTACCTGCCGGCCATCTGTACGACTATTCAGATCATTTGCCCATTTAAAAATTAGATTGTTTATTTATTTATTTTTTGCTATTGAGTTGTATGAGCTCTTTATATATTTTGGATATTTACCTCATATCAGATACAAGATTTGCAAATATATTCCTCCTTTTGGTAGGTTGCCTTTTCACTTTATTGATGGTTTCCTTTGCTGTGCAGAAGCTTGAATTTCAATTTGATGTAGTCCTACTTGTTTATTTTTGTTTTTGTTGTCATTGCTTTTGGTTTCAAGTCCAAAAAAGTTATTCAAGAACACTGTCTAGGAGCTGACCACCTATGTTTTCTTTTAGGATTTTTATGGTTTCAGGTCTTACGTTCAGGTCTTTAATCCATTTAATTTTTGTGTATGTGTAAGATAGTGGTCTAGTTTCATTCTTTTGCGTGTGGCTGTGCAGTTTTCCCAACACCATTTATGGAAAAGATTGTGCTTTCCTAATTTTATATTCTTGGCTTCTTTGTTGTGAATTAATTGACCATATATGTGTGGATTTATTTTCGGCTCTCTATTTTTTTCCATTGATCTATGTGTATTTTCTGTGTTCTTGATGTTCTGGCATCTGGAGCCTCACTAATTCAGGAGAAGCTAGCTACCCCTCTTAGAGTTAGCCAGTTCTTAGAGCTAGACTCTCCTGGGAGCATACCTTTCATATGCAAACTAATCAATCCAGAGCGAGTACTCCAAACCACATCCTCTATCTGGCTTTTACATTCAAAGAGTCCATATCCTTATGCCCTAATCACCTCAAATGCAGGTACTGGACAACTAGGAACCACCCCTATAGCCCAGAGCCCACCAAAATTATTCAAACTAACTAATCTGAAGCTTGCTCTTCTGCTTATCCTGCCTCACCCATTTCTTCCTGCTAAAACCATAATAAAGGCTTTTGCCCATGCTTTCCCCTTGATTTCTCTGTCTCCTGACTGACCCTGGCACTTCCACATGTAGCCCTACATGGCACAGCATTCCCCCTTCTCTTGGGAACTGTGAGTAACAAACTATTTTTTCAATGGCAATCATCTCCTGATCTGTTGACTTCACCATACCTGAATAAAACAAAATCCCAGGCACATTTTAAAACAAACTGAAGTTGTAAAAAGTTGATACCTCAACTTTTGTTGATATCACAGTAGTCTGTAATAAGTTACATATGTATATTGTAATAACAGTAGGAACTAATAAGGTAACTACACAAATTGATACATTAAAAGCAATGAAAACAAATGTTCAAGTAACACACAGGAAGAAAGAAAAGAGAAACAGGAATGGGAAACAGAGAAAACAAAAACAAATAATAAAATGTCACACTTAAACTCTAAAATATCAATAATTACCTTAAATGTTAATGGCCTAAATACATCAATTAAAAGACAGAGATTGTCAGAGAGGATAAGAAACAAACAAACATGATCTATTTGCTTTTGACAAGAAACTCACTTAAATTCATTGATATAAGTAGTTGAATGTAAAATATATACCATGCATACATAAAAAGGAAGCTATATTAATATTTTATAAAATAGAATTCATAGCAAAGGAATTACTATACACAAAGAAGGAGTTGCATAATCATTAAAGAATCAATGCACTGAAAAGGCACAGTGGTTCCATACTTGCACCCACCAAACAACAGAGCCTCAAAAGACATGAAGCAAAAATTGATAAAGCTGAAAGGAGAAATAGAGAAATCCACAATTATAGTTGTGAACTTAAATACCACCCACTCAGCAATTGATAGAGTTATTTTACAGAAAATCAGCAAGGGTCTTGAAGAACTGAACAATATCATCAACTAATAGGATCTGATTGACATGTATTGAGCATTCCACTCAACAACAGCAGAATATACATTTTTTTCAAATGCCGGTAGAACATTCACCAACATACACTGTATCTTGGGCCATTGAACAAATCTCAAAAATTTCAAATAATTGAAACCATACAGAATATATTCTCTGACCATTATGGAATCAAACTTTTATAGTAACAGAACAGTAACAGTAACAGAAAGACAGCAGTACAATCTCTAAACTCATGCAAACTAAACAATATACATCTAATTAATCCATGGCCAAAGAATGTCTCAAAAAAATTTAAAAATATGTAGAACTGAATGAAAATGAAGATACAACATATCAAAATATGTGGGATATAGGTAAAGTAGTAGTGAGAAGGAAATTTTTAGCACTAAACGCTTATGTTAGTAAAAGGAAATGTCTCAAATCAATATTTTAAGTTCTTACCTCCAGAAACTAGAAAACCTAGAGCAAAATAAAACCCAAAGCAAACATAGTGTAGGAAACAATAAAAATAAGAGCAGAAATCAATTAATTGGAAACAAGAAAACAATAGAGAAAAATCAATAAAACAAAAAGTTGCTTCTTTGAAAAAAATTTTAAAAAAAGGACATAAATCACCAATATCAAGAATGAGACAGGATATCAATATAGATACTGAAGTTATTAAAAGGATAATATGGGAACACTGTGAACAACTTTACATTCATAAGTTCAGCAACTTTGAAGAAATGGTCCAGTTTCTTGAAAACCACAAACTGACACATCTCACACAATAAGAAATAGATAATTTGAATAAACCTAAAACTATTAAGGAAATTAAAAACTCCTGAAGAAATCTCCAGGCCCAGTTGGTTTCACTGGATAGTTCTACTGAACATTAAAAGAGAACTAACACCAATTTACACAATTCCTTCCAGAAAATAGAAGAGGAGGAAATAATTACCAACTCATTTTATGGGACTAGTATTACACTGATACCAAAACTAGGCAAAGACAGTCTAGGAAAAGAAAACTACAGACCAATATTCCCCATAAACTTAGATACAAAATCCTCAACAAAATGTTAGTAATCTGAATCCAACAATTTATATAAAGAACTATATACCATGATCAAGTGCAGGTTATTCCAGGTATGCAAGGCTTATTTGAAAATAAATCTAGGTAATCCACCATATCAACAGGTTCTTTTTTTTGAATAAAAATTTTTATTAGTATAGTTGATGTATGATATTATATAAGTTACAGGTGTACAATACAGTGATTCACAATTCTTTAAATTGTAGTACAGTTGATTTACAATGTTGTGTTAGTTTCAGGTGTACAGCAAAGTGAATCAGTTATACATGTACAAACATCCATTCTTTTTTAGATTGTTTTCCCATATAGGTTATTACAGAATATTGAAGAGTTCCCTGTGCTATACAGTAGCTCCTTATTAGTTATCTATTTTATATATAGTAGTGTTTATTTTAATCTCAATCTTCTAATTTATTGCCCCCCTTCACCTTTGGTAACCATAAGTTTTTTTCTACATCTGTGACTCTATTTATGTTTTGTAAATAAGTTCATTTGTACATATGAACAGGTTTAAGAAGAAAATTCATGTGATCATATCTATTGAAGCAGAAAAAGCATTTTACAAAATTCAATACCCATTTATGGTAAAAGTTCATACCCACTTAGGAATATACCTGAGCTTGATAAAGAGTATCTACATAAAACCTACAGCTAACAGTATACTTAATGGTGAGAGACTGAATGCATATCCCTTAAGATTAGGAACAAGTCTAAGATGTCCACTTTCACCTCTGTTATTCAATATAATATAATAGTCAGCATAATAAGGCAAGGAAATAAGATAAAACATGTGTAGATTGGGAAGGAATATATAAAACAGTCCCTGCTTGCAGATGACATGATTGTCTACATCGAAAATCCCAAGGAATCTATAAAAAAATAACACTTTGAATTAGTAAGTTCAGCAAGGCCACAGAATACAAGATCAACATATGAAAAGCAATTGCATTTCTATATACTAAAAATGAACATGTGGAAAGTGTTATTCAAGAAATAATACCATTTATAATTACTCCAAAGAAAATGAAATAATTACACACTTAACAAACATATATAGAATCTTTATGCTGGAAACAACAAAGTGCCAATGAAAGTAGTCAAAGACCTAAATAAATGGAGAGACATACCATGTGCATGGATTGGAATACTCAACAGAGTAAAGATGTCAATTTTCCCCAGATTGGTATATAGATTTAATGCATTTTCAATCAAAATACCAGTGGGATTTTTTATAGATATAAGTAAACTTATTCTAAAATTTATATGGAAAAGCATAGGACCTAGAATTGTTAAAACAATCTTGGATAAGAAGATAAAGTAGGAAGGGCCACTCTATTCAATATTAAGGCTTACTATGTAGCTATAGTAATCAAGTCAGTGTGGTATTAGCAGTAGTAAGACACACAGCTCATGGGAACAGAATAGGGAAACCAGAAATAAATAGATCCTCAGAAATATGCCCAACTGATTTTTGACAGAAGTATGAAGCCAATTCACTGGAGAAAAGAGTCTTTCAAAGAATAGTGCTGGAACAATTGGACACCCATAGACAAAGAAAAAAAAAGAACCTTGACCTAAGCCTCACAACTAATACAAAGATAAATGTAAAATGAATCACAGACCTAAATCTTAAATGTAAAACATAAATCTGTATAACTTTTAGGAAAAAAAAGGAGAAAATCTTCTGGATTTAGGGCAAGTCAAAGAGCTCTTAGGTTTGCACCATAGAAGGAAAATCGATAAATTGGAACAAATCAAAATTAAGGACTTTAGCTCTACAAAAGACCTTGCTAGGAGGATAAAAAGAAAAGCTACAGAATGGGAGAAGATACTTGCAAACCCTATATCCAATAAAGGACTAGTATCTAGAATATATGAAGAACTCTCAGATCTCAACAAGGAAAACACAAAACAAGCAAAATAATTAGACAATGGACAAAAGGCGTGACGAGACACTTTACCAAGAGGATATACGAATGGCAAATAAGCACATGAAAAGATGTTCAGCATCATTAAGTGTTGGGAAATGCAAATTAAAAACATAATAAGATATCACTACACACTGGTTAGAATGACTAAAATAAAAAGAATAGTGACAAAACTAAATGCTGATGAGGATGCAGAGAAACTGGATCCCTCATACTTTGCTGGTAGGAATGTAAAATGGTACATCACTATGGAAAACAGTTTGGCAATTTCTTATGAAACTAAACATGTAACTATCATGTGAACCAGCAACTGGATTCCTGAGAAATCCATTACAGAGAAATGAAAACTTATGTTCACAAAAACTTGTTCATGTATGTTCATAGCAGCTTTATTCATAATGTACAAAACCTAGAAAAACCTAGATATCCTTCAATGGGCAATGGTTAAACATTCTGTGGTATATCCATAGCAGGGACTATTACTCAGCAATAAAAAGGAATTAATTATTAATAAACATAACCAGTTGGATGAATCTCCAAGGAATTATGCTGAGTGAGAAAAACTTAACCCTACAAGGTTACTTACTGTATGATTCCATTTATATAGCGTTTTTGAAATGACAATATTATAGGGATGGAAGACAAATCAGTGGTTGGTAGGGAGTAGGTATGGGAGAGGGGGCAGAAGGGAGGTGGTTATAAAAGGGCAACATGAGGGATCCTTATGGTGATGGAACTGTTTTATATCTTAACTGTAGTGGTGGATACATTAAATTACACGTGATAAAATTTGCATGGAGCTAAACACACACACACAAGTATAGCTGGGGAAATTTGAATAAGATCAATATCACTGAGTAAAGGATATGCATGTGAATCTACAATTATCTCAAAAATTTTTATTTAAAAATATGTTTTCAAAGATTGTATTGCTCATTTTCTCCATTTTCATTTTTATTTTTATTTCATTAACCATGAGACACACTTATCATATATTCCATGCCTGATAATTCCATTTTATGTATTCATCAGAGTGTAATCCTGTTGTTTGTTTTCTCTGATGAATCTCACTAATGGTGTCATATTTTCTCATGCATTTTGTTTGTTTGACTTGTGAGCTCTGTTTTATGAGGTTTTTTTCCTCTTGGTGTTCTCTATGGCCTATGTTGAAGTTCCCTACCCCCAGAGATGATTTATATTTGCTTCTGCTATGCACTCCAGGGCACTACCAAGCTGGGAACACGTCTGATAATTTCAAAAAACCTTTTACTGGAGTATAGTTGACTTTCAATGTAATTTTTTTATTGTAGTTTCCTGGGCACACACAGAGTTTAAATTTGAGCCGTGACTCTTTGTGGTTATGAATCTCAAAAGAGACCTCATCCATTAATATATATATATTAATGCTAAAGCCAAAACAGCAAAGTTTGCTTGTTTTCTCATTTAATTATCAAGTGGAATTTTCTTCTAGTCTATACTTTGCTAAGGGTGTGGTCTTTTGGGAGTACTCATTTTTGTGTGTGATGATCTTAATTCCTACTCCTCCTTCTTACAAAGGCCCAAGGCCTTGTCTACTGCAAGAAGACATAATCAGAGCATCATAATCAAAGATCTTAACATTAAAGGCAAAACAATAGAGCTTTTAGGGGGAAAAAAATAGAGAATATCTTCATGACCTTAAGATAAGCAAAGATTTTTAAAAAATTGTAGTTGATTTACAATATTGCATTAGTTTCAGGTGTACAACAAAGTCATTCAGTTATATATATTTTCCATTTAGGAAAATATAGGTTATTATTTTCCAATATAAGTTATTATAAGATATTGAATATAATTCCCTGTGCAATACAGTAAATCCTTGTTGCTTATTGATTTTATGTATAGTAGTTTGTATCTACTAATCCCATACTCCTAATTTATTCCTCGCCCTCTCCCTTTCCCCTTTGGTAGCCACAAATTTGTTTTCTATGTCTGTGAGTCTGTTTCTGTTTTGTATATAGATTCAGTTGTATTATTTTTTAGTTTCCACATATAAGTGATATCATATAATACTTGTTTTTGTCTGTCTGACTTACTTCACCAAGTATAATATTCTCTAGTTCCATCCATGTTGCTGAACATGGCAATATTTCTTTCTTTTTTATGGCTGAGTAATATTCCATTGTGTGTGTGTGTGTGTGTGTGTGTGTGTGTGTGTGTGTGTGTGTGTATGTGTATACCACATCTTCTGAAGTCAATTGTCTGCTGATGGACACTTGGATTGTTTCCATGTCTAAATAGTGCTGCTATGAAATTGGGTTGTGTGTATCCTTTTGAATTATAGTTTTCATTTTTTCCAGATATATACACATGAGTGGGATTGCTGGATCATGTGGTAGTTCTATTTCAGTTTTTAAAGGAACATCCATACAGTTTTCCATAGCGGCTGCACCAATTTACATTTCCACTAACAATGTTGGAGGGTTTCCTTTTCTCCCCACTCTTTCCAGTGTTTATTATTTGTAGACTTTTTGATGATAGTCATTATGACCAGTGTGAGGTAACACCTCACTGTGGTTTTAATTTACATTTCTCTAATAATTAGCGATGTTGAGCATCTTTTTATGGGCATGTTGGTCATCTGTATGTCTTCTTTGGAAAAATGTCTATTTAGGTCTTCTACCTATTTTTTGATTGGATTTGTTTTTGATATCAAGTTTTGTGAGCTGTTTATATATTTTGGATATTAACCCCTCGTCAGTCACATCATTTGCAAATATTTTCTCCTATTCTGTAGATTGTCTTTTGTTTTCTTTTTTTTTAAATATTAAAAAAAATATTTATTTATTTATTTTTGGCTGCATTGGGTCTTTATTGCTGCCCGTGGGCTTCCTCTAGTTGCGGCGAGCGGGGGCTACTCTTCGTTGCAGTGTGTGGGCTTCTCATTGTGGTGGCTTCTCTTGTTGCAGAGCATGGGCTCTAGGCATGCAGGCTTCAGTAGTTCTGGCATGTAGGCTCAGTAGTTATGGCTCATAGGCTCCAGAGCGCAGGCTCAGTAGCTGTGGCACACGGGCTTAGTTGCTCCACAGCATGTGGGATCTTCCCAGACCAGGGCTTGAACCCGTGTCCCCTGCATTGGCAGACGGATTCTTAACCACTGCGCCACCAGGGAAGGCCCTGTCTTTTTGTTTTGTTGATGGCTTCCTTTGCTATAAGATAAGTAAAGATTTTTATGATCAGGACATGAGTGCTAATCAAATAGCAAAATATTATTACATTGGATTGTATTAAAATTAAGAAGATCTGTTTATCAAAAGATACCACTAACAAGTCTAACCAGTGAAGACAAGTCACAGAGTGTGTAAACATATTTGTATTACATATATCCAACAAAAATTTGTATCCAGAATATACATAATCACACTATGGAATACTATACAGTAATGAGAATAAATGAATTATTGCTATACATTATAACATGGATATATTAATCTCACAAAGACAATATTGGGTGAAAGACACCAGACATGAAAGATTACATACAATATAATTCCGCTCTATAAAGTTCCAAAACAGATAAAATCAATCTATGATGTTAGAAGTCACCTTTGTTAGAGTTACCTTTGAGAGATAGTGACCAGGAACAGGATATAAGGTGGAGGAGGGGCTCTGTTCTATTTTTTGATCTGGACGCTGGTTACAGGGTGTGATCATTTTAAGAAAATTCATCAAGTCATGCATTTAAGATATATGTACTTTTCTGTTTATGATATACTTTAAAAATTTACTTTAAAACTTGGATTGGCAAATAGAAAAATGAGTGTGCTCCAGGTTTGGATTTGGAAAAATAAGTCATCAGAGGACAGCGGTATTTTAGCATTAAATTATTTGTTGTTTTCTATTTTGTTGATTTTTTACTTTAAAATTGGTTTATCGAATAATAGCTTAAAATATAGTAATATTAAAATTAAATCCAAAAGACAAAACTGCAAAGGGCCTTTTTTATGGTAAACGTGATGTTTGATGGTATACCTCTCCTCTACCCCAAAAAATAAAAGGTCCAAAATAAACAATCTCAAATCCCTTCAGCTTCTACTTGGTTAGTAATCCATACCTGCCTCCAGGGCATTCATAAAGCAGCATCAGCCCAGGACTCTCCTTATAAGCTTGGCTCTTTGTTTTGGCTCTTGGGGATTTAGCTTGATTCCTTTTGAGCTCAGTAATGTATTTAAAAGGATATTTGTTATCTTTTATCCAGTATTTTTAGGTGTTTTGTAGGAGAAAGTTATTGTCAGGATATCACACGTACAATGTTGCCAGAAATGGAAGGTGTAGTCCCATTTCTATATTCTGATAACTCCCAAATTCCTGTCTCCTCCCCTGACCTCACCCTTCATATCTAAGAAATATCTCATATACCTGTTTCACATCTTCACGTGGATGTCTAACAGGCATCTCAAACATATTCAAAATAGAACTTTTGATTTTCCCCTCAAACCAGTTCCTACCCTAGTCTTCCCCAGCTCAGTGAATTGTAGCACTATATAAACATATACTGAAGCCAGAAATTTGGATGTAATCCGAGGTGTTACATCCAAAAGAAAAATCCTCCTTTTCCCTCACCCCCTACATCAGCACATCCTGTCAAGTCCACTCCAAATAATATACTTAATTCCTTCACTCCTTTTTATCTCCACTGTAACCCATTTCCAAGATCCCATCATCTCTTTCATAGGCTACTTCCATAGCCTCCTTATTTGTTTACCTGCTTCCACTCTTGAATCTTTCTGCACAAAAGTGGACTGACTGTATCAATCCCCGGCTTAAAATCTGCCCGTACTCCTAGAATGAAACCCTAACTCCTTATCACAGCCTTCAATGCCCTTGACCATTGATGCAAAACTCAAAAGAGGACTGGTTAACTGGACAGCACATAACCCTTCTATAAATGGGGCATCTGCTACCCACTTCCAACAGATTGTCACCTTGCCAAATGAGGATCCAAAATTATCAGTTCTTTTGATATTTTTTCCAAGAGAGCTAGAAATCTAGGTCTAGATATGAGATCTTCTGATTTTTAATTATTGGCAGTTAAAGATAAAATGAAAATGAAACAACCAGAAGTAAGAGAAAACACTGTGCAGGCCAAATCAAACACCTCTGCCAGCTACTGATTTGCAGCTAACCTTGGCCCTAGATGATCTGCCCTGCTTGACTCTCCAACTGGTCCTTTTTCTGACTCTGCCCCAGGCTTACTAGCTATAGCAGACACTGTCAAAATCTTCTCACATCACTTAGATCTGTCATTTCAGTGCATTCTCACTTTCCAACAGCCAGTGTCTGCATCTTTGAGCCTGGCTGCTTTTATGGAGGTTTGGAATGTCTGCTCATGGAGAACAGCCATTGACCAATGACTTCAACTGTCTTACTCCTTGAGTTGGGTAATTTTGAGACGTGTGTTTTGCCTCATTTCCAAGAGTTTTCCTGAGGTATTAGGACTGCTACCCACTATGTACCTGGCTTATTAACATACTCTTTTTTTTTTTTTTTTTCTGCTTTACGGGGGCCTCTCACCGATATGGACTCTCCCGTTGCGGAGCACAGGTTCCGGACACGCAGGCCTAGCGGCCATGGCTCACGGGCCTAGCTGCTCCGCGGCATGTGGGATCTTCCCGGACCAGGGCACGAACCCGTGTCCCCTGCATCGGCAGGTGGACTCTCAACCGCTGTGCCACCAGGGAAGCCCTATTAACATACTCTATACTGGCTGCCTTTACTGGTTACCCATTATTGGCTGCCTTTCTTTTCCTGTGTCATTTTCTCATTGACTACTGGTATTCCCCTCATCTCCCAATAAACTACTTGCACTCAAATTCTTGTCTCAGGGTCTGCTTCTGGAAGAACTAAAACTGAGATAATAGCCTTTTTTCATTTTCTGCAACGAGTCAAGCTTGTTCCTGCTGCAAGTCCTTTGCCTTTGCTGTTTCCTCTGCTTATACGCTCTTCCCTCAGATGTTTGTACAGTTCATCCTCCTCTTTGTTCCTATCTTGGTTCAAAAGTAACTTCTGCAGATAGGCCATTCAAGACTACCCAAACTATAATAGTTCCTCTGTCCCTTTCACTGTCAGTTTTATTTTCTCTGTGACCTTTTCACTGCCTGAAGTTATCTTGTTAATTTACTTGTTCACATGTTTATTGTCTATTTACCTTCAGTATTAGCTCCATGAGAGCAAGAATCTTGTCTGACTTGTTTGCTGCCCTATCATGGGTGCAGGGCACTAATTAAATGAACAAATTATTGTTTCCACAATTCTTGGAGTTGGAGTTCACTTCCCCTAGTACTCCATCCCTTGTTTCTCTATTCTTAACCTGACCCCCAGGATGCCACAAAGCCAGTGCATGTGGACAAAGGGCAAACTTCCTAACTGGTAGGTAACCCAGATCTCTCAGATTTGTGTCTTTAGAAGTCCCCATGAGGGACTTCCCTGGTGGTGCAGTGGTTAAGAATCTGCCTGCCAATGCAGGGGACACGGGCTCGAGCCCTGGTCTGGGAAGATCCCACATGCCGCGGAGCAAATAAGCCCATGGGCCACAACTGCTGAGCCTGCACTCTAGAGCCCACGTGCTGCAACTATAGAGCC
Source organism: Phocoena phocoena (assembly GCF_963924675.1). Classification (NCBI taxonomy): domain Eukaryota; kingdom Metazoa; phylum Chordata; class Mammalia; order Artiodactyla; family Phocoenidae; genus Phocoena; species Phocoena phocoena. Next base: position 58,781,330 of record NC_089240.1, on the reverse strand, counting down.
TGCGTGCCACAACTACAGAGCCCGCGTGCCCTAGAGCCCGTGCTCTGCAACAAGAGAAGCCACCGCAATGAGAAGCTCACACACCACAACGAAGAGTGGCCCCCGCTCACTGCAACTAGAGAAAGCCTGCACACAGCAACGAAGACCCAATGCAGCCAAAAATAAATAAATAAAAAATTAAAAAGAGAAGTCTCCATGAGTATATTCCAGTTATGAATCCTTTTCCTCTAAGTCTTAATAATATCTTTGATTTTTTAAACTTATTTTTGTTAAAAATCCCACTTTGTTTTCTGCTCTCACTCTTCACATTGGTATATCGACAGTTGAGGCTTGGAAGCACCATTCCCAATTTCCTTCCCAGTCATTTTCTCCTGCAAATCACTGAGTGTCTCTCTCACTATTATTCTTCTGTCGCTGATGTGCCCACTGTTGTCTATAGTATCTGGTGTTACAGTCTGATATGGGCATGTTTTTCACCCCTCCCCCATTTCCAGTTAAAGTCATCTTGATCAGATCGGCAAGTCTCCAGGCAACCACATTCTTCCCTAGTGAGATGCACTTGATCCTTAGCCAAAAGCCTACCATTCCAGTGTGTTAAGCCATCGTCCAAAAAAAAAAAAAAAAAAAAGCAAAAAACAAATCTGCACAGCTCTAACCCTTCCCTGCATCATCAGCTGTGCTGGCTGCTGCCACCCCCACACCTAGCCTCAAGGGACCTCTGACCTCCCAAGCTAGCCCTGCAGCAGCTGAGATGTAGACAAATCCCATTTCTCTTGATTCAGATGAAACAATATTGGAATTTCTCAAAAGGAAATTTGCTAGGAAACAAAGTGAAAAACAAAACCAGAGAAAGGGAGAGAGACGGGGAGAAAGAAGACAAAAGCTTAGGAAAAGATGCATTACAGAGTCCCAATTCCTTATCCTGAGATAACTATACTCTGACTGCAGATCGGCTTGGCTGGCACAACTAACAGGGCACACAGGATATGAGAATATAATCCTTCAACCTTTTCACAAAGGGGTGATAGGGATAGGGTGGGGGAGGGGCTTGCAGGAAAGCAGAAAGAGTCTTTGTGTGTCTGGACTGTTTCATTCCATGGAAATGGTACCCAAGAATGTGTATGGGCTACTTCATCAGCTCTGGAGGGGCAGGAAACCCCATCTACCATCCCTTGTTACACTGGAAGCTGCCTGCAACCTTGCTGAACTTGTTTATTAGTTCTGATAGTTTCTCAGAGGATTCTTTAGGATTTTCTACATATAAGATCATGTCACCTGAAATAGAGGTATTTTTACTTCTTCCTTTCCAATCTGCATGTCTTTTATTCCGTTTTCTTGCCTAATTGCCCTAGAACTTCAGTACAATGTTTAATAGAACTGGCAAGAGTGGACATCTGTGTCTTATTCTTGGTCTTAGCAGGAGGCTTCCAGTCTTTCACCATTAAGTATGATGTTAGCTGTGGGTTTCACATAGATGCCGTCTCACTAACTCTTTCAGGGACGCATGCCTTATTTTAAAGCTCTGCTATACTTTTTGCATTTTCTTTCTTTGTTTTAATTTTAACCTCCTTTACTTTTTGTACATTTTCTCTCAGAAAAAGTCTAACTTGTCTCTGCAGTACAGAAATCAAGCATGGGAAAGCTTGATTTTCTTTCATTCATCTGTTCAGCAAGCATTTATTAAATGTTTACTCTATGCCAACACTGTCCTAGGTTATTGCAGATACAACACTGAATAAAATAAAGCCCCTCTCTTTGTGGAGTTCACGTTCTAGTGATGAACTTAGACAGTAAATAAATAGTGAAGATAAGTATAAAGAAAGGTAAATTCAGAGAAGGAAGAAAGTTAGGCTCTGTAGGAGGGACGGCCCCAGGAGCTACTTTATAGTGAAAGGTTAGGGAAAGTCCCTCTGAAAAAGTGACATTTTGGCTGATAGCTGAATGATAAGAAGGAGCAAGCCATCGGAAGAGCTTGGAGAAGAATGTTCTAGAAGAAGGAAAAAGTGCAGAGGCCTTGAGGTAGGAATAAACCTGCTGAATGAGGGAGAAGGGCAACTAGGAAGGCAGCCCAATGTGGCTGGAGCAGAGCGGGAGGTGATGAGGACAGATAAGTCATCAGGCAAGGATGTTAGAGTTTACTGAGTGTGATGGGAAGGTGTTAAACCGGGGATACTGTAATCTGATTTAAGTTAGTAAAATTCCATCTGGCTGACATATCTATATTTATCTTGGATATCAGCCTTTGTGAAGCCCAGGGTTCACTGGAGTTGGTTCAGAAAGTCAGGGTAGTTGGAGAGCCCCTGTTAACCTCTGAAGCTTCCCCTCACACAGCAGCAGAAGGATTCTTCTAAAATATGTTAGATCATGTTTCTCCTGGCCTTAAAACTCTCCCACTGCTCCCTATTTCTTTGAAAGTAAATACCCTCTCAATGGTCTTCCAGTCCCTACAATATCTGTCCCTCCCCATGTCTCTCTACCGTCCTTGCCCATCACTCTCATCCCCACGTACACTCTTCCAGCCATACCAACTCCCTTGGCTAGTCCTCAAACTAGCCAAGCATGCACCCACCACAGGGCCTTTGTACTTACTGGTTGTTCCCTTTGTTTGGAATGCTTTCTTGCAGATATCTTCTTAAATACCGCCTTGTCAGAGAGGCCTTCCCTGACTGATGCTATTTCCTCTCTGACCTCTCATCTACCACTCTCACACATTTGCTCACTGTATTCCAGCCACATTGGCCTACTTGCTGTTGTCCCATGAGCTTAGCAAGCATACTCTCACCTGAGGGCTTTTGTTACCACCTCTTCTGCTCCAAGCATGATGGCATTCATTTAAGTAAAATACCAGTGTGACAGAAACCAGCGGTCCGTGAAAAGGAAACATGTGAACAAGAAGGTGGTAGGCTGAGCCTGGAGTGATTATCTGAGTCAACTAGTATATGATGGCTACAGAAACTTTTGTGGTTTCTTTTGTCTATTGTGAACTTTTTATTTTTATGATCATAAAAGCAGTATATATTCATAATAGAGAGTTTGAAAAATAAGAAATGTAACAGTCTGGCAGTTTCTCAAAAAGTTAAACATAGAGCTACTATAAAACTCAACAATTTCACTGATAGGTATCTACCCAAGAGAAATAAAAACATATGTCTAAATAAAGACATGCAAACTAATATTTATAATAGCATTATTCATAATAGCCAAATAGTAGAAACAACCCAAATGTCCAGCAACAGATGAGTGGATACACAAAATATGGTATATCCATAAAATGAAATATTATTTGGCCATCAAAGGGAACAAAGCACTGTTACATGCTGCAACCTGCATGAACCTTGAAAACATTCTAAGTGAAAGAAGCAAGTCACAAAAGGCCACCTCTTGTATGACTCCATTTATATTAATTGTCCAAAAGAGACAAATCCATAGAGGTGAAACAGCTGATTAGTGGTAGCATGGGGAGTGATTGCTAAGAGTTATGGTGTTTCTTTTGGAGGTGATGAAAATGTTCTAAAATTGTTTGTGGTGATGGTTGCACAACCTTGTGAATATACTAAGAACCGCTGAATTGTACACTTTAAAAGTGTGAATTTTATGGTATATGAATTACATACCAATAAAGCTTTTATGAAAAAAATAAGGAATATATAAAGATTTAAATAAAAATCACTCAATATCTTACTACCTCAAGGTAAGTCAATGTTGCATTTCAGTGTTGTTTGTATCTCCCTATATATTTATTGGTAAATAGATGTAGAATAGACATATAACTTCAGAATGGTAAACATAGACAAAACTGCACATACAGTTTTGTCTCCTTTTACATTTATTACATTGTGAGCATTTTATAGGCCATTAAATATCTTCCCCAAAATGTGATTATAATGGTTGGTTGTTTCTCAAGTATTAATGTCACTTAGTATGATAATCTCTAGGTCTATCCATGTTGCTGCAAATGGCATTATTTCATTATTTTTTATGGTTGAGTAATATTCCATTGTATACATGTACCACATCTTCTTTATCCATTTATCTGTCTATGGACATTTAGGTTTTTTCCATGTCTTGGCTATTGTAAACAGTGCTGCAATGAACATTGGGGTGCATGTATCTTTTCGGATTATGGTTTTCTCCAGATACACTCCCAGGAGTGGGTTTGCTGGATCATATGGTAGTTCTATTTTTAGTTTTTAAAGGAACCTCCATACTGTTCTCCATAGTGGTTGTACTAATTTACATTCCCACGAACAGTGTAGGAGGGTTCCCTTTTCTCCACACCCTGTCCAATATTTATCGTTTGTAGATTTTCTGATGATGCCCCCTCTAACTGGTGTGAGGTGATACCTCATTGTAGTTTTGATTTGCAGTTCTCTGATCATTAATGATGTTGAGCATCTTTTCATGTGCTTTTTGGCCATCTGTATGTCTTCTTTGGAGAAATGTGTATTTAGACATTCTGCTTATTTTTTGATTGGGTTGTTTGTTTTTTCAGGGCAACCCCTTTGAAGTTCTGTCCCTTTATTCAACACAGTTCACCACAAAAGGCTGAATGGGTATTTCTTTACTAAAGATTTGAAGTGATAGAAGGAAGCTACATTTTCCCCAAGAGCCAGCTGACAGAGGCCAGGGCAGAGCTGCTCACCTTGCGTTCACAGTCCTGATGATCTCAGGACTCAGGTTAATGTCCTTTGGCTTCCAACTCCAGGTTTTGTCTGTGTTGCTGTAGACTTTCATGGAAATTCTGGGTTAGTGGCATTTCTCATGTATCTCCTAACCGCCTAAGCGGGTAGGGTTGGGAGGCAGATAGGTAGTAGAAAGATAATTTGTTCCTTATATATAGCCTGGTAGCCCCCTCAGGAAAGATTCCATGATATTTCTAGCCATATTACATCCGTGTCCTGATAGAAAAGGCCAACACCACCCTTTCTGCCTCTACTATGGGTAAAGGTCAGTAAGCCTTCATTCCATCACATTCTGCTGACAGATGAATAATCTCACCCTGAGGCCATGCTTCTAAGAGGAAGTCTTATCTGAAACAAACTAGCCTAGACTATGGAACCAGCCAAAGTCCTAGACATTCTAGGCTTAAGCGCCTGCTGGTAGCTCTGATACAGGGACTAGTGTACATCACACCCGAGGCAGATGAGGAGGAGTCATTGCATGAGGATATGGGTTGGGATAGAGATATTTCTGCTTGATAGTAGCTTAGTGAGCAGGCCACAAGGGGGGATTGTGCCACAAGTCCTGAACGCATAACTGGAAAACATTGTAGCTGCCGGTAACAGGAAAATGGAGTATGCTCAGGCATAACCCTTATTTTATCTGAGCCTCACACTGAGTCAGGAGATGTTCTGGTTATTAAAGAAACTGTCAAGACGGGGGTGGTTCCCAGTTAAAAACAAATGTATTCGGTGGTCTTTGAGGGTATTGGGGAATTAGGTATAATAACCCCAGCAACTGACCTGTCTCAGGCCTGCCCTAGTCCTGGCAAAATTTATTACAGAACTTTCTAATCTTCATCATGCCAAAATGCACATAGAAAATGATAACATTTATATAGTGCAGTGGGGCAAATGGAGCCTACTCATAGTCAGAGGTGACTGGTCCAGGCTCCAGCTGCCTCAGTTTCTGCCCAGCCACCTAAGGCTGAGCAATGCAGCACACGGCTTGGGAAGCTCTGCTTTGTTGAAGGGCGTTTGCTTCTGATGGCACCTGTACTCTTGAAGCTCAGATATAAATAATACAAACAATCACTCCCTGGCCACGTGTCTGTTTGACCTTAGATGTACCTATCTTGAGACCTACAAACTTATCATTTCCTGGAACAGTTGAGACCCTGAACATCACCTATAAGTACTGCCAGCATTATCTTTGGGTCAGGCTTACGGCCAGAGAACCCATTTTGCCAAGTAAATTGTCACTTACTTGAGAGGTGTTTTCAGAACAGGAGATGGAAATTCTAGTACAGTATACACCTTCAACTGTTTTGGGGGTCTTATAGTCAGGATGCCCATCCTTGAAAAGTCAAGGTGCTCATACTCTGATTCAGGAGCCAAGGCTCAAGGACACCACATATAAAATCTATGGCAGAGGTATAGTAAATCTTCAAATTCCTCCACTCAGGCACTGGCTCTTTCGTAAAAGGTTAAGAAAAGGCTTCAGGAGGGGACTTCCCTGGCGGTCCAGTGGTTAAGACTCCGTGCTTCCACTGCAGGGGGCATGGGCTCTCTCCCTAGTTGGGGAACTAAGATCCTGCATGCAGCTCAGCATGGCCAAAAAATTAAAAAAAGAAAAAAAAAGATTTCATGGGACGACAGGTCTCCAGTGGTTAAAGGCAATGGTGTTATGAGAGGAGCCCAGGTATTTATAAACCTGGACCTGCTGGGTACCTACATATAGCCTCATTTGAGTTAGAAGGGTGAAAAATGTCATATCACTTGGGGGTTAATATAAGGTATTATATTAGTATCATATTGATATGCATTAACCTTTATTGTTTTGTCACTTAAACAATTAGATGTTTTATTCTTGTTGGATCTAGGGCTCTAAATTTATAATTTAATGCTTAAACCTGTTTTCCCTTTAGTTCTTGGTTTGAGTTATATTGGGATAATACAGCAGCACCACCTTCAGGTCACATCAAAGAAATGCATATTGATAGCTTGGAATTTGAATCTTAGAATTCTGATCTAGACTAGTAGTTTCTAAACCTTTCTGTGCATCAGAATGGCTGAGAAGCAGAAAACAAAGAAACAAAACAAAACATCCAAACAAGTGTCCAAACAAAAGAAATACAAAAACAAACAAATCGTCAGGCCTCACTCAGATCTCCTAAATCAGAAATTCTGGGATGGAGACCAGGATTAATTCTTTCAAAATAGTTCTGATGCAACTGACTTTTATAAGCCATTGGTTTAGCTGATAGTGAACAAGGTGCCTGCAGGGTTTGAACAGCAAACCCCTAAAAGATCAAGGACATACAGACTTGGGGTTTACTTGCAGGCTATCATTGCAAGTTTATAACCCATGTCTCAAGCCTAATCACGGCTCTCACCATCATTTGCACGAAGAAGTGAGGCATCATTTGGACTATGGTGCAGCTGAGAAACTTTTTTTTTTAATTTTATCTTTAAATTAACACATCAGTCTTCCAGTTTCCAGCACAGTATGTAGGAGCTTAGAAGTTGCCACAGCATCCTATCAACAAATAAAAAGATGAACAAACTGAAAAATCAATAACTTGTCTTAGATCTGTTAGAGAAGTGAGATCACAGGGAAGACTGATGCCCCCCAAATTGGACAAACAGGCAGGAGGATACAGAGAATCATAACTTACCAGAGCAGAAACATCTGTGGGACCAGTGCTTGGATAAGAAAATTTGAACTGTAGTTGATGAATTGTTGGAGGTTCAGAGTGACAAGGAGACCCATTCATAGTGGGACCCCTCCCATGGTTTTGAGAATTTTCATTTCAGGAGTTCTATCAGGTTCTCCCAGTGAATATTGGGAAAAAAATCTCCTCATGCTTCCAGCAGGAGGGGAAGAAAAGGAACCATTTTGCAGTATGTCAGAGCATGACATTCTTCTAAACAGGGTTTGCCCTCAGGACAAGCTACTTAACCAGAGCTTATCCTACTGAGATATTAGCAAAGCCTAACCTACCTGGAGAAGAGAAATAGCCAACTCCAGCCAGCTCTAGTTTCCATGTGGGAGAAGGGAAATACCCAATTCAAGCCCCCTTTAGCCTTCCTGTTCCACGTAAGATGGGGGGAGGGGACTAAGAAGCACTGAAGTTCACAGTCCAGGAGCATAGGTTTACCAAAAGATTGAGAGCTAATCATGGGACTATAAAACACTTCCCCACACACACACCTTAGCACTAGACTACTAAAGACCTATTTACCACAGTTCCTTTTACCCAGTACATCATGTCCACCTTTCATGAAAAATTACAAGGCATACTAAAAGGCAAAAAACACAGTTTGGAGAGACTGAACAAGCATCAAAAGTAGATCCAGATATGATAGAAATGTTGGAGTTATCAACCCCCAAATTTTTTATACTATTATTAATATGCTAAAGGATTTAATGGAAAAAATAGACAACATGCAAGAACAGATGGATAATATAAGCAGAGAGATGGAAATTCTTTTTTTTTTTGGCTGCGCTGGGTCTTTGCTGCTGTGCGCAGGCTCTTTCTAGCTGCAGCGAGCAGGGGCCACTCCTCGCTGCGGTGCGCAGGACTCTCCCTGTGGTGGCTTCTCCCGTTGAGGAGCACAGGCTTTAGTAGCTGTGGCACGCGGGCTCAGCAGGTGTGGCTTGTGGGTTCTAGAGCGCAGGCTCAGTAGTTGTGGCACACGGGCTTTGTTGATCCATGGCATGTGGGATCTTCCCGGACCAGGGCCCAAACCCGTGTCCCCTGCATTGGCAGGCGGACTCTCAACAACCGTGCCACCAGGGAAGCCCCAGAGAGATGGAAATTCTAAGAAAAAATAAAAAAATAGATGCTAGTGATCAAAAACACTAACAGAAATGAAGGATGCCTTTGATGGGCTCATTAATAGACTGCACATGACTGAGGAAAGAATCTCTCAGCTTGTGAACCTGATCATATAAACTTCCAAAACTGAAAACAAAGAGAAAAAAACTGAAAAAAAGAAAAAATAACCAAACAGAATTCCTAAAAATTGTGGGACAACTACAAAAGAAGTAACACACTCATAATGGGAATACTGGGAGAAGAAAGAGAGAAAAGAAAAGAAGCAATGTTTGAAGCAATAATGAGAGAATTTCCCCAAATTAATGTCAGACATCAAACCATAGATCCCCCAAACTCAGAGATCATCAAATATGATAAATGCAAAAAAATTACAACTAGGCATATCATATTCAAACTTCAGAAGATCAAAGGTAAAGAAAAATATCTTGAAAGGAGCTGGAGGGAAAAAAACCCTTACTGATAGAGGAGCAAATCTAAAAGTTATACCTGAATTCTCAGAAATCATGTAAGAAGAGAGTGGAATGAAATATTTAAAGTGTTGAGAGAAAAAACTCACTAACCTAGAAGTCTGCACCCTGTGAAATTATACTTCAAAAGTTAAGGAGAAATAAAGACTTTCTCAGACAAATAAAAATTGAAAAAATCTGTTGCTAGTATGCTCACCTTGCAAGAAATGTTAAAAGAATTTCTTTAGGGAAAAGGAAAATGATATAGCTCAGAAACTCAGATCTACATAAAGAAAGGAAGAGCATTGGAGAAGGGATAAGTGAAGTAAAATAAAACTTTTACTTTTCTTATTCTTTATTATTTTTATTTATTTATTTATTTTTTTGTGATACGCGGGCCTGTCACCGCTGTGGCCTCTCCCGTTGCGGAGCACAGGCTCCAGACACGCAGGCTCAGTGGCCATGGCTCACAGGCCCAGCCGCTCCGCGGCATGTGGGATCTTCCCGGACTGGGTCATGAACCCGTGTCCCCTGCATTGGCAGGCGGACTCCCAACCACTGCGCCACCAGGGAAGCCCCCTTATTCTTTATTGATATAACAGGTGTTTGTTCAAAATAAAAATAGCAACAATGTATGTATGCTTATATATATCTTATATATATAAAAATATGCTTATGTATGCATATGTGTAAGTTAAATGAATGACAGTAATGATATAAGGGAAAAGAGGGAGGAATTAGGAATATTTTGTTATTACAAGGTACTTGCACTACCCATGAAGTGATATAGTATAATTTGAACGTGGATTTATATTAATTTTAAACATATACTGAAAACTCTAGTGCAACCACTAGAAAAAGTAAAAGAGAGAAGTATAATTGATATGCTAAGAAAGGAGAGAAAATAGAATCATATAAAATGCTCAATTCAAACCACAGAAAGCTGACTGATATCAGCAAGATGGCACAGTTGAAGGTCCTCTGCTGTGTATCCTCCCTTAGAAACAATAATTTGGCAGCCACTCATGGCCCAAAGTGCCTTTGTGGGAGATTTGGGATCCAAGTAGGAGATTGTGAAACCACATTGGATCCCAAGAAGAAGGAGGGCTGTTTTGAGAAAGCAGGCCCATGTCAGGTGGCAGACTCACTGACCATGGTCCAGCTACAGATCTAGAAACAGCCCTATCCCCCCCGTGGACTTGGCTACAGCCCCATTTGGCCTTGGTCCTTCCACCAGTACTATCTGCCAAGGGACTCGGCAGTAGTCAGGCCTACTTGTGTCTTGGGTAACAGGCCTACCAACCTTGGTCCTGGCTGTAGACCCTGAAATGGCTCATGACCCAGCTCCAGCCCATATTGCTGCCAGTCCTGCCTACCCAGAGATTGGGTGGGAAATACTTCCATATGTGTCCCCAGACTAGGCCCACTGACTTCAGTCTGACTGAAGATTTGAAGTGGCCCTGAAACCTCACTGCAGGTCCTTCCTCCCACAGTCTGGGAGTGGACCTGCCCTACCAGGGATCTGGAAGGAGAAATGCCCATCTGTGGCCCACCAGGAGGCAGTCCTGCTGATTGAGAGCCTGAAGTGGCCCTGTGACTTGGATCTAACCACAGTTCAGGAGCAGTCCTGCCCATACAGGGACCCAAAGGGAGACACATTCTTCTGTACTCCCAAAGGTAGGCTTGCTGACCTGGGTCTGACTGTTGATCCTGAAACAGCACTGTGACCCAGCTCCATTCCTGCTCAGCTGCAGTGTAGGGGGACTTCTGCCACCAGGGACCTGGCAGGAGGCATGCCTGTTCATGCCCCTGGAGACAGGCTTGCAGGCACTGGTCCAAGCTGTGGACCCTGTGTCTCAGTTCCAGCTCCTATAAGCTGTAGTCCAGGGCCAATTCTGTCCATCCAGAAAAGTGCCCAGTGACCGGTCAGGAGCCCTCCCAGGGAATCAATGGGAGTCACATGCATCTATACACCTGGTAACAGATCTGCCATCTACGGACCATGAAGCAGAACCTTCTCCCAGATCCAGTCCTACTGACTGAGGTCTTGGATGCAGTCCTGTATACCCAGGGACCAGATAGAACTCATGCCTGCTCAGATAGAATTCATGCCTGTCATGTGTTTTCAGGCCCAACAGGCCTGAAAACACATGACTCAGTTCCAACCTGGTTGACTGCTGTCCCAGAGACAATATCATCATCCTGGATACCTGACAGGACAAGGTTTTTACCTGCTGAAATCAGTCTGTAATGGCTGGAGGAGGTGTTTGTTCCTTCAAATGCGCAGACACCAACACAAAGCTGCATGAATCATGAAGAATCAAGCAAACATGGCACCACCAAAGAAAACGAATAAAGCTCTAGTAACCAACCCAAAGAAATGGAGATCTACAAATAGCCTGACAAATAATTCAAAATAATCATCTTTAAAAAGCTAAATGAGATGCAAGAGAACACAGACAACTAAAAGAAATCAGGAAAACAATACATTAAAAATGAGACGTTTAATAGAGATAGGAAGCATAAAAAAGACTCAAATAGAAATCCTAGAGCTGCAGAATATGGTGACAGAACTGAAAAATCAATAGAGAACTTCAATAGCGGAGTCAATCATGCATATGAAAGAATCAGTGAACCTGAGGACAGGTCATATGAAATCAGCCAGTTAGAGGAACAAAAAGAAGAAAGGATGAAGAAAGCACACAGGACTTATATTTGAATGAACAAATATATGCATTTTGAGAGTCCAAGAAGCAGAAGAGATGAGAGGGGTCTGGGAAGGAAAGAACACTTATTTAAAGAAATATTGACTGAAAACTTCCAAAATCTAGGGAGGAATATAGACATCCAGACAAGTGAAGCTCAAAGGACCCTAAGCAAAATCAACCAAAAGATTATTATAAGACAAATTATAATCAAATTCTCAAAAGTTAAAGACAAAGAGAGAAGTTTTAAAGCAGCAAGAGAAAAGTGACATAAGTAGGATTTATCCCAGATATGCAAGGTTTGTTCAACATTTGAAAAGTAATCCATCCCATCAATAAGCTAAAGAAGAAAAAAATCACATGATCATATGAATATCTGAAAAAGCATTTGACAAAATCCAACCCTTATTTATGAATAAAATCTCAGCACATTAGGAATAGAGGGAATTGTTTGCAACTTGATAAAGAACATCTACAAAAAGTCTACAGCCAGCATCTTACATAATGGTGAGAAACTTGAAGCTTTCCCACTAAGATCAGGAATAAGGGAAGGATATTCCTCTCACCATTTGTTTTCAACATTGTACTGGAAGTCCTACCTCTTGCAATAAAACAAGGAAATAAAAGGTATACTGATTGAGAAGGAAGACACAAACTTGTCTTTGTTAACAGATGAAATGATTGTCTATGTAGAAAATCTGAAAGAACTGACAAAATAAAGCCTCCTGGAAGTAATAACCAATTATAGCAAGATTGCAGTATATAAGATCAACATACAAAAGCCAATCATTTTCCTGTATACCAACAATGAGCAAGTGAAACTTGAGATTAAAAACACATTAAAATTTACATTAGCACAAAATTGAAATATTTATAAATCTAATGAAATATGTACAAGCTCTAAATGAGGAAAACTCTAGGAAAGATATCAAAGAACTAAATAGTTGGGAAAACATTTCATATTCATGGAAAGTCTCAATATTGTCAAGATACCAGTTCTTCTCAACTTGATCTGTAGATTCAAAGCAATCCCAATCAAAATCCCAGCAAGTTATTTTGTGGATATCAACAAACTGATCCTAAAATTTATATGGAGAGGCAAAAAAGCCAAAATAACCAACTCAGTGTTGAAGAACAAAGTTGGAGGACTGACACTACCTGACTTCAAGGCTTACTATAAAGCTACAGTTATCAAGATAGTGTAGTATTTGTGAAAGGCTAGACAAGTGTATCAATGGAACAGAATAGAGGGTGCAGAAATAGAAGCACATAAATATAGTCATCTGATCTTTGTCAAAAGAGTAAAGAGAATACAATGGAGCAGAGGTGGAATTTTCAACAAACTGTGCTGGAACAACTGGACATCCACATGCAAAAAAAAAAAAAGAATCTAGACACAATCCTTACACCCCTCACAAAAGTTAATGCAAAATGGATCATAGACCTAATGTAAAATGCATAACTATAAAACTCTTAGAAGATAACAAAGGAAAAAACCTACTGGTATGGCCATAACTTTTTAGGTATAACACCAAAGCCACAATCCATGAAATGAACAATTGATAAGCTGGACTTAATTAAAATTAAAAACCTACTTTGTGAAAGATCACATCAAAAGAATGAGAAGACAAGCCATGGACTGGCAGAAAATATTTTCGAAACACAAATCTGATAAAGGATTACTATCTAAAATATACCAAAAAACCCTCTTAAACTCTTAAAATGCAACAATAAGAAAACAAACAACCCAATTAAAAAATAGGCAAAAGACCTGAACAGACACCTCATCGAAGAAGAAATACAGATGGCAAATAAGCCTATGAAAAGATGTTCAACATCATATGTTGTTAGCAAACTGCAAATTAAAACAACAATGTGATATCACTACACACCTATTAGAATGGTCAAGATCCAAACACTGACAACATCAAAAGCTGGTAAGGATGTGGAGCAACAGGAACTCTCCTTCATTGCTGGAAAGAAAAATGGTATAGCCACTTTGGAAGACAATTTGGCAGTTTTTTACAAAACTAAACATACACTTACCATATGATCCAGCAATTGTGTATTCACTCAAAGTAATTGAAAACTTATGCCCACACAAAAACCTGAACACAGATGTTTATAACAACTTTATTCATAATTTCCAAAACTTGGAAGTAACCAAGATGTCCTTCGGTAGGTAAATGTATAAATAAGCTGTGGTATATTCAGATAATGGAATATTATTTAGCACTAAAAAGAAATGAGCTATTAAATCATGAGAAACATGGAGGAAAATGCACATTACTAAGTAAAGAAGCCAATTTGAAAAAGGTATATATCGTATGATTCCATCTATATGACATTCTGCAAAAGGTGAAATTATGGAGACAGTAAAAAGAAACAGTGGTTGCCAGGAGTTAGAGGAAGTAAGGGATGTATAGGCAGAGCACAGAAGATTTTTAGGGCAGTAAAATTATTCTGTATGCTAATATAATTGTGGATATATGTTATTATATATATATGTCCAAACCTGTAGAATGTATAACACCAAGAGTGAACCCTAATGTAAACTATGGACTTTGGGTGATAATGATGTGTCAATGTAGATTCATTGATTGGAACAAATATACTACTGTGATATGGGATGCTGATATTGGGGGAGATTGTGTGTATGTTGGGATGTATTTGAATTCTCTGTACTTTCCAGTCAATTTTTCTCTTATCCTAAAACTACTCTAAAAAATTAAGTTTATTAATTAAAAACATAACATACAGTAAAATAGATTTTTTGGTGTACAGTTCTGTGAATTTTAACACATATATGGATTTGTGAGACCACCACTCCAATCAGGAGCCAGATCAGTTCTACCCTCCAAAAAAATTCCCTCACGTTGTCCTTTTGTACTGACAAGTGCTAATCTATTCTCTATCAACATAGTTTGTCTTCTCAAAAATGTCATATAAGTGGATCATGCAGTATTTAACCTTTTGAGACTGGTTTCTTTCACTAGCATAACTACATCTAATGTATTAATAGGGTACTCATAGTTTGTTACATTTTATTGCTGAGTAGTATTTCATGGTATGGATGAACCAAAATTTAACCATTCACCTAGTGAAGGACATTTGGGTTGTTTCCACTTTCTGGCTATTATGAATAATGCTGCTATGAACATTCCTATACATATTTTTGAGTGGATGTATGTTTTCAATTCTCTAGGGAAAATATTCAGGAGTGGCGCTACTGGGTGTTACAAGCTGAATATTTGTGTCCCCCAAAATTCATATGTTGAAACCTGATCCCCAATGTGATGGTATTTGGAAGTGGGACTTTTCGGAGGTGATTAGGCCAAGAGGGAGGAACCCTCATAATGGGATTAGTGCCTTTATGAAAGAGACCTTAGAGAGCTCCCTTGCCCCTTTAGCTATTGAGAACACAGCAAGAAGATAGCTATGAATCAGAAAGTGGGCCCTCACCAGACGTTGTATCTGCTAGTGCCTTGTTCTTGGACTTCCCAAACCTCCAGACTGTGAGAAATAAATATTTGTTGTTTAAACCACACAGTCTATGGTATTTTTGTTATAGCAGCCCAAACAGACTAAGATACTGGGTTATATGGAAAGCATATATTTAACTTTGTAAGAAACTGCCACACTGTTTTTCAGAGTGACTACACCATTTTGCATTCCCATCAGTAATATATGTTCATCTCTCCACATCCTTGCAGTACTTGGTATTGTTTTTAATGAAATGATTACATGTTAAAATTTTAGCCATTCTAATAGGTGTATGTTTTTAATTTGCTTTTCCTCACGTTTTTAATTTACTTTTCTCTAAAGTTGTTGACAATTTTTTGTGCTTATTTACCTTTCATATACCCTCTTTGGATAGTCTTTTAAAGATTTTTAAAATTTTATTTCTTTAATTGAAGTGTAGCTGATTTACAATGTTGTGTTAGTTTCAGGTGTACAGCAAAGTGATTCAGTTATACAATATACATGTATATATATTCTTTTCCAGATTCTCTTTCAAAGATTTTTTGATTGGGTTTTTTTCTTACTGTTTGTTATATATTCTAGATATGAGAGATTTGTTGTATATGCAGTTTGCAAATATTTTTTGCAAGTTTGTCTTTTCATTCTTCTCACAGTGTTTTCGTAGAGCAAAATTTTTTAATTTTGATGAAATCTAACATCAACTTTCTCCGTTAAGGATCATAGTTTGGTGCCATGTCTAAAAACCCTTTGTTTAACCCCAGGTCACAAAGATTTTCTCCTATGTTTTCTTCTAAAAGTTTTATAGTTTAACTTTTGCATTTAGGTCTATGATCCATTTTGAATTAATTTTTCTATAAGGTGTGAGATTTAGGTCAAGATTCTTTTATTGCACATGGGATATGCAATTGTTTCAGCACCACTTGTTGAAAAGATCCTTCCTACACTGAACTGCCTTTGCATGCTTGTCAAACATCAATTGGCCAAAGCTACAAGCTTAGGTTATTGATTTTAAATCTTTCTTCTTTTCTAATGTGTGCATTCAATGCTAAAGATTTCTTTCTAAGTGATTTTGCTGCATCTCACAAATTTTGATAAGTTGTATTTTCATATTCATTTAGTTAAAAATATTTTTAAAATTCCTCTTGAGACTTCTTTAGAGATATGTTGTTCAATCTCTAAATATTTTGGAATTTTCCAGCTATCTTTCTGTTCTCTGCTAGTTTACTTCCTTTGTGATTTGAGAGCATACTTTGTATGATCTCTGCTAGCTTAGATATATTAAGATGCATTTTATGGCCCATAATGTGAATTATCTTGATGAATGTTCCATGTGAGCTTGAGAAGAATGTGTATTCTGCTGTTGTTGGATGAAGTATTCCATAGATGTAAATTATATCCAGTTGATTGGTGGTGCTGTTTAGTTCAACTATATCCTTACTGATTTTCTGCCTGCTTGATCTATCTATTACTGAAAGAGTTCTGTTGAAGTCTGAAACTATAATAGCGGATTCATCTATTTTTCCTTGCAGTTCTGTTTTCACTTCACACATTTTGACACTCTGCTGCTAGGTGCATACACATTAAGGATTCTTATATATTCTTGGAGAATTGACCCCTTTATTATTATGTAATACAGCTCTTTCTCTCTGATAATTTTCCTTACTCTCAAGTCTTCTTTGTCTGAAATAAATAAACTATTCCAAATTTCTTTCGATTAGTGTTAGCGTGGTATATGCTTCTCCATCCGTCTACTTTTAATCGATCAGTGTCTAAATATTTAGAGTGGGTTTCCTGTAGAAAAAATATAGTTTGGTTTAGTTTTTTATTCACTCTGCCAGTCTTTGCTTTTTAATTGGTATATTTAGACCATTTCCATTGAAAGTGATTAATTATATAGTTGAATTAATATCTACCATATTTATAACTGTTTTTTATTCATTCCACTTGTTCTTTATTTTTTCCCCCTCTTTCTTTGCCTTCTCTCATTTCAACTTAGCACTTTATATGATTCCATTTTCTTTCTTCTCTTAGTACACCAATTATACAGTGGAAAATTCGGTGGTAAGGGTGCTAATCCTCTGCACAGCTGAAAATCCGAGTATAACTTTACAGTTGGCCCTCCATATCCATGGTTCCACATATGTGAATTTACCAACCATGGGTCATGTAGTACTGTAGTATGTATTTATTTTAAAACATCCATGTATAAGTGGACCCATGCAGTTCAAACCCATGCTGTTCAAGGGTCAACTGTACTTAATTTTTAAAAGATTAGTGACTGCTGTAGGGTTTGCAATATATATTTACAGCTAATCTAAGTTACTTTCAAATAACACTATAATGCTTCACGGGTAGTGCAGTTACCCTGTAACACAGCATTCCCAAATTCTCCTTCTCATCTCTTATATCCTTGCTATCATTCATTTTACTTATCCATAAGCTATAATCAACCAATATATTGTTGCTATTATTATTTTAGTTTAGTTTATCGTGGTAAGAATACTCAACATGAGATTTACCCTCTTAACAAATTTCTAAGAGTACATTATTGTTGACCACAGTTACAATGTTGTTCAGCAGATCTCTAGAGCTTATTCATATTGCTTGACTGAAACTTTATGCCTATTGATTAGTAACTCCCCATTTTCTCTTTCCCTGCAGCCTCTGGTAACCACCATTCCACTTTTTGATTCCATGAATTTGACTATTTTAGATACCTCACATAAGTAAGTATTTGTCTTTCTGTGACTGGCTTATTTTACTTAACGTAATATCTTCAAAGTTCATCCATGATATATATATTGCAGATTTTTTTTCTTTTTTTAAGTCCAAATAGTATTCCATTGTATGTATATACTACATTTTCTTTATTCATTCATCTGTCGATGGACATTTAGGTTGTTTCCACATCTTGGCTATTGTGAATAGTCTTGCAATAATCATGGGAGTGCTAATATCTCCACAAGATACTAATTTCAATTCTTTTGGATAAATACCAGAAGTAGTAGTTCTGTTTTTAAAATTTTGAGGAGCGTCCATATTGTTTTCCATAGTGACCGCACCATTTTACATTCCTACCAGTGTAGGAACTGTGTGCAAGAGTTCCAATTTCTCCATATTCTTGCCAACACTTGTCTTTTTTTTTTTTTTTTGATAATAGCCATCCTGACAGGTATGAGGTGATATCTCATTGTGGTTTTGATTTGCATTTCCCTGATTATTATTGATTTTGAGCATTTAAAAATATATCTGTTAACCATTTGCATCTTCTTTGGGAAATGTCTGTTCAAGTCCTTAGCCCATTTTTTAATTGGGTTACTAGGTTTTGCTTTGTTTTGTTTCTTTGTTATTGAGTTGTAGGAGTTCCTTATATATTTTGGAGGTTAGCCTCTTATCAGATATATGGTTTGCAAATATTTTTTCCATTCCATAGGTTGCCTTTTCATTTTCCTGATGGTTTCCTTTGATATGCAGAAGCTTTTTAGCTTGATGTAATCCACTTGTTTACTTTTATTTTTGTTGCCTGTGCTTTTGGTATCATATCCATGAAATCATTGCCAAGACTCATTCCCATATGTTTTCTTCTAGGGTTTTACAGTTTCAGGTCTTAAGTTTAAGCTTTTAATCTATTTTGATTTGATTTTTTGGTATGGTGTAGTATAAGGGCCCAATTTCATTCTTTTGCATACAGATGTCCAATTTTCCCAACACAATTTGTTGAAGACAATCCTTTCCCCATTGTGTGTTCTCAGCACCCTTGTCAAAGGTCAGTTGACCATATTTACATGGATTTATTTCTGGGCTCTCTATTCTGTTTCATTGGTCTATATGTCAGTTGCTATTATTATTTTGAAGAAACAGTTATTTATTAGGTCAATTAAGAAGAAAAATTGGTGCAGTCACTGTGGAAAAAAATATGGAGGTTTCTCAGAAAATAAAAGTGGAACTACCACATGACCTGGCAATTCCACTCCTGGGTATATATCTGAAAAAAACCAAAAACACTAATTCGAAAAGACACAGGCATCCCAATGTTCATATTAGCATTACTTGCAATAGCCAAGATATGGAAGCAACCTAAATGTCCATAACAGAGGAATGGATAAAGAAGATGTTGTATATATATATACACAATGGACTACTACTCAGCTATAAAAAAGAATGAAAATTTGCCATTTGCAGCAACATGAATGGACTTGAAGGGCATTATGCTAAGTGAAAAATGTCAGACAGAGAAAGACAAATACTGCATGATATTACTTATAAGGCAACTCTAAAAAAATACAACGAACTAGTGAATATAACAAAAAAGAAGCAGACTCACATATATAGAGAACAAACTAGTGGTTACCAGTGGGGAAAGGGAAGGGAGGAGGGGCAATATAGCGGTAGGAGATTAAAAGGTGCAAACTATTATGTATAAAATAAGCTACAAGGATATATTGTACAACACAGGAAATATAGCCAATATTTTATAACAACTATAAATGGAGTATAACCTTTAAAAATTGTGAATCACTATACATCTGTACATTGTACATCTGTAACTTATATCATATTGTACACCAACTATAGTTCAATCTAAAAAATGAAGAAAAATAAAATATTTTATTTTACCATAATTATTACACTCTAACACTCTTTCTTTCTTCATGTAGGTACTAGTTTCTGACCTATATCATTTGCCTTCTCTCTGAAGAACTTCTTTTAACATTTCTTGCGAGGCAGGTCTACAGGTGACAAATTTCCTTGGCTTTTGTTTGTCTGAGAAAGTCTTTATTTCTCCTTCACTGTTGAAGGAAAAATTTTGCTGAATATAGAATTCCCTGTTAGTAGGTCTTTTTCTTTCAATACTTAAAATATTTCATGATATCTCTTCTTGCTTCCATGGTTTCTGAGGTAAAGTCTCTTATAACTTTTATTTTATGACCCAGTATATGGTATATCTTTGTGAATATTCCATGTTCACTTGAAAAGAAAGTTTGTTATGCTGTTGTTGAGTGGAGTGCTTTATTAAAATCAGTTAAATGTAGTCGGTTGTTGTTAGGGTTCAATTTTATATCCTTGCTGATTTTCTGTCTACTAGTTTTCTCAATTAATGATAGAGGAGTGTTAAAGTCTCGAACTGTAATTGTGGATTTGTCTGTTTTTCCTTCAGTCTTTTACAATATCAGTTTTTATTTCATATATTTTGGGGCTCTGTTGTTAGCTGCATACACATTTAGGATTGTGTATTCTTGGTGAGTTGCCCCTTTAATTATTATGTTATGTCCCTGTTTTTATTTGTAATTTTATTTGCTCTGAAGTCCACTTTTTCTGATATTAATATAGCCACGCCTTGTTTCTATTTATTAATGTTTGTGTGATATATCTTTGGTATGTCATTTAAGATCAGATTCACACCCAGGAGTTCCTGGACAATTTTATAGAGCCACTTTCCTGAGCTCCCCCCTTTCTGCAAGTTCCCCAGTACTTTACAGTTAGAAGGTCCCCCTTCTTGGTCCTCCAGCCAGAAAAGTAGGGTTTTATTTATGCCATTCTGCCATGCATTTCCTATGATTGTGTCTATATCAGGAGCCCAATGACAACATGACAGAGAGAGGAAATAAAAGCAATGTGGGTTCACTCCACCCTCTTGGGATCACAGCCCCTTTGATCAGAGAGGAAAGTCCTGCTAAACTCCACTGCCATCACTGTGGCTTCCAGGAGACCCCTTTCTTAATCCTGAAGCTTGAAATAAATGACCTTTCCTGGATAACTCTCTTTCTGCACTGAAACCGACTTCTGAGTTTTGGGCTACCTTGAGTCCAGGCTGGAGGATAGCAAAGGAAAAAAAAAGTGGCAAGCTTATCACCACCTCAGTGACACTTTGAATTCTAGTCTTGTTCCCCCAGTTCACGTGCTATTTACTTTTCAGGGTTTTTTCATTTTGTTTTGTTTTCTGGCTGCACTGTGCAGCATGCAGGACCTTAGTTCCCTGACCAGGGATCGAACCTGTGTCCCCAGCAACGGAAGCATGGAGTCTTAACCACCGGACTAGGAGGGAAGTCCCTACTTTTCAGTTTTTAAATAGTTGTTCCATGTGTTCTGTACAGCAGTGGTCCCCAACCTTTTTGGCACCAGGGACCGGTTTCGTGGAAGACAATTTTTCCACGGACCGGGGGCGGGGTGATGGTTTCAGGATGATTCAAGCGCATTACATTTATTGTGCGCTTTATTTCTATTATTATTACATTGTAATATATAATGAAATAATCATACAACTCACCATAATGCAGAATCAGTGGGAGCCCTGAGCTTGTTTTCCTGCAACTAGACTGTCACATCTGGGGGTGATGGGAGACAGTGACACCGGAAGTGTGTTGCTTATGTCCAGTCTACTGCGTAATCTCGTTTCGGTTGCTGTCACTGCAGAAAACCCTGCTTCACAAAGACAGGATGTTGGAAATGGAAGCAGGCTTTTCAGTGCTTTTGTGGCAATCTCAGGATATTCCGCCTTGACTTTAATCCAGAACATATGCAGATTTGAAGTTGTCTCAAACACACTTTTAAGGACACCATCATTTGTGATCTCAAGCAGTTGATCGTCTTCTAGCATGGACAAAGTTGATTCACCTGGCTTATTCACAAATGGGTCGCAGATCCATTCCCTCCAAGTTCGGGGGTCTTTTGTGGTTGGGAAGTAATGCTCAAACTCTTTTTAGATTGGTGATCACGCACCAGCTGGGAGAAAGAAGGCCCTGGCTCAGTCTCTTTCAAAATCTCTGTGAATGTTTGAAACATGTCAAAAACCCCATTGTTCACTCATCGCCCCCATAATTCCAGTTTGGCTTTGAATGCAGCCACTTACCTGCCGACTTGAGCACAGTTGTCGTTCTCCTCTGAAGTGACAGTTTGAGTTCGTTGAGCAGGTTGAATATGTCACACAAGTATGCAAGTTTTGCGACCCATTCTGTGTCACTGAAATGTGCTGCCAGTGGTGACTGTTATTCTAAAAGAAATCTCTGGAGCGGCTCTCATAACTCAAAAACTCTGGCAAGTGATCTGCCTTTAGAAAGCCATCTCACTTCTGTGTGTAAGAGAAGACATGTGTTCTCTGCATCCATCTCCTCACAGACCTGCGCGAACAGACGTGAGTTAAGGGCACGTACTTTAATGTGGTTGATAATTTTAATCACATCCTACAAAACGTTGCTAAGTTCAGGTGACATTTTTTGGCTAGCCAGCATTTCTCTATGGATGACACAGTGCGTAGACTCACATTCAGAAACAACCTCTTTGACCTGAGTACTGAAACCAGAAAGCCATCCAGTCATGGCAGCCACTCCATCCGTGCATATACTGACACAAAATGACCAATTCAGTTTTCCTGATATGTAATCATTCAAAGACTTGAATATTTCTGCAGCTGTGGTGTTGCTTGGCAACAAAAGTGCACATAACATATCCTCACGCACATCTTCCTGAAAAATATATCTCACAAAAACAAGCATTGTTGCCTTGTTGTCAACATCAGTAGACTAGTCAACCTGGATTGCGTACCACGGTGACTCATTAATCCTCTCTAACAATTGTGCCTCAATATCCTCTGCTATTTCATCAGTTCATCTAGTTATGGTGCTATCCGGAAGAGGAACATGTGCCACCTGTTGAACTGCAGCCTTTCCTAAAAGTTCATGCAAATGTCCTTAGCAGCAGGCAGGATCAACTCTTCACCAATAGTAAAGGGTGTCTTAGCTTTTGCAATGTGGCTAGTCGCTAAGAATTATGCTCTCAGTGCAGGCACATTTGATGAAGTGGTGGCCTTCAATAATTCCTTCTGTTCTTCACGTTCACCTTTTTTCTTTGGAAAACCCCAAAGACTTGTCTTTTAATGCAGGGTGCTTGGTCTCCATGTGGCAAAGCAGTTTTGAAGGTTTCATGGCTTCGTTAGATAGCCGGTCGCCACATATTATACAAAGCGAGCTTGGAGAATGTGAATCACCTGTTGCAATGAACCATAATTTAAGGAGGACTCTTGGTATTTCCTTTTAAATGCAGTTTTCTTTTTGTTGGCAGTCTTAGAGTCTTCTGCTGTCTCATCATTGGGTCTTTCCCCCTTTTCAAAGAAGCTCTCCAGCGATGTTTGTTTATTACTCATTTTGGCTAGGGTTAGCTTGTGGGCTTACCAAAACTGTGACTGAGACAACTGTGCAGTGCAAAAACGAGGTACGGATGGAAGTGGTAAATAAAATAATGGGCAGGCTACACATGGACTAAAATAAGTGTCAGATTCTGACTTAAATCCTGCCAGCAGATGCAGCTGTACAATTGAAGTACATCAACTCACTTGCCACTATAAATGCTGCCACCAGATGTAGCTTAATTTTCACTTGCCACTCACTGATAGGGTTTTGATATGAGTCTGCAAGCAATCGATTTATTATGGTCTCTGTGTAGTCAAACCTCTCTGCTAATGTTAATCTGTATTTGCAGCCACTCCCCAGCACTAGCATCACCGCCTCAGCTCCACCTCAGATCATCAGGCATTAGATTCTCACAAGGAGCGCGTAACCTAGATCCCTCGCATGCGCAATTCCCAGTAGGACTTGCGCTCCTATGAGAATCTAATGCTGCCGCTGATCTGACAGGAGGCGGAGCTCAGGTGGTAATACGAGCGATGGGGAGAGGCTGTAAATACGGGTGAAGCTTCGCTTGCTCACCCGCCTCTCACCTCCTCCTGTGTGGCCCGGTTCCTAATACGCCACAGACCAGTTCCGGCCTGTGGCCTGGGGTTGGGGACCCCTGCTGTACACGTTTTGTAGCTGCATTCAGTGGAAGAGAAGGAATATGTTGATTCCATCCTTTCTGGAAAGAAAACCCCAGGCCATAGAAATGTAATTGTCTCTTTACCTTCACCCTGATCCTGAACTTGTTTGAACTATTTCATTTAGGTGTGCTAAATGGACAATTATATATTCTGCAAATTATAATGTGTATTTTTCTTTCCCTTATTTTATACTTCATTTATTTTTCTTGTCTATTGCATTAGCTAGAACTCCCACAACAATACTAACAGTGATACTGGTCATTTTTGTCTTATTTCAGTCTCTGATACATCCTGCCTGGAAGAATTTTCCACACATCTCTCATAATCACTGAAGGCAGAGTGCTGTAAACAGATACATATTTCATGGGAAGATGAGCACACAGTGACGAAACACCAAACATTTGTGGTAAATCAACACTATGAAAGAGAGACATCGACCTCAACAAATAGAATTAAATCCAAAGAAGCAGATACTAGAGCAACAGAATAAGACTTAAAAATAATTAATATTCTCAGAGAGTTAAGGAAGGATATTGCATTTATAAATCATCAGTAGGTTTTTATGAAAAAGAAAATTAGAGACTTTGGAGATTGAAGAAAATGATTATAAAAATATTGAAAACTCAGTCAATGTACTTTATAGCAGAAGAGGCATAGGTGAAGAGTTAATTGGTGGGCTGGAAGACGGGGCCAAAAAATTTTACTACAATGCAGCCCCAAAAGACAGAGAAATGGAAAATGTAAAAGAAAAATTAAGAGATAGGAATAATAGATTCATAAGTTCAAATAATCATCTAATACAATTTCCAGGAGAGGATAAACTATTCAAAGAAATAACAAAGGAAAAATTTTCTTAGCTGAAGAAAGAAAAAGTGTACAGATTGAAAGGTGCCAGAGTGCTGGCTGGGGTGAATGAAAAAATGACCTACAATTTTTTTTTTTTTTTTTTTTTTTTTTTGCGGTACGCGGGCCTCTCACTGTTGTGGCCTCTCCCGTTGCGGAGAGGCCACAGGCTCCGGACGCGCAGGCTCAGCGGCCATGGCTCACGGGCTTAGCTGCTCCGCAGCATGTGGGATCTTCCCGGACCAGGGCACGAACCCGTGTCCCCTGCATCGGCAGGCGGACTCTCAACCATTGCGCCACCAGGGAAGCCCCGACCTACATTTTATACATCAGATTACCCTTTCCTACCTTGTTCTATACACCTGGAGGCTGAATACTATTGACTTCATCATCAGGGATATCTTGCTTTCTGGCTTCTTTTTGGGTTTGGCCAGTTAGAGGCAGTGGCAAGAGATTGAAGGGCAGGAGGAAATCAGGATGCTTATTTCCCTAGCCTCCTCCCAGGTGAGCCATGGTTCAGCAATGGCTTTATTATGCTACCGCTCCTGGCAGGAAGTCTCTCTCACACAGCTACAACTCTCACTAATTTCAAAAGTTGTTCTCTTCCCCTTGCTTCTTTAGGCCTACAGTTGATAACGCTTTCTTGCTATTTCTATTCTCTGGGAGCTACACCACCCCTTGTTGTTTCCCTTAAACCAGTTCATACCCCTTGCAAATTGACCTTTCATTAAACTCTCTTCCCTTATTCTTTTGAGTGTGCCATCTATTTCCCGCTACAGTATTATCTGATACCAATATTGTGGTGACGTTTTTAGAATGTGAAGGGCTAAGATTGTCCTAATATATTCTAGAAGGAACAAAACAGATTGGCCACAAAGAAATGAGATTAAGAGCTACACTAGACTTCTCATGGACAATATTGGATGTGAGAAAACTGCTGAGAAATATCTTCAACATTCTGAAACAAAAAATGAAAATACAAAGAAGAAACAAAATATACCTGAAAGTTAAAAAAATAAGTAACTCTTGAGTTAAAGATGAAATCAAACAAATATGCAAACTATTTATAAATGAATAATGACAGCATTGCATTTCAAATGTTTTAATATGTGACTAAAAGCTCTACTTAGAAGAAAAATTGTAGTCTACTAATGTGCTATTTTAATTAAAATTGTGTGGAATTGGTAGCCATGAAAAGCTAGCATCCTGACAGTCAAAGGAGAGGACTGACCAATTTTGGAACTGTCTTAAAAGCCCCATGCCCAGAAATCAGTCAGTATTTTGACCAAACTGGAAGCTCCCTGGAAAATCTCCATTTTTAAGGTATTGTGGCTATTTGATTTGACTCTCAGCACAGCTTTGTTAGTGATGTTGCAGCTGCCTAAGGCTATGATTTCAGTTAGGGCAAGTATGAGTCTGGTCAAAAGTTTTAAAGGAAAATCTTTTAGACTAAATAATTATTGGGAAGTTTGAAAAGGTTCAATGTAGTTCTGAGAATTTAAAAGCCTGTGCATATATCCAAGAAAGCCTGGAAAAGGAGAAGGCCCTAGTCACTCAATTATCTGATCTTGGCAAGCAAAAAGTAAAAGCTAAGGCTGACTTGTAAACTGCCTGAAGTTTGAAGGCATGTTTTCACACACAGGCTTCCTTTGTAACGAGTGGAAAACTTACTTGTTCAAGGCATTTAAGGAAATCTTCTGACTGATCTTTGGCTGACCATGAACCCAGGTGTGATCTCTAGGAAACTGAGCTTAAAAATAAAAACAAAAACTTAAAAAACAAACATATCTGAGAACTTAGTGGCCCCAGAACACAGGGAATACAAAGTCTACAGAATTAACCCAGGAAAGTCACTAAACAAATGAGTTGCAACAACAACAACAATTCCCCAACAACAACAAAAACATGGCAATAATAAACCTTGGGGGAAGTGTAATCTAATACTAGAATTGTTATAGAATATTACCTTAAATGTCTGATTTTTTAAAAAATTATTAGACATGCAAAGAAACAAGAAAGTGTGGCACATATACAGGAAACAGCACAGTTATTAGAAACTGTCCCTGAGGAAACCCAGACAGTGGACTTACTAGACAAAGACTTTAAATCAGGTATTAGAAATATATTCAAAGAAGTAAAGAAAACCATGTCTAAAGGATTAGAAACATAGGAGAATGATTTCTCACCAGATAGAAAAATATCAATAAAGACATATAAATGATGAAAATAGAACTAAATACAAATTCTAGAGTTGAAAAATACACTAACTGAAATGAAAAATTCACCAGAGTGACTCAACAGCAGATTTGAGTTGGCAGAAGAAACAATTGGTGAGTTTGAACTCAGGTCAATTGAGATTATCTACTCTGAGAGGCAGAAAGAGAAAAGAATGAAGAAAGATGAATAGCGCCTAATGGACCTGGGCGACACCAGCTTATACCAACCTATATATAATGGGAATCCCTGAAGGAAGGAAGAAAGAGAATAATGTGGAAAAATATTTGAATAAATAGTAGCTGAAATCTTCCAAATTTTATGATAAACATTAATCCATATATCCAAGAAATTCAATGACCTTCGTAAGAAACACAAAGAGATCCACACCTAGGCACATCACAGTCACATTGATGAAAGCCAGAGAAAAAGAGAAAACCTTGAAAGCCACAAGAGAAAAGTGGCTTATCACATGCAAGGAATTCCTTACTTTTCATCAGAACAAAGGAAGCCAGAAGACAGTATGATGGCATATTTAAAATGTTGAAAGAAAAAGACTGGCCAATCAATAATTCTATATCCAGCAGACTTATCCTTCAAAAATGAGAGATATATTCCCAGATAAACAAAGATCAAGAGAATTTGTTACCAGTAGGTATGCACTACAAGAAATACTAAAGGGAGTCCTTCAAGCTGAAAAGAAAGAACATTAGTAAGAACGTTAGTAAGCAAGAACATGTAACTTGAATCCATATAAATAAAGAGTGCTGACAAAGGTAACTACACAGATACATTTAAAGACAGTATAAAATATATAGTTTTACTCTTTTCTTCTCCTAATTTAAAAGGTGTGTGCATACAACAATAATTACAAAACTGTGTTAATGGGATTATAGTCTACAAAGAGTAATGACAATAATAGAACAAAAGAGGGAGGGTAGAGGGAGCTATATTGGAATATAGTTTCTATATACTATTGGAATTAAGTTAGTATTAATCTGAGCTAGATTGTTTTAAGTTAAGAGGCACATTGTAATCCTCAGAGCAATCATTAAGAAAATCACTCAAAAATATAATAAACAGTAACAACAAAAGAACTTAAATGGTAGACTAAGAAATAGTGGCAGTAATGGAAGAACTGAGGAACAAGAAAGACATAAGACATATAGAAAACAACTAGCAAAATGACAGACATGAGTCCTACCATATCAATCATAACATTAAATGTGGATGGATTAAAAACCTCAATCACAAGGCAGAGTATATCTCCCATGTCCTCCTAGACCAAATGTGATAGACCACCTCCATGATATCTTAACACACTCTCATTCCTGCCTCCCTTGAGTATTCTGAGCTATTATTCTGTGGATAGGGAGATTATAGATGGAATTGTCAAACCAACTTTGAATGGTCCATGTGGTCCATCTCTAGACCAATCTAGAAAAAGTTGTTCAGGATAGGGGAAGGAGAGTAAGAAAATGCCAATCACGTTGTTCTAATTTCTAGAATGCTGGACCTGTGAACCATGGAGGATATTTGGGGTTGCAGGGCACACTTACAAATTTATAGCTACTTTCCAGCCAAACTCCCCTTTTTTGTTGAGGTTTCTTAAGAGTGGTTAAGGCCTCGTTCAGGGCTTCCACAGAAGCATAAGCCTTTCAGAGAGTTAGGGAAGGTTTCCTTTGGCCCCATCTTGGACTACCACAGCCTGATTCCTCATACATCATTAAAAGGACCATCTCCAAAAATGCAGTAGGTACAGCCTAGTGCCAGAAGATATGCCTAGATGAGGGACTCGCAAAATGGATGCTTTTCAAGAAGTCATATCTGATCCAGTGCTATAGAAGATCATCTCTTTAGTCTTTTGAATGGATCTGCTGTCTCCCAATGCCAAGCCTTGGCTGGTGTTTGATGCCTGTTGCTGTAAGTCTGGTAAACTTTCCTGCTGTATCACATGGGATTTCTGTTAGGTTTGCCTAGGTGGTCTGTGGCTATGATGGTACTCTGTGGTTTGAGGAATCAAAGAGTGAAGCCTGTAATTAGAGGGCCAGGACGTGCTCAGGGTGGAGAGGGAAAAGGAGTTCTTAGAGATTGTGTTTGTGGTGGGAGGTAGGTGGAGCCTCCTTAGTGGTTGTAATGTCTAGACCTGGAGGTACCCTTTTATGGTTCTGCTATTGCACTCAGTATGTACTCTGGTGGTGGGCAATAAATAAGCTACTATGGACATAGAGGGCTTTGAAAACTGTCAAACCTACAAACTTGAGAGACAAAACTGAAGTTCTTGATAAAAATCTGGATGATATATGCCACCATGGTGAGGGCGTCTATCACCACCATAAGGTTCTGTGGCCCTAGGAGGGAGGTTAGGCTCAACACAGATCATGAAGTGAGAATCTTATGTTAGAAAGTGTTGCAATGGTCTCAACAGGACTTCAGTAGCCCCAGTGGCCTCTTGAATTTGTAAACTCCCATGGATATCAATGTCCTGTAAGGTGCAAGCCTGATCTGTGGGTCACCAGAAGTCCTGAGAGGCATAGCTAGTGCCTGGACCTCAGTGGTCTGCTAAAGATGTATAATGGTTGAGATGTCTGAAGGCATCCCCTGATAGGATGGGCTGTGATCTGGTGGAACAGCACCTTTCTCTTCCCATTCTTCTCATCTTTGGAAGGTATTCTGGGAGGCTGGAGACCTTATCCTGATGGTGTAGTGTTTGCCTACTAATGACCCTTTATCTCGACACATAGCTCCTCCGGGGTCTTTGGGGCCACAGTATCTCAGTAAGGAGGAGCTCACAACAAGGTGGTGATCTGCAACTACAATTTCCAAGGAAGAGGATCAACTGCACTGACGTGGGCTGAGAGGAAGCTGCTCTAGGATGTTTTAGACATTGTGATCATGGATTGTCCAGAGTCCCCTTGAAGTAAGGTTCGTAGGCATCTGGACCAGCTTTGTTGGTGAGCGGTTTTTATTCCCATCCTGTAGAGTTTATCTTGGCTACAGTCTACTTCCTAGAAAAATAAGCAAGAGAGTGAAAGTACTCTGTACCAGTCAGTGTTCAGCAGCCTCTTATGACCAGTATGATTTTCCTGTCAGTACTGGGAAGCCTATCTCAATGATGTAGATCATAGAAACAGCCTAGAAAAACAGAGAGATGGGTTGTGAGCCTCTATAATCTCACCAATCTCAAAAGCCCCTAAATAATTCCCTGGATGGCTTGGAGACCTGGTTGACAAGCCCATGCCCACGAAAAAGATTTTTGGCTTTCAGGTGTATATAACTGAGTTGGCTCACAGGTGATGCTGCCAGAGATGACTAGGGCTTTGCCAGACTAGGGACTTTTGAGGGTGAGGCTTGGAGAATAAATGGGAATGTGATGCGGCTTCACTGTTGCCTTTTGGTCCAGGAGGGCTGGACAAGTTAATCTAGGAGCTGTTGCAAAGGGAAACCTTGATTACTCAAACTGTCCAGAGTGTCTGTGGTGTCTGATACTTTAGTGAGGGCTGAGACCAACCCCTTCAGAAAACAAGGCAATGGTTGGGTAGCTGCTGTAGTTTAAGTTCCAAGGACCAGAGCTGAGTGGTTGTAGAGGTGGTAAAACATGGCTTTTATGTTATGTAAGCATGGGATGCATCTAATTGGAACTCTGGAACTGTCATTTACTAGCTGATATTCTCTCTGACCCTCACTTTTTCTCATCTATAAAATGGAAACTCTAATAATACCTACTCTCAGGGCTGTTTTGGGAATTAAATTAAATGAGGCAATGCTTAGCAAAGTACCTGGCACATAATAGGTGCTCAATAATGGGAAATATTATTGTGCCTGCTGTTATTTTGTGGTGCCCAGGAGTGGCAAGAACAAATGAGTAAATGCCAAAGGTTTTGACTTTGGAAGGATGAAAGTCAAGGAAGTGAAGTCTAAAGAATAAGAACAAGACTGAAAATGCGAGCCAAAGTCAGGATAGAAAACTTGGAAGGGGTGAAAAGGAGAAAATAAGAGCTAGAGTGCCCACCATTTTTGGCTGTTAGCCATATGCTCCATAGCTGACTCAGGCTTTGAAGTGACAAAGTCCTCAAAGGTAACTGGAAGGCTATTTTTCACTCACCATCTTCCTATATTTACAAACATCTCCAGGTTTACAAACCTGGAGACCTTACAACATAGGTCCAGGTTTGTGAATAACCCTGTAAGTTGGCCCAAGAAGCTGAGATTATTCAAAACAGGAAGTGTTTTTTTACAGTCACTATATTGAGGCTAAGTAATTCTGCCAAAGTCATATTTTCCTTTACCCAAAAATCTGATGTCTCAGGAATGGGGATGGTCAGAGAAGCTGAAATCCTATAGGTCTTATCTGTATCCTTGAATTCCTGAGTCTCTTATCTCAGAGAAAGAATACTTGTCTGTATTAGTCAAGATAGGCTGCAGTAACAAACAACCCCAAAACTTGTGCTTAAAACAATAAAGGTTTATTTCTTGCTTATGCTACATGTCCATTGCAGGTCAGCTGAGGGCTCTGCTCATCATAGTTATCAGAGACACGAAATGACAGAGCCTCCATCTCAACTCATTTCCATGATTTTTACATCAAAGGAGAGGAACAAGTTGAATCAACTCACTCATCATTAAAGTTTCTACCCAGAAGTGACCTTATGTAAATTCTACTGGTTTTTCATTGGCCAAAGCAAGTCACATGGCCATGCCTAATTTCAAAGAGGTGAGGGAAGTGCATTTCTACCATGTGCTGAAGGAGGAAAGCCAGAAATAACTGGTAAATAGCATTTATGGCTACTATGCTGTCTGATTGAAATATAAGTCTTGATACATCGATGTTTGGCATAGTCAAAATCTCAGTGCAGACATAAT
Organism: Phocoena phocoena; assembly: GCF_963924675.1. Classification (NCBI taxonomy): domain Eukaryota; kingdom Metazoa; phylum Chordata; class Mammalia; order Artiodactyla; family Phocoenidae; genus Phocoena; species Phocoena phocoena. Next base: position 58,749,467 of record NC_089240.1, on the reverse strand, counting down.
TCTTCTGTCTCTTGTCTTTTTCTGATAAGTTCTACTGTTCTGGAAGGCTATGTCCTCGGTCAGTATTCCATGTAACTTACAGGCAGATAAATTGTCTCATGTGCCTGTCAAGCTCACTGAAAGAACATGTGACAGTGTTCTGGGGTTAACTAGTAGAATGTGGATTGTGGACTTCTAAACAGGTTAGTTTGAGAATCTATATGAAATGTCAGGGTGGAAATGAAGGGTAAAGACTACCAGTCACACAGAATGGCTATTTCTATCTACGCCACACTAACCTCCATGAGAGTAGTCATAAGCCCTCCTGGATTTGTGTTGCAGCTTTGTAATGTCTTGACATTTACAGTTTGGGGGCAAAGCTGAAGAATTTCTACCCTGACAAGCGAGGACAAAACATTGGCTTTTCCACATGCCAGAGCTTCATTCCAGACCATCAGAGTCCTGCTATGACCCTGACTTGTTAATGTGATAAACACAACTCATGCCACAATATCAATGGGTGAAAATGGTTTAAAGTGTTAGCTTGCAATATTGGGGCCTAGACTGGACTTTTTAAGGCCTTATATAAGTGCAAAAACTGAACAGAGGTATCCTTTTTTCCCCCCTCTGGCTTAGGTACTGAACTTATGCATAGATCTCTGAGAGAAAGCACAGGTTAAAAAATAATTCTTTTACCTGGTTTTAAAATATAAGGAGTTTTTTGTTTTTTTTTTTTTTTACTTTACCTTCTCATTTACTAACACTCTAAACTCTAAACCATTGCTTTTAAGTTGACCGTGATTCATGCTGAAATTAATAGTATTTACCTGCTGAAGGTTTTATACTGAAAGGAAAAAAGAGAAAATGTATTTCATGTCTTAGCAAATACAAGGTATTTTTTCTGAATATGGTGCTTTTTCTTAAAGGTCTAATATCTTATATTTTATTTAAGTGAGAGATAATAGAACTTACAGATTTTCCAAATTTCATATTAACTTTTCCATGCTAATGGACAGGAAACCTTCCCCTGCATGGTGGTTATGCTGGTTCCTGGAAAAATTGAAGAGAGGTTGTATCAATCCCTACCAAAGGTGAACTGCCACTAGGAGCCAAGGTGGGGCCAGTTGGCTTCTATGCCTTGAAATTCCACAGTCTTCCCCAAGCCCTCTAGAATTATGCTATTACTTATTGTAGTAAGCACTTTTAGAAGGTTTTGACAGGGCTGCTACACGATGGGAAACCTCACCAAACGGGTGCCCTGTGGATATGGCTAGAATGTGGACTGGAGGCTGCAACTGTTTTCCAGTATGGCTAGGAATGTTACTTGTGCCCTTCTCATAGCTAGAAAGAGTGCATGTATTTGGGTGATCCTACCGTCTCCTACACACAACCAAGCATACATGTTGGGAGAGCCATCATCAAATCTGGGCCATGGGGAGTTGAATCCCTGGGCTTGCTCTTTCCCCCATCCCACTTTCATGCCTGCCCCATTTTCATAGTCAGGGCTTGCCTGCCAATCCAAGCCATAGTATATTCCAGAATGGCATGCAGTTTTATCCAGGGGGATCTAGTCCAACAGATCTTACTGATTCCCTGCCCCAAACTTGTTATATTATGAATGGATACCTTCTTTGTGCAACATAGCAAAGAGGTTAAGAGCTCAGGCTCTGATGTCAGATTGCATGTATTTGAACTTGGATAAGAGCCTCTCAGAATTGTCGTGATGATAGTGAGATAATGAACTTCCTCCTCCTGGAACTGGGAGCAGTAGGATTGTTTCCTCATTTCCAGAGCCTGAGCCTTTATGAAATAGGGATATTCTGTGCCAGGGCCAGAGGCATGCATGCCTCTGAATTGTTGTTATTGGCAGAAATCTCTGGGGGAAGTGAAGGAGTCTTTACCCATCCTTCAAAATAGTAAGCTAAGACTCCTCTAGGACAACCAAGGCCTAGAAAACATGACCACAGAAGACTGGCCCCACAACTGTTTATCCATTTTCTGTTGGCTAAGCTCAGAGAGGCCTGGGTATTCAGGAAGCCGAAGGTCTCAGGAGACATGCACCTTCATCTGTAACCCCAGAAGAGGTAGGTGAGTGGAAGAATATCTGCCAGTGTCTCATCCTGCCTGATGGGATTCCTAGTATCAGCCACCTCCACCTCCACCCAAACCTCAAACCACATAGCTGGAACCAGCCTCTAACACTGTTGAATGCTTTGCAGCTTGCACCCTGAATCACTTTCATTGACCCAGCATGTTCACTGCTTCACAACCTGTTGTTCATTTTCTTGGCATCAAACTTGTGATTTGTTTCCCACCCTCCTCCCATCTCCCATGTTATCTTATGGCCTAGTCCAATCCCCAGATAAAATATTACATTCAACCCCACCTCTCTAGACTATACTTTTACGTCTTTGACCACAACTAGAACTTTCTGTGGCTACGGTGCCATTGGCTGGTCTGGAAAGCAGTAATCCTGGGGTTCCATTCTGGCTCAGGCTTTCAGGAGCAGTGATCTAGGCAGGTTTGCAGAAGCCTCACAAGTAGGAAGGACCCCAGACCACCAGATAAAGTAGCATATCTTGGTCATCCTAGCAGTGCTAGGAGTGTTCCACCAAGTCATAACCAGCATCCTGCATGTACTTTGAAACTATGATGTTGAGATATATTTGGGCAGCATGCTTATTTACACCTTAGCCCAGATAGTTTGGGTAATCTGCAGAGCAACCATCTTTGGCCGCCCCTGAGTAAATTTCCCTGGGACCATCTTCTTTCCTCCGAGCATTTGGATAATGCTGACAAAGATGACTGTGGTCTTGGAGCAGGAGCTCATTTAGAACCTTGTAATTAAAAGATTTCTTAGCTACATGAGCTACTATTACCTTCTATCTACAGTAGTTTGACTTGTCTCCATCTCCAGTGCTACCGCTGATCCAAACTGTCACCATCTGTCTCTTGGACCACTGTGGTAGCTTAACCAACCTCTTCACTGCCACCCTTGAACACCTACAATCTGTTCTCCATAAGTAGCCAGAGTGATCTTTTAAATAGTAATCATACCATACCACTCCATTGTATAAATCCCACCAATGTTTGTGGTTATATTAAAAAAATAGAGTCCTCATCTTTTAAGTTATATATAAAGTATTTATGGAATGAACAGATATGTTGTCTGGATTATGCTTATTAATTCAATGTGTATGGGAGGAGTAGAGGGTACGGGTGAAATGAGATTGGTCATGTGTTAATTCTTGAAGCTGCGTGGTAGGTACATGAAGGTTCATCATGTGATTCTTTTTAATTTGTTATATGTTTGAACAATTCCATGATTAGAAGCAAAATAAAACAAAACAACAAAAACAGCAAGCGGCAACAGCAGCAAAACCCTCTGAAGACTTCCTACTATACTTAGAACAAAATCAACCCATAACCATGGCCTACAAGGCCCTACTTAATCTTGCTGATAACCACCTCTCTGACTTTATCTCCCACAACTTCCCGTGTCTGTCTACTTTCCTTTAGCCATATGGGCCTTCTTGCTTTACCTCAAACACCTCAAGATCCACCTCAAGACATGTTCTTTCTACCTGGAATGCCTACCCCCATAGCTACATGGTTTGTTCCTTTTCACTATTCAGCTTCTCTGATCCAATATCCCTTCCTTAGAGAAGCCTTCTCTGAATACCTTTTATTATAGTGAGACACATAGACAGTGAGACACATAGGTATACTATCTATAGCCCCCTGTAGATATAGACAGATCTCCTCATACAGATAGTCTTACCTGACTATCCTATCTAAAGTAGCTCCCACCCACTTGTCACTCTAAAGTAGTCTATTCTATTTTCTTATAGAACTTACCACTACCTGAAAACTTAATATTTTTTCTTATTTATTTTCTGCCTTCCTGACTAAAATATAAGCTCCAAGAGGGCAGAAACTAATACATATACACTGAGATGCACAATGAATTTTGGTTAACTGAAAAAATGAATGACTCCCCACATGGAGACTGGTGGATCACCTAGCATGCTTGGGAAGATGAGTGCTCACTTTTGATGCTATGTCCATGTAGAAGAGAGAGATGCCTCCAATACTGGCCAGGGAGTAGTCTTGCCCAGTGTAACTCACAGATACATTGTGCTTACTCTCTGTTCAAATTGATGGCAATGAGGTGTATAAAATGGGAAGTTCTTTGAATAGTGCCTGGCACATAGTAAGTAAGCTCTCAATAAAGGTTAGCTATTATTATCTGAATTAGAAACAGCCCAGATTTTGAGTTTGCTTATTTATACCCTGCCTCATTCCAGAAAGGACCTGAGACAGTTGGCTTTGAAGTAAATTAGAGCTGAGCTTTAATCTTGGCAAACTCAGTTAAAGTCACCAAGTCACTAATGTCGTACTTAAGTGTGTGGCCTTGAACTAAACACTTCACCTCTCTGAGCCTTCTTCCTTCTTTTCAAATGTTTAGGTTCAAATTGGTAGAGAACATAATGGGAAAAGAAAATGTTTTCTTCAGTTCAGAAAAAAACAAAGCAAATCAATATAAACAGAAAACACAAAATAAGGCAGATTTAAGTCCAAACACATCAGTAGTAAAAATATATGTGAAGAGGTTAAATTCACCTGTTAAATCACAAAGGTTCTAGCTAGAGTATAAAAGAAAAATAATAGCTAAAATAAAATGACACAGGAAGGTTGAAAATATAAAGGGATAGAAAATGATATGCCAGACAAATAGCTAATAGAAAGTAAGCATTATTATTAGCAGATGAAATAGCGTTAAAAGGGACAAAGAGGGAAATTTCATATTGATTAAAAGAACCATTCTCCAGGAAGATATAATAGAGGCAGAAAATAATAATATGCACCTAAAAAGTAGTTCTAAAATATATGACAAAAATTACAAAGAAATGTTGACAATTCCATAATTAAAGCAGGAGACTTTAACACACAACTTTCAAAAATGGAAAGATAACTAGATTAAAAAAATTAAGGATAGAGAGGTGTTGACTAACAATATTAACAAGCTCAATGATGTAAATAGTGGGTATAGACATAAAACTTTGCACCTAGCAGTTAAAAGATACACATTCTTTTCAGAAGCATGTGGAATGTTTATACAAATTGACTGTCTTGATAATTTTTAAAATTTTTTGTTATACTGACCATATTTGCTGATTTCAATGCAATAAAATAAAAAGATCAATAGTAAAAAAGAGAAATATTCATATATTAGGATATTAAAATATTCTAAATAATTAATCAGTTAAGGAGAAAATGAAAATTGCAAATTATCTGGAAGTCAATGATAATGAAAACATCAAAATCTGTGGGAAGCAGCCAAAGCTGTACTCAGAAAAAAGTTATAGCCATAAAGACATTTATCAGTAAACAGGAGGGTTTAAAAATGGGTAGACTAAGCATACAAGTCAAGTAACTAGAAAAACTTGAGTTTTCAGCTTGAAGTGAAATATCATGGGTAAATCATTACTCTTCCAAATCTGGATATCAGTTCTTTAATTTATGTTCTTAGCAGTGCTAAATTGAATGTTATTGGGTGGCTGCCTTAGCAGTATTCATTATCAGTTGGATAAGTAACAGATGTAGGGACTCTTTCCTATAAAGCCCACAAGCAATTGATAAAAAAGAAGGGGGGGCTCTCTTTCTCTCTCTGAACAAGAAGGGCATGACTTCAAGCCTAAGTTACTCTTGTAACCTGTGTTACAAGGTTACTCTTGTAACCTGTGTTCATAACAGAAGTTATGAATTCTGTTGATTTAAGTGAATTTCACTTTCTTTGATGGAGAAGGGACACATTTTAGTGGTATGATTTGGAGCTTCAGGCTGTAGAGGAAGTGTAAGAATAAGCCCCTCTGGTGCGGAATGTGAAGGCTGCCTCCCAAAGCATGAGTGTTAGGAAAGGCACAGAGTGTCCCTAATGAGTAGAATATTGCATAAGATGTTACAATGCCCCTGAACATGCCATAGAGGTGGGTGGAATGACCTCAGAAATATGACCCTATGGTACGTGGGCAATGTGTAACAGTGAACAATTTGGGGAAGGAATGGATATAGAGCTAATTAAGTTTCTTTGGTCCAAAATAACTGAGGAAGTTCAGGCAAAATGTGACAACTGAATCTCAAGTATTCCGTAAAATCATTGCCCATGCAAGTAACCTATAAGAAAATAAATTAGCTACCAAATCCCTAGAATGAATTGATCTTTTCCCTTAGAATAAGAGAGACGTAGCCTGGGCAACATATTGATGTCTTGCCCTGGTGAGCCTTACCTGGAATCAGAGAGCATCCATGATGGCACAGGTGTGCTGGGAGGCATTTTTGCTTGGATGCATCCTGCCCATGAGAGAGTTTGAGAGTTGGTTGTTATGGAAACTATTTCAATTGGCAGGGATCAAAAAGTGAGAGATACTCCTGTCATTATCCAAAGAATACCTTAATTGAAATTTAAAGAACTTTAATAAACATAGAGGGGTCCCTCTGGCTAAAACAGAAGCAGGTAGAATGAGTATGTGGGCTTTTGAGCCCATACATATAATGCTGTGAGGGGGTTGCCCCCAGTTTCCCACTTACCTTCCTAATATTTGGAAGGGAGCCCCATCTGACCATTGGCATCTGTTTGGGATTAGTGGCAAGAGCCCAGATGGGTAGATAAGGGCCTTGTTCCCAGATAAGCTAAGAAGCTCGTCCCCATCTGCCGATGGGCAGGTGATGGTGGCAACACATTACCCCAGACATAAAGGAAAAAACACTGTGACACTTGTGTAAGGCACCCAAATGACTGTTCAGAGATCAGGTTTTGCTACAACATGTGAAAGCTACTGTACTGCTGGACAGCAATTCTGTATTGAGTAGTGAACTGGTTAGAATGCTTACCACTTTACAAAGTGCAGCTGGAAGGGGGAACGGAAGCTGTACTCATTATGCAATGATTTTCAAAACTCAAGTGGCATCAGCATTGCTTGGAGGAATTGTAAACACAGATGGCTAAGGCCCACTCCAGAATTTCTGATTGAGTAGGACTGGGGTGAGGCCAATAATTTGAATTTCCAGCAAGTTTCCAGGTGAATGCTGATGCTTCTGGCCTAGGGACACACTTTGAGAATCACTGACATAATGCATCATAACAAGCTTTACCCATCAAAGAAGTAGTTAGGATAGGGGATACTCCCAACTCAGAGCAATAATGATGATGATCAGATTAGCTGTTTATTCTCAAAGCCGCTCAAGAAAACAGAACATGGGGATAGATAGTGGGGGTGTGTGTGACAAATTTTGAGGAAGATCATCAGGCTTTGATAAGAGTGGGCAACTCTTTCCAAAGCACCAGGAATTAGCAAGCCTCCTCCCACAAAACATTATCCAGTCACCTCAGAGTATGAGCCTTTGGAACTGGAAGATGTTTCTATGGCAATAATGTAGCTAGCATTCTTCAGAAGAGGATGGTGTTCGTGTCTAACTGGAGAATCCAGGGATAGTCCTCCTCGGAGCAATGTTGGGAAATCCAACATGATGACTAACCTGAAGTTAGTTGAGAATGCCCAAGATCCATCTCATGTGACTAGCTGCTGCCTGGTGTGCAGAGACTCCTGAGACCCACCCCTGCCCCAGACTCTCGTAACTCACTGAAGCAGGTGGCAGTACTCTTCTTTGCGAGGGTGCAAAGTGTTCCACTAAGACGCTTGTTCCTCATCATCCTTACTCCTGGTGAGAAAAGAGGGGGTCTTTTCACATCATATGTCACCAACTATTCCTCCGCATCTTCATCTCAGATGAGGAGGAGGCCATTTATCACAATAATGTATTGACATTTTTACGGGAGAGGGAATGGACAGCAATAGAGAGACTTGTTGGTCTGGAGGTACTTCATATGAAGAATGAGAAGTTCCCCTCTTCTCGCAGAGCCAAGATGCTTTCCTGCTGAACTTGGCCACAAGGAGGCAATGGATCTTGCCATCTTTGACCACAAGAATTGGTAGCAGAATAGGGCCAGGCCATGGGGGTGGAAGTGGGGGCAAAGGAGTAACAGAGGAAAGAAAGAGGGGCACCAAGGGATGAAAGCCTTCCAGGCACCCACCTGAGGCCAACTCTATGGACTAAATGAGCATTAATTGGCAACAGTGGAGAAATGGTTTACATCATTTTCTAGATTTCAAATGTGTTTGGGTTGGCCATAAGTAAAAGATTTATTTTTTAATCCTATAATTAATTCTGCTCTTGCAAGCCATGATGGATCATAATTGCAGTGTTACATAGCTAAAGTGCCAAGTACAGGACCTGGCACAAAATAAGTAACAGAAACTACCACTTATTAGACACTGACTTTGTGTCAGGCTCAGTACTAAGCACCTTGTTTGCATTATCTCATTTCATCCTTCCAACAATCCTCTGTGGTAGGCTCTAGCATTTTACAAATGAGGAACTAAGGCTCTGAGAGATAAAATGACTTACCCAGGATGACACAGCAAGAAAATTGGCAGTGTTTGGATGGGAAAAAGAAGAGCAAACTCAACCTAAAACAAGGAGGAGGAAGGGAATAATAAAGATTAGAATGGAAATAAATAAAACAGAAAGTAGAAAAACTATAGTGGAAAGCAATGAAACCAAAAGTTGGTTCTTTGAAATGATAAATAAAATTGACAAACTTTTGGCTAGGTCGATTAAAAAATAGGCAGAGAGGACTCAAATTACTAAAATCATGAAAGAAAGAGGGGAAATCACTGACCTTTTAGATATACAAGAATTATAAGGACATACTACAGATAACTGTATGCCAACAAATAAGACAACTTAGATGAAATGGACAAATTCCTAGAAAGATACAAACTACCGAAATAGACCTAGGAAGAAGTTGATAATCTGAACAGAGCTATAACAAGTAAAGAGAATGAATTAATAACAATAACAACAACTACCCACAAAGAAAAGCCTAGGCCCAGATGGCTTCACTGCTGAATTCTACCACATGTTTAAAGAAGAAATAACATCAATCCTTTGCAAACTTTTCCAAAAAATAAAATACAGAACGCTTCCTAACTCATTCTATGACAACAGTATTGCCTTGATAACAAAGCCAGACAAAGGCATCAGAACAAAAGAATACTACAGACCAATATCTTTCAATGAATATAATTATAAAAATTTTCAACAAAATAATAACGAATCTAATTTGGCAGCATTTAAAATGGACTATCCACAATGACACAGTGGGACTTATGTCAAGAGTTCAAGGTTGGTTCAACACATGAAAACTGATCAATGTAATACACCATATAAATATAATAAAGAAGAAGAATTCACATGATTATTTCATAGATGCAGGAATAGCATTTGACAAAAATCCAACACCCTTTCATGATAAAACCATGAAACAAACTAGGAATAGGAGGGAACTTCCTCAACCTGATAAAGGGTATATATGAAAAACCCACATCAAAAGATCTCCTAAGATCAGGAACAAAACAAGGATGTCTACTTTCACCACTTCTATTCAACATTGTACTGGAAGTTGAAGCCAGGGAAATAATCCAATAAAATAAAATAAAAGGCATCCAAATTAGAAAAACGAAGTAAAACTATCTTTATTTACAGATGACATGACCTTGTTTATAGGAAATCCTATGAAATACACACACACACAGACAGACACACACACACACATACAAGCCTATCAGAGTTAACAAACAAATTCGGCAATGTTGCAGGATACAAGGTCAATATACAAAAATTAATTGTATTTCTATACAATTGTAATCTGAAGTGAAATTAAGAAAATTCTGATAAAAACAGTATAAATACTTAGGTATAAATTTAACAAAAGAAGTATAAGACTTGTACGCTGAAAACTGTAAAACATTGTGGGAACGAATGGAAGAAGACCTAAATGGAATGACATCCCATGTTCAAGAATTGGAAATCTTAATATTATGATAACAATACTTCCAAATTAATCCCAATCCCTACCAAAATCTCAACTATATATTTTTTTTTTTTGCAGAATGAAACAAGCTGATCCTTACAATCATATGGAAATGCAAGGGACCCAGAATAGTGAAAACGATCTTAAATGAGAAGAAAAAAGTTGGAGGACTCACACTTCCTGATTTCAAAACTTACAACAAAGCTACAATAATCACGGCAGTGTTATACTAACATAAGAATAGACATTGAGATCAGTGGGATAGAATTGAGAGTCCAGAAATAAACTCTTGCATTTCTGGTCAATTAATTTTCAACAAGAGTGCCAAGGCTATTCAATGGGGGAAAGAAAGTTTCTAACAAATAACGCTGGAACAACTGGAAATCCACATGCAAAAGAATGAAGTTGAATCCCTACCTCACAACATATGCACAAATTAACTCCAAATTCATCATAGACCTGAATGTAAAAGCAAAAAGTATAAAACTGTTAGAAGAAAACCTAAGAGTTAATCTCCATAGCCTTAGATATGATACCAAAAGCACAAGTGACAAAATAAAACAGATAAGTTGGACTTCATAAAAATTAAAAACTGTTTTGATTTAAAGTGTAACAGCAAGGAAGTGAAAGGATAGCACACAGAATGGGAGAAAATATTTGCACATCTGATAAGGGATTTGTATCTAGAATATATAATGAACTCTTACAACATAATAAGAAAAAATTAAATAACCCAATTAAAAATTTGGCAAAGGAATTGAATAAACATTTCTCCAAAGAAGAGTCACAAATGGTCAATAAGCACATGAAAAGATGTTCAACATGTTAGCCATTATGGAAATGAAAATCAAAAGCACAATGAGAGGGCTTCCCTGGTGGCGCAGTGGTTGAGAGTCCGCCTGTCGATGCAGGGGACCTGGGTTCGTGCCCTGGCCCAGGAAGATCCCACATGCCACGGAGCGACTGGGCCCGTGAGCCATGGCCACTGGGCCTGCGTGTCTGGAGCCTGTGCTCCTCAACGGGAGAGGCCAGAGCAGTGAGAGGCCTGCGTACTGCAAAAAAAAAAAAAAAAAAAAAAAAAAAAGCACAATGAGATACCGCTTCATACCCACTAGGATTGCTATAATCAAAAAGACAAGTAATAACAAGTGTTGGTGAAGATGTGGAGAAATTGGAATCCTCATCCACTGCAGGTTGGAATGTAAAATGGTGCCACCACTGTGGGAAACAGTCTGGTGGTCTCTCAAATAGTTTAAATTACCATATAACTCAGGAATTCCATACTATATAACCCAGCAATTCCATTCCTAGCAAATGAAAACATGTGCATAGAAAAATTGTACACAAACGTTCATACAGCAGTATTTGTAATAGACAAAAGTGGAAACAATCAAAATGCCCAATAACTGTTGAATAGATACATAAAATACAGAATATTCATATAATAGAATATTATTTTGCAATCAAAAGAAATAAAATACTGATAGATGCTACAACATGGATGAACCTGGTAAGCATTAAGCTAAGTGAAAGAAGCCAGACACAAAAGGCCACATATTGTATGATTCCATTTATATGAAATTTCTGGAATAGGCAAATCTATAGAGACAGAACACAGATAGGTGGTTGCCAGGAGCTGGAGGGGTGATGAGGACTTTCTCCTTGACCACACTTTAGTCAGGCTCCTTTAAGCCCTTTTCTTGACTAGATCTTATCCTTGGGCCTTGCTCTCAGGCCTGCATAGCTCAGTTTTAGCAAGAATCCCCCACTCTCAATATCTGATCACCCTCGATATCAAATTCCTCAGCGCCCATTATCCCCCAGGTGATATCTGATTACCCTTGCCTGCCTTCAACAAGAATCCTGTTAGATCAGTTTAGCAAGAATCCTCTTATCCCTGACATCTCCTTTCAGTAATTTTCCATTCATCAGCCCCCCTCTGCAACTTGTTCCTTGGCTATAAACCCCCACTTGTCCTTGCTATATTTGGAATTGAGCCCAGTTCTATACTGAGATCTGGTTTCCCTTATTGCAATAATTCCTGAATAAAATCTGTTTTTACCGCTTTAACTACTGTCTGGTCTGGTGTTCTTTCACAGGGGTTGGGGAATGAGGACTCGTTGCTTACAGGTATGGAGTTTCTTTTTGAAGTGATGAAAATGTTCTAAAATTGATTGTTGCACAATTCTACATACAGACTAAAAAACATTTCATTGTATATTTTAACAGACGAATTGTATGGTATGTGAATTATATCTCAATAAAGATGTTAAAAAGATTGTCAGTGTCTGGATTGGAATCTAGGTCTAGCTAACTCTAAAGCTCACCCCTCTTCACAAGGCTGTTCTGCCTCCCCAGGATGTGCTCCATAAATGCACTGCTGTCATTAGGGCTACTGTTCTGATGACGCAGCAGAGGGAAGAGTTCATGGCTGAGAAGGCCACCTTGGTACGGCTTTGGAAGTCTGTGGACTTGAGCGGTAACTAGCACAGCCCAGAGCAGTTGTGGACTGCCCAAGAGCAGTCCTGCGTTCCCAGGGATTCTACCATCAGATTCTAACGATGAGGGGAAGCCAGAACTGCTGACTGACAACCATCAGCCTGGGAGCACACAGCCCTCCAGTGACTTCCCATTTCAGGACCTGAGAAACGTCACTGGGCCGGGGCCTGCCTGTAGTTTACAGGCCTCCCAGCACCAGATGCAGGCCAGCCCCTATTCTCACTGGGCACTGACAGAGTTCCAGGACCAGCCACCACAGTCCTAGAAGTGACTGAAGGCAGAAGGGGCCTTAGGCACAACATCACCCTAAATAGGTGGCCCCATTTTGCAGACAAGGAATCTGAGACACAGAGAGGTTTAGCACGTCACCCAAGTTTGCAGAGCTAAGGAAGCCATAGAACTAGGTTTTAATTCTGGCGGTCTGGACTCAAAGCCCTTTTGCTCTCAGCCACTTCTCTAACATCTACATCTCTGATAGGGTACCACTTACATGGTGGCCCCATTTGGGAAGGAGCTTCAAAAAAGGTGCAAATGCCCTTTTGTACTGCTCACTAAGTCCAAGTGTGAAGACAGCCAGAGGGTGTAACAGGACACCAGAGGCAACCTCAGGGATTCCACTGCCCACAAGGAGGACCAGCGACCCACCCACCTTCCCACAGATTATTGACTCAGAGCAGCCCATTCCACAGCCCATATCTGCTATAATTATGACCGTCTGCCTCTGCCACTGGCCCATCCCACCTGGCTCCGTTGTGAAGCCAGCTGCAGTGGGTCAGAGCTCAGAGGGAGCTCAGAGGGATATCACATGCCAGTCCTCTAGCCCAGAGCATCACCTAGCAACAAGCACGCCGGTCTGCAGATTTCAGTTTTCCTCATCCCTGGGGGCCCAGCAGCCCACCAGAGGGCACCCAATTATTTAATTGAGTGATGTACTAGCGGTAGGGGGGGTCTCCAGAGGTTTTAGCCCACCTCAAGCTAACTTCACTAGGCAAACCCAGAGAAATTCTGTCTTTTGTCCCCTGCCCCTCCCCCACACCCACAGGTGAGCCCCTGAGGACTCCAGGCCCAGGATAACTCTTTTTAGTAGCTGCCTTATTCTGTTATATTGGCAAGCACAGGTGTGCAAGATATAGCCAATTCCTTATTTTCATTAAATCAACCCAAATCTGACTTTTATTCTCACCTCCTGGACTCTTGGGAAATTTAATCTCAGTTATTACCAGATATTTTCCCCCACCACAGAGTTAGGCAAACCTTGGGGTCAAAAGTGGAGCAAAAGCTTTGGTGAGACTCCTCCTCTCACCAGTCATTGGTTCAGTTTACAGCCAGCCCCTGTTCTGATCGGTCATTGCCTCATTCTGACTGGTTGGACAGTGTGCCCTTTGTTCAATATTTGACCACTGCCCTGGGGCTATAGGAAGCAGGTGAAATTCCAGCTTCCTTAGTTTGGTCCCAAGATTTTCCTGATCCTGCTTCCTGTCAGTATTCCCAGCCTCATCTCTTGCCATACCCCCCTCCCCGGCACTTTATGTTCCAGAACACTACACTACGCAGAGCTGCTTGGCTGTGGCATGCTGCCCTCACCCCGCCTCACCCCCATTTTTGCTCTAGCTGTTACCTCTGCCCGGATGGCCTCAGCTCAGGGACACCCCTCTTCTGGGGAGTTTTCTGTCTGCCAGTCTGCTCAAGGGGATCCTTCTCCATGTCCCCGCTCCTCTTTGCTTCCTTCTATCATTACACCAATTGAGGAATATTGTACTCGTCCGTTTCCATTGTATGTCTCTCCCACAGGTCTGAGAGCTCCATTCTATTTGCCTCTGTAACCTCAGCACCTGGCTTAGGACCTGGCACGATGAGTTTTGAGAACTAAATGAATGAATGATTGAATGGAATAAATCAGGGTGATGGGACAGAGTTGAAGTCTGAAGAAGTTGAGGAGAAACCCATAGTAATATGCCATGAGTGAAGTTGTTCAATGCGGCCAGGAGGAATTTTTCTCCCTGCACCCTTCCTGGGCCCTGAACATACCAGGCTGGGATAACCAGAGGGGACATTTTGTGATGCAACCCAAGGGGGAGAAGATCAATACAAGATTCTTTTAGCAGCATTACACACAGAGGGCAAGCTAAGAGGCGGTCACTCTTATCAGTGTGAAAGGCCTGATTGTCTTGTAATTTCTTGACCCTGAAGCTGGACCAGTGAGGAATGCTTTCCTTCATTTCCCTTTCTACCTGCAAGGGCCCAAAGCCCTTTCTAGCTCCACTCAGGGGCAAGCTAGATACAACAGTATGGATGACACCCCAACCAAGCCTAAGGCAAAGGAGGAGAAGAGATGGGGTCTTGAGAGGACAGGGAGTTAAAAAGGCCAAGGAGCCGGGGTTGGGGGGTGGGAAGAGCGGGGGTCCCAGAAGAGAGGTTCCTTGAGACACCAAGAGAGGGCAACTCTGTGGGTGGCCCTGAAAGGGGAGAACAAAGGCCTGCTGAGGCCATTGATTCAAACGGAGGAGCTAATCCCAGAGCAGGGAGGAGGGGGGACTCTCCAGATTGCAATAGGCAACAGAGCTGTGAGTAAAGACCTATTTTTCACATTGTTCTGGATTCTGTGAATGTGATGGAGCAGGTAATAGTAAGACCCCACCTCCATTAAAGGGCTATACTAGCCCACTCTTCTGATGTTAAAGAGTATAATAATGGGGTTACATGGTGTGTGTCACGAAGTCAGGGGATGGGCCCCGTCCAGGATTGTTGAAGTGTGACACAGAGTCTAGCTGCCCCCCAAAACAAAGCATACTGAAGAACTGAATCCAGGAGTGGCCCCTAAATTGTTAGTAGAATGGTCTGGGGGCTGAGAAGACAAAGTGGACCCAGACCAGGTAGGAATGGTGCTGGGGAGCTCCTTCCAGTAGGAGAGGGATGTGGTGGAGACAGCTGTGACCTTGGCACTAAAATCTTTGAAGGAGGGTCACATTTGGGAATGGATGCTTCACTAAGGATCTGGGAGTCTATTTGTGTTGGGAATTTTTCTAGGCTGGTTCAAGCCTAAGATTTCCCTCAGGACATCAGACATAGACACAATTTTTAGAGGCAATCGGTTTACTTCTGGAGAGACGAGTCCCTCCCTATTCCTTGAGTAATATGGTACAATTGGTTGGAAGAGCCAAGCAGACATTGGAGCCAGTAGGATACAGGGGCCTGAGATAGATGATAGAGCAAGGGATGCAGCCTGTGGTGGATACTACCAGGTACCAAAAGCTCTGAAGCTGGTTGGCCTTTTGTGGGGTGGGTGTGCTGTAGGGGGCAGGGGGCAGCAGACCGCCTCATGAGGAAAGAGGTTTGAGGAGTGGCTTAGACGTGCTAGAGAATTCATATTTTTAAAAAGAAATGTCTTGTGGCTTCCCTGGTGGGGCAGTGGTTGAGAGTCTGCCTGCCGATGCAGGGGACGCAGGTTCATGCCCCGGTCCGGGGGGATCCCATGTGCCGTGGAGCGGCTGGGCCCGTGAGCCATGGCCGCTAAGCCTGCGCATCCGGAGCCCGTGCTCCGCAACGGGAGAGGCGAAATCCTTCAGCCATGGTTGGTGGTTGATTTTAGTGTAAGTCCTTTGGAAAAGAGAAAGTGCTGGGGAAGCACATGTCAAGTTCTTGGTCAAAGAGGATCCAAAGTTTTATTTTTTGGACAAGATTAAACTCCTATTTATATAAGGCAGTAGGAAAGGGAGCCTAAAAGCCCTGCAAAGAATCAAGCATGGATCAAAACTGCTGACCAGAGCCTCTCAAAGCCAGTCTTCAGGAGATAATCTTGGGGCTGCACAGCTGGCTTAAGGTATTTGACCACTGCAACACCAACTCTGAAATCTCAGAGTCTTAACATAACGGAAGTGTACTGCTAGCTCACATCAGTCCAATGCGGTCTGCAGAGGTAGGGGTGCTCTTCTCCCTGTTGTCATTCAGAGATCCATGTAGTCCCTGGTTGGGCAGTTGGCTCCCAGCAAAAACTTTATACTGTGGAAGGGAAGCGCAAACCTTTGATGGACAACTGGCTGTCTCACAACCCACTGGAATTATTCCTGTCGATACAATTACTTGACCTTGTGAGACTGAAGTGGAGGTTATTATGAGTGATTAGATGTAGGCTGGAGCAACTGAGCCTACTTTTTCGGCCCCAACTCAAGTTTTGGTGGTTGATGCAGAAGTAGCTATAGGGAGGAGTATGGAATTGTTGGCAGCTACACGAAGAACAGTGAGGGTTAGAAACCCCCCAAGCCTTACCTTAGATAGGGAGAAAGCTCCCAGCCAATCTGAAGAGGCCCCAGGCTGGGTAGCACAGGACTCACTCCTGTGTGAATTATCCAAGACACTCTGGAACAGGTTTCCAGCAAATTCAGGCCCTATTCCCCAAGGCAGTGAGGCTGCAGATAAAGGTGAAAATAAAGACAGAGCCATGACGATCATTTCATGGGCAATATCTGACCCAAGTAGAGTGGCCACTGTTGGCCATCTACCCAACATCCCCTCCTCCACCACATGTCCTTCCTAACAGGTCTGGTGCTCTGGTAGTGGAAGTGGGAATATACTCTGGGGGAGAGGCTGGTTCATGTCAGGGATGGAGCCATGCTACTGGAGTTGGAGGCTCCCTTGATCTGGTGTGTGTGACATGGGATGTTACCAAAGGCAGCCTGCAACAATGTTGCTGGGATAGAGTCGGGATTGTTGAGAGGTCATAGGTTGGAAAATAAGAAAAAATATTAGAGCCAAAAGATGAGGTGAAGTTAGAAACAGGAGGGTAAACAATGAAGACTTTAGCTTGGAGAGTTGAAGGTAGGACAAGGTAGGGTATGAGGCCTGGGTGAAGGTAGGTCATTACAAACTGAGGCTGAGCAGGGATGATACGTTCCAGTGCCCCACTTAGGGGTTTCTCTGAGATGCCTCACTGTGAAGCAAGTTTGAGGGGCTCACCACAGCAGTGTGGCATGTAACAGTAGCGTAGACAGACTAGAGGCTGAGAGGACTCTGAAAAAACCTCTGTAAACACCTAAACCGACTCCAGCCCACAACTACTGAATAACTGCTGTGGCACTAGGCGGGAGTGGGCTGTGGTGATTGACCAGTTTCTAAACACCCTGCCTGTTTGGCAGGGGTGGGGCGGGGGTGGAGGGAGTACTGTTGAGATAGTTGGGAAGCAGTCCAGAAGCCAAAGAGAGTTCCCTTTCCAGCTCCCTCACAGATATAGGCACAGTCACGTGACCTAAACACGGCCAGTCAGATAATTCTACCAACGGCAAGAGATTATTTGTGTTGACTACAGCAGAACTGAGAATCTGCTGGCACAGGGATGAGTGTCCAGAGGTGGAGTGTTAGTGACAGCACGTAGCAGTCTGCTCCCAGGGAGAGATCTTGGCTGGACCTCATCTTTCTTGTTCAATGATTAGATCTCAGTCGTCTAGATGATTCTCTGAGCTGTATCCTTCCCATATGAGGAAGCTAGCTGGGACTATTTGTGGTATGTGTAATCCATAACTCTGATCCGATGCCTAGTCTTCTCAGGATGCGTGAGATCCAGTTCTGGCCCTCATGGAGCTTGCAGTATAGCTTCTGCTTTTAATGCTTTTGGAAACAAAATGTGTGACGAAGAACTAAATATGGTGTGGATGAGGAGAGAGACAAGGACCATGAAAGCCTTTAGGAACAGTTCAAGGTGATGTTAGAGAAACAGCAGGTGACAAAATATCTAGTGAATTCTACAAATGTCACCGTCTGTGCCAGCTCAGAACAGAGAGGTCAGGAGGCTGGTAAGGTCAGGGAAGTGATGAGGTGGGATCTCATTTGGGTCATAGGAGCTGGGAAGATTCGGCAGGAACCGAAGGGATGCACTGGGAGGCTGCCTGCTCTCCCAGCAGCACAGGCCACGCTGGAGGTCGGAAAGCAGTGACACCCAAAATCATCCCTTAAATGTTCTCTAGTCCTTCCCAAAGGACTCTTGCACACAGCATCTCTTTTAGGCTTTGCAATACCATTGTGAGGGAGGTCGACAGGGCTTTCCATTATTCCTTCCTCCCAGATGAGGGACTCAAGATTCAGAGCAGTCAAGTGATTTGTCTAAGGCCACAGAGCTGTAGAACCACAGGGTGGCAAGTAAGCATTCAACGTGTTGTTTCAACAACATGCCAATGGATGAGCTAAGCCCATGTTCTATTTGCGCACGGCTAGTATGAGAGTTCAATTTCCCCCTTGGTCAGTTCAGACTTCCAGAAAGTTCTTCCTCATGTTGAGCTGAAATGAGTGTCCTGTTAAACCACCAGCACCAAAGAACTGATTCACAGCAGAGCCAGGACTGGAACTCATGTCTGTTGACTCACAGTCCACACCCTTTCAATTGTCTTCACTGCAAACTGCCTATGGCCTTGTCCCCTCCCTCGTTGCCCCTCCTTCTGCCTAGAATGTGGGTAACAGCTGGCCCTTGCCAGGAGGAAGTAAGTGGGAAAGACCACAAGTTGATAGGGCAGGAGGAGGCTGGGGAGTGAGGCGGCCAGCAGGGTGGCCTGGCCTCTGGTTGGCTCCATCACCCTGAAAACAATTTGCTTGTCTGGCATGCTAATTTGCTTTATGTCTTCTCTTATTAATCACATTGTTTTGCACAGGCCTGTGAGCTTCAAATGTGTTTGTTATGACTGCAATTATGTGTGACTGACCACGGAACCAGCAGTCTGGAAGCGGGATTTCCTCCCTCTCTTGGACTCCCAGATCCCAGGGGCCCCTCTCTTGCAGGCCCAGCTTGTTCCTCTTTGCCAGACTGTGGAGGGGAGTGAGGTTCCCACTTTCTCCCTCTGTGGGCCTGAGGCTTTGTCTGAGGGCTTCTTTAGGTAAGGCTCAAAAGGAGGGAAGGAGGGCTTCCCTGGTGGCGCAGTGGTTGAGAGTCCGCCTGCCGATGCAGAGGACGCGGGTTCACGCCCCAGTCCGGGAAGATCCCACATGCCGCGGAGTGGCTGGGCCCGTGAGCCATGGCCGCTGAGCCTGCGTGTCCGGAGCCTGTGCTCCGCAACGGGAGAGGCCACAACAGTGAGAGGCCCGCGTGCCGCAAAAAAAAAAAAAAAAGAGGGAAGGAAAGAAACTCCATCTCGCGTCCAGTGTACACCTGCCCCTTCCAGGAACGCAGGAAGAGAGCAGTGGTGGACACAGAGGAGATGGAATGACCAAGCTTGAAAAACGTGACAGAGCGGCCCTCAACACACTTCCGCTTGTCAGCAAAATGATGAGGGTTTGAATGGGAAATGGAGTGCCTTCCAACTGCAAAGAGCTTAATAGCAACCAGCTCAAAATCCTGTGAGCCTACTGAGGGCCCCGCTCTTTGGAAAACGCCGGACGGGGTCTATTAGTTTTAAATGTCAACTAGATGGAGGCTATAACAGGGAGAAGGATGCAGCTCCTCTTCCTGCAAGCCCAGATGAGGTTCCACACACTCAGGGGCAGGGGCCCACAGGCCCAGCCCTCTTGGCTCCTTCCTGCCTTTCCCAAGGTGCCCACCAGGACCATACTGGTGCCAGGAGCCAGGTCAGTCTCCTGCCTGGGTCACCTCACCGAGGCAGGTCAGCAGCACATCTGGTTTCCATTAGCCCTTCTCCCCCTTCCCCCTGTCCACTTTCCACTGTCTCATTGTGTCTCATTGGTGACAGGCTGCTGGAGGTGTCTTGACAAAAGCTCGTGGAGGGATTCTCAGTATGTGTTGTCCCTCTGCTTGGTGTGCCGGTTTCCTTGGACCCTCTGGGGTCTTTTGATAGTCAGTTCATCTGTCTGTCAGTCAGCCTGTCAATCAACTGTCCGTCTCTATTAGCCAGCAAGACAGTCTGTCAGTCAATTAGACAACCAGACAGCCCATCTGTCTGTCAACCGGCCCTGGCCAGCTAGGCAATCAACCAGTCAATCTGTCCATCTGTCTGTCAGTCAGTCAGTTGCTTTAAGAGGGGACGCAGACCATAGGAAGGGCACATGTCACACCATGTGGCAGAGGGAGAGCAGGGCTACCTTCATCAGCCTAGTGTGTTGTGAAGGCATCCATGATGAAGAGGTGGCAGTAGGGAGGTGGTCAGAATGGGGTAGGGCTAATTTGGGAAGACCTCCTAGAAGAGCAGCATTTGAAGGGCCCCAGAAAGCCTTGGCTGGATTGGGATTTTCAGCCCAATTCCTAACTCCAGTGGAAGCAGCTCAGGCTTTGATCCTGAACTAAGGGGTTGGGGGCTGGGAACTGTGGATTTGCTGGTGCCATGAAGAGAGCGCTACTCCCAGCTTGGTCTCTGATTAGCTGTGGGGCCTTGAACACATTCAAGTAGCAACTCTTCATCTGTACCACTAGGGGACAAGTGGGTGGCAGTGGACCAGATGAGCTCTAAAGGCCCTCCCAGATCTGCTGTGCCCTGGTTCTTTCTCTGCTTCATGTCTGGGAGAAGGACGGACTGGGATCCTGAGGCTTAGGCTCTCAACTTGGGCTTCTGGCCTGGATCAGTTTTCTGGACACAGGCCCTCCAAATGGAGGACACCAATCCTCACAGAAATATGGACAGACATCCAGACACATAGATGCGCAGACAAAGATCCCAGGCTAGGGCACCCTTCAGCTAGACAAACCACCGTGGTTGATCTGCCCGAGGGTAGGTTTATTGGAGGCAGTCATTCGCAGGTTGGGGTGTTGTGGAAGGGTGAGCAGTTTCTGGAACTGGTCAGGAAAGACTGTTTGGAGGAAGTAGATTTTCACGAGGGTTGTGAAGGAGAAGGTAAGAGGCTTGGCAGGGAGAAAGCGAGAAGTGGTGTCAGGACTCCAGATCTCGTCCCTCCTTCCCAAGCCATCGCTTCTCTTTGCCTCCATATACCCTCTCCAAGCTGTTGGCTGGCATCATATCCAGTCTAGAGATTACTCAAGCACTGATCTTCAAGGTTGTTGGAAGACAAGTCTGGAAGACGCTAGCCACCAGGGATATTGAAGCCCAGAAAGGAGACAAGACTTTCCCCTTCGAATACAGTGTGAAAAGCATGGTAATAGATACATGGACAAAATGCTACGGGTGCGCGTAGGAGGAATCAGTTGTCTGGAAAGGCTTTTCAGGGGTGCTGACCGTTGGCCTTCACGTTGAAGAATGGGTGGAAGAACAGCAGGTGTACAGAGAAAGGGATTTCATGCACAGAGAACTGCAAAGTACACAGGTATAGAGCAGTGAATGTAAAAGAGAGGGAATGGTAAATGTGGTCTAAAAGAGCTAGAGGAAAGGGGCCAGAGTAAAGGTAAAATATTGGACTGGGACTAGATTCTGAAGGACCTTAAAGGCCAGGTTGGGAATTTGAGCTTTATTTCGTAAGTATTGGGGACCTATTGGTTTTTAAGCAGGGAGATAATCAGATGATGATTTTTAATAATAATACAGGTTACATTAGGTTCTGTTAATGGAATCATTCTTGTCTATAGGCTCAGGTGTGAGCCAGCCTGGTTCAAATCCTGCCTCCACCACTTACTAGCTGTGTGACCTTGGGCCTGTTATGCAACTTTTCAACGGCTCGGTTTCATCTGTAAAAACAGAGGCAATGATGGCACCTTTTTCTGAGGTAAGACATGTAACTTGCTTAAAACAGAGCCTGGCCCATAGTAAGCACTCAATAAATGTCAGCTGAAAGGAATGATGGTAGTATCTTCACTTCACACAGGAGGATTTTTGCGGCTCAGAGAGGTGAAGTCACTTACCCAGGACCACACGGCCAGTTTGTGGCAGAGGTGGATTTCAAAGCCGAAGTCTGGGCTGAAATTTGTGCCTTAAAAATATCTCCAGAGGCTCTGTGAGGGATTGCCTAAAGTGAGAGAGACCGGAGCCGATGCCACCACTTGGGAGGCTGTTGCAACTGCCGGGGCATGAAGATGCCGGCTGGAACCCAGGGGAGCCACTTTGCCCAGTCAGGCTGTCATTTGGGAGCCCCTGAGGAGCTGGCCTGGCCCAGGGAAGAGCTGTTCTTTCCATCAGTGGGGCTGGGGAGGTTAATGGCATTCCCAGGAAGGGCCAGGGATTAGGGGAGCCTGCACTGCAAAACCAAATTCTTTCACCTCTAGTGAGTTTTCCAGAGTTTCCCCCCTCTGCCCCCCAGTGCCTGGCCCCAGGAAAAAAGAGGGGGGATGGGCTGAGACCTCCGGCTCCCCAGTCCCCCCCACCAGGCTGGAGGAGAGTGCGGCCCCCCACCAGGCTGGCCCTGGTCCCGGCTGTGGCTGTTCCGGTGCAAGCTGTGGGAAAGGAGGAAGGCCTCAGCACGCTAGCTGGGGTGCAGCAGGGGCGGACAAAGAGGAGGGGGCAGGGACCCTTCAGAGGGTGGACAATTAGAGAGAAGGCACATTCCAGGGGAATCCACATCTGGGATGAGCCTGAGCCGGGGCCAGCCCTGTAATCCATTGCAGATGTGACGGCCAGCAGCAGATGTGGGCAGGACCTCCCTCATGGGCGGCTGGGAGGGGGTGAGAGGCTTGCAGGGGTGGGGAGATGAAGAACAGCTCTCAGACACCAGTAGGCAGCTCCTCTTGAGAGGCTGCTACCTGGCTGTAATTCCACACACGGCGCATTGCTCATGGCAATGCAGCCAATCTGAGTAGCCACAGCTGGCCCAGGGCCCCTTGCCTCAGCTAAGCGTTTCTGGGAGCAGAGCTTGGGCCAGTAGGCCACCAGCTCCCAGGCTGGGCTTCTCTGCACCCCAAGAGGGCTTTGTTTTCAGATATCATTTGCTGGGCAGCAGCAGTTTTGACGGCCTCAGACCTGAGGAGGCAGGAATTTGGACTCTGAGGTTGGACTCAGATCAGTTCCAGTGCATCCATTCATCCTCCGGGGACTCCGGGGCTGGCATCGCCAGGAGGAAGCCTAAAGGGCTTGTTGGTGCCAGGAAGTGCTGCTCTTCTTGGACCCGAGTGGGCAGGGCTAGATAATGTCTAGTCCTCTGTGCCAGCCACGTGACCTGACAGTGCCCTGTGGGAAGGAAGGGGGAACTCAATAAGGGCTCCCTTGTTGGTTGGTTTTGTGAAGACCAGCTAGAGGTCTAGGGGGTGGATAGAAGGAGTTCACGGGGTATGAGGCAGAATATCCCTGGTGTCTGAGAAGGAACCTGTAACTGCTCCAGCACCTGGCATGTTTGGCACGATACTTGCAATCAGAGAATCATCCTTTCAGAATGGCAGAATGGGGAACTTCCCCTGGTCTATCCCAACCCCTGCGTATCACAGAAGGAGAATGAAGGCTCCAACAGAGGCACAGGCTTGCCTCAGGTTAGGGAGCCAGTGGCAGAGCTGAGCCAAAAAGGCAAGGCTCCTGATTCCCAGTGAAGTGCTGTTTTCCACAGCCCTGGGCTGCTCGGTGGAATGAATGGGTGAGTATGTGCGTGGATGAACGAATGGAAAGGCTTGGCTGCTAAGATGGAGCTGTGGCCTGGCCAAAGGTTTGTAGGCACAGGGGGTATATCCATTTCCAGCTTCTCAGCCATGTACTGCTTGCCGGAAATAAACAGGAATCCACCTTGCCCCTTACCTCTCAACCGTGTCTCCCCACAGGCTCCAAAGAAGAAGAAGGATTCACCCCAGGTCACCCACCAAGCCAAGGGCAGGGGCAGGATGCAAAGCCAGGTGTCCCTTGAGCCCCCACTTCTCACCTCTCTGCCACAGCTGAAGACAACTTCCATCCATTTCACAGGCAAGGAAACCGGAGACAGGCCCAGAGGGGGCGCAAGACGGATTACAGGATGAGCTTTAAATCAGGCCTGGCAGGACACTACACGTAATGGATTCCTGTTGGCAGGAGCAGCATTCGTGGCCCCTGTGGGTCCAGACAGCCCCCAGAGCGATGTCTCTCCAGACTAACGACAGGTGGCAGTAGAGGACCATGGTAGGCAGCCTAGGCCTTGCCTCTTGGCTTGCCCAGCCCCCTTCCTCAGGCCCAAAGTTGGCTTGATTGGTACCCTAAGTGTGTGTGTGGGGGGGGGCCCTGTGGCAGAGTGGCCAGGCTGAGGGGCCTGGGACACCCAGAGCTGGGATAAATGGCTGCTTGCTGAAAAGCAGCCTCCTCAGCAATGGTAAAAGGCAGGACAGAACATCTGAGAGGGAGGAAGTTGGGGGTGGGGACTGGACAGAGCCAGAGAGGGAGAGGGAACTGCAGAGAAAGTGGAGGGGGAGGGAGAGGGACAGAGAGACAGAGAAATATGTTGACGGTTCAGAGAAAACAAGGATGTGCAGAGACTCCATGGGATATATCCACACACATATGCTAAAATCAAGGAACTTTCCAGCTGGAAGTACCTTTAGAGGCCACTTAGTCCCAACCTGCCATCTGACACACGGGAATACTGAGCCTCAGAGACGATGTGATTTACTTGAGATCACACAAGCAAAGTTTTGATAAGCAGAGACTAGTCCCAGCCCGGCTCTTCCCCCGATTCCCAGACTTCAGCTCTTTTTTCTGAAGGCCTCCTTGGACAGTATACATGATAACTTCTCTGGGGATCTACCCAATATTTGCCACAAAATGGGGAGAGACCTAGAAAAGAAGACAGATACACAGTCAGAGGCAGAGGGAGGCGCTTCCCCACTGGCCTGCCCTCCAGTGAGGCTAGGCAGCCAGCTGACTGTGAGGGGCACTCAATCCTCTGTATTGGACCGTCCTGCCTTCCTCAGCCCAAGCCTAATCCACCCTAGAGCAGGGACCAGGTACATGAAAAAGGGGCCCACATTGGATCCCAGAGCTGGAGAAAAGAGGCCTGAATTTTCTTCTACTGCTGCTCCTTCTCACGATAAGATCACTGCCCAATTTCACCACACAGTGTGGACACTTCATTTCCTGACCAGAACACAAGCCCTGCCATTTCAGGCCTGCTGGTCCAAGATAAGACATCCATGCTATGTCATCATCAGCTCTAGTGACCATATTTTTCAAACTAAAAAATCAGGCCAGATTGTCTAATGTATCATCTGATCACAGAACAGAATATTTACAATGAAGCTTGTCCCCAGAAATCTGGGCCATCTGGTTACTGTCCTGTTACTCCACCCATTGGCTTCCCCTTCACACAGGGGCTTGGAGATGCCCCCAGCTGTTAGCCAGACCCTGGGGCTGAGAAGTGAGGAAGGGGAAAGAGCTAACGTACACTGAGCTCTTGCCATGTGTCAGGCATTTTCTCTCCATTATCTCACTTACTTCCTATGACAACCTTAGGAGGTGGGTACTCTTAGAATCCTCATTACAATTTCAGACAGCTGGACTTGCTCACCCAAGGACACACAAGTATACCCAGTCAGGCACAGAGCAGGCACCATGACCTCACTGTGATGAGCTGATCTCCTCAGTAGAGGAAGCCCTTCCAAGGAGTAAAAGGAAGCGTGGAGCAGAAACTCCACCCTGAAAACTCCTGTGAACTTGGGATGCATCAACAGAAGTAAAGAGACCAAATGAAGTAGGGAATGGCCTTTCTCTTCTCTGCCCTCCGGAATCCGTGTCCAGTTCTGGTCCCCATACGTTGGGGGCACACTGCTGCATGTCTGCATGGCAGTGAGGAGGTTGGGGAGGGGCTTGAAGCTCACTTCTGTGAGGAGCAGCTGGAGGAACTAGGGCTATTAAGCCTGGAGGTGTGACCTCAGAGACTTTAGACCACACAAGAAGCGGGCATGTTCTGCCTGGCCCCAGGGGGCTGAGATAAGAGGGGGTAGTTATAGGGAGGCAGATGTGGACTCAGTACCAAGAAGAAATTTCTCAGAGTCCAAGCTATTCTTTCAGAAAATTGGTTGCCTTGAGGGAGAGTGAGCTCTCCACTACTGGTGGTGCACCAACACGGTTGAGCTGAGCACTTAGTAGAAAGGCTGCAGAGAAGATGTGAATTTGGGACGAGAGGTTAGATTCAATGCCCCCTAAGTTTGCTGCAGCCCTGAAACTCCATGAATCTGTGATTCTGCAATGGTTGGATCTCTCTAAGGGCTCCACCCCCGTGGATATCCCATAACTTCCCTCCAATTTTTTCCAGTGCTTTATATCTTTTTAAACCAGAACGTCATTCCTTAGGTCTCACCTAAATTCCTCTTACTGGAATCACTCTGAATTCCATACAGGACTGGCTGCCAAGAAGGGAGGGGTGGAGAAAGCTGCAATGCAAGGCCACCAGAGACCTAGAGGAGAATCATTCTCAAATAGCAAACATTAAGCAGACAGATGGCCAAAGATGAATTGGAGGGGGGCGGGGCGGGGATTCAGAAAACATTACAGCTGAGATGTCAAGGTACTTTTTCTTTAATGATGTTATCTTTCCTGATTGATTTTGTGATTCAAGTTGCTAACACTTGAAAAGTGGTGGGAGTGGTGAGTTGCTCATGTCTTCATTATTTGGAATATGACATTTACCAACCACTCGAGGTAATGCTGAACATTTTCCTGCTAATGTCAGGAAATCCTTTGTTAGGGCTAATCTAGATGTCAACTATAGGACCACCAGACCACTGTTAAACATGAAATTTGCATAATGTTCTATCGAGTGAGAAGTACAGATTATCAGGTGGCTGGAAGGGGCAAGAGACTGATGATGGTCCTGGTTTGTCCTGATAAGACCACAGGGATGTCCTGGACTAAGGTTTGGACTGAAATGGACGGATGGCCCATCTCTGCCATATCAAATCTTGTTTCTCTCCATTCTCTCAGATCTTCACTATTTAGGTCAGCATCAATTTCCAGAGATGAGGGCAGCACCCAGAGGATGCTGGCCTGAGAAGCCACCAGCTCTGCCCTGGAGACTCTGACCAGTTCTTAACATTTCTCCCCTCCATCATCTTAGAAATCTGCTTTCTCCATGCCCATGATCAGCTGTCCTCAGGAGAGTGCCCTGACGCTGGCACCTTTGGCTGGAATAGTTTATCCAACTGTGAGAAGCCCAGAGCCTGGGGAGTAGCGTGAAGAAAGGCTGCCCTTCTTTCCGTGGGTTGCGTGCTTGTCTGGCTTACTGTGTGATTAAAGCCAGGTTCTATTTTCGATCTGGACCTATGGATTTCCCTAAGAGATACTCTTTTTGGAGGAAGAAAAGAGGGCTTGCTCTAGTAAGTGTTTATACAAATTCTAGCTGTGAGGGAATGTCTTAGGTCAGGTTCCTGAGACGTGAGCCTGAAGCAGGGATCAAGGCATGTGATTCATTGCCGTCATGCCCTTCTGGAAAAGCCCAAAAGTGAGGCAGGAGAGCTGGATAGGGAAGAGGTGGCCAAGAAAGGATTTGGTCTGTGGTGAAGTCTAGCCTTGATCTGATCTAGAGTAGATGTGGGGGCTCTGGAGCATACAGCACACCACAGTGTTATACCATCTCGAGAGGAGGGACTGGACTTTTGTACTCCTGTATCAATCACTTATTGACCCCCCAACCCCATTCCCCATGGGGAGCACGTATAACCTCCCATGCGACTCTGGATTAGTTGGCCTCCAACAGCCAAGGGCAAGTGTCTGAGGTCTTGCTGTTAGCCACAGCACTCATAGTGGCAGAGGATGCATGCACTAGCTGGAAAAGGGGATCTGGCCCCGGCACAAACATCATCTACTACAGCAGGGCTGCTACCCTAGGTTTCTAAAGACCTCTTCCTTCTATGAGACACAAGGACATCAATCACCACAGCTCTGCCAGTCAGCTGTGAGCTAGCTGTGTCTCAATGACCAGAGCTACTGGGGTGGGGGTGGGGTTGTAAATGGAAGGGTTAGGAAGTTGTCACTTGTGCAAGAATGAGACGAGAGTCCAAGCTTCTGGGTGGGGGAAGCCACATGGCTGAAGCAGGCAGGGAGTGAGGGCGGTAAGACAGGTCATCAGGACTCTGGGGTTGTGTCAAGTCATCAGGAGTGTAATGTTATCACTTCGAGAGATAGGGTTTGGAGATCCACCAAGCTCATCAGCTTTCACACCAGGATTAAACTGGAATTAATCCAGACAGATTGCGTTTATGCTGTATGTAGTTTTGTAAATGACAGTATTTCCTTTTTCTTCTTGTTGTTCATTTTCCTTGTGAAAATGTCACCCAGTACCAATATGTTCAAGGGAACCAACAGAATATCTTGGTGCCCATCCTGGGGCTGGTATGTTGACTGAGAATGATAGCAGCTACCTCCTATTGGGCACTTAATATGTACCAAGCACCTACTGAGCATTTACTTTGAGGCATTATTATTTCATTGAATTTTCCTAATAGGACTTGGGGAGGACTTGTATATGAGGGAGGATGGTGAGAAAAGGGGGTATCAAAGATAATTTCTGGTTTCTGAATGGATGGTGGTGCCATCAACTGAGATGAATACTGGAGAAAGAACTCTTCTCTGGCCTCAGTGCTTTCTTTTTTAGGCTGAAAAATTTCAGTTCCTGTAAATGTTTCCTTGTGAGACCTGTTTTGAAAACTCTGGAACTTCTTAGAGATGCACTAGATCCTGACAGGGAAGGTTCTAGACTGTAGCTGATGTGCATTTCTTTATTTCTTTAGTATCTCTTTACTGACATAGCTGGTGTGTCAAAACAACCAAGTTACACTTAACCAATCTGACCTCAGATGTACATCAACCTTTGATTGTTCTAGGACAGAACCAAGGCTCTCACCTTTTATCCCAACCCCAGAAAAAACCCTAACCATGAGTATGTGTAGGAAGATGTACATTTGCTACTCTGTCCCTTCCCTAAAAAAAGGTACAAAAAAAACCCATTTTTAGCTGTAAATAAGTAAGCAAGTACTTTTTAATTTCCAAGTACTTAAAATAACATGCATTGAGTGCTAAACTAAGCCCTTTACATGGATTATCTTATTTAATTCTAAAATCTGTGTGAAACAGTTACTTGTGTCCATTAGAATGTTTTATTTTTATAATTTTTATTTTATATTGAAGAATCATTGATTGACAACGTTGCATTAGTTTCAGGGGTACAGCAAAGTGATTCAGTTATACGTATACATGTATCTATTTTTTTCAAATTCTTTTCCCATTTAGGTTGTTACATAATATTGAGCAGAGTTCCATGTGCTATACAGTAGATCCTTGTTGGTTATCTGTTTTAAATATAGCAGTGTGTACATGTCAATCCCAAAGTCCCAATCTATCCCTTCCCCCACCCATGCCCCCTGGTAAACATAAGTTCGTTCACTAAGTCTGTTTCTGTTTTGTAAATAAGTTCATTTGTATCACTTTTTTTTAGATTCCACATATAAATGATATCATATGGTATTTGTCTTTCTCTGTCTGACTTACTTCACTTAGTATGATAATCTCCAGGTCCATCCATGTTGCTGCAAATACCATTATTTCACTCTGTTTAATGGCTGAGTAATATTCCATTGTATATATGTACCACATCTTCTTTAACCATTCATCTCTCAATGGACATTTAGGTTGCTTCCATGCCTTGGTTACTGTAAACAGCGCTGCAATGAACATTGGGTGCATGTATCCTTTAGAACCATGTTTTTCTCTGGATATATGCCCAGGAGTGGGATTGCTGAATCATATGGTAGCTCTATTTTTAGTTTTTTAAGGAACCTCCATACTGGTTTCCATAGTGGCTGTACCAATTTACATTCCCACCAACAGTGTAGGAGGGTTCCCTTTTCTCCACACCCTCTCCAGCATTTATTGTTTGTAGATTTTTTGATGATAGCCATTCTGACTGGTGTGAGGTGATACCTCATTGTAGTTTTGATTTGCATTTCTCTAATAATTAGCGATGTTGAGCATCTTTTCATGTGCCTCTTGGCCATCTGTATGTCTTCTTTGGAGAAATGTCTGTTTAGATCTTCTGCCCATTTTTTGATTGAGTTGATGGTTCTTTTGATATTAAGCTGCATGAGCTGTTTGTAAATTTTGGAGACTAATCCCTTGTCAGTCACATTGTTTGCTAATACTTTCTCCCATTCTGTGGGTTGTCTTTTCATTTTGTCTATGGTTTCCTTGGCTGTGCAAAAGCTTTTGAGTTTAATTAGGTCCCATTTGCTTATTTTTGTTTTCATTTCCATTACTCTAGGAGATGGCTTGAAAAAGATATTGCTGCAATTTATATCAAAGAGTGTTCTGCCTATGATTTTCTCTAGGAGTTTTACAGTATCTGGTCTTACACTTAGGTCTTTAATCCATTTTGAGTTTATTTTTGTGTGTTAAATAATATTCTAATTTCATTTTTTTTACATATAGCTGTCCAGTTTTCCCAGCACCATTTATTGAAGAGACTCTCTTTTCCCCATTGTATATTCTTGCCTCCTTTATCAAAGATAAGGTGACCATATGTGCGTGGGTTTATCTCTGGGCTTTCTATCCTGTTCCATTGATGTATATTTCTGTTTTTGTGCCAGTACCATACTGTCTTGATTACTGTAGCTTTGTAGTATAGTCTGAAGTCAGCGTGTCCGATTCCTCCAGCACCGTTTTTCTTTCTCAGGATTACTTCGGCTATTCGGGGTCTTTTGTGTTTCCATACTAATTGTGACATTTTTTGTTCTAGTTCTGTGAAAAATGCCATTGGTAGTTTGATAGGGATTGCATTGAATCTGTAGATGCTTTGGGTAGTATAGTCATTTTGACAATATTGATTCTTCCACTCCAAGAATGTGGTATATCTTTCCATCTGTTTGTGTCATCTTCAATTTCTTTCATCAGCATCTTATAGGTTTCAGAGTACAGGTCTTTTGTCTCCTTAGGTAGGTTTATTCCTAAGTATTTTATTCTTTTTGGTGCAGTGGTAACTGTGATTGTTTCTTTAATTTCTCTTTCTGATCTTTTGTTGTTAGTGTATAGAAGTGCAACAGATCTCTGTGCATTAATTTTGTATCCTGCAACTTTACCAAATTCATTGATGACCTCTAGTGGTTTTCTGGTGGTGTCTTTAGGATTTTCTATGTATAGTATCATGTCATCAGCAAATAATGACAATTTTATTTTTGCTTTTCCAATTTGGATTCCTTTAAGTGGCGAGTAAAAGAAACCATTATCAAACTGGCTTAGACAATTAGGAAGTATATTATCTCAAATAACAGGATGTCCACAGGTAGAGCTGGTTTCAGGCATGGCAAAATCAATGGCTCAACAATGTCCAAAGGGAACTAGGATATTTTCATCTCTTTGTTCTGCCATCCTCAGAAAAACTGCTGTGTAAGGCAGTTTGAAACATCACTTCCAGGCATACCATCACCTGGAGGAAAAGAAAAACTCTCTCTTTTTCTCCTTAGGAGGAAGGAAATCTTTCCCAGATGTCCCTGGGTA
The DNA here is from genome assembly GCF_963924675.1 of Phocoena phocoena. Classification (NCBI taxonomy): domain Eukaryota; kingdom Metazoa; phylum Chordata; class Mammalia; order Artiodactyla; family Phocoenidae; genus Phocoena; species Phocoena phocoena. Next base: position 58,717,808 of record NC_089240.1, on the reverse strand, counting down.
GACTTCTCCTCATGTCTCCTCAGCCAGGATTGGGCCATGTGTTCATTCCTGAACCAATCACTAGCAAAGGGAAAGGAAAAGCTGTGATTGGATTAGCTTACTTATTTGAGGTGGAAGGAAGGGCACTAAAATACTACCACATTTCCATCATACGGAAGAGGAGACTACGGCTTACTGAGATGAAATAACAGAGTAACTTGCCTAAAGTAACACATCTAGGAAGTGACAGAGCTGAGATATAAATCCAGTGCTTCCCTATTTGCTGTGCTTACTGATTACTAATTACTTGTTCATTGTTAAGAGCTTACTGAGGTAGTACAAGGGGCCTTTATTATCCAAGTATTCATTTTTCAAGTCCCTGCAGTCAGAAGGTTTTGTAGCAAAGCAGAAGACCATGAAGATATTCACTAATGAACTGGCCAATTATAAAATTATTCTGGCCTCCTTCCCAGGTTGACACCAACATCTAAGATCAGTCTTTTCTGATTGTTATCAACATCAGAGGGTAAAGAGCAGATACAATGCCAATAATTTTACAAAGTGAAACTGCAAATATGAGAAAGGATTTAGGAGCTCATGAAGTCAACAAAAGTGATATTGGAAGACTGCCGGAATCTCAGAAAAGCCACGGACATGTGAAAACCGGGCAGAATTCGATCAGTTAATAGTTGAAGAAGAGCAAGTCCACAAGGATGAGAACAAGATACAGGCTTCAAAGAATAATGATTTGACTCAAATTATTAAGAGATGTCCTTGGGGAAACCAAAGTCCTCGGATTACTATTTTTTTTTTATAAAATGATCTTCTTTATGATCATTCTATAAAAAGCAAAGTAAAAATGTCATGCCGTGCTGTCATTCCATTTTGTCAGAAAAATCACTCCATAAAGCAACTAGTGCTTGAGTCATTCTTTGCTAGTCCTAAGAGCTAGAACAGAACTGCAATTTCAGCCTCAATTTGTGAAACGTAAACTGCTTTTCATAATTGTTTGTTCCGTTTTTGGTGATAAATTCAAATAATTTTTTTAAGATTTGCTTGAAATGAAATAGATTCACTTTAAGTGGAATTTCCCCCCACCCCCGGTATCGATTATCTGCAGATAAGGAGGATCTCCTATAGAATGTGAAGAGCACTCTGGGAATGAATCAGTTTGGCTCAGCCACTCACTAGGTTTTTGGCTTTGGGGAAGTTTCTCAGGTTTCCTAGGCCCCAGTTTTCTCACCTGTAAGATGAGGAAGATTCATGCGAGTTCAATAAATGTTAGCTACAGTGGTTGTTGTTCTGTTTCTAAAGCCAGGCTGTGTGGAACAATGGCAAGAGCCTGGGCTCACAGTCTGTCAGACTGTGAGTTCTAATCTTGCCTTGGCTGTTTCCTTACTATGTGACCTGGGACAAGCCACTTCCTATCTCTGAGCCTCTGTGATCTCATCCAGAAATTGGACCACACAGGGTTACTCTGACAGTTAAGTAAGATTAACTGGCACCCAGTAGTCAGTGTCACTGAACAAGTCACAGTTTGTTTTATCTGTGCTGGATATTGTGTCCAGTGTTGTGTGCAAGTGTATCTGTGTGCGTGTTGGGGGGCAGATGGAGACACGTATAAGAAATGTAAGGGGAAGTATGGTTTCTGTCCTCAATGAGCTTATATCTCATGAAGAAAACCACTAATATGCTGTGTACTAGGTACATGCCCTCTCTGGGCCTCAGTTTTCCTTTCTGTAGTATTAAGTCCTTAAACAAATTGATCTCTAAGGTTCTCAAATTCTGAGAATCTATATAGTCATATGGATTCCTGAAACAAGTATAGAGCAAGACAAGGCAACTTGGTTCCACGTGTGAGATACTGGAGTTCATAAAAGATGTCGTTCAGGAGCTTGGAGGAGGAGAGAGAGTGTAGTCCAGTGGAACGAATGTTGATTGGCTTTGGGGCCAGTCAGACCTGGATTTAAATCCCAGCTTTTCTATTTGCTAGTTGGATCACCTTGAACCACTATCTTCTCCTCTCAGAGCCTCAGTCTCCTCCTCTGTAAAATGGGACCAAAAAATGCCTGCCTTTATATGGACATGGTGAGAAATAATCGTGCCCATGCATTTGAAAATGTCTCATATGCCGTAGGTGCTATGCTTCTTGCTTAATGAGGCTTCCTGGAGACTTGGGAACTTGAGCCAGGGGTTTTCGTGGGAAGAAAGCTGCTGGAGAACTGGGTAAATTTGGGTAGAATAGCAAAGAATGGCCTTTTGGCAGATGCCTTTATCAGGAGGGCAAAGTGCCAGGCTCTGACAGGGCAAGCCCATTGCCCTGAGGTCCGTGAAGAAGCCACCCCCTTGCCAGCCTCTGCCTGAGATTCTCATCAAGGCCTAGAGGGAAAAAAAATGAAACCAAAATGAAATATATATATATAACAATAATAATAATTATTCTTTCACCAATTTTCTCTTCCTCTGATGGAGTCTGGCAAAGACTACAGAGCAGGAAAACTGCTAAAGTTGAGAGTAATGGTGCCCCCAGGACAAATAAAGAGGGAACTTCAAACCGGCAGATGCTGCCGAAAACCCCAACACAGGAAATATCTGCAGAATGAATTGAGAATTTATGGGGGTTTGGGTTTTCAGGATTTATAAGTAAGTTCCATGAGCAAAGAAAGGAGATGTAAGAGAAAGAGCAGGACAGGGCAAGAGGAGCGGACTGAGGGTAAAGGCCAGCTTCCTGCCAAGCACAGAGGCAGATTTGCCATCAGCGGGGTCCTGCAGGGGCAGTGGTGACCTGGGCAGGCTGGGCTGGGCGGGGGTAGATCCCAGTGTGCCCCTTGGTGCCAGTGTCACCCTCATGGTGCGCACATAGGGCTATGGGCAAATGTGCATGGGCAGGAAAGCCAACTGCTAATAATGGTGATAGCCACTAGGCCCACCATCAGCAGTGCCTTCCTGGGGTCCAGGCTTTGAGCCTTCTCTATAGGCCTCTCCCAGCCTTGGGCATGTCAGAGTCAGGTGAGACAAGGTCTGCCCAGAGTGTGCAAGTAGGTCTGGCCAAGCACTCAGGTGCGGGTGAGTGAGGACAGGCTCCTGGGAGGCTCCAAGTGCTGAACCCACAATCTGCAGCAGCCCAACCTCACTGAGAGTCTCGATTTTCTCACCTGTAAAATGGAGAAGAAGTTGAGACTACCATAGACAATGGGTCTTGTTATTGAAGTGTCGGTGGGGGTGGGGTGGGGTGGGGTGGGCAGGAAAAGTGGGACATCAGGCTGCCAGAGCTGGGGCAGGGGGAGAGTTAGAGAGGAGCTCTTCCCCAAGCAAAGGTAGGCCCTGGAGGTGCTGACAATTTCCAGAGCCCCAGGGGCTTTGGATCACCTTTTCCTACAAGCTCAGGTGTGGGTGTGTGGGTTCAGACTGACAGCATTCAGGCCACCCTGGATGAAGGCCCCTCAAATACCACAAAGGACCCTGAAAATTTCCCACTTCTGCTCTCTGCACAAAGAGGGATTTGGGAGGAAAGCTGTTCGGCTGCATTTAGAGGTTAGTGATGCTCAGAAAGTATATGTTGAGCCAGCTCCTGGAAACGGAGACCCTTTGCTTCTTTGCTGGAACAAAATCCCAGGCACAGGCAAAATTAGGAGGTGCTCAGATGAGAGAGAGAGGGGAGTAAGGTGAGACCTGGTGGGAGCCAAGACTTCCCCAGGTCTCTCTGGAGGCTTAACATGAGATGGGCCTTACCATGGTCATTCAGGGCTCACTGAACAGGAGGGAACTTTCTCAATCAGCCCACTTGTCCTCAGGAGGCCAGAAACACAGGTCAGCCTTGGGAGGTAGTGACCCCCCTTGTTTTTGCAGGTGTTTAAACCACAGCCTGACAATCACCTGCCATTGGGAATGCTATTGAGAGCATGTCTTCATTAAATTGGGGGTTGCTAGGAAAGCTAGGGTACACTTAAGAAGTCTTCCAACCCAGTAGTCCTACTATTCACTGAGTTCAACCATTGTGTGACTCCCTTCCCATTTCCAGACTTCAGTCTCCCTATCTGTAAAATGGAGTTGAGTGGACTTTGGTCTCTAAGGGCCCTTCTGGTTGTGGCATTCCCCTATTCCATGACCATAGCCTTTGGAGTGCAGGGGTGGTGGGGGGGAAAGTCTCACAGAGCAGAGACTCCTGCCCTTCTTCATCACCTTGCCAAGCCCTGACTCCAACCTGTTTCTCTGAATTTCTCTGTGGCCATTTCATTCTTTCCTCATAAAAAATGTGGAACAGTACATGTCCCCAGTTGGAAGTAAGGCTGCTGCCAGCATCAGCATAGAAAGAGTGAGAAATGTTGAGGTGTTGACAGTCCCCTCTGAAAGAGAGAGTCACCCTGGTCCTTGCCCAGTCTGAGATGCTGCCTCCCCAGCCTGGCTGTTAGTGTAGCTTTGGAGTAAGTTTCAAAATTGGGAAATGTGAGTCCTCTAACTTTGTTCTTCTTTTTCAATACTGTCTGGCTACATGGGGTCCCTCACAATTCCATATGAATTTTTTGAGGATTGGCTTTTTGATTTTTGCCCCCAAATCATTGGAATTTGATAGAAAATGCATTGAAGCTGTAGATTGCTTTGGGTAGTATTTGTTTACTATGTCTAGTCGATTTTTTGGTGGATTCTTTGGAATTTTCTATGTATAAGATCATGTTACCTATGAATAAAGATAGTTTTACTTCTTTCATTCAAATTTGGATACCTTTTACTTCTTTTTCTTGTCTAGTTGCTCTGGCTAGAACTTCCAGTACAGTGTAGATTAACAGTGGTAAAAGCAAGCATCTTGTCTTGTTCCTGATCTTAGGGGGAAATCTTTCAGTCTTTCACCATTGAGTATGATGTTAGCTGTGGGTTTTTCATATGTGGCTTTATCATGCTGAGAAAATTCCCTTCTTATTCTAATTTTCTGAACATTCTCGTCATGAAAGGGGTTTGGCTTTCATCAAATGCTTTTTCTGCATCAGTTGAGATTATCTCTCTCTTTTTTTACTTCATTCTATTATTATGGTGTATTACATTGATTGATTTTCTTATGTTGAATCATTTTTGTATTTCTCAGATAAATCTCTCTTGGTCATGGTGTAGAATCCTTATATGTTGCAGGATTTAGTTTGCTAGTAGTTTACCGAGGATTTTTGGTGTATATATATATGGTATTAGTGATTTTCTTGTGATGTAATGATGTAATGTAATTAATGATTTCTTGTGAAGTAATGTAACGATGTAAAGTGATGTAATTTTCTTGGGATCTGGCTTTGGTATCAGAGTAATGCTGGCCTCATAGAATGAGTTGGTAAGTGTTCCTTTCTCTTCAATTTTGGGAAGAATTTTAGAAGTGTTGGTGTTAAATCTTTTTTAAATGTTTGGTAGAATTCACCAGTGAAACTAAGTGGTCCTGTATTTTTCTTTGTTGGAAGCGTTTTGTTTTTTAAACAAATGACCGATTCTATCTCTTTACTTGTTATAGGGCTGTTGAGATTTTAAAATTTTTTCTTCAGTGAATTTTTATAATTTGTGTGTTTCTAAGAATTTGTCCATTTCCTTTAGAGTATCTAATTTGTTGGTGTACAGTTGTTCATAGTATTCTTTTTTAAGTATATCACCTCACTGACTTCTGGTCTCTATGGTTTCTGATAAGAAATTGATTGATAATCTTATTGAAGATCTTATATGCGTGATTCACTTCTCTCTTGCTGCCTTTAAGATCTTTTTCTTTGGCCTTCACCAGTTTGGGGTTCATTGGGCTTCTTGGATGTGTAGACTTGAATCTTTCATCAAGTTTGGCATGTTTTCAGCCATTATTTCCTTACACATTCTTTCTGTCCCTTTTTCTCTCTCTTCTCCTTCTGGGGCTCCCATAGCATTTATGCTGCTCTGCTTGATGGTGTCCCGCAAGTCTCTTAGGCTCTGTCCACTTGTCTTCATTTTTTTTCTTTCTGCTACTCAGACTGGATAATTGCAATTGTCCTGTCTTCAAACTCACTATTCTCTTTTTGCCTGTTTAAATCTGTTGCTGAACCCACACCCCCACCTAGTGAATTTGAAATGTCAGCTATTATACGTTTCTAGTGCTGAATTTCTGTTGGTTTCTTTTTATAATTTCTATTTCTTTATGGATACTCTCATTTTGTTCATACATCATTTTCCTGGCTTCCTTTAGTTCTTTGCTCATGGTTTCCAATTAGTGCTTTGGGCATATTTAAGACAGTTGAATTTAAGTCTTGTCTAGTAAGTCCAATGTCAGAGCATCCTCATATTTTTCCTTTGGATGGACCATACTTTCCTTTTCTTTTTATGCATTTTGTGACTTTTGGTGAAAAGTGGACATTTGAACATGATAATCTTGTAACCCTGGAAATCAGATTCTCCATCTTCCTCAGTGGTTGCTGTTCTTAATTGTTGGTTTACAGTCATCCATTTGTTTAGTGACTTTTCCAACTATTTTTGCAAAGATCATATTTCTTATCATGGGTAGTCACTGAAGTCTCTGTTCCTTGACTTTATGTTCAGCTAGTGTTTTGACAGAGAGTTCCTTGAAAGTCAGAAGCATTTTAAAGTGGACTTTTTCTTGATTCAGTGTTTGCTTTGTTGCTATATACTGACAGTTTCTGTGTGCCTTTTGATTTTTCTGTGGAGGGATGGGTGTTTGGAACTGCCTATTCTTCCATTTTACCAATGTCACTTGGATCTTTACTTCTTGCCCATAGGTACCTGACAGTGGGGACAGTGTCTCCAGACTGGATCTTCCTGACCATAGGGAAAGCTAGTGCCCTTTTGCTTTGTGCAGGACAAAACTTCCATGTGCTGGAGCTAGTCTGAAGCTGGAGTGGTTTCCTGGCAGGTGGGTGGGATGGTGTGAAAGTTTTCAGCCAGACCTCTAGAAAACTGTTGGAATGCAGAGCTGCCTAGAGATTTGGGATGGATGAGATCCTGCTAATACTTGTAATAATAGCTATCATTTAGGGAGTGCTGACCACATGCCAGGCACTGGCCTAAGTATGTGCTAAGTAGGGTTTTGCATGTACTATCTCATTTCTTCCTCCTGGAAGACTACTAGAATCATCATTGCCGATGCCAGGGAGGGTAAGCCACTGCCCAAAGTTATGCACTAAACCTGGAATTGGACCCAGGTCTGTCCGACTCCAAAGCCTCTTAATGGCAATGAAATGCCTCCGCCTGGAAACTCATGGGATTTACAACTCTAACTCAGAGACCCTGTCCACCTGTCCTATGGCCCCTCAGTAGAGAAAAGGGGACATCTGTGGCTTACATTCACTTCATTTATTGTAGTTTTCAGCTCCAGAATTTCTACTTTTATAATTTCTGTCTCTTTATTGATATTCTCATTCATATATCATTTTCTTGGTATCCTTTAATCCTCCAACCATGATTTTCTTTAGCTCTTCTAGCATATTTAAGAGTTGATGTAAAGTCTCTGAGGCTCACTCCTGCCCTGGGTGGATTCTGAGAAGCAAGCAGCTTATTGCCATGTTCCTTTACCACCGCTTTCACTCATCCCTTGCCTCCTGTACCACCACGTCACACAAATGAAGTGGATTAGGGTTATTCAACCTAGATGGGGTGAGTAGCTGTTCTCTGCTTCCACTGAGGACAGAACCATAAAAATCAGGTAGAAACTGTATTGGCTATGTTAATAATCACTACTTTCTAGTGCCATGCACTGTGGTCATTATATCTACCTCATTTACTCTTCACAACAGCTCACAAGGTAGATGTAATTCTTCCCATTTTAAAGATGAGAAAACTACAACTCAGAAGAGTTAAGTAATTTGCCCAAAGTCACACAGCTTATAAGCAACAGGATTTCATTCATCCATTCAACCACCACTGAGTACCTATCAAGTGCTAAGCACTGTTCTAGGCACTGGGCACACAGTGATGAAGACGCCAATCATCAAATAAATAGAAAATATAATGCCAAGCAGTGATAAATGCTTTGATGAAAAATACAGGAGGGCTGTGGACTAGAGAGTGCTGCTGGGGGTAGAGCTGAGGCAGGTGCTGTTTTAGCTAGGATGGTTAGAGCAGGCCTCTTGGAGGAGGTGACCTCTGAGTAGAGATTGCAATGAAGCAGGGGAGGGCACCGTGTGGAGGTCTGGGGGGAGAACATTCTAAACAGAGGGGATTGCAGGGGCAAAGTTCCTGAGGAGGGAATGAGCTCGGTATGTTCAGTGCAAAGCAAGGGAGCACCATGGCTAGAGCAGAGTGGGTAAGGAGGTAGGGAACTGCAGTTAGATGACAGAGGTTTTCATTGGCCACAGGGAATACTTGGGGTTTGGTGTGATGAGAAGCGAAAGGAGGGTTTTGAGCAGAGGAATGACCTGATCTGAATGACATGACCCAGCTTCTCTGGAGAATGGAGCATACGGGAGAAGAGCGGAGGCAGGGAGCCCAGCGAGGATGGGTGCACTGTCCAGATAGACATGATGGGGACTTTGGGCCCATGGCGGTAAGTGTGGTGGTTGTGCAAGGAGTCAGCTGGGAGTCAGAGCTTTCAGGATTGTTGATTCCTTGGATGAGGGAAAGAGAAAGAAAAGAGGATGCCAAAGCCTGGGCATATGGGTGAATAGTGGTGCTGGGTGGTGAGATGTGGAAGACTGAGGGGGAAATTTGGGGTGAAGGTGCATATTTGGGCCCCAGTATGAGTGACTCCAGGAGTCTGGGCTCTTCCACAAACTTCTTCACAGTGCAGGGATTCATTCCCAGAACAAGATACTGGGTGACAAAGCTGAAGAATCTCTGGCTTGTATTCTTCTTGAAAAGATGGAAAGACAGACATCGTCTTGGCTGGCTGGGGCCTGACCTGTTCTGAGGTGCGGCCAAGCCAGATGGCCCCTTGAAGTCCTCATGGCTTGAGGATTCTCTTCTGTGATCTATGACCTGGAGGTGGGAGTAGGAATTTTCTCTTTTAACTAACATTTTTCATTTTCCACAGCCTGACCTCTTTTAGATCCAGTCTAATTTCTTACAGGCCTCGGGCTAATTTGCACAGCTGGGTTTTACATCTGGGCTGTTGCCATCTACACCAATTGCCTTCCTGGCTACAGGCAGGATGAGACCGCAGCCCCAGGGGAAGCCACAAACTCCTGGAACTGCCTTTGCGAGAATGCCCTGGGCCTGAGGACTGGGCCCCCTGAGCCAGATGCCTGCTTCCATCTGTTCTGTCCTCCCAGGTCCCAGTCAGGGGAGCTGTGGGCCTCAGCCTCAGGTGGGCCTCACAGATACCAGCATCTTGGGAGGTCAGGAAACAGGTCTGGAGACACACGTGCATGCATGCGTGCTCACACACACAAAAAGAGGAAGGGGGCAAACGAATATAGATACAGAAAGAGGAAGGGAAAAATACAGAGAAGGCAAGAATGGGAGTGAAGGAGAGGAGAGAAATAGTAAGACAGACATATAAGAAAGATAGCTAGATACAGAGACAGAGATAGAGAATCAGAGAGGTAGAGACAGAGAGAAAATTTTCAGAGGGAGATAGAGAGTAGGGGAAGCAGTAAGAGGCAGCAACAGAGTGAAACCAGGGTACAGAGGGAAACACCAAAGCAGACAGAGTAAGAAAGAAAAAGGCCCAAAGAGGCAGGCAGACAATGGTGGGGGTGGGGGGGGAAGAGAGTGGAAAACTTGTGGGAATGATGTGTTTGGAGGCATGTGTCTAGCTTTAACCCAGTGTCGGGGCTTAATAAACTATGGCTATTAGTATTACCAATAGAAGAATGTGCCTTTTTTTTTTTTTTTTTTTTTTTTTTTTTGCGGCACGCGGGCCTCTCACTGTTGTGGCCCCTCCCGTTGCGGAACACAGGCTCCGGACGCGCAGGCTCAGCGGCCATGGCTCACGGGCCCAGCCGCTCTGCGGCATGTGGGATCTTCCCGGACCGGGGCATGAACCCGTGTCCCCTGCATCAGCAGGCGGCCTCTCAACCACTGCGCCATCAGGGAAGTCCAAGAATGTGCCATTTTTATAGGTCAAGAACAGTTGACTATCAGCAGGTTTATATGTTTCGATCTTAAAGTTATTGTTTTGTCCCATGGGACCCTAATGGGTGGTGGAGGCATGGAGGCATGCCATGATCAGAGCTGAGTTTGTAAATGATAGCTTTTGAAGCCAATGTGGATTTGAACAGGTAAGACTGGAGGTCAGGAGGCCAGGGAGGAAGAGGCTGGGCCAAGGGTCCAGGCCAGAGATGGGGAAGGTCTGTGGTCTCACAGGTACCGGAGGGTTGGAATGTGAGAGGGGGGTTGATCAAAGGCATCCATTGGAAACATCCATAGACCTCGATGACAGATGGGATAGACAGGGTGAAGGGGAATTGGCTCAGTCCTCTTTAGTTTTCAAGGCCAAGCTCAAGCCTCGTGATCCTATGAAGAAACCTCCTTTGGGCCCTGCCCCCACCCGGGGCTCTCCCTCATCAGTCTCTGAGCCCTCAGACTTGGCAGTGTCGGGGCAGAATTTGCTCCTGACTCTTCAGGACTCCCTCACTATGGGAGTGCCTGATTGGCCCAGCACTCACAGCCCCACACAGGCTCTGGAGCCTGAGCTCTTCCATTGGAATCCCAGCACTGTCTTCTCTGTGAACTTGGGCAAGCTACTCACTATTTCTGAAGTTCACATCTCCTTCCTACCTCAGAAGTTAGTGTGAACAGTAAATGGGGTAACACATGCAATGCGGTCAGGTGCTGTCTATTCTTATTATCAATGACCATTAGTCGCTGTAGATTGTTTGTTACTGTTTTCTATCCACTTGGGCTGGAGCACATTAGCTACATCTAATTTGCATGTCCATCCTGCCCTCTCCAGGACTTAGCTCACAAGCAAGTACTGACCAATTGTCCAGAGCCCTGATTCAATTCCCTTCTGTTCGGCAAACACCAAGGAAGCAACTCATAGCTTCCCTGTTGGCCCCTTGGTACACTCATAGATGTCAAATACCTGGTCCCAGCCTGTGAAACTCCCAGTCTCATAATACTAATCAAATAACATTTATTGAGCACTGTATCTGTTCAGGTTTGATCAGGGGAGCAGAACCACTTGGAGTGATCTGAAATAAGGCATTTATTATGAGGATTCGAGTTTCCACCATCTTGGGAGAGGATGAAGAAACCTGTGGAAGGTTGTGGCCTCTGCACCTGGTGGCCACAGATGGGACGTGAAGTGAGAGAGAGTGAGGACAAATCAGGACCTGCATCTGCCTCTCACCACCTCCAGCCTCATCTGTGTGAGTGACCTGCAGAAGAAGCTGGCTGCACGTGATCCTGGCCCAGGACTCACTGAAGAAAATCTGGGGACCTGGAAGGGCTCTAGGACCGACTGCTACCCCATGCCAGTGAGCTGAGCTAGCAGAGTGGGAAGGAAATGGGTCAGCTTCAGCAGCGCCTCGACATCAACTTGCAGAGCTCAATGCTGCTGTTGCGTTTCTGCCTTCCAGATCGTATGCGATTTCCTCTCATAGCCAACCCTAATCTGGAACTGGGTAGAGAAAGGAACTCCGTGGAGGGGGATTGCTAAGCTAAATGAAACTGGTTTCTGGGTCTCCCTTACCCTCTCCTCACCCACTGAAAGAAGAGAGCTCTGCTCCCTTGATGGAACCTAGGAGAGTGACCTTGTCAGTACCTGGTGTTCAATGGGGATGGAGGCATTGGCGTGGGGAAGAGAAGCTGAGGAATTAATCCCTGTAGATGGTGGGTTGGTGACGGTGGTGCCCAGCCCAGCTGAGATGGAGGTGGTTTGGGGGTTCATAATCTAGAAAGTCACCTCAATTCTCCATGTCACCTGTGTGCCCAGTCCCATAATTCCTGGTTCTCTGGGGACTTTCTGGGCACCCCTCCCCTGGTTCTTCTCAGTTAAGGATGATATGGTTTCGATTAATTTTTCAGTTAAAATCAGGTTCAAATTCATTTTGTTTAGAGAGTTAGAGGAGAGTTTCATGACACCCCTTAAGATTCTCCCAGGAGTATCACTGGGCCACCACCAATCCAAGGCCAGGGTGGTGGAAAGGAAGGCAGAGAGGCAGCAAAGGGGAGGATGCGGGTGGCAAGGCAGTCGGTTTTGAATTAGCCCTTGTTTGCTTTTATTTAGACCTCACTGAGACCACACTATAACCATGCCCTCCTCAGGGCCAAGAAAAAGAAAGAGGAAAAGAATATCCCTGGGGTGAGCTCGGCCAAGGGCTTTCATTTACAGAAAGAGAAGCATCGCTGTTTACCTGGCCCCTCTGATTACCAATGATTTGCGTTTCAAAACAAACCTTCAGTAATTCAGAACAAATGCAGTCCCTCTCAGTTGGTCTGGGTCGGGGTGAGCTCTGGAGCTGACAAGGCTGCTGCCTAAGGTGGGGGGCCTCAGCCCCGAGGAAGACCTGGGGGAAGAGCGGGAAAGGAAGGGAGCCCGAGGCAGACCACTGGGCTTCTCCAACGTGGCCGCACCACTTGCTAGCTGTGTGACCCTGAGCAGCTTCCTAAACCTCTAAGTCTGTGTCTCCATCTGTAAAATGGGCATAAAAATAATAGTGTCTGCCTCATAGGGTGGTTGTGCGTAAGCTAGAAAACCCTCTGAAACATTTTGCTATTATTGTTGTTATTAATGACAACATTATTTTTATTGAATGCACTTAGCAATAAGCTGTTTCATTTAACTCATTGTACAACCCTATGAGGTAGGGGAATTTATAGTCGAAGGAACTGAGGTTCCGAGAGGCAAGTGAGCTATCAAGATCACAGTTAGTAAGTGATAGAAAGACTTGATCCCAAGTCTGATTCCTCCTGCTACATCACGAAAGGTGGCCAATGCCTTAAGAGAGGTCTCACCAGGGGGCATTCTCTCTCTCTCTCTCTCTCTCTCTCTTTCTCTGTCTCTCTAATTACCCTCACCCACCCCCATGTGAGGGCACAGCAAGAAGGCAGCTGTCTGCAAACCAGGAAAGGAGCTCTCACCAGACACCAACCGTGCTGGCATCTTGATTTGGACTTGCAACCTCTAGAATTGTGAGAATATAAATTTCTGTTGTTTAAGCCAAGAGAGAGACAAAAAGACAGAGGAAAAGAGATCTCAATAACAACAGAGAGTCGAAGGAGAGGTCGCTGTCAGCTGTGATGTATAAGGGACTTCATTGAGGAAATGGCATTTTGATCTGGGTCTTTAAAATGCTCAAATTTGAAAACCTGAGTACTAGAAGAGGGGCATCACAAGGAATTGTTCCATTGGGTTGAAATGCATATGAGTCACGCCTGGAGTGCATGTTAAAGCCAGATTGTGGAGAACCTCAAATTCATTCATTCAGTCATTCATTCAGCTGCTACTTGGTAAGTACCTACTGGGTCCTTTTCTGGGTGCTGTGAACACAGCCGTGAACAGAACAGACCAAAACCCCTGCCCTTGGGGAGCTGGTGCACTGGCAGAAAGGAAGAATTCTTCCCCAGGTGCCTGGGCACCTTTCCCAGCCTGTTGGCACTGAAGGCTTCAGCATAGCAAGGCCCGGGGGAAGGACCGAGGCAGGCCCAGGAGGGCCAGGGGCCAGAAGGAGAGAGTCTACGTGAAGGGGTCCTGAGAAAACAGACCAAGTGGGGGCTTGAAAGTCTCTGGAGGCTGAGCCGTTTGGAGTGAAGCTATCAGCAATAGGGAAACGTGGAAGGTTCTCAAAGCGGAGGATTGCTGGCACCAGAGCCGTGCTTTAGGGCCACTACTCAGGAACCATGTACAGGATGGACTTTGGGTGTAAAGTTTAGACATCAGGAGGTAAGGAGGAGGGCCATCACTCTAAGATTTAGGATTCCCAGAAGAACTGGCCCAGAACCAAATTAAAATGAGGGGCTCCTGTTCAAAAATTATTAAGAATTTCAGGATGGTGAGGCCAGAGCATTAAACCTAGCGCGAGGCTTTTCTGAGCCTAGGGCCCTGTGTGAGTGCCCAGATCACACATCCACGAAGCTGGCCCTGCTTTACCTGGTGCTTTACGTGGCGCTCACCACTCTGGACAGCCCTGCAGTGCCTGAGGGAAATGGAGTCCAACCTCACCCACCCCCTAGACACATCTGATTTCTTCCATTCCTTCTAATCTGAATGATGCTGGCCATCACTTGAGACCAACCTGTCCCCAGGGTAGATGTTTCCCTCCAGGCCCTCCAAGAGTTGGCTGTCTTTGTCCTTTCTTTCCTTCTTTCTTCCCTTCCTTCCTTCTTTCCTTCCTTCCTTCCTTCCCTTCTCTTCCCTTTTTTCCCTCCCTCCCTCCCTCTCTTCCCTTCCCTTTCCTTTCATTTCCCTTCCTTCCTTCCTTTCTTTCTTCTTTCTTTCTTTCTTTCTTTCTTTCTTTCTTTCTTTCTTTCTTTCTTTCATTCTTTCTTTCTTCTTTCTTCTTTCTTTCTTTCTTTCTTTCTTTCTTTCTTTCCTTTCTTTCTTTCATTTTCTTTCTCTTTCTATCAAACATTTATTGGGGAATATACTATAAAAAAGTATGGACTTGGAATGTGACAGACATTGGCTTAAAACTAAGCCTCACCTGTCACTACCTGGTCAAGTCCCTTAACCAGTTCTGAGACTCAGTTTTCTAAGTTTTAAAATAGGCACGACACCCACCTACCTCATAGGGCTGTCATAATGCTCAAATTAGACAATGTGTACAAGGCGCATACTCCACTTTGCACACTACAGCATGTGCTCAACACATATTTGATAGAAAGAGCCATGGATCAGGTGTCAGAAGTCATTTTCTGGGTCTGCCATTTCGTACCTGTGACCCCAGGCAAGCCATTTCAAGTCTGAGTTTTAATTTGCTCATATGTAAAATGGAAATTATTATGCATATTTCATAGATTTGCTGTGATAAAAAGGCACGTAAAGTGTCTAATAGAGTGGTTGGCACTCTTTCAATGGAAGTTCTCTCTCTGGTTCTTAATACACATCCATCCACTCAGTTCCCCTCTCTGCCCACAGTGTGAGCTGCAGTGATCCCATTCACTCAAGGCAGGCTGCTCTCTCTGTATGGGGCCCTGATTTTGTTGCCAGGTTACCTTCTGGGTGCCTCGGGCCCAGTCACTGCCCCAGGAAGAGAGTTCCTGAACCCCAAACTCTTGGCCATCTGGCTGTCTCTCATCCTCACTGACAAGCCCTGTGTCTGCTTCCCCTGCAGGCTTTCTCTGTACCTCTAGAGCCAGATCTTTGTCCTGTCCCTTCTCCAGTGTCTTCTCCAACTCTGCATAACACCAGACATGCCCGTGGAGGTAGGAGCTGCTTCCTTCTAGAGCTCAGCGTTCTAGGCTTGCCTCTACACAGGGAGGCTCAGACAGCATAAACTCCAAATCCTCCCACAACCCTCTTTTCTCCACTCCTTGTGGGGCTTGCTGGGCGAGTCGTCAGGTGCCTTTAGTTGATATGGCGTCAGTGGTGGCAGCATGCAGAGTAGGCCTGCCTGCCAAGTTCCAGGCCTGAGAGCCCAATGGGCCAGGAGGCACCTGGCCACAGTCCTGGGTCTCACAGGTGATGATACCAGGCCAGAGGACCAGGCAGGCAGAAAGCAGACATCAGGAGGATAGGAGGGTGAGGCTAGGGTGTCAGCTAAGGCTAAGTTGTCAGCTTCCACAGGCACAGTCACTTTGAGCCCAGTGCCCAGCAAGTCATTAGAGAATAGGAAGCACAGAGGGGACCTCCAGTGTTGGGGTGGGCTTACAGGGGTGTGTTCTAACCACTCAGTCATTCAATATTTACTGAGCACCTACTACATGCCAGGCACTCTTCTAGGTACTGGGGATATAGTAGAGAACAGAAGACCCTGCCATATAGTCTAGTGGTCAGATAAAGGCAATAGATGAATAAGGATACAAATGGTGAGACATGATATGGAGAAAGGAAAGGCATTTAAGAGGGGTAAGGTGCTGGGTAGGATAGGTTGACAGAGTTACTATTTAATTTCACGTGGTTAGGGAGAAGGCATTTCCGTTAAGGTGACACTGGAGCAGAGATTGAAGGGTATGAGTGTATTATATCAAGTTCTATGGAAACTGTATCTCCAGTAGAGGGAAGAGCAAAGGCATAGAGTTGGGTGTGTACTTTGTGGGTATGGAGGATGGAAAGTAGAGTGGGATGAACAATAAAGACAGCAGTGGGAGAGGAGCCAGGGAGGTGGCCTGGGGGACAGATCTTGGGGGTCCTTGTAAGTCATTTGGCTTTTGTTCTGAGGAGAATGGAGCCATTGGTGGGTTTTGAGCAGGCGAGTGACAGGATCTGACTTATGTCTTAACAGAAATACAGGGGCAACTGTGAGTTGAACACGGATGGCAGGAGTGAACACTGAGAAAGAAGTAAGGAGGTTCTGGGGATTGTCCCATGAGAGGTGATGGTGGCTTGAACCAAGGTAGAGGTCGTGAGGGGGTAAAAAAACTGTTTGGATTCTGGACTTTTTAGAAGGCAGAGCAAACAGGATCTCTGGCTAAGGAGTAGGGACAATCCAGGAGGGTGATTTGGCCTGTGTTAAGAGAGGGATGGAAGCCCCAGGCATCCGGAGAGATATGCTTTCTGTCCAGGCCTCAAACCATTCCCACCCCAGCATACTGCTTTGTGCCTTGGAGCATTACTTAGCAGTCAGAGAAGCAGTGCTCTACATGGGCACAGCATCTCAAGTCAGCCTATAAGGCACAATTGCAGACAGTCAAAATTATCCTTGAGAATCCCTTCAATTGACCATGAAGTTGGAACCAATCACGGCCTTATGAGTTGAGCTACATATGAAGCTGTTAGGAGCCATGTGGAATGAAAAAAGGGATCATTAAACATGTCCACTATACTCAACGTGGGGAGATGTTGATGGCATAAGAGGCTGGAGGCCAGTGGGGCAGATAATGAGAGACTAGCAGAGCCACATAATAAATGGTCACATGACGCTACTGCACCAAGCTAAGTTTCTGGGAGGCACAAACTCAAGTCACAGCCCCTCAGAGAACTCTAAGAGTGAGTACTAGTTCCTTGGACTCCATCTCACAGAGTTAACCCATCTAGGTCATGGAGCCGGAGATTGTCATGACAGGGTGGCCGGAGGATGCCAAGGGACCACCCCATCTACTCTTTGAATCTCCACAAAGTGGTCATCCAGCCCTGGCTTACACACCTCCAGTGATGGGACACTCACTACCTCCCTCCTCCCCAGTTTTGTGTGTGGACAGCTGTTCAGAAAATTCTTTCTTGGATTGAGGGGAAGTGCTCTGGCTCCCTGCCACTTTCTCCTGGGAGTCTCTGCCCCCTGAGTCCACACTGACACTATCTGCTCCCTCTGCTCTCTCTGGCCATGACAGCCCTTCAGAGCTTTTACAACAGAGATCACATTCCCCTGCCTTCTCTGCTTGATGCCAGGAAGCTCCAGCTCCTTATGGGACCTGGCCTTCAGCCCTTTCCCAGTCCTCCTGCACTGAGTCGTGGACTCCGCCTTTCCTGCTCTGTCCTGCAGACCTCCTCAAAGGATCATCCATAAGGACCCAGTCTTCCAACATTGGATCCTGTGGGGCTCCCACCCGGAGGCCTTGCCAGATACCTGGCTTACCAACCTCATGCTATAAGCAAGGACCAGAACCCATCTAAAACCCAACTCGCCACCTGCTGCTGCCCCGGCCTTTCCGAGCAAGAGCTACAATTGGAACCTGTGAAGTGGGGGACTGGGAGCTCCTCCCCAGCACCTGACCCCCAGATTGGTCCTCCCAAATCTTCGACTCCAAGTCAACAGAGGATGGCTGTTTTCCTGAAGCTGCCCCTTTAGCTTCTCCCATCTCTTCTGACTCATCCATCTTCATACTTCTCACTCACCCCACTAAATGCTCCATGATCATCGTCACACAGATCCTCTCCCTCCCCCACTGGTGAGGACGAAGCCCAAAGCCCTCACTTCTGGGGTTCCCCCTTCTCCCCATGAGGTCGTAACAAGCTTGATTGCATCCATACGGTCTATCACTGCTGCCTCCTAGCCCACAGCCCCTGAAGAAGCCCCGACATCCTCTTGGCTTGGCTTCTGCACTGGTCCAGGCCCCAATTTCCTGCCATGCCAGTCAGGAGGAGGTGGCACCCCCCAACCTGAAGAGTGTGTCTCATTTCTCCACTTCCTGCCACCCCAGAGTCGTGATGGATTTTTTCCCAACAACCATGATCCCCTCAGCAGTAGATCTCCTTTTCCTGAAACCTCCTGACAAGGTACAAGGGTGAGGTTAGGGGTAGGATTTGGGGAGGGGGTCAGCACAGGGGGCAGACATGCATTGGAATTTCCTCAGAATTCTGTGGGTCCAGGGGCAAGGGAAGCTAGGGATGGTCAACACTAGGCCTGAATGCAGGACTGGCCTCTACATTTAGCTCATGGAGGCAAGGGGTCGAGGGTGAGGTCCAGTGCGCGCCTCTGGCCTCCCTGCCCTCCTGTGGCATCAGAAGCTCCCTCTACCCTGAAATCCAGGCGGCATGTGGCAAGCAGCTGGCTGGAGGTTTCTGTGCAAAGCTATGGTCATGGTTCACCAGAGCTAGGCCTGAAAATGGGTGAGCCTTGGTGTACAGTTGAGGGAAGCTGGGCTGCCTTCCCTTCTGGAGGCTGTCTCTGGTCCGAAGCTAAAGGACTGCTGGGACTGCTGGAACTGCTGAGCTTGGGGCCTAATGACCATGCTTTGATTCTTACTCAGTACATCTTTGCTGCCTCTTCCTACCACTGTTAGACTCCTTTGAGCCTTCCCTGGAAATCCAAGAAGAGACTACAGGCCCTTCCTGGGTGGTTGCTTCCCTGGCCCAGGCAAGGTCCCCAGAGAGCTGCCTGGCCTTCTCCCAACACCAGATCCATCCTGAAATAAGAATAAGAATGATAGTCATAATAAGAAGATATTCTGCCTAATGAAGAGTACCAGTGAGGTAGGTATTATTATTATTAAACCCATTTTGTAGATGAGCAAATTGAGGCTCAGAGAAGAAAATTACTTACCACGGAGGTAGGAAGTAGTGAAGCCAAGATTTAAATGCAAATCTGTGACTCCAGAAGGTGTTTACAGTTACGGCATTCCCACTTCCCCATCCCCTTTCCTCATTACCCTCCCCTTCCCGGCTCCTCACACCCATCTTAGTCTCTGCTTTGTGTCTTCCTCTCCGTCTCCCGCCACTGCCCCCACTCCGGGCTTCAGGCAAGCCAGCCAGCGGCCAGCTCACCCCCTTGGCTGAAACGTGGAGCTCAGCTGCTCCAGACACACATTTTTACCAGACCAGATAAGGTTTCACCACTGGGCCAGTGAGCAATTTATTTCTGAGTCTGAAGTGGGAAAGGGGTGGTGTGAAGCCCTAGAATTCAGTCTGCTGAAGCAAAAAGAAGCAAGGAAGTGTGTGTGTGTGTGTGTGTGTGTGTGTGTGTGTGTGTGTGTAGAGGAATGGGGGAGGGAGCAGGAGACCTGAGTATCGTGGAAAGCAATGGAAGCTTGCTGGGTCCTCTTCAATCCTAAATAGAGAAGTGGAATGTGGCAGAATTTAGGGCAGACACACTCAGCTGTCCCCACCTTTCAACTACTGCAGTCCAATCGCCATGCCCATCGCTGCTGAAAAATTCTCTTACGAAAGTCACCAAAGAACTTCTAATCACAAATCTGCTGGACACTTTCTTTTCCTCATATTTGACTTCACATTTGACACAATTGGTCAGCCTCTCCTTTTGGGGACACTCTCTTCCCTTGGCTTCTCTGCCCCTGCATTCTCTAAATGTCCTCTTGCCTCTCTGATCCAACCCTGCTCAGTTTTCTTGACAGATTTTCTCTTGCTCTACTCATTCCAGAAGTCTCCCCAGACCCTAACCTTAGCCCTCTCCTCTTTTTTTTTTTTTTTTTTTTTAATTTTGCGGTACGCGGGCCTCTCACTGTTGTGGCCTCTCCCGCTCCGGATCCGGACGCTTAGGCTCAGCGGCCATGGATCACGGGCCCAGCCGCTCCGCGGCATGTGGGATCTTCCCGGACCAGGACACGAACCCATGGTCCCTGCATTGGCAGGCGGACTCTCAACCACTGCGCCACCAGGGAAGCCCAGCCCTCTCCTCTTATGCTCTGTCCTTGCTCAGGGCCAGCTCGCCCACTCCCGTGGCTTTACTGCCTGTCTCTTTGCTTGTATCCCTCACATCTCTAGCCCCTTCCAGACTTACCTTCTGAGCTACAGGGTCTGCCACTGCCTGACCGCCCTCTCAATCTGGATGGTCCGCGAGCACTTCAAATTCCACGTGGCCAATCTAGAACTCAACTAACCTGCACACTGTTCCTTCTCTTGTGATTTCTGCGCCAATGACAGGAATCACTAGCCACCCAGTTGTGCAAGCCAGAATTTGCTTTCACACCTCCCTCTCTACCATGCCTCCAGCTGATCAACCCCCAAGCCCCATTGCTGCTGTATTCTAGATACACCAGAAAAAGTCTGCTTCGCTCCATATTCACTGCCGCCACCCTGGTCCAAGCCTCCATTGCCTCTTACTTAGACTACACAACATCCTTTTCCACAGTCTCCCTGCTTCCACTCTTGCTCCTCTATAATCCAGGATCCTCCCAGTGGCCAGAGTGATCTTGTAAATTACAGATAGCTCTCCTTTCTCCTGCTTAAGAACTTTCAATATCTCCCAGCAGCCTCAAGATACAGTCCAAACTCCTTACCTGGCCTGGCCCCAGGCTACCTCTCCAGTCTCATCCCTTGACATCTCCTCCTATCCCCCACCCAAGTAGCCATCCCGGACTGTAGACTCCAGCAACACTGAGCTTCTCTCTGCTCCTTCAGGAGCAGACTTCAAGCTGTTCTGGAATGAGGGGGAGGCCGGAACTGAAGTGAGTTTCAAAAGGGAGGAGTGGCTTCCAAACATGGACAAAGAGTGTCCACGGTGGAGCTGGACACAAAGACAGGGCTTCTTTTTTGCTGTATGCGGGCCTCTCACCGTTGTAGGCCGCTCCCGTTGCGGAGCACAGGTTCCGGACGCGCAGGCCCAGCGGCCATGGCCCACGGGCCCAGCCGCTCCGCGGCATGTGGGATCCTCCCGGGCCGGGGCACGAACCCGTGTCCCCTGCATCGGCAGGCGGACTCTCAACCACTGCACCACCAGGGAAGCCCAAGACAGGGCTTCTTAAGTGTCAATGACTCATTCCTGAATCCTTCAGGCTCTGAGACAACCAGAAGCTCGCTCCAGCTGGGGCCTTAAGGAAACTAAGATGTCACTTCTTCCTTTTTGGAGAGAAGTTGCAGGGCCCAAGGTTTCCTGTAGCTTCCCAGGGGCCAAGATGATCTTGCTCACGTCCAGCTCCCCAGTATCAGCTGCCACAGACGTCACAGCTTGAGACTGGAGAAACACAGAAGACATAGGTGGTTCCTTGGAAGAGAGATGAGGAAGGCAGGCTGTGGCAAATAGAGCAGGCCCTCAGTCAGGGGAGGCTCTGAAGGGAAGGGTTGGGGCAGGGGAGGCAAAGTCAGAGAAATGGAAAAATATGAGAGAGAGAGAGAGAGAGAGAGAGAGAGAGAGGAGAATACAGTGCGACCTAGAGTAAAAGTGAAAGAGATGGAAGACTGAGCTAGAGAGACAATGAAAGAGAGAGATAAGTATGAGAGAGGGAGGGCAGGAGAGGGAGAGGAGAGACAGAGAGAGACTGGGATTAAGGGAAGGAAGACAAACAGAAAAGCAGAAGCAGAAACAGAGAGGTGCAGAGAAGGAGGGAGAGGTAAAAATGCACAGAGAAAGATAAAGAGAGAATAAGAGAAAAGAACAAATAGAAAAGGGCAAAAAAAGAGAGACTGAGGTTGGGGGAGAGAGAGAATGGGAAACAAGAGGGTGAGTGTAAAACCTGGGCACAATCATAGAAGGGCTCACAGAAAAATGCGTACCTAAGTCAAGAGAAATCACTGGAAGGATTCCCAGCTCGGACAGACCCCAACCCAGTGCCTGGGCCCTGAGCAACCAGCCCCACCTGTCCATCCTTGGACAGCTCTGTTAGAAAGTTCTTCCTTATTGTCAAATCAAGAGGGCGAGAGTGGACAGGATGGGAGCACAAGGCAAACTACCTGGGCTGGGTTCGGTTCTGAGAGGTCTAACGTGAGGAAAGTCTGAGGGCAAGTCTACTGGGGAGAATGAGTGATGCCCCCAGGCAAAGAGAAATGCCAGGGGCAGATGCGAAGCTGGGGTACAGGTCTAGAGCAGGGTTGGGGTGGAAGAGAGATGGGATCCAACAGGGAGTGGGTTCCAGGCGGTTGCTGAAATCGGTGCATGGGTGGCGTTGGGGCTGCTGGCTGGGGTGGCTCCAAAGGGCCGCCTACGCAGAACTCAATGCTGCCTACTTGTTGCCTTTGTCCATTGGTCAGGATGTGGAGAATGCTAGATTTGATGTCAGATGACCTGGCTTTGAAAGGCAGCCCCGCCGCTTCCTAGCTGTGTGGACCTGGGTCTTAGTTTCCTCATCTGTAAACTGGGGACAATACTCCTTACCTCATATTGTTGTTTGGATGATTCCAGATGATAACAGGGTAAAAATACCAACAGGGGCGTGGTTTAGCCCTGCTGCTGGAACCACACAGAACACATCGGCTTCCTCTGTCCCATGACAGCCCGTCAAAGGGCTGAACACAAAGCCTCTGGCCCCTTCAGTCTTCTCTTTTCCAGGTCCTTCAATCATTCCTCGGAGGACAGGATGCCTCTTGAATTAGAAACTTAATGGAAGATCTCCCAGGGAGGATGCTGGGATGCAGGCAGCGAGAGAGCTTCTGTAGGCAAAAGCACCACATTTCAGAGGGCTTTTAAAAGACTCTAGCCCTGAAAGAGACCATTTGGTCCAAACCACTTTCCTTTTGCTAAATTAAAACCTCCTAGAAAGCCACAAGGAAAACCTCCTAGGGCAGGCCCTCCCCAAGCAGGCGGTTTATGGGGTGGAGTGTGGGGGGCCTCAACGATAGTTGCTCCTCCACCCCCAAGAAAGAGCCACAGGGCAGGGCACTCTCAAGAAAGCTCCCCTAGAGCTGGAGCAACACTGCCTTGGGGTTCAACCCAAACTCCGGCCCCACAAGATGCCGGGCAGGAAGGCTCTCTAGACAGATGGGCAGGGCTGGGGATGGGGGGGGGGAAGGGGGGAGGGGCTCAGCTGTGTGCTAAGGCCCAGAATCTTGGGTCTGCCAACAGAGGGAGCCAAGAGCAGAGGAAGATTGACCCAGAAATGGCAAAACCAGGGCTCTTCAACGGGGGTGACGGTGGGAGAATGGGAGTGGGCTACCTTGCAGCATTAATTTTGGTGTCCCACTAGCACCTTTTTTTTTTCCACTAGCACCTTTGATGCGCCCTCTCAGTGCCCCTCTACCTGCCAAAGCCCTCTTCATGTCTCAGTGTGAGGAGCTCAAATGTCCCTGGGAGCTGGGGGCTTGTGGGGAGGGGAGGAAAGGAGCTGAGTGGGGGAGCTGTTCTGAAGGGGAGGAAGGAGGCAGTGGGGGGAGCAAGGCAGGCTGGTGAAGCCCTCCCCCCAGCAGGCACTTCAATAATCTGATTTCCATAAAGAGAACTTTCCAGGCCATAAAGATTTTATTGAAACTCCCAACAGCCTGATAAAAGCATAATTCCACTGACCACAATCTACCTAGGAATAGCTCCAGGATATTAGGCTGAAACTCAGCAAAGCTATCCCTTCTGGAAGGCTGCTCTGCTCCCCTTCCCCCTTTCCCCTTTTCTCCTATGGGAGGGAGGGGCCTCCATTTGGCCCAACTGTGGACTATCCACACTCCACTGGGAAAAATCCACTCATCCAGCCCTGAAAATAAGCCCAGCTCTACAGGCCTGGGACAGAGAGAAAGGATGCCCTGGGTCGGGCAGTACAGGAGTCCGCTGACATTCCTGCTGGAGTTCCATGCCTACCATGGCCTGGTCCAGACCTGCTGCTCCCGTAGGGTATGTACATAAGGGTCTGAAAGAGGGGCTTTCAGCTCTGAGCCCCTGACTGGGACCCAGTCTAGAATTGGAGTCTTCTGAGAGATGGTTGGAGACAACATAAAAGAAAGACTCCAGACTCTAGTGGCCAACAGTCCTGGATCTGAATCCTTGCTCTGCTGCTTACTGGCTATGTGACCTTAGGTGAGTCACTTGTCTTCTCTGAGTTCCAGCTTACTATCTGCAAAATGAGGAAAAGAATACTTACTTATTCAAAGTGTTAAGGATAAGTGAGAGAATATGAGATGCCTAGTGTGATGCCTAGGATGAAGTAGGCTGTCAACACCCGCTACTCATCACCACCCTATTCCCCTCACCCCACATGACCACTCCCTTCTCCTCATTTCCACAGTTGGTCATAGTTCCCCTCAACCATAGCTGGTCCTCCACCTCCAAGAAAGAGCCACAGGGCAGGGTACTCCTAAGGGAGCCCCCATGGAACTGAAGCAACACTGCCTCAGGGTCAGACCCCAACCCCAACCCCACGAGATGCAGAGTGGGAAGTTGAGGTAGACAGATGGGCAGGGCAGGGGATGATGTGGGTGAGGGGAGAGGCTCAGCTGTGTGCTTCCTTGTAGGAGACAATAGGTACCAAGAAAAAAGCCCATGGAAGGTTCCCTGATTCTATGGGTTAAAGTACTGATTTCTGACTAAACTAACCCCCTCCGTGACTTTGGGCAAGTCCTTTTCCCTCTCTGAGCCTGAGTCTCCCACCTGTCAAATGAGAGTGGGCAGTTAGATGAAGTGGTCTAAGTAACTTCCTGGTTCTGATTTTGTATGACTAGAACACTGCCTAAAATTCTGATTAGTCAGGACTATCCATTCATTTATTTATTCAACAAATATTTAATAAGCACCTTATATGTACCAGGCATTGGTTTAAATGCTGGGAATAAAGCATTTGGAAAAACAGAAAAAAACTGCTGCTTCATAGAGCTCAATGAAATCAATCAATAAAAGAAAGGGCCACAGCTGCCCTGCCCTGCTGCAGAGCATGCACAGATGACCTCACTGATGGATGGCCCTGGAGAGATCCAGGTCCTGAGGAGGACAGAGTCAGTTTACTCAGGTAACACCCAGGGTGATTCTGTGGCCTCTTCTTTACATCTCTTCTCGTTGGTTAGGTCAGGAGTGGGAAGAGTGACAGCTCTGCCCATCAGGGAGTTCCCCTGAGAGTGGGGATCAGAATGATTTCCATGCTCCCCAGAGTGGGGTGTGACCAACACCCCTTGATTCATACTATACCTGAGAGTTGCCTCTGGGCTGCCCACAGAGGGTCCCATGTAAAAGTGGCTACTTGCAAATGAGCCTTAATGGTTAGCAAGAGAAGGTGGAATGTGATACCCAATAGTGTAGAGACAGGAGGCAGACATATTGGGTCTGGACAGAAGACAAGACAGCAAGGGAAAGAATTCAACATTGAGCCTAAATAAAGGGTTAATTAGAGTCAATCCAGGAGCAGTTAGTATTCTGTCGGAGGTACCAGCAGGGGTAGGGAGACTCTGGGAAGGCTCCCAGAGGTGGCTTGGAAAGACAAGTTGAAGAATGAAGGTGGTCCATGTCTGTAGTACAAAGAGGCCAACCTGGTCTTTGGTCCAGCTCTGTCAATGATTTGCTGAGTACCAATTTTCTAGTCTAGGTAATTAAAGATTTGGACAAAATGATGTCTTAGGAAAGTCTCAGCTGGAGACTTGCTGTAGGTTGAGAGTGTCTAAAACTATACTGGAACCTCCATGAGGGTTGGTATCCCAGTACATAGCACAGACCCTGGCACAAAGCACATCCTCAACTAATGTTTGTTGAGTGGTTTGTCAGGGCTGTGGGGGGATGCCTGAGATGGCAAGCTCTCTCTAGAGTCGCCTAGTTTCAGCTTCTACCACTCCTCCTAAGGAGTATGTTTACTGTTTTTGCTTGATTAGCCCTTATTATCCAACTTCTTTTTAAAACTTTTAAATTATTTTTTATTGAAATAAAGTTGATTTACGGGCTTCCCTGGTGGCACAGTGGTTGAGAGTCTGCCTGTCGATGCAGGGGACACGGGTTCGTGCCCCGGTCCGGGAAGATCCCACATGCCGCGGAGCAGCTGGGCCCGTGAGCCATGGCCGCTGAGCCTGCGCGTCCGGAGCCTGTGCTCCGCAAAGGGAGAGGCCACAGCAGTGAGAGGCCCGCGTACAGCAAAAAAAAAAAAAAAAAAAAGTTGATTTACAATGTTTCAGATGTACAGGAAAGTGATTCAGTTATATATATATATATTTTTTCTTTTTCAGATTCTTTTCCATTATAGTTATTATAAGATATTGAAGGGCTTCCCTGGTGGCGCAGTGGTTGAGAGTCCGCCTGCCGATGCAGGGGACACGGGTTCGTGCCCCGGTCCGGGAAGATCCCACATGCCACGGAGTGGCTGGGCCCGTGAGCCATGGCCGCTGAGCCTGCGCGTCCGGAGCCTGTGCTCCATAACGGGAGAGGCCACAACAGTGAGAGGCCCGTGTACCGCAAAAAAAAAAAAAAAAAAAAAAAAAAAAAAAAAAATATTGAATATAGTTCCCTGTTCCCTGTGCTATACAGTAAATTATCCAGCTTCTGGTAAGATAATCTATATATTCCTTAAGGAACTACCTCACTCCCATTCTCAGTCTCTGTGGTTCAGTTAGAGACTGACTCCACTCTTGGCTCAAGGGGAGAGCACGTGATTCAGACCTCGCTCCATGTCCCTTGGCATAGCAATTAGTTTACAGATGGGCACAATTAATTTAGAAACTTAGTTCTGGGACTTTTGAAAGAATTGTTGGGAAGAGATCATTTCTCTTTACATTGAATTTGGAGTTTGAGGGTGTTAACTTGGACCTGCTGGCCACTATCTAGAAACCACAAGAGAGCAGAACTGAGAGAACAAAAGCACAAGACTGAGTCTTAATGATTGCATGAAGCTCCAGATCCAGCTGTGCCTGAAGCTAGACCTACCCATGACCTTATCAACTTTGTGAGCTGATTAATATCCTTCTTTTAAAAACCTGATGCCTATGTCAGTTGGATTTGAGTTACATGCAACATGAAGAATGCTGTGAATAATATACTTCCTCCTCATCTTCCATATGGTCCAGTCACTCAGGGTCACTTGCCAGTCTTAAATAAGTCATGAACTTTCATATCTCCATCATCTTTTGCGCATGCTGTTGCTTCGTTCACAGACGTCTGTCTATCCAGAGTCATTCAGAGCAGGACATCAGGAATGGTGGGGTAAGGGCCTCCAAAAATCTGCTACTACTTAAAAGCAGTAAGAACTCCAGAACAAATGGTTAAAATCAACTTTTCCAGAACCGTGGAAAGTAACCAAAAGTTTGCAATGATATGAGGAGCATTATTTGGAAAAACAACAACAACAACAACTGCTGATTCTTGGTAAGAACAGTGAGATTTGTGAGGTTTGGACTTGTCCTATTCCCATCTCTTTCTCCCAAGCTCCATAGTAGCCTGGAAAACCAGTAGCCTAGCAACACCCAGAGGGAGCATACCAGGTTTGAAGAGCCTCAAAAAGCCCAATTCCTAGAGAATTGTCACTACTTGACCTGTCTAGCAGCTCCTTGGAAAAGTATCATTCACAGAGTTTTTATCTGACCTGGCTCAGAGTTCACTCAGTGGGAAAGATCCTACCCCTAGAGCATTTATTGAAAACAACCAGTAACAATTGCTTAATACCACAGCAGCAGTACCAATTGGGGGAAAGAAGAGACTATCTGGTCAGAAAACTTAAAAAGAAGATCTGGGGAATGAGAAGTTAATAGGGGGCTTTGAAATGCTCTGACATGTCATATTCCTGAAGATCTAGGAGGCTACTTGCATTTGCGGGGCTGTGTGCATGCACCAAATACACCTGAAAAGGCCCTACTTTTTCACGTCTGGCTGACATTGGGGCTTGGTGGAGGTAGAAAGTGATAGCAAAGGCAGAATTGCCAACTGCTAGAGCATTGAAGGAGTAACCCGACACACACACGCACATGCACACACGCACAAACACACACACACAGCCTCTCATCAAAGGGTTGATGATCACTCATTCAAAGTATTTAAGGAAATTTCTGTTCAGTCATTAGTGACCACTAAGCTAACCAAGCATTCACTTCAGGAGCCACATATGACAGAAAATGTACTTTACAGAATTAGTTAGGAAAAGTCACTAAATAGGCAAACAACAACAACTAAAACAAGCAGTAATGAAACCAAACCCTGAGGAGGGGGGAGAAACTGATTTCCAGAGTTGCCACATTATAGTATTGAAATGTCAAGTTTTCTGCAAAAAATTATGATACATACAAAGAAAACATGTATTGCCCATACACAGGAAAAGTAGCCAAAAGAAACTGTCCCTGAAGAAGAGGTTGGACTTACCAGGCAAAGACTTTAAATCAGCTATTACAAAATATGCTCCTCAAAAGTCAGTTAATGTAAAGACTTCCCTGGGGGTCCAGTGGTTAAGAATCTGCCTTCCAATGCAGGGGACACAGGTTCGATCCCTGGTCGGGGAACTAAGATCCCACATGCCGCAGGGCAACTAAGCATGTGTGCTCTAGAGCCTGCGTGCCACAACTAGAGAGCCCACATGCCACAACGAAAGATCCCACATGCCACAACTAAGATCTCGTGTCACAACTAAGACCCAACACAGCCAAATAAATAAACAAATATTTTTTTTTAAAAAATCAGTTAATGTAATCTATCACAGCAACAGGCTAAAGAAGAAAAATTATATGATCATATCAACAGATGCAGAAAAAGCACTTGACCAGTTAATGATAAAAACTCCTTGATAAAGAACACCTACAAAAAACTTACAGCTAACATCATAATTAATGGTGAGAAACTAGATGCTTTCCCCCTAACATCAGGAACAGGCAAGGATGTCTGTTCTCGCCACTCCCATTCAACATTGTACTGGAAGACTTAGCTAATGCTATAAGACAAAAAAAAGTATACATATTGGCAAGGAAGAAATAAAAAGTCTTTGTTCACAGGTGATATAATTGTCCACATAGAAAATCCTAAAGAATCAACAAAGACTCCTGGAACTAATAAGCAATTATAACAAGGTTGCAGAATATAAGGTTAATATAGGAGTATGTTTTTTAAAAACTGGAGGAAATCATGCCTAAAGAATTAAAGGGCATCAAAATCGAAAAGGAAGAAGTCAAATTATTTCTGTTTGCAGATGACATGATCTTATATGTAGAAAACCCTAAAGATTCCACAAAAAGTTGTTAGAACTAATAAATAAATTCAGCGAAGTTGCAGGATACAAAATCAACAACAACAAAAAATCAATTGTGTGTCTACACATTAACAACGAACAATCCAAAAAGGAAATTTAGGGAACAATTCCATTAACAATAGCATCAAAAAGGATAAAATACTTGGGAATAAACTTAAGCAAGGAGGCAAAATTCTCATACACCGAAAACTACAAAATGTTGCTGAAATAAATGAAAGAAGACATGTAAAGGGAAAGATATCCCATGTCCATGGAGTGAAAGACTTAATATTGTTAAGATGACAATATTTACCCTAAGAGATCTACAGATTCAATGCAATCTCTGTCAAAATCCCAACAGTGTTTTTTTGTTTGTTTGTTTTATTTTGTTTTTTTCAGAAATAGGAAAAACATCTTAAAGTTCATTGCAAGTTCAGGGAGCTCAAATAGCCAAAATACTCTTGAAAAAGAAGAACAAATTCAGAGTACTTACACTTCCTGATTTCATACCTTACTACAAAGCTATAGTAACCAAAACAGTGGAATACTGGCATAAGGATGGACATAGAGACTAATGGAATAGAATAGAGAGCCCAGAAATAAACCCTAGTGTATATGGTCAAATGATTTTTGACAAAGATGCTAAAACCATTCAGTGGGGAAAAGACAGTCTTTTCAAGAAATGATGCCAGGAAAACTGTATATCCATGTGTGAAAGAATGAAATTGGACCCTTACCTAACACCATATAAAAAATTAACTCAAAATTGATCAAAGACCGAAACATAAGAGCTAAAACTCTAAAACTCTTAGAAGAAAACATGGGAGGAAATCTTAATGGCATTGGATTGACCTCAAAAGCACAGGCAACAAAGGAAAAATAGACAAATTGGACTTCAAAATTAAAGACTTTTGTACATCAAAGGATACTATCAACAGAATGAAAAGACAACCTATAGAATAGGAAAAATATCTAATCACATAGCTGATAAGAGATTAATATCCAGAGTATATAAAGAACTCCTAAAACCCAACAACAACAACAAAAAAACAAACAACCCAATTCAAAAATGGACAAATGAATTGACATTTCTGCAAAGAAGATACACAAATGGTCAATAAGCACATGAAAAGATGTTCAATATCAATATCAATAATCATTAGGGAAATGCAAATCAAAACCACAAAGAGACATTACTTCAGACGTTACAACCATTAGGATGGCTATTTTTTTTTAAAACCAAAACCAAAAAATCAAAAACCAAAAAATCACAAAACAGAAAATAATAAGTATTGGCCAAGATGAGGAGAAATCAGAACTCTTGTGCACTGCTGGTGGGAATGTAAAATGGTGCAGCTGCTGTGGAAAGCAGTAAGAGAAAAAAATAAAAATAGAATTACTATATGATCCAGCAATTCCACTTATGGGTATATACCAAAAATAATTGAAAGCTGGGACTTGAACAGATACTCATACACCTATGTTCATAGCAGTATTATTCACAATAGTCAAATGATGGAAACAACCCAAATGTCCATCAATGGGTGAAGGGATGAACAAAATGTATGTACAATGGAAATATTATTCAGCCTTAGAAAGGAAGGAAATTCTGACAAATACTGTAGCATGGATAAACCTTGAAGACATTATGCTAAATTAAATAAGCCAGACAGAAAAAGATAAATGTTGTATGATTCAACTTATGTGAGATACCTAGAGTAATCAAATTCATAGAGACAGAAGGTAGAATGGTGGTTACCAGGATCTGAAGAGAGGGTGGAATGGAGAGTTATTTTTTTCTGAAGATAAATGGTAGTGATGGCTGCACAACAATGTGAATGTACTTAATGCCAATAATATGTACACTTAAAATGGTTATAATGGTAAGGTTTATGTTATGTATATTTTACCACAATAAAACCAAATTTTAATAAAGATATGTATAATAAATTTATACTTGCTACCACAAAAGATGGGTAAAATTGTGATTTTTATGTTATGTATATTTTAACACATACACATGCACACACACACACACACACACACACACACATACACAAGAGCCAAATAGAAATTCTTAACTTGAAAAGTACAGTAACTGAAATGAAAAATTCACTAGAGGGGGTCAACAGCTGATTTGAGCTGACAGAGGAAAGAATCAGCAAACTCGAACTTAAACTGAGATTTTCCAGTCTGAAGACTAAAAAATTTTTTTAAAATATGAAGCAAAATGAACAGAGCCTCAGAGACACATGTGATATCATCAAGTGTATCAACACATGCATAATGGTAGTCCCTGAAGGAGAAGAGAGAAAGAAAGCAGAAGAGAAATATTAATCCAATGTCCCAAATTTGGTTAAAAAAATACAACACCCATCTACATATTCAAGAAGCTCAATGAACTTCAGATAGGATAAATGCAATGAGATCCACACCTAGACATGTCATAGTCAATTGATAAAAGTCAAAGACAAAGAGAGAAACTTGAAAGCAGTAAGAGAAAAATCACATACAAGTGATCAGTAATAAGACTGATGAGATTATGAGAAGCTAACTTCTCATCAGAAACCACAGAGGCTGAAAGACAGTGGAATGACTAATCAAACTGCTGAAAGAAAAAGATTGCCAAGCAAGAATTCTCTGTCCAGCAAAACTATCCTTGAAAATTAAGGAGAAATTAAGGCATTCCAAGTTTTAAAAAACAAACAAACTGATATTCCATTACTAGACCTACCTACTGATATTTCAGCACCAGACCTTCCCTACAAGAAATATTAAAGGGAGTTCTTCAGGCTGAAGTGAAAGGACTCTACATGGTAACTTGAATCCACAGAAAGAAATCAAGAGTACTATTAAAGGTAACTACATAGGTATATAAATGACAATACGATTGCATTTTCATTTGTAATGCTTTTCTTCTGACTTAAAAGACAATGGTACAACAAAAACCCCACACACATACAAACATAAAAATACATTAAATTAGAATATACTCCTGAGGGATGGGGATGTGGAATGGAGTTATAAGTGTGAACAGAAAAATAAATTATGTAAAATATTTTAAAAAGACAATGGCATAAGATAACAATAAAATTGTGTTAATGGGCTTATAATGTATAAAATTGAAATTTATATTACAATAACAGCACAAAGGAGGGAGGAGGGAATGAATATGTGGGAGCAAAGTTTGTATACTATTGATATTAAGTTAGCATTAATCCAGACTATAATGCTTTAAATTAAGATCTTAATTGTAATCTCCAGGACAACTACTAAAAAAAAAAATCTCAAAAATACATGGTAAAATACATGACAAGAGAATAAAAATGGTACACTAAAATATCTAACTAACACAAAAGAAGGCAGTAATGGAGGAATAGAGGAACAAAAAAGACACAAAACGTATAGAGAACTAATAGCAAATGGCAGGTATGATTCCAATCATATCAGTAATTGTATTAAATGTAAATGAATTAAATGCCTCAATCAAAAGATAGAGATTGGCAAAACGGATTTTGCAAATCCATGATCAACTATATATTGTCTAAAAGAGGCATATATTAGATTTAAAGTCACAAATTTGTTGAAAACAAAAGGATGAAAAAAGACATATCATGCAAACAGTAACCAAAAGATAGCTGAAGTAGCTATACTAATATCAACAAAATACACTTTAAGACAAGTTGTTACTAAAAAAATTATGTTTTATAATGATAAAAGGGTCAATTCATCAGGAAGGTATAAAAAATATAAATGTATATGCACCTAATAAAACAGCTCCAAATTACATGAAGCAAACACCAGCAGAATTGAGGGAAGAAATAAACAATTCAACAATAATTTTTGAAGACTTCAATACCCCACTTTCAATATTGGATAGAACAACTAGGCAGAAGATCAACAAAAATGTACATGACTTGAACAACACTATTAACCAGCCTAATAGACAGTTATAGAATACTCCACTCAACAACAGCTATATACATACTCTTCTCAAGTGCACATGGAACATTCTCCATGGTAGATCATATATTAGATTATAAAACAAGCCTCAATAAGTTTAAAATAATTGAAATAATACAAAGTATGTTCTCCACTCAAAATGAAAATAAATTAAAAATCAATAAAACGAGGAAATTTGGGAAATTCACAAATGTGTAGAAATTAACACACTCCTAAATAATCAATGGGTCAAAGAAAGACTACAAGAGACATAAGAAAATACTTTGAGATGAATGAAAACAGAAACACAACATACCAAAATATATGGGATGCACCTAAAGCAATACTTAGAGGAATATTTATAGTTGTAAGTGCCCATATTAGAAAAGAAGAAAGATTTCAAATACAATAATAACCTAATCTTTCACCTTAGAAAACTAGACAAAGAAGAGCTAACTATACCTCAAGCAGGAGAAGGTGGGAAATAATAAAGATTAGAGCAGAAATGAATCAAATAAAGAATAGAAAAACAATAGAGAGAATCAACAAAATTTAAAGTTGTTTTTTTGAAAATATCAACAGAATTGACAAACTATTAACTAGGCTGAGGAAGAAAAAGAGAGAGAAGACTCAAATTACTAAAATGATAAATGAAAGCAGGACATGACTACCATCCTTACAAAAATAAGAAGGACTATATGAAGGAATATTATGAAAAACCGCATGCCAAAAAATTAAATAAACTAGATGAAAGGGACACATTTCTAGAGGGAAACTGCTGAAACTTATGTGAGAGAAATTAAAAATTTTTGAATAGACTATAACAAGAGATTGAACTAGTAATTTTTAAAAATCCCATAGAGAAAAGCTCAGACTCAGATGACTTTGCTAGTGAATTCTATCAAACATAAAGAAAACATAATACTAATTCTTCACAGTCTCTTCCCAAAAAAAGATTAATAGGGCACACTTCCCAACTCATTCTATGACATCAGTATTACCTTGATTCCAAAACCAAAACCATCACAAGAAAACTACAGTCCAATGCATATAGACTCCAAAATACTCAACAAAATACTAGCAACAAAATCCAACAACTTATAAAAAGATTTATATACCAAGACAAAGTGGGATTTATCCCAGGAATTCAAGATTGCCTTAACATCCAAAAATGAGTCAATGTACACTATGTTAATAGAATAAAGGACAAATGAAATGCAATCATCTCATTGGACACAGAAATAGTTTTTCGACAAAATCCAACAAGCTTTCATGATAAAACACTAAACAAACTAGGAATAGAAGGAGACTTCCTCAATCTGATCAAGGACAGCTACCAAAAACCCACAGCCAACATCATACTTCATGGTAAAAGACTAGATGCTTTGCCCTAAGATCAGAAACAAGACAAGGGTATCTGTTTTTACCACTTCTGTTAAACATTGTATTGGAGGTTCTAACCAGGGCAATTAGGCAAGAAATAAATATTCATAAAGGCATCCAGACTGGAAAGAGGTAAAATTACCTCTATTCACAGATGGTATGACTTTTATAGAGAAAATCCCAAGGAATACACACACACACACACACACACACACACACAACACTATTAGAATAACCAAGTTCAGCAAGGTTGCAAGATACAAAATCAATATATAAAAATTAATTGTATTTCTACACACTAGCAATGCACTACCTGAAAAAGAAATTAAGAAAATAGTTCCATTTACAGTAGCATCAAAAAGAATAGAAAACAACTAGGAATATATTTAGTGAGTGAAGTACAAGTCCTATACATTGAAAACTATAAAAGATTGCTCAAATAAATGGAAGAAGACCTAGATAAATGGAAAGACATGACATGTTCATGTATCGGAAGGCTTAATATTAAGATGGCATTGAGCTCCAAATTGATCTATAGATTCAGTGCAATCCTTATAAAATAACCAGCTTTTGTTTTTAGAAATGGATAAGCAAATCCTAAAATTCATGTGAAATTACAACGAATCCAGAATAGTCAAAACAAACTTGAAAGGGAAGAACAAAATTGGAACACTCTTCCTCGATTTCGAAACTCACTACAAAGCTACAGTAATCAAGACAGTGTGATACTGACAGAAGGATAGACATTGAGACAAATGGAATAGAATTGTGAGTCCAGAAATAAACTCTTGCGTGTACAATCAATTGATTTTCAACAAGAGTGCCAAGACAGTTCAGTGGGGACAAGAATAGTCTTTTCAACAAATAGTACTGGGAAAACTGGCAAAATAATAAAGTTGGGCCCTTACCTCATACCATATTAAAAAATTAATTCAAAACGTATTAGATGTAAGAGCTAAAAGTATAAAACTCTTAGAAGAAAACAGTGACTTTGGATTAGGTTCTTATGGTTTCTTAGACATGAGACCAAAAATACAGGTGAAAAAGAAAGAATAGACAAGTTGGACCTTATCAAAATTAAAAACTTTTGTGCTTCAAAGGACACCATCAAGAAAACAAAAAAGACAAATACACATCACCAGATAGGAGAAAATATTTGCCAACCGTATATCTGATAAAGGATTTATACTCGGAATAAAGAACTCTTATAACTCAAAAATAAAAAGACAAACAATCCAATTAAAAACTTGGGAAATGATCTGAATAGATCATTTCTCAGGGAAGATATACCACTGGCCAAGAACACACGAAAAGATGCTCAACATCATTAGCCATCAGAGAAATCAAAACCACAATGAGATACCAGTTCATACACACTGCAATTGCTGTAAACAAAAAGACAATTAACAACAAGGGTTGGCAAGGATGTGGAGAAATTGGAACCATCATACACTGCTAGTAGAAATATAAAATGGTGCAACTGCTTTAGAAAACTATTTGGAAGTTCCTCAAAAAATTAAACATAGAATTACTATATGATCCAACAACGTCACTCATATATATGTGTGTGTGTGTGTGTGTGTGTGTATATATATATATATATATATATATACCCAAGAAAAATGAAAACATATGTCCACACAGAAACTTGTACATGAAGCTTCATAACAGCATTATTCATAATAGCCAAAAAGTGGAAAAAACCCAAATGTCATCAACTGATGAATGGATAAACAAAATGTGGTTTATCCATATGATGGAACATTACTCAGCTGTGAAAAGGAACAAAGTACAGTTTCATGCTACAGCATGGATAAAGTTTGAAAACATTATGCTAAGTGGAAGAGACCAGAAGACACAAATGCCACGTATTCTATGATTCCATTTGTATGAAATTTCCAGAAAAGGTAAATCCATAGAGATAGGGAGTAAATTAGTGGTTGCCAGAGGCATGGGGTGGGGAAGATGGGAATTGGGCATAGGATTTCTTTTGGGGTTGATGAAAATGCTCTAAAATTAGATAATGGTGATAGTCACACAACTCTATGAATTTCCTAAAAACCACTGAATTGTGGAGTCTAAATTGGTGAATTTTATGGTTTGTGAATTATATCTCAATAAGAGTCTTATTAGAAAAAAACTAGTCACTCAGTTTCATTCTTCTGTGAAACAGTCCTGAGTTTCACAGCAAGGATAAGGCAACAGGAGGGAGAATGGCAAGGCCTGAGCTGCTATTTATTGAGTACCTCTTCTTGGCAGGCACTGCACTGGGTACTTTGCATACCTCAACTTGTTTGAATCTAGGACTAATTCTGTGAGGAAGGAATTACCATCTCCAGTTTACAGCTGGCAAAACAGAGGCCCTTGCAGGAAGTGGTGGAGGCTGGATTGAAATCCAGGTCTGTGCTCTATCCCCTCTTCCGGGCGCCTGGCTACAGGGGCTCCTGCCATGGATGAGCCTGTTCCTCTGATCCCTTTGTCCCTGGCCATGGAGTGGAGGAGACGGTGGGCACTAGCTGGCGCTTGGTCTCTGATGCCCTGTCCAACTGAGCTCTCCCTCTGGGGGCTGCGGGCTGGGCAGGGGTGTGCAAATGAGCTCAGCTCTGGCTGGTGCAAACCAGTCGAATTGGAGGCTTGCAGACTGGGTGTATTTTTATCACAGGTCACAGGGAATTTCCCAACCAGGGGATCAATATCAGTTCATTATTCATGGGGGTGGAGTCTGGGGCTGGTAGCTGGTGGCAGCTGTGCTTAAGGACTCCTGCAGGCGTTTCCTCCTCGTAACAGTGCTTCCTCCCTCCCTTCCCTCACCCTAGCTGGGTGCTTTACAAAACTTACCTCGTTTACACACATTATCTCAAGGGTTAGTAAGTAGGGTTGATTTAAGGCCTGGTTTACTAAGGTACGGAAGGGTCGGGAGACTTACCCAAGACCACACAGCCAGTAAGTGTCAGGGTGGGATTTCAAATTGAGGTGGGAGAGAGACATCATAGTGGGTACCCCTCTAAGGAAGTGACTTCACTTTTCCAGACTCAGCTTCTCTTCCCCCTTCCCCCTGTTCCCCCCTCTCTAGCCTTCCCGCTCACCTGAGCTCTCTGAGGACACTTTTCCAAGCAGTGTCAGCTGACTCTGTAAGGTGGGCAGTGATTCTTGCTTGACAGATGAGGAAAATGAGGCCCAGGGATGGAGAAACCACAAAGCAGCCCATCAGTGGCAGGGCCGCGACCAGAACCATGCTTCTCTCCCTTCTAGCTGAGCATTTTCCCCACAGCACACGGGCAGACAAACCAGTTTTCCAGACCAGCCCGGAAAGCGTGGGATGGAGGCTTTTAACCACATCCCACCTGCAAGAGCATAGGGCTGGGTCCCTCAGAAGTCCAGGCCTCGGCAGCTTCCTAAACCAAGATGCCCTAAGGGCTCATTGTCGCCCCCACCACCAGCTACACCCACCACCATCTTGGGCCCAGCTAGGGCCTTGCACAGGTTCAGGGGAGACCCTGGGGAGCATCAGTTCCCAGCTAGGCAGCAGGAACAGCTCCAGACGTGGCCCTGTATTGCCACCATCTTGGGCTTCCCCAGCAGCCACAGGCACCTTGCTCCTCCTCCCCCACCTCCCTCAGGACCCAGGCTGCTGCCTGGAGCCAGGCAGTCCACGGAAGCCCCATCCTCTGTCCCCCCAGAGGCAGATCAAATGACCATTAAGCTTTGAGCAGATGCAGACAGTTGAAGGTGAGGGCCCAGGGCAGGAAGCATTTTGTTCTCTGCTAATTGGCCTCCTATGGTCACCAGAGAGGGTCTGGGGCCTAGAAGGGAAAAAGCCACATCAGTTCTCCATGGCTGCTCCTCTGTGGGCCGAAACCTAAGTGCTTCAGGCCTGGTGGGCAAGCAGATGTCTGGACATACCACACTACACAGCGGGGAAGGCTAGAAGGGGGGTTTGCATATGGTCTCAGCCCCTGTAGTCCAGCCTGCAGGGCCTCCCTGGGAGATGGGGAAAGGCCAGGGAGCCTGAAGGACAGGACACCTTTCAGGAGTCTGCTCTGAAACCCCGGGCTCTATTCATCCCCTCTCATGACCGCTGAGCCCGCTTCACCATTTCAGACTCATGCCCTTATAAAGCATCGATTCCCCCACCTTCTCTCAGGGTACAGACAAGGATGCTGAGGCTCAGAGAGGGGAAAGTCTGTATTATGCAAAGCAGTGTCAGAGCTGAGATAAATCTCTACCCCCATCTCCATCCCTCACCCTGCCTGTGCCCCATTACCTCAGCTTAGAGATGCAAAGTCTTGGAAAGCAAGGATTCACCTCTGTTTTCCCAGCCCCAGTGTCTGGTGCTTAATAAATGTTCTAGACTGATGACTCCCTGATCAGAGCAGCTCCTTAGAGACCAGTTGAGCTTTGGAGAGCCCTGATGGCTGGCTTGAGGTGGGCTGGCCCCTGGCTTCCAGGCCTGGACCTCGGCCTTGCAGCTGCCTGTATGCTCCTGGAGCACCCCCCCCGTACCCAAGGCCATCTAGCGCCCAGGTCTGCCCTCGCTCTGCTGCTATAGCATCCAGGAGGCTGAAGCACAGGCGTATCTCACATCAAACCGACTCTGGTTCCCTGATCCCCCACCTCCAGTCTCAGGCCTTGCCATGTCCCAAGCACCATCCAGGGAGGGCCCACACAGGTCCATCCAGGGAGAGACAGGGACCAGAAAATTCTTCAGGCAGGCCTTAGTCACAAAGAGGGATTGGTTTTTGAAAGCCCTTTGGCCCTTGACCCCCAGACCACCACCTCACTTCTTTCTGGGTAGAGAGTGCTGTCAGAATCCTCAACCTCTACCTCCCCACTGCCACCCAAAGGAATCTCTTCCCAACCAGTGTCTCTCCTTCATATCCTCCTTGTAGGTTTGAGTCCTTCGGGAAACATATCTGGGTCCCACTGAGAATGACCAGATTTCTGCAAGACTTCATGTTGTGGCTTCTGCTGGGCCCAGAATCAAATCAACACTCTTGTCAGTGCCCACTGCCTGTGTCATGCCTAAGCTTGCTGTGCCCTTCGGGCACTGCCTTGCTGAGTTTCGCTACCCTTGCTAGGGCCTCTTTGGCATCTATGGTAGTTTTCCCAGCCATTCTCTTCCCTTTGTACCCACCCCACCCTCGGGCCCAAGCCAAACTAGCCTCATACTGAGCTCTATGGATGTGGCAAGATAAATCCTTAAATGTGACAAGCATTGTGACAAGCACTTCGATGGCCCCCATCTCATTTGATCCTCACATCAACCCGTTGAGGTGGGGATCCACAGTCCCAGTTTACAGATAAAGAAACTGAGGCTCAGAGAAATACTCACTGGCACAAAAAGTAAAACCAGGTCTGTCTGATTCCAAAGACAGAATTTGAACAGTGGGAATGAGATGAAATGGAAAAGCCTGGAGGTGGGGCAGCAGCAGCGTGGGCTTGGAGATACCCTGTGTAAACCTCTGAGAAGGCTGGGGAACCACCACTGGCATTTATTGGGCACTTACTGTGTGCTAGGCATTGTCCTAAGTGTTTTATATGCGTTGTCTCCTTGAATCCACACAAGAACTCTGTGATGTCCATAATATTATTGTTCCCATTTTACAGAAACTGGGGCACAGAAAGCTGAAGCAACTTACCTAAGGCCTCCCAGCAAATAAGTGACGGAGATCACCCATCTGCCTCCCTCACCCATGGGACTAGGAGCCGCACAAGGACAGGACCTGTCTTCATAGCCACAATTTATGAGGGCCGGCTCCGTGCTGGCCACCTTACGTACCTTGCTTCTCTCCATGGTCTGAAAGTTCCCCGCTGTATCTCACTGAAGTCTGTAGACTTGGAGGCCTAACTTGGTATAGATCCCAGTGCGTTCAGCGTGGATGCCAGCGGTAGGAATGCATGAGAAATGAGCGAAGGCTTTGGTGACTAACCTTGGTCACTGGAGTGAGGCCCTGTGGTGGTATTCAGGGGTGGGGTGTGGAGGAGTGTGTGTGTGTCTGCTGGTCCAGTGGCAGCTGACTCAGATCCCTGGGTGCCTGTGCGGAGGGAACGACGGACGGGGCCTGGCACCGAGTCTTCCTGGTTTCCCAAGGACTGGGGGGGCGACAGGGTGAGTTCTGCTCTGCTCCTCTCCCCTGGGATCCCCAGGGTGAAGCCCCGCACACCACCCCCACCCTACATCATCCCAGCTACTCTTCCTTCCTTAGCCCCAAATGAAATCTTATCAGCATATTAATAGGACATTATGGTTTCTAATGAGAATCCAGAAAACATTTATGGAACAGATTAAAGACAGCTCCACCCCATTAAACAGCCCTGAGCCTTCCCTGGGGATCCTCGTGTGGGGGAGGGGCGGAGTGGCTGGGAAGAGGGGAGCTGTTTTCTCTGCTGGCCCCACAAGAGGGAAAGCGGGGAGAGAGAGTTACAGGGAGAGGAGCTGGACCTAGACCACCAGGCCCCTGCTCTCCTTTTTTTTCTGGGTTCCAATTTAAGAGTTGCACCTGCAGACAATGGCATTGCCGTCATCCTAGTCCCAGAAGGCTCCTCGGGGCAAAGAGGTCTGATGCCTGGTGCCAACAGGCCCACCACCCCAGCTGGGACTCTCATCTCTAAACAAGGACCCCGACTGGGCATCTATTCTGTGCCAGGCACCACGTGGGGCACTTCCCCACACGGGATCAAACTGAATCCATAAAACAACTGTGCAAAGCAGATGTCTGCCTTCAGTTGGCTTTAGACATGAGGCTCAGAGAAGGGAAGCAACTTGCCCAAGGTCACACAGCAACTCTGGGGTTCTAATCTCAGTCTGTCTGGTTCTAAAGCCCACGTTCTTTCCTTTACACCACGAAGCTTAATGAGAACCACCTCGGTATAAGTGACCGCACTATGTCCTGGGCTTCACCTCCCAACCTCCTACTTCTTCCTCAGAGGCTGGGTGGCATCACGGAAAGCATGAGATGATGGGGATAGAAAGATCTGGATTTCAATTCCAGCTCTGCTGTGGCCTAGCTGTGTGACCTTGGAAAATCTCGCTTAACCTCTCTGAATCTCTGTTTTCTCATCTGTCAAAAGAGGCTGGAACTCCAGGGTCCTGGGTGAAGACTCAGTGAGAAGTACATACTTGAGAAACATTTGCCATTAGCACTACACTTTATACCTCGTTTTATTTTTCATGTGTCAAATGGGGCTAATGTTGACCACCCTAACTGCTTCTGTGGGCTGGGAGTGGGACGTGGCAAGACTAAGGGACGCAGTGCAAGCCACGGATTGCTACCCATATATAAGGGTTATTGCCAGCAGCCCTCTTTATCCTCAGCCAAGCTGGTGAAAGTGCCCTGTGTGCCACAGGCAGGACAAACAAGATACGTGGTGGAGCTGGCCCAGGCTAGGACCCTAGACTCAGGAAAGGAGGAGGAGGTAGCGTTTTGAGACATTCCTTAGACGGCATCTCTCGGTGCCCCAGTGTCCTTGGTACTTGGCTCCCCAAGCATGGGAAAGCGACAGGAGGAAACCCCTGCCTTGTGATAGTATACCCCTTCGCCACTGCTCTTGCCTTGCGACACTGCTGCAGCCAGCCAGACCTCCTTGCTACCCCTCAGTCATGCCAGGCACGCTCCAACCTCAGAGTTTGGTGTTTGCTTTTCCCTTTGCCCCAGTCTCCTCAGGCTGGCTCCCTCAGTGCCTTTGGATTTCTGCTGAAATGGTCACTCTATTTAAATTTCCTCACAGAGCTCTCCTACCCATCCCACCTCACCCCCCGCACTCCTGTCCCCCTCACCACTTTTTCTTCAGTGCACTTATCACCTTAAAATATGCCCTATAATTTACTTATTTGTCTTATTCATTGTCTATCAGCTCTCCCTGGAATGTGAGCTCCATGAAAGCAGCAATCTTTGATTTGTTCCCTGCTGTGTCTCCAGTGCCTGGAACAGTGCTTCGTACTAAAGAAATACTTATTAAATGAATGAAATAGCCCCTGGAGACTCTTCCAGATCAGGCCTGAACTTGTATTCTCTCTGTCCAAGCTGGACATCTTTCTTTTCTGGAAGGAAAACCTTGCTCTGGGTTTGGTTGTTCATTTATTCATTCATTTAATGTGTGTGTGTGTGTGTGTGTGTGTGTGTGTGTAAACACACATACCAGGCACTGTTCTAGGTGCTGGGGTTGTAGCAGAAAACCAGCCAGACATGGTCTCTGCCCTTAATGAGCTTCGATTCGGGAGTGTGGGGAAGACAACAAACAAACTGAAGAACATCAAACAGTGTGATAGACTGGAGTGACTGTGTAGTCAGGGAAGGCTTCTGAGAAGAGTGACATTGGAGCTGATACCCTCATGATGAGATGAAGCCAGCCAGACCATATTCCAAGGACAGAGCGTTCCAGGTGGAAGGGCCACAAGGGCAAAGAGTGAGGGGCCAGAGTGCCAAGCATGAGCGAGGTGTCTTAGACTTGATCTGTATCTCACGCATCACCTTTTTGGAAGGCGTCTTGGAAAGCCAATGCAACACCCCGCCTGGAGACACACGTGTGTGTCAGTTACCTACAGTCGTGTGCGAGTGTGTTTATGTATGTGTGGTGTGTGGTTGTGGATCTGGGGAGGTGGCATGTGTTCCCGGACAGATGGCAGGGTTCAGTATGGGCAGCAGCTCTTGGAGAGAGAAAAGTAGGGTGGAAAGAGGATAAAACTTGGGTTGCAGAGGTCCTAGTCCTCCTGTGCAGGCTGCACTGCAGGCTCACATCTAATGTAAATTGCGTATGTAATTTTGGCCAAGTCCCTTTGCCTCTCTAGGCAGGTGTCACCATCAATAAGATGGGAGTGGGTAGGGTGGGCCCCTCCTGTATGCCAACCTCTTCCTTTTGCCTCCCACTGTGAGGAAGTAGCATCTCCTCAGTCGCAGCCAGGGTGGCAGAGGTGGCCACAGGTGGGGTGGCATTTGACGGCTGGAAAGGATGACGGCTGGGTCCTATGCTGGCTTGTGTCTGGGTCCCCCACCCCTTCCCTCCAAGTGCTCGTTTATTCCCTTGCTGGGGAGGCCCTTCTCCAGAGGCTGGCGCACAGATGCTGAGCTTCTCAGGTTCCCGGCTGGGTCCCACTGAGCCAAATGCCTCAACCTCGCCGGGACTGCTCCTTTCTCGCCGCCAGCGCCAGCACCAGCGCCAGATCCCCTCCACCCCACGTCGCTCTCCCTGCTCTTCTCTGAACTGCCTCCAGCTTGGCTGCATCCCTGCGATAATGAGGTGTCTGCGACTGAATGCGGTGGGCTCAGCGTGGCGGGACAGCAGGCCAGAGGCCCAGGAGACAGGCTGCAGCAAGCACAGAGACTGCCCCAGCTGGGCTTGGCGTCCACCAGGTGCCCCCCACCCCGCACGCCAGCCCCAGTGTCACCCTAGGCCCCACTGCCCAGATACCAGGGCCAAAGGCTCAAGGTGAAGAGAGGCCCAGTTGTGAGAAATCCAGCTCCACGATGCTGCTGCTGTTGATGATAGGAGGAATCTTGAGTTTCAAAGAGATGCCCCGCTCATAACCCCTCATATCTGGACAGCATGTCGGTGTTTACGAGGCACTTTCACTCATTCTGCAAACGTTTACTGAGTGCAGACTCAGTGCCAGGCCCCATGCTGGTCAGGGGGAGACGAGGAGCAAGATGGGGAGCTCTGTGTCTAGCGGGGAGACAGACACGGAAACGGGCCGTGAGGGTATGTGGGAGTCAGAACTTGGACGAGGGGTGCAATAAACGAGGGGATGGGGTGCCCAAGCCAGTCTGGGAGGGCAGTGAGGGTCAGGGTAGGTGGGGAGGTTTCACCAAAGAGGGAACCTTTGAGTCATCCTGAAGAAAGAGCGGGCTTGAGGCAGACAAAGGGGGGTGAGGGTGGGAAGGGGGTGTCCTGTGCATAGGGAACAGCCTGAGGAGCCCAGAGGACATCTTGCTTAATCCTCAAAACAACCCCAGAAGGCAGGCATTCTAGTTTCCATTTTACAGATGGCGAAACAAAGGCCCAGAAGCGGTAATAACGCTTTGCCTCTAGGGCGGTGTTAGTTTGGAAAAACTGTTTCTCATCCATCCTCTCACTCTTCTGCTCACACTAACGCTATGATGTAGAGACTTTATCTGCACCTCATAGATGGCGAAACAGGCTCAGAGAAAGAAAGTGGCTGGAGACACAAGCCCTCA
Source organism: Phocoena phocoena (assembly GCF_963924675.1). Classification (NCBI taxonomy): domain Eukaryota; kingdom Metazoa; phylum Chordata; class Mammalia; order Artiodactyla; family Phocoenidae; genus Phocoena; species Phocoena phocoena. The sequence goes on along the minus strand of NC_089240.1, from coordinate 58,673,133 downwards.
GCTTTTCCCAAGTTTGCCTGAGTTTCCCTAGTTGGAGAAACAGCATTTGGAGAGGCAGGGGGATCTAAGGGAGGTGGTAACACAAAGCCACACCCCTTGATCCTTTCTTCTACCCTATCCTGTTCTCCACCCCATACCAGCCTCTCCTCCCGAGGCTGATCTTCCCCGTGGCTGGAGCAGAGTTTAGGTAAGAAACCACTTGTCCACACCCCACCCCACCATTCAAAGAGGACGGCTGGAGTATTGGTATTTTCGTGAATTATTCAGGAGCTGTGGCTGGCAGGATGGGGGCTGGGAGGAGGGTGGGAGCAGGTGCTCCCATATGCCAAGCATGGCAGCTGCACAGGAAGTGACCCCGAAGGCTGGACCCTCATCAGCTTCTTGGCCTCGCTCTCTCTCCACTCCGAGAGAATTCACAAGCCTGTGGGGAGAGGGTGCTCGGTAGGGGTAGGTAGAAGGAGGGAACAGCCTGAAGGTGATGGGTAACATAGGTCCCAGATCCTGAGGGTTTCTAGTGTGCTACACCTTAGCTCCTTTACACCTCACCAACCTCTGTGCTATTGTTGTTATAGATGAGGAAAGAGAGTGAGGAAGTAGCTTGCCTAGAGTCTGTAATAGGCTGAATGTTTGTGTCCCCCCAGAATTCACAGCCCTAACCCCTAACGTGATGGTATTAGGAGGAGAGGCCTTTGGAGGCTAATTAGGTTTAGATGAGGTCATGAGGGTGGGGGTCTTCATGACGGCATCAGTGCCCTTATAAAAGGAGACCTGAGACCTTGTTCTCTCCTCACTCTTGCTCACTCAACACCTGCCCCCCCCCCCATGTGAGGACACAGCAAGAAGATGGCCATTTATAAGCCAGGAAGTGAGCTCTCACCAGATACCAAATCTGCTGGTGCTTTGATCTACGATTTCCCAGCCTCCATAACTGGGAAAAATAAGTGTTTGTTGTTTAAGCCATCTAGTTTATGGTATTTTTTTTTTTTTTTTTTTACAGCAGCCCGAACTAAGACAGGCCTCACGGCAAATAAATGGCAATTCCAGAATCCAAGCTCAGGTTTGCGCACTCCAGACCACAAACACCATTTCCACTGTTCTACCCCTTGACTTGGGGCTTGGGTGTCTGGGATTTGGGCCCCCAGGAGGACGACCTGCTGCTCGGGCACTCCCTTCTCAGTGACCCCCTGGCCGCTCAGGGCCCCACCAAGGTCTGAGATCCAACCCTCCCTTCATTAAAATAACTCCTCAGGGGCTGGTTATGGGCTTCCAGAAGCACAGTTACCAGGTGTGGAATTACAGGTGAGTGGGAAAGAGAGTCTGGGGTCCCAGGCGTGGGGAGGTCGTCAACCTCTTCCGCAGAGGGCTTCGAGTGTGGAGAGGTTTTTTAAGGTACTGTTAAAAATGTAGCCGCTGGAGTTAGGGTCGTCGGATCTAGCAACTAAAAAACCAGTATGCTCAGTTAAGTTTGAGTTTCAGACAAACAACAAACACTTTTTAGCAGAAGTGTGTCATTTTTAGTATCAGTATGCACTAGAAATGTATTCGTTGTTTATCTGAAATTCAAATTAAACTCAAGGGTTCTGTATTTTCTCAGGCAAACCTACCTGGAGCCAAACCACCTGGGCTTCAATACCAGGTAGGCTACTACCTAGCTGTGTGGCCCTTGGGCAAGTTAGTAACCTCTCTGTGCCTCAATTTCCTCACCTGGAAAGGGTGGCTGAGAAGTTTAAATGAAGTGATAAGATGAAAAGCATTTCACAGCTGTTTTTATTTACTTTTTCCTTCTTTATCTGTGGATTCCCTCCATGGATTGCCCCCGTCCCCAGATGCTCCTTTGGCTCCTTATTCTTCCTGGAGTGTGGCCCCCAGGCCATACACTTGGTGGGGGTAGCCTGCTCCATAGCTCAGAGGAGGAGGAAGAGGGCTCACATCTTTTATGCCCTTGCGATATGCTTATCACTGCTCGGCATTCTCTTTAATTCATCGGGCCATCACAGCCCTACAAGATCCTCACTATTCTTTGTCTCCTTTCACAGATGGGAAAGTGGAGGTTTAGGATGGTGAATACACTTGCCTAGGGTCACCCAGCCAACCCTGCACTCTGGGCCTATCTGACCCTAACCACCCTCCACTCTGCATTCCTCACCTCCTGCATCCCCCTCCCTTGGGCCCAGGTTCTAGCTTACTGAGGGGAAACCTCTGCTCAGGTCTGGGAGCATGTGTAGGAAACAGCCGCTTGAGAGAGGAGATCTGGCGCCCTCCAGGCTGACGGGCTCCCTAGGTGCAGCCGGAGCACAATCCACCTCTGGGTCTCCCTCCCCCTGCATCCCTCCCCAGCCAGGACCGCGCCGATGGCTCTGTGCTGAAGCAAAATGCACTTCTCTCCGATATGCCCAGCTGCACGTCCACTATACATGCTAATGAGCGTCCAGTGCTTGCCAGCAATTTGCTTCAGTTCTGGGGCTCATTCTGCGTTTATTTATTTTTCATATTTATACCTTGTGTGCAGAGATGGCTGACTTGGAGTGGGAGCAGCGTCTGGGGAAAAGGCCCAGCAGAAATGGGAGAAGTAAAGAAGCCAAAAGCTAGAAGCCAGGAGGGAATTCAGGGGTCATCTTGGCCATCCCTCTGCCTCCTGACCATACTGCACCTAAAGGAGAACAGAACTTAAAAGGATAACATGCAACACTTCTAGAGTATTCCTGGTAGGCCTGGGAGGTGGGCCCAGCAAGGATTAGCAAGCCCATGTTAAAGAGGAGAAAATCAGGGCTCTGGGGGTAATGTGATACATTGATTCTTCCAACCCAGATCTTTCGACTATAGACAATAAAGATTAAATAAATAAAGATTAAATGAATAAAGAGGCTTCATTTTGTCTCCCCACCTCATGTATTGAGGAGAAACTTGGGCCCAGAGAGGGGAAGGAACCTAGCCAAGGTCACACAATGAATTTGAAGTGGAACCAGGACCACCATGTGAGCCTGCTGCCTGCCAGTCCTGACCTCTCCTGATTGCATCCCGTAGGAAGCTGGCTAGGAAGGAGAAGCTTTCTCCTCATCCGCCACATCTACCAAAGGAAGATGCCACCAGCCTCCTGAAAGCTCTTCCCATAGAGTTCTCCACAATTCTTGGCAATTGACTACTTATATTTCCCCGAGTTTTCTCTAACTGAACTTACCCCTTTCCCTCTGCTTCTCACTTTAAAGGAGATGGCCCCTCCAGCTCTGTTGTCATACCAAGGCTTGACACATAGTAAGTGCTCAGTAAACATGTGTCCCGTGAAGATATAAACGAATAGGGCAACTTGGCAACATCCTGTAAGGGTGAAGTTGAGCACACACCCTCAGACCCAGCAAGACCCCAGTGACATGCTCACACACGTGTCCACCAGGAGACGCACACAAGGATGTTCGTAGCAGCGCCCTTCATTTGAATTAAACGTGCAAAACTATCTAAGTGTTCATCATCAGGAATACAGATAAGTTAAGTTGTGGTGTATTTATACAATGGAATACCATATAGCAGTGAAAATGAATGAACTTCGGCAACATTGTTAACACAGACACATGGAGTGACAAAGCACCTGGCTAAGTTTACACAGAATACCATTAGTGCAAAGCTTTCAACACATCGAAATCAGGAGAGTGACTGCCTTGGGGAGGGTTAAGAAGGAGAGTAGGATCTGAGAGGGTACACAGAGAGCTCCAATTATATCTGTGCTGTTTTATTTCTGAAGCTGAATGATGGGTAATGGGGGTGGTTGTGTTATTCTTGAGACCTTTTTGTATATCTGAAATAGTTCATTATAAAAACAAACAAAGGGCAGAAGAAATAGATGGATAAATGAAAGAAAGAAAGAAAGAAAGAATGAATGCTGCTTCCCCTCAGCCAGAGGTCTGATTCTTCTGACTTTGTTTTTTTTTGTGTCTCCCTCTCTGTGAGCTTTGGAATCCAGCTAACCTGGGCTGGAATCCTGGCTCTGCCCCTTGCTGCCTTGTAACCTGGGGATGTGATTACTTTCCTGGCTTACCCTCCTCAGGAAGCTATCTGTGAGCATTCACTAAGACGATAGGATGTCTTGGAACTTATCTAGTCCAATCCCCGCATTTCACAGATGGCAAAAGGGAGGCCCAAATGGGAACCTCAGCCCCGACCATGGGAGTTAAGAAGATAATTGTTCCTTACCCCATCGACGACCAGACAGGGCCAGGAAAGGAAGCAGCTCAGATGGTGATCAGGACTTCAAGACTGCAGCTCTGGTGAGGGAGGGAGAGGCAGTGCAGTGCTGAGGTCAGTCCAAGGAATGGGGGTTCAGCCTCAGCTGGAGGATCAGGCCCTCTGTTAGGCGGGGATCTGCCCCTATCAGGGGCCCCTGGCTCAGAGCTCTAGGACTTATGCCAAGAGTGGCCTGCCCAGAGATAAGGCGTAGAACTCAGATCTGTGTACGGGGATGAGAACGGGTAGAGGTGGGGATTGGTCTCATGAGGACAAATTTAGATCCCACCAGCATTCCTGACAATCAGAAGCCATAGGAGAAAGGACAGGCTGCCTTGAGAAAGAAGGGAGGAAACTTCCTGGACCCTCCCACCCCGGGATTCAGGGATACTATGATTGCTAGAGTTGGCTGAAATGTCTAAAGTGGGCAGAACTAAAGCTTAAAGTGGGCAGAATTCAGAAGGCAATTATCTGGATAAAAATGAAACAAGGAATCAAAGTACACCCCAGAATAAGGAGGGAAAGAAGACGTCTATGGGACGCTGTGGCACCCTTCCAGATGCTGACACAGTTAGTTCCCCCTGCCGGCCACCAGGCTCTACTAGGCATATTACTATCTCCACTTTCCAGATGAGGAAACTGAGGCCCAGAGAGGCCCAGGGAAGCAAAGATCTAAATCCAAAGCCTGGGCTCTTCGCACCTTACCGTGATTTCATGGCTCCTTGGCCCTCTCTGCCTGGTCCTGGGGGGCTCTGGTGGAACAACGGCGGTCTGTCCAATCAGTTGCTACCAAGAGAGGGGGCCAGAGAGGCCGCCGCGGAGGCCCTGCAGCCCAGCTGGCCCACTGGCCTCTCTTGTTCTTGGGCCCCAGCCGGGTGCTCCTGGGGCGGGTGGTGGGGCCCTGGAGCTGGCGTCTGCTGCAAACCTAGGTCTCCTGCGGAGAACCCCTTCAAGGGCAGCCCTTGTCCCTGCTCTAATTATACAAACAATTTTGCTCAGCTTCTCCAAATAAACAGTGCTCAGTTTGCCGGCCGTGGCATGCTGGGAAATCTGAAACGAGAAGCTGCCACTAACGGGCTGCTTAGCTGCAGGGCTAAACGGATTTGCTTAAAAGGCTGGGCCTGACCAGCCTCTGCTACCTTCCTGAGCAGGCCCTTCCACACCATACTGTGCACCGCACACCACCCGGCTCTGGGCCCACACGCCCCCCCCCCCCACGCCCCCCCTCCTGCGGCCCTCATGCGACAGAATGATTAGCTGGGTTGCACAAGAGTCACATTTCTGAGCCCTATGGATGGGGAGGGCTCCTGCAGATGGGATTTCAAGGGAGGGGATGTGTACATACAGATAGGCATGTGTATGTAAGCACGGGGCTGTGTGCGTGCACAAGGAGTGTGTGTGTGTGTGTGTGTGTGTGTGTGTGCAGGGAGAGGTGTGCTTGTGTCTCCAAGCAGGGGTGTTTCTCAGGGCTTGGCAGGGTTCCTGGGGGCTGACTGCTGCTGGCTTGAGGGACATAACTTCACAGTGGGGCAAAAGCACACAGTGTAGGTACTGGAGGGTGGGGAACAAAACATGGGGTCATGAGCTGGTGAATATAAAAGCCTAGGCCTAAGATCCCCTCCCCCAGCTCTTTCACATCCATGGATCCTCCCAACAAGCCTGTGAGGAAGGGTTCCAGCTTATCTGCCCCAAGTCCCACAGCTCAGAATTGGAATGCAGATTCCTGACTCCCAGAGTTGTTTACCTGACATCATTTGCTCCCCTAAAAGGTTGTTTCTTGCTGTCAGAAGGACCCCTCCTCCAACGTCAGCTCTTTGAGGGAAGGGCCCATCTTGTTCATCCCTGCCTAGCGGAGTGTTTAAGTTCTGAAGCTCAACTGCCAAGTTTAAACCCATCTCTGTGACTTACTTGCTGTATAATCTTGGGCAAGTTATTTAACCTCTGTGGGCCTCATTTTTCTCATCTGTAAAATGGGGGTTTTAGTTGGACCAACTTCATTGGGTCGTTACGAGGCTTAATGAATTCATGCATGTGAAACACCTAAAACAGCACCTAGCACCTGGTAAGCTGTCAGAGGTGTTTGTTTGCTATTCTTACTTTCCCTTATTCAGACAATCACAGTGCTTGGGCACTGTAGGTATGTAATATACAACTTGTGGGGTAAACGATAAACTCACATATGTGATGTTACTGATTGCAGCCAATGGCTTCCCTCACCAAGTGACGCTTTGGCCATTTAACAGGGTCTTTCGCTGCTCAGTGTTTCCTGAACCCCTTGGAAAGTCCATCCCCATATGGGGTGTCCGTGTGTGGGGGGGTGTTGGGGGAGGGACAGGGGTTGGAGTGGGTTTGATGGTCCTTCTGGGCCTCTCAGACTTGGCTGTCTGTGGCTCCCCAGGTGTCCGCTCCTCTGAGGCCCCATTCATGGATCCCCCTCTTCAGCCCCCGCCAGCAGCATCCCCTCTCCTCAGCTCATGCCCCAGTATCCAAGCCCTGCATCCCCGCCCCCCATTACAAGTCCCACCCCCCCATTCAGCCCCCACTATAATCATCAGAGAAATTTTCCCTTCAGGCTGAACTTTCCATCCTCTCCCCCTTGAAGGAGACTATTAGAGAGGTTTATTTAAATCCATTCAGATGGTTTTGAGTTACCGGAGGGAACTGAAGAGGGAGAAAATGGAAGGGGAGAGAGGCGACAGAGCAAGTGAGAGCCAGCTTGAGAGAGTGCACAGAAAAAAAAAAAAAAAAAGGAAATAAGAGCGCCTTAGAGAGGATGAAAATTCCTTTTCCGCTTTTCTCCACAAACACTGGGAGACAGAAAATTGCCGATGACCTAGCCATACAAGTTTGTAACGCTCTTCGTGAGTGGAGAGGACTAAACGAGCTACAGAACAAGCGGTAGTGTGGGGCCTTTGGGAGGCTGGCCTGGAGTGTCCTGGGTTTTGGCCAGACTCTGCCTCATCGTGTGACTTTGGATGAGTCTCTTCCCCACTCTGGGGCTGGGCTTCCCGACAGTGCAGGGCTGGGGAAGGGGCGACTAGCTTAATGAGTGCCCATGAGGCAAGTACTATTATGGTCTCCATTTTAAGGTTGAGGAAAGCGAGGAACAGAAAAATAGCATGCTCAGCTTCATGTAGCTGAAAAGATAGAGTCGGGTTTTGAGCCCAAGGCAGTCTGGCTCCAGAGACTGCACACTTAAGGACTATACCACCTCCCACCCTGCTAGAATGGTCTTTAAGGATCCTTCTAGGATCTACACCACCTTGGATCTGTCACTCCCCTGCTCTGGACCTCAGTCTACCTGTGTGTAATGTCTGCTTCATTACTCTTATCTCACAGGGTTGTGGTGAGAAGCCCAGTGTCAGAGAAGATACACTGTCAACCACAAAGCCAAAATCAGACCTTAGAGACACAGGTTTGGTGAGCACTGCCTCTCTGGCGGCCCTGCTCTAAAGGCCTGAGAGCTGTGCGTGCATTATCTCATTTAACCCCCTCCCCCCATCTTCTAAACCTGAGATAACTAAGGCACAAAGGAGGTAAGTAACTTGCCCTTGTCACTGCTGGGAAGGGCCAGAATCAGGGCCCAAGTTCCCCATCTCTACCTTTGAGTGGCCTGCATCCCAGGTACTGGATGGCCTGGGGCGGTGGTTCTCAGCCCTGTCTGTACTTTAGAACCACCTGGGGAGCTTTTAAAAACTTGGTCCTGGCCCCACCCCAAAACAATTAAATCAGCATCTCTGGAGATCGCTCGTTATATTTTTGTAAATCTACCTAAGTGAGTCTAATGTGCCGCCAGGGTGGCCTAGGGAACAAGGAGAAGAGAATTATAATGACGGGGCAGGGGACCAAATCCAGGCTGGGGTCAGGGCAAGGGGGTAGGAGCAGGCTGAATGGGCTCCAGAGGCTCAGCATCCCATAATATCCCAGAGTTGGAGGAGAGTCCTTGAAACCAAACAGCCCTTTTTACAAGGGGGAGCCTGAGGCCCACAGAGGAGAAAGCTCTTGCCCAAGGGGACAGAGGGACACACCTGGAATTTCATTCTCTTTCCCTGACTCTTAATACAGAACGCTTTTCGCTGCCCTGGGCAGGTGGGACCCACCTTTTACAGATCCCTCTGCTCCCATTTTGTAGATGAGGAAACTGAGGCTCAGAGGTGTGGCCGAGCTGCCCGAGAGCACACTGCTAATAAGCCTCAGAGCCGGAATTCCAAGGCTGTCTGGGCAGGCTCCTTATCCCGCGCTCAGGCCGCTGGCCCGACTGCATGCTACACTGTCGGGGAGGCCGGGATGGGCAGGGAAGGCTGTTGGGTTAAAGCATGAAGCAGGGGCCCCGAGGCGGTCTTTGCTTTTTGCGCCCCAACCCAGGCCTTCCTGGCCAGGCCTGCCCCACCCGCTAAAGGCGGTGGAGCGGGTTCCGGGCCGGCACGGTGGGAAGGAAGGCTTTCAGGGGCCCGTAGCCCCCTCCCCTCCCCCTCCGGGCTCCTAGGGCCTGGAATTCTTTTAATAGGAGACAAAGCCTTTAATTCCGAGAGATCAGATGAAAGGCTGCAAATGCAAATGTGCGGGCAGGGAAGCCGCTGGTGAGAATAGGCTGCCTTCAAAGTGTAAATGACTAAACGCCTCAGCTGGCTGGAGAGGAGGGGTGAGAACAGCCACCCAGCCCAGCGGCCTGGCCTCGCTGGCTCCCTCAATTGCTTCAATTCAGTAATTGATGGTTCCAAAGCACCTCGGGCCCTGGAGCCCCAGGCTTTAAAAGAGTCCCACAGACCTGTGCTGGCAGCTAGGCTCAGCCGTGTGACCTGGGGCAATTCACTCCATTTTGCTCATTGCCTCAGTTTCTTCGTCTGTGAAATGGACTTAGTGGAACAGCACACTTTGTGGTCATGAGGCTGAAAGGAGAAAATGGGTCTGAATTGCCTGGCACTGAGTGGGTGCTGAGGCAAGTTAGTGGCCTTCTTGCCCACCGCCGATGCCCATCTAGTTATCCGCGCTTGATCAAGGCTCCATACGAACGCCTCTAACTTTTCTTCATCCAGTTCTTCCCTACTCCCTAAACTCCCTACCATCACACCCCTCCAAAGATAAGCTACCCTCATATGAGGGAAATGTCAGCTGATGGGCAGGGCATTGGTGCTCTCCTCCCTTCCAGAGCTAGAGTGCCCATTTTCCTGAACATCACTGATTGGTGGGCTTTGGGCCTCATTGACTGGGGGCAGGGAGGAGGGGGGTGGGCAGAAGGCAAGGTGTTTAGCAAGAGGGGTGAGCACCAGTGAAAGCAGAGTGTTGGAAAGTGTTGGGGGGAAGGGTGACAGAACCAGTGTAGTGTGGAGGAAGCAGGAGATGCTTGGGGTGGGTGGGAGCTGGAGGACCTTGAGGGCTGTGTAAGGAGGCTAGCTTTATTGTAAGTGCAGGAGAAGCCGGTGGTCGGTGTTGAGCAGGAGTGTGCCACAATCTGATTTACATGTTTGTTCTACCCCTCTGGCTGCTGGGTAGATAATTAATTGTAGGGATCAGAAGTGGAAGCAGGGAGACCATGGAGGAGGCTATTGCCCTTGGCAGGCAAGAGGTGACAGCAGTGTGGACTGGGGTGGGAGGGGTGGGAGGGGAGAGCGAAGGCCTTGCCTGGCAACACCCCGATGGGAGGTTCTGGGCAGGAGGGAAGGAGAGGGCAAGGGTGCCGCATTCAGCGCAAGCCATTCCCAGTATATTTTCTGGGCTCTAGGTATGTCAGTCACAGAAACTCCCCAGGGACATCGGGAGGAGGAAGCAGGACTTCTCTCTCAGAGCATGTGACCAAGGCCTGAAACCTCCACCTTGACCAGTTCTACCTTCCTTGTAATGTGGGCTGATTCCAGAGAAAGCGTTTATCCCCAGGCTCCCTCTGTTGTGCCCCACGACCCCGCCAGCAGGTTCGTAGCTTTTTCTCCTTTCTTCCCTCTCTCCCTGCGAAGGGCTCTCCTCCAAGGAAGCTGCCTCAATGAGGCAAGAAGCTCAGTGTGGGAGTTGGAGGGGGCACTGCAGAGCTGTGTGACATTAGCAAATCACACTGTCCCGTTGTGGTCTTCAGCTTTGCCTTTTCTATAAGGCTGGCATAATGATAAAAGGAGACAGCAACCCCTCTGGGGCAAAGGTGCTGTGTAAGGACATGGCACTATTTGCCGGGGGAAGGGGTTGGTAAGGCAGGAGGAAGGATTTGTGTTCTGTCGTTCTGGGAGCCCCTTGCCAGATGCCTGCTGTGTTGACATAGGAAAAGAGACTTTGTTTCAGTATCAAGTCCTAGTCACTTTGGGGATCAAAGTCCGTTACCTGCATATCAGGACTGGCTACTGTAGGCCCTACGTGGGCTTAGGATGTGTCCTGGGGTGAAGTTTGATCCTAGGAGCTTTGCGATGTACCTTCAACCTTCTACGATGGCTTCTCCCTGGCTCTGGAGGGACTTGGAGCTGGCGCCGACCGATGTCTTCCCTTTTCCCTTCTCCAGGTCTGTTTCTCCATCCGGAAACTGGGGAGAAGATGCCTGATCAGAAAAAATGGATCAAAGGGAAGAAGGGAAGAGGCCAGGCTTGGGCCAGAGTAGGGTGTGGAATACAGGCCTAGAGCTGGGGAAGGAGCTGGGGGTAGAATTGCAGAGAGGAGGCTGATTCAGGGCAGGTGTATTGGGTGGAGCTCAGGAATGCCGCTGAGGCCACTGAGGTAAGTTCAGATAATTGAGCAGATGCTGAGCCGTGGGCCTAGAGCCTAGGGAGCTCATGGATCCCGAAACAAACAGAGCCGAGAGGGTACACAGTTTTGCCCTGGGACTAGAGCAGGGGCCACCGTGACTCCAAAATGTCTAGCAGCTGATAGGAGTGCAACAGGGGAAAGCCTGGAGGAAGGCAATACTTCAGCAATTGTCAAGGTACAGTAACCCCGGTACTGGCCTTACCTGGGCCGTTTGCTCTGCCAGTGGGCACTATGTGGACAGAGGGATGGAGAGAGAAGAGCCTGGAACCCTGGGGCAGGGCAGTGACAACAGAGTTCTTTGGGGTAAGGAGTGATGGATGTTTCAGGGTTAGGGTTAGGGTTAGGGGAGTCAGCCTCTCTGGGCATCAGTCTCCTCATCTGGGTGCCAGGCTGCTGTGAAGATCCTGCCTGACACTGTCTGACCCAGAGCCTGCGCATGAAGCTGGTACCTAGCGTCTAAGACCCTAGATTCTTAGGGTCTTCTCTTTCCAGCCCCTGCTCCAATCCACGCAGCACCCTCCCAGCCAGGCCGCTGCAGGAAGCTCATCGTTCATTGCTCTGCTTCCATTCAGTTGCTGGGTGGCTGCATTTTTTCTCTTTTATGTGTTTTACTTTCTTTCCTGTTGTCAATCAAAACCCCTGCCAAAGCCAGCATAGCTGGACAGGCTAAGAAAGCGCGTGAGCTTGGCAGGCCTGGACCAGGAGGGCTCACGGGGCTGTTCATCCACCCGAAGAGCGGCATCTGCTGGGCAGGGGCGGGGGCGGAGGCCAGGCGTCCCACATCTGCTCCCCACATTGCCCATGTCAGCCCCTGCTGCTGCCCAGGAGGAAAAGGCAGCTCAGCCAGGAGAGACGAGAAAGGAAAGAAGGAGGATGAGTGACTCTAGGGGGGCAAAAATGGCCCAGAGCAAGAGCATAGAGGAAGAGTGGGGTTTGACATGGCAGCAAGCAAAGCTCCCTCTCCAAAAGGTACCTCTGCGAAGACAGGCGGAGGGAGGGGAAAGAAGAACCGAGGCGAAAGGTGGGGAGTGAGGAGCGGGGAGACGTTAGGGAGCCCAGAGGTCCGACAGAGCCCAAGGGAGACCCTGCACGATTCAGAGGTTGAGAAACAGAAGAAACCAGGAGTGAAAAAGAAAGCTCGGAACTGGGAAGCAGTACAAAAAGCGAGGAAAAACCATGTGGGGTTGGCAAACTCTAGTTTTGCTTTGTGCACCCTTGTGCCTTGGCGAGCGGGGCCACCCCGTAAACCTGGGATTAGCGGCTCTGCTGTCCTGGGCCAGTTAGCACCTAATGGAAGCCACCTGGCTGGCCGCAGGCCCTGGCCCTGCCCCAGCTCTGGGCCCAAGGGGCTCCCTTAGAAACAACTTTATTTGCACGTGTACAGTTAGGGAGCAACACTGAGACCAGGGACCGGGACAGTGCACCCTTGTCCTCCATGAAACCAAGTAGTACCTCCTGCAACCCAGCCTTCCTTGCATCATACCCGTAGCCCCCGCTGCGGTGCACCCATATCGGGAGGTCCCCGTTTTATCTCTGTGTGAACAGTCCAGAAGGGCAGAGGGAGCTCAGTGGCCCTGGAGAGCCCCTTGGTGGGGATACTGGGGAGGGGAGTCTGTGGTTCAAGAGTAGATCACCTCTCTTGCTCCTAAGTCCCTGCCAGGGCCCTGTGATCCCATGATCCTCTGCCAGCAGGGCCAGCCCCAGTGGCAGGGCCCGCTCCAGCCACAACCAGTCCAGCCCATTTGTCCTTCTCACTGTGGGGTGTGGGGGCAGAGGCTGCAGCAGGGCTGGCAGGTAGGAGGTGTGATTATCGTCATTTCACAAACGGTTTCAAGGAGGCAGAGACAGAGAGGAAGTGTGCTGTTCAGTGCAGGAACCAAGACATTTGGCAGGAGAAATGAGTAATCAGGGATATGTGAAAGCAGGAGAGAAGGAGAGGGTGAGCTGGTTGTGGGGTGTGTGTGTGGGGGGGGGGGTGTGTGTGGTGTGTGTGTGTGGTGTGTGTGTGGTGTGTGGTTGTGTGTGGTGTGTGTGTGTGGTGTGGTGTGTATGTGTGGTGTGTGGTGTGGTGTGTGTGGTGTGTGTGTGGTGTGTGTGTGTGGTGTGTGTGTGGTGTGTGTGTGTGGTGTGTGTGTGTGGTGTTTTGTGTATGTGTGGTGTGTGTGTGTGGTGTGTGTGTGGTGTGTGTGTGTGGTGTATGTGGTGTATGTGTGTGTGTGTGGTGTGTATGTGTAGTGTGTGTGGTGTGGTGTGTGTGTGGTGTGTGTGTGTTTGGTGTGTGTGTGTGGTGTTTTGTGTATGTGTGGTGTGTGTGTGTGTGTGGTGTGTGTGTGTGGTGTGTGTGGTGTGTGTGTGTGGTGTGTGTGTTTGTGGGGTGTGGTGTGTATGTGTGGTGTGTGTGTGGTGTGTGTGTGTGTGGTGTATGTGTGTATGGTGTGTGTGTGTGGTGTGTGTGGTGTGTGTGTGTGGTGTGTGTGTGTGGTGTGTGTGTTTGTGGGGTGTGGTGTGTATGTGTGGTGTGTGTGTGTGTGGTGTATGTGTGTATGGTGTGTGTGTGTGGTGTGTGTGTGCTGTGTCTGTGTGGTGTGGTGTGTGTGTGTGGTGTGTGTGTGGTGTGTGTGGTGTGTGTGGTGTGTGTGTGGTGTGTGTGTGTGGTGTGGTGTGTGTGTGTGGTGTGTGTGTGTTTGGTGTGGTGTGTATGTGTGTGGTGTATGTGTGTGTGTGGTGTGTGTGCGTGTGGTGTGTGTGTGTGTGGTGTGGTGTGTATGTGTGGTGTATGTGTGTGTGTGGTGTGGTGTGTGTGTGTGGTGTGTGTGTGTATGTGTGGTGTGTGTGTGGTGTGTGTGTGTGGTGTGGTGTGTGTGGTGTGTGTGTGTGGTGTTTTGTGTATGTGTGGTGTGTGTGTGTGGTGTGGTATGTGTGGTGTGTGTGGTGTGTGTGTGGTGTGTGGTTGTGTGTGGTGTGTGTGTGTGGTGTGGTGTGTATGTGTGGTGTGTGGTGTGGTGTGTGTGGTGTGTGTGTGGTGTGTGTGTGTGGTGTTTTGTGTATGTGTGGTGTGTGTGTGTGGTGTGTGTGTGGTGTGTGTGTGTGGTGTATGTGGTGTATGTGTGTGTGTGTGGTGTGTATGTGTAGTGTGTGTGGTGTGGTGTGTGTGTGGTGTGTGTGTGTGGTGTGTGTGGTGTGTGTGTGTTTGGTGTGTGTGTGTGGTGTTTTGTGTATGTGTGGTGTGTGTGTGTGGTGTGTGTGTGTATGGTGTGTGTGGTGTGTGTGTGTGGTGTGTGTGTTTGTGGGGTGTGGTGTGTATGTGTGGTGTGTGTGTGGTGTGTGTGTGTGTGGTGTATGTGTGTATGGTGTGTGTGTGTGGTGTGTGTGTGCTGTGTCTGTGTGGTGTGGTGTGTGTGTGTGGTGTGTGTGTGGTGTGTGTGGTGTGTGTGGTGTGTGTGTGGTGTGTGTGTGTGGTGTGGTGTGTGTGTGTGGTGTGTGTGTGTTTGGTGTGGTGTGTATGTGTGTGGTGTATGTGTGTGTGTGGTGTGTGTGCGTGTGGTGTGTGTGTGTGTGGTGTGGTGTGTATGTGTGGTGTATGTGTGTGTGTGGTGTGGTGTGTGTGTGTGGTGTGTGTGTGTATGTGTGGTGTGTGTGTGGTGTGTGTGTGTGGTGTGGTGTGTGTGGTGTGTGTGTGTGGTGTTTTGTGTATGTGTGGTGTGTGTGTGTGGTGTGGTATGTGTGGTGTGTGTGGTGTGTGTGTGTGGTGTGTGTGTGGTGTGTGTGTGTGGTGTGTGTGTGTGGTGTTTTGTGTATGTGTGGTGTGTGTGCGGTGTGGTGTGTATGTGTGGTGTGTGTGCAGTGTGGTGTGTGTGGTGTGTGTGTGGTGTTTTGTGTATGTGTGGTGTGTGTGTGTGGTGTGGGGTGTGTGTGTGTGTGTGTGTGTGGTGTGTGTGTGTGTGGTGTGTGTGTGTGGTGTGTGTGTGGTGTGTGTGTGTGGTGTTTTGTGTATGTGTGGTGTGTGTGTGTGGTGTGTGTGTGGTGTGTGTGTGTGGTGTGGTGTGTGTGGTGTGTGTGTGTGGTGTTTTGTGTATGTGTGGTGTGTGTGTGTGGTGTGGTATGTGTGGTGTGTGTGGTGTGTGTGTGTGGTGTGTGTGTGGTGTGTGTGTGTGGTGTGTGTGTGTGGTGTTTTGTGTATGTGTGGTGTGTGTGCGGTGTGGTGTGTATGTGTGGTGTGTGTGCAGTGTGGTGTGTGTGGTGTGTGTGTGGTGTTTTGTGTATGTGTGGTGTGTGTGTGTGGTGTGGGGTGTGTGTGTGTGTGTGTGGTGTGTGTGTGTGTGGTGTGTGTGTGTGGTGTGTGTGTGGTGTGTGTGTGTGGTGTTTTGTGTATGTGTGGTGTGTGTGTGTGTGGTGTTTTGTGTATGTGTGTGTGTGGTGTGTGTGTGTGTGGTGTGTGTGTGTGTGTGTGTGTGTGTGTGTGTGTGTGGTGGGGCAGTGGGAGACTGGAGAGGGCCGCCCCCCAAAAGCAGAGGGAAAAGAGGGAGAAGATATGGGAGAAGACTCTGACAGTTGCTGCTGATGGAAAGAGGCAGGTCCTGAGGCTGGGAAAAGGGGACCAAGGGGACAGTGCTGTTCTCAGACAACAGGTTAAGCCTGGTGGGAGCAGACAGCAGCCAGTCTGCACCAAAGAGGTTGAATCCCAGCTAGCCACAGGCTCCTTGCCCTGTGGGAGAGAAATTGGCTTGAGAAAAGGGGGAAGTTTGGGACTACACAGCCTTCCCCTCAGGAGTGCACATAAAGAAAGACACACGCAGACACACACAGGCAGACACACACAGGCACAGACACACAGAGACACATTCTCTCTCTATTTCTCCCAAACATGAAAATCTAGGCTAGATTCTAGACCAACCTGGCTCAACACAGGAAGGTGGTTCCTAGAAATGCAGTATTAAACCTGAAAGGAGCCAGGGATCCCTTGACACATATGGAGGCACAATGAAGGCCTTTGTTGGATGAAGGAAATGAGGAGAAGGGGCTGCCCAAGGTTGCAGCAAGAGCCCAAGGAGACCTGGAGGACCCAGGGCCAGAACCTGCCTCTCTTGTGCCTGGAGGGTGCAGGGAGCACTAGGACCAAGCAAGAAGGCACCAAGATGAGAGGAGGTGGGGGCAGCAGGGTGGTAAAGGAGAGCACTAGAATCACTGCATTTATTGAGCACTTACTATATGCCAACATGTGCCATGCAATTCTCAGAGTGTTCATTGTCCCCTTTAAGTCTCACATAAATTATATGCAGTAGGAATTGGAGTTAGCCCCATTTTTATTGATAAGGCAACTGAGGTTTGGAGAGGTGAAGGGACACACAGCTAGTAAGTAGAAGATCCAGGTTTGTCAGAACCCAAGTACAGGGCTTCAACCCTAGTGGGGAGTGGACCCCCATGGTGGCTAGGAGATGGGGGCAGGGTGGATGGGCTGGGACATTGGGACAGCATCTTGATCAGCACTGCCTTCATTTCAGGGTCCCTACCCCCTGGCCCACTGGGGAGGAGAGCCTGGGTACCGTCTTTCCTGTAGTCCTCTCCTAGAAGCAGGGCCCCTGGCTGGCCAGGGTTGCCCACCAGACTCTGAGGACAAGAAGCCGTCATTCCTTCTCCTCCAGAACAAAGATCTCTGACCTCAGCCACAGCATAGCTGCATCTGGGCTCATGGGGAGGTCCAAAGACGTGATTAAGCTGTGCGCTGAACCCCCCGGGCGGGCCCGAGGCCAGCTTTCTACTTCCAGCTCTGCTAAGTGACACAGTACAAGTCCCTTCCCTGCTCTGGGCCTCAGTGCCCCCATCTGCACCGTGAGGGGTGGGCCTAGGTTGTCTGAGGGCTCGGCTGGCTCTGACGGTCTAGGAATCTATGACATAAACACATAGAAAGAACTCACAGTCTCAGGCAGACTATGCCAATTACCAGATGAAGACTGCTACAGCTCCTCAAAGTGGAGTCGGAGCTCAGAGGAAATGAGGTCACGATGGGTGGGGTAGCTGGTGAGGACAGATGGGCTTTCATTCATTCTTTCAAACAAGCGAGCATGTGCTGAGCACCTCTGCTGGGTGCTGGTGATGTAATAGGCAGCCCCTCTCCCCAAGGAACTGTACCACCAGGTCAGCTTTGGTACTGTAGAAGGTTAGCTGCACTGCCTGGGGAAGCAATGGAGTGATGGATGTTAAGCATGCCCTATTGTTGGGTCTCTGTCTCTGTCTCTCTCCTCCTCCTCCTCCCCCGCCTTGGGCTTTATCTCTCCCCTTTTCTCTCTGCCTTTCCCCTTCCCTCTCCATATCTCTGTCTACCCTCCCCTTCCCCAAGTCTCACTGTTGATGGGAGTAGGGGGTGGGGACCTGAGGCGTCGGAATTCCCACTTGAGCTCCCCTGCCAGCCTGGATGAGGACATTTGGAAACAAAGAGGGGGAGTATATTAGATAAGAGGATTGGCCAAGCCCTGGCCTGGCAGCTACAGACCCCGAGTCATGGAGAGGGGCAGTTGTCAGGCAGGGGCACCTATGGGCACAGGCTTCAATGAATGGGAGACTGACCCGATGCCAGAACTGACTTCCCCTCCCAGATAGAAAGGTAGGGCAGGGCTACAGCAGGGAGGATGGATCCCCAGGAAAGGCTGAGGAGCACAGAGTGGGGGACTGGAACCAGGGAATGGGTTTTAGACAGATGCCATCTGTTATTTTCTTTTCTTCTTCTTTTTAAAATATTTATGTATTTATTTATTTGGGTGTACTGGGTCTTACTTGCAGCATGAGGAATCTTTGTTGCCACGTGAGAGATCTTCAGTTGTGGCATTTGGGATCTTCAGTTGCCGCATGTGGGATTTTAAAGAAGATATTGGGGGTAGGAGTTTATTTATTTATTTTTGCTGTGTTGAGTCTTCGTTTCTGTGCGAGGGCTTTCTCTAGTTGTGGCAAGCGGGGGCCACTCTTCATCGCGGTGAACGGGCCTCTCACTGTCACGGCCTCTCGTTGCGGAGCACAGGCTCCAGATGCGCAGGCTCAGTAGTTGTGGCTCACGGGCCTAGTTGCTCCGCGGCATGTGGGATCCTCCCAGACCAGGGCTCGAACCCGTGTCCCCTGCATTAGCAGGCAGATTCTCAATCACTGCGCCACCACGGAAGCCCGCATGTGGGATTTTTAGCTGTGGCATGCAAACTCTCAGATGTAGCATGTGGGATCTAGTTCTCTGACCAGGGATCGAACCCAGGCCCCCTGCACTGGGAGAACGGAGTCTTAGCCACTGTACCACCAGGGAAGTCCCACCACCTGTTATTTTCATGCCTGGAATTCTGATCGGGACTGGAGTTGAGGTGTCTGAAATGAGATGAAAAGAGAGCTCTGGGAATGGAATCAATCAGGTGACCTGGGTTCAAGGCCCTGTGTGAGTAACCCCACTGGGCCTCAGTTTCTTCAAGTGTAAAACAGAGATAATGCCAGCCACCCAGAGTGGGACCTAAGTGATGCAACTTAAGTGATAGTGCTTTACAAATGAGAAGAATTGGCTGATCCCTTCCAGAGGGCAAGGACAGCAGACCACAGGACTAGGGGATGGAGTCAGACTTTAGGAGGGACTTCCTGGCCTGGGGAAGGTAGAGCTGGGCAGGAGAATTTTTTGAGGGTGACGGTCAGCATGGCATTGAAGTGAGGAAAGCCTGTGCTGTAGCCCCCAACTGGCTGTCGGGGTCCCCAGGTTCTGCAGGCCAGAGTAGAGCATCATTTATTGGGGGTGTCTTGCCCGGCACACCTCACTGGATGCAGAGGCAAAAGCATGTGCTTTGGAGTCAGAGGGTCCAAGGCTCAAATCTTGGTTCAGTCTCTTCCCTGCTGTGTAGCCTTGGACACATCAGCTACCTTAGAGCCCTCAGTTTCTTCATCTGTAAAACGGACTCATCAGGCTTTGCTTGTCAGGTTTGCATGGCTCTTGGCGAGTGTTGAACACGTGAGTTTCCAAGTCCCTTCTCTTTTTAAGTAGCCTCAGTTTCCCCATTTTCAAAGAACGGGGGTTAGACTAAATAAATGATCTATCAGATTCAGTCCTAACGTGCAGAAACAAGCCATGATTATCATCTATGTTTTCCAGTCGCGTCCAGTGAGTCAGTCTCCAACAACAACTTGACTGAGTGGGAGCTCTCTTAGGTGCTGGAGGATGAGGAAGGAGGGTGTTACAGAAGCCCTGACCCTCAGAGAGAAGGCTGCCAATCTGCTTTCTCCCACAGGAGGGCCTTGTTACAGCCCAGAGATAGCCTCTGACTGAGCCTGGGCGTCACTGCTGTAGACCCCATTGGCTGGCTAAGGCTGGAGGCAGATCTGGGACTGGGGCCGGGCCTCGGGAGCTTGGCTACAGCAGCTGGGAGCAGAGACGCCCCACCCGCTCAAGCCCATGTGTTTCTCTTCCTGAGGAAGCAAAAAGAAAGACTTAAAAGATTTAGACCTCAAGGGGAAAAAAGAGAAGAGAATTAGAACCCAAATCCACATCTGGCCTGACAATATGTCTAACCCTAAGCTCTCTGCCCACCGAGGTGCAGGGTTGGAGGGCGGGGGGTGGGGGGTGGGGGGTGCGCCAGGGGCGGGAGAGCAGCTGGTTGCTCCCTCCGAGCTGCCTTTCTGGTGACATCACTGACAGCAGAGGCGGCGCCCACGTGGGGCAGGGCTGACCGCATCTGGATCCACCCAGAGTGAGGAAGGAGAAAGGATGGGGCTTCTGAAGGGAGCCGCGGTTCCTGCTTTGACTCAGCTGGGAACCTCTCAGGACCTCTTCTCCCCTATTGTGAGTAAGCCTCCTCTGCGGGGAAAGGTGAGCAGCAGACAAACATGTGACCCCTTGGAATAGATGCCATGCACCTTGATGTTCCCAGCATTAGTGTCACTGCGCCTGCCCCTGGGAGGGCCAGAGGTGGACGGTCCCTCCATGTTCCCTCCAGCCATTCAGAAGCATTTCTGACAGAGACAGGCAGAATTGGCACCTGTGGAGCCCTTAAACCTGCCCCACAGGGGAAGACTGGCCAGGATCACCCGGTGACACAGAAGCAGTGGCGAGACTTGCCCTTGGGTCTCCCACCTCCCGGTCCAGGCAGGGCCCTTTCACAGGCCCCTCTCATTGCCTCCTGAAGGGGGCAAGGGAATCAGGTCCTCAGAGGTAAAGAAGAATTGGCCCTTTGCATTGGATGGCAGGGGGAGGGGTCGTTCTCAGTCCTTGAACTTAACCGTGCTTACCCCTGTCCCAGTCTGGGACAGCACCCCAGCTCCTAGAGCCTCGGGCCTCTCCAGGCTAGGGTTGCCAGATAAAATTCAAGACATCCAGTTAAATTAGAATTTGAGATAAACGGTGAATAATTTTTTAGTGTAAGTACGTCCCAAATATTGCATGGGACATACTTGTACTAAAAAAAAAGGTGTTGTTTATCTGAAATTGAGATTTTAATTGGGTAGCCTGTATTTTGATTTGCTACATTTGGCAACCCTACCCCTGCCAGGCTGCCTTAAGGTCTCTGGCCCATGGGGCGGGGACTTCCCACTTTCAAATCCCCCAGACCTCAGCCGATCAGCTGGAACAGCTTGCTGGCTGAGAGAACATGTTTAATTTGGTCGCTCATTAATTTGCACAGCCCTCTACCTTCATCCTCCTGGGCCTGGTGCTGCTCTAATGAGTTGAGGCTGGTAATGAACAGGAATCCCTTCATGTGGAACAGCCCAGGCCTCTGGGCACTGGGTGGGCCCTTCGCCGGCACCTCAGCTGACCCGCCTCAAGATCAGGTCTGTGGCATTGGGGGCTTCTGAAGGGAGGCCCTTCTTCTCAGGTTGGCCTCGGTGGAGAGATCTGAAGGGGGACTGGGCGGCCACCTTCCAACCCCTCGCTGACGAGTTTAGCAAGTGTGGGGAGAATATGGAGGCTGTGGGGACAGAGAGTAGGCTGCTGACCCAGGTGAGAAGCTGGGTGGCAAAGTCCCCGCCCTCTACACTGGGACTTAAGAAACTGGGCAAGGAGACTCCAATATACCAGGGCCACAGAAGAAGGCTGAGCCCAGGCCTGAAGAAGAACTCAAGGTTACATTCTCCAAAGTGAACACTACTAGGAGACATTCCGAGGACAAAGGATTTTGTGCTCAAATGTGTTTGGGAAACACAACAGATCGACACACACACACACACACACACACACACACACTGTCAGCGATTTGTTTGTAGTGAGCTTACTGAAGGCTCTGAGAAGTCCTGCAGTAAACAAACTATTTATATTGGTTGAACTTGGCATTTCCCATATTTATTTGACATTGAATCTTTTTAAAATCATAACGCTGCTTACCTTCCCAGGCACTCGTGCTCTCTGGAAAACACGGATACAAGATGTTCTGTGGGCTGTGCCTCTGTTAGGGCAGTGGCCACTGCAGAGTAGCCAAGTTCTCTGGGTCCTGGAGGCCATGACTGCTGAATCCCATCACCCTGGCCTGGTGTCCAGGCCTTATCTCAGCCCTGTGCTCCCTCCCTTCCTTCATTTCACGTGAACCTTTTTTTCTCAGGCTCTATCTGTGCCCATGACAGTGCATTTCTCTGTGTGCATGTTCCTACACATATCTATGCATGGGTACATGTAAGGACACCAGTGGCATGCCTACAAGTGTGGGCTAATCTAGAGAGTCCAAGAATGTCAAAGTTGGAGAGAGAGAGACTGAGGGGGGGGGGGAGAGAGAGAGAGAGAGAGAGAGAGCGAGAGAGAGAGAGAGAGAGAGAAGGAGATTAATTTTAATAGATTTTCTTTCCTGGTCCATTTTCTTGGATAACATCTTCCACTATTCCAGCCGCAAAGAAACATTCTAGAAGTCAGCTACTGACAAAGCCCACACTGGTCACACCATCTGCTTGAGCTTATGGGCTGTTTCCTTTTAGGATTGTGGAGTGAGGTCCCTAGAATGTATATCTGAAGGGCCTGGCTTGCACCCATTAAGGAAAGCATAGCAGAGAGAAGCAGAGGCTTCATTCCAGGCCCCACAGTGCCAGTTTGAACATTTATTCTACTTCTGGCTCTTTGGGAAGATTCGAGAAATGGCAGGAAGTTCTCTACCTTCATTCAGTTTAAAACTGAATGTCAGCTCCACAAGGGCAGGGACTGTGTCTGTCTTATTATCCCTGTGTTCCTAGTACCTAACACAAGGCCTGGTGTATAATCTGTGTGTGTGTGTGTGTGTGTGTTTATACACACACATGTGCATGCATACATGTAACAAATGTTTATTGAGCATTTAGTATATGCTAGGCATTGTCCTAAGAACTTCACATGGAATAACCTATTGAATCCCCACGATCACAATAGCAGGTAAGTACTATTCTTATACCCATTTTACAAATGCAGACTCTGAGGTACCAGGGGGTGAGTAATTCACCCCAGGTCACAAAGCCGGTAAGAAGTACAGGCAGGATTTGACACAGGCAGACTGGTTCCTGAGCTCACACTCTAAAGTACTATTCCATACTTGGTGGTTCAGTAAATAGTTGTGGAAGAACGTATGGATGCATGCGCGTGTGAACGAATGAAATAAAGAAACACCCGATGACGGTGGCCCACAAGCTTCCAGCAGCCTGACGCTAAGCATCCAGCCCTGCCAGGGCCTCCCTCCAGAAGCAGTGTAACACAGGGAGCGAGCCCTGCCAGCCACCCACACCAACGTCACCACTTTCCTCCCTCCCTCCTTCCCTCCAGGCCTTTGCCATCTCTTCCTGTCACCTTCCACCTTCCCCACTGATCCTCCCCAGCCGCTCCCCAGCCCCCCTGCTCCTGTGCCCGCCTGCTTACCAAAGTCCCTGTTTCCTCTTCCTTGCATGCAGACGTGCTTGCCTGTGCACTGAAAAACCCACAAGCTGTAAAACAAAGCAGGGAGCTGCCTCACCCACGTGCTGTGCCTTTGATGTCTCCTTCCCGGCGGCTGCACAGCACTGAGCCACCCTTCATAGGCTTGGCTTCCAGAGGCCAGGTGCTGGTCAAGAAGCTGCATACACAAAGGCCCAGGCCAAGAGGAACGTGGGTCTTTGGAAACCCGGCATGTAGGAGACTCAGGAGAGACAGTCAGCCTGCTGGATGGCACCCGGGGCATCCCTGAATCCTCAGGACCCAGGAGTCTCTCACTCGGCAGCCTCTCATCCAGGATGTCTCCAGGGACTAGCTGCTAACATAATTCATAAGCAATCACAACACCCACCCCTCACACTGGTATAGCAATTTAGAGGTGACACGGCACATTTGTACCCATTCACCTAATCAATCTGCATTATGGCAGAGTTGGTAAAAGCTTTGGCGTCCTCACGCCTGGGTTTGAATCCTTCTTCCTAGCTGTGGCACATAGGGAAAGTCACTTGTACCCCCAGAACCTCAGTGTCCACATCTTTAGAGCAAGGATAATAATAACAATGGCTAGCTCGAAGGGTTGCTGAGGGAGGAAATGAGTCAATCCGTGTATTGTACTCAGAGTGATGGCCGCTATGCAGACACATGCCATTTATCCAGTTTGTACTACGTGCCAGACGTCATGCTAAGTTCTTTAAGTCACATGGTCTTGTCAACGATTCTGTGAAGTAGAAGAGGAAACTGAGGCTTATGAAGGAGAAATAACCTGCCCAGAGTCATAGAAGTGGTAAAGCCCATGCTCTTGGGGAACTGAAACTCAAAAGATGGCACTGGTCTGGGTTCGAAACTAGGCTAGTTCAACTCCAAACTGTTTCACAGCCCCTCCAACTTTGCCTTTGTCTCCTGGGTGAGACAGATCCAGGCGTGTTCCATCCCTTCAACCTCTCTGTCCTTTGCTGTCGCAACCAAATGGCAGAGACGGAAGACAACGGAGCCAAGTTTGAAGCTGGGCTCTTAGCACAGGGACCCTGTCTCACGTGTCTCTGGAATACACATGCCCAGGCCAGCAGGTGCCAGGCGTACCTGCCTGCCTGTAGACACTGGTTATGTCTGGTCCGTGCCGCCACTGGCCTGCCTTGTTTGTACCACAGGTGCTTTTCCCATGACAACGTGTTGGCTCCTGACCCCCAGGAGGTAGCCCTCTATTCACCATTCCTGGCTGAAGTACCACGTGCCCTTGACTGGGATCACAAAGGCTGGGGGAACTGCTCTTAAAGGCAAAGGCTGTGGAAACCAGAGGAGAAGGAGGAGGAAGCAAAGGGGGGTGCCTTTTCCCCTCACCCTAGTTCCCATGGCCTCAGCTCCTCCTCCTGCCCCACCTCTGGGCACACCCCAGCCTTGCCCAGAGCCACCATCACCTCTGAGCCTCACTGGCCCCACCACAAGGGCTGAGAGCAGAGGTCCCCATGCTGCTGCTCCCTGAGGGCCTTCCACAAGCTGGGACAAACAGGCTGGGCCATAATTTTTAGGAAGGAGAACTTCTCAAGAAAGGAAGAACACTGAGTTAGCCCCAGCTGTGTACTGGGGACCGGACACAGGGGCTTTGGTTTCCCTGATGTCATCCTTACAGCCATGCAAGGCAGGTATCATCGTCAACATTTTACAGAGGAAACAGCTGAGGTTCGGAAAAGCGAGTGATTTGCCGAGGGTCCCGCGGACAGTAAGTGGTAGAGCTGTGTTAGATTCAGGACTGGCTCCCAAGCCAGGAGACGCCTCCCACCGTGCATTGGTTCTTGGTGGGATGGGGAACTTGGCCAACTTCAGCTCTGCAGTGCTTCAGGAATGAGGCACTCTGGACTTCAGGCTTTGCCTGAGAGCCGAGGATTTAATCTCGTGAGTGTGCACTTAAAAAAAAAAAGATAACTCATTTTCGATGGAAGTGTTCAGGAAACATGTTCCTCATCTCCCCTGTCTCCTTCAACAGAGTATAATCGAGCTCTTTCTGCAACTTCGGGCACGTCGTCATTAACCTCCCAGCGTAATTAGTACTGTTCCCTACCCCCACCCCCACCCCCAACACACACAAAATGGCCCTGGCTTGTTTGCCATCTTTGAGCTCTTGTACCTGGTTGGGGTTGTTTTCTATTTTACTAGTTTTGCTGCCTACTCCCCTGCTGTCAGGCCGTCAGCTCTCACTTCTTGACACTTTTACTGTGCCTGCTTCCAGCAGCCCCTCTGCCCTCCTTTTGATTTACTGCTTCTAATTTGCTGTGGGCTTGGGAACCAGATAACCAAGCTTGTTAGAGTAAACAGGAGGAGAAACACTACGGAGGGTCCTCCTGCAGGTAACCGGCCTGAGCTGTCAAGTCCTTAACCTGACTTACACCAGTGGTGACCTCCAGACCGGGGTGCGTCTGAATCCAGCCCTTACTTAGCCCTAAACCGACGGGTCTCCCTGACCGTGGCCACACGATTGAGGAGTGGCACACTCAGGCAGAAGGACTGCCAAATCTTGTCTAGAGGCAGAGGAATGGGCAGGAGGGGCATCTGGAGACCTCCAGTATTCCTCCCTTTCTTATGCTGTCTCCCAGAGGCCCTGCAGAGAATTCTGGACTGAGGAAGCTCTCTCTCTCAGCCTTGTCCCCAGTCCTGCCCCAAGGCTGGGAGGACTCATTTCAGCGTCCATCCGAGCATGGGGGGCCACTGGGGGCTTCTGAGCCTGGGTAGGCTGTGCCCATCACTGCCTATGGTCAGGGCTGGTCCCTCACACCCCTACAGTTGCCCCCTCCCCACTCTGGCAGGAAATGGGCTGAGCTGAGCCGGGCCTGGCTTGCCACCTCAGCAGTCCAAGGCCCTGCCTCTCTCCCAGCCTGGGGGAGGGAGGCGCCACCGAGGGGGAAGCACCGAGGCAGATTTAGGACTTGGGTGGAGTTTGAAGCCCCCCAAAGCCATTTTTCAACCTGAAAACTGAACCGAGCTGGTCTGGAATTGCGGCTGGAGGATAAATGTGGACCCCATGGTGTCATTTTATGGTCAATTTTCAGAGTGTCACTGCACTTTAAGCAGTAACGCTGAGTAGCAGGAAAAAACTTCTTAACCGTAAGATCTATTAAGAGTGCAGAGCTGGCTCCCAGGGGCAAGGTGGGAATGCAGAGACGTGAATCATTGGAAACAGGTCTAGCCCAGCACTAGGGAATAACCCAGCCCAAGCTGGGCTGCAGGGAGGGAGGGAGCAGGGCTGGAAGGGTGAGAGGGCGCCTCCAGCTCCTCAGGCCCTGATGGTGGTGGCAGCCTCTGGGTCTCTTTTCCCAGGGGCCTGGAGTCCCGGACCCTATCCTCTCCTGGGCTGGCTGCCCAAGCTGGGACCCGGAAAAGGCAACACCTGGTGTAGCAGAGGGCCTGGCAGGCATGGCAGGACGGGAGGGCTGGCTGGCCCCTGTGCTGGGAAAGAGGCCTGTTTCCCTGGTCGGCTGATTCCGTGTCAATAACCAGCTTGAGTAAGCTTTGAAAAGCCATGCTTGGCCAGTCCCCAGGGAAAGGGGACAAGAGGCCAGGGAGGGTCTAGGTTATTTGGGGTTAAATACTTGGGGGAAACAGAGCCAGGGGCAAGGAGTTTGGGAGAGGGGGTCCAGAAATGGAGGCTGGTCATGGCAGATGGCAGATGGAAGGGGAGGCTGGGGAACCAAGTGATCTACAGGGTTCCTTCCAGCTGGGAAAACTCTTTGGCTCCAATGGGTGCAGGAGTGAGGAAGCAAACTGACTGCCAGACAGGACCTCCGATAAAACAAAGGTGAGCCTCCTCACCTCTGGTCTCAGGGCCATAGTCTACCCACTGAAACACCTGTCAAGATCCCATCTGAGATGAAAGATTCAGGGCCAGGGCTGGCAAGCATGGGCACCAGAGGGTACCCATCTGGGGCAAGACAAAAAGCGACACCCAGGTCTGGCACTGAAGAAACCTCAGCTGAGCTACGATTTGCTGTGTGATCTTGGACAAGTCATTTTTCCTCTCTGGGCTGAAATGCACCCATTTGTGTCAGGGTAGGGGGAGGTGTGGAATTTGAACCCGACCAATTCCTTTTAGCCTGAGAATATAAGGGTCTTGCCAGCTAGAACATTCCCGGCTTCCTCAGTCTGGTGTGCTCTGGGACATGATTTCCTAGGGGCTAAAAATAGAAATAGGAAGAAAGAAAGAAAACCCTCACTAGGTGCCAGGGAATATTTGAAGAGCTTTTTACAAAGATGAGCTCATTTCATCCTCACAACAGCTCTGCAAGGTGAGTACTAATGCCTCCATTTTACAGATGAGGAAACTGAGGCACGGACAGGTTAGCGGACAGACTCAAGCACCAAACTGACTCTGAAACCAAAGACACTCAGTCGGCCTTCTTTCTGGTTCGTTTGTCTAAATGGGTGACCCTGTCTCCCCCACCGCCTCCCCGGGCTCTGTGTTCCCCTTCATGGCTTTCTCATGCTGGGCGAGGGCCGCCCTGCCCAAGCCGGCGGCCTCCCTGAAGTGCCCTTCACCTCCCTGCACTCCTTCCCTCCCCTCCCCTCCTCCCTAGGGAAGCCCAGCCAGGCTCAGGTTTCTCCATTTCCAGGCTAAGGCTCCTGCTCTGGGCTGGGCTCACTGGTGAGATCTTGCTGACCTTGCACTTTCCTTCTACCCTGAGGTCCTGGGCTCTGAATGGATGGGTGAGAAGTCTTGCATGCCCTGCCCTGGTGGGGGACTGAGGAAATGCTGGCCTCTTGCCCTTGACCCCTTGTGAGAGAGAAGGCAACCCAGTCCCACTGAGCAGGCCTGACTTTGACCCTACAGCCCTCTCAGAGCAGATCTGGGGCAGGTGCATTGCTGAGGGCACTGGAGGAATCGGGGCTGAGGGCTAGGTCCTCAGGGTTGTGTGTACAAACCGCCTCTCCAAATCGCCATGGGGTACTAACTCTGCCTAGCGCTGGACTGGTTTCTTCTTCAAGCTCTGTCTTTAGGAATCATGACATCGCAAAGGGCTGCAGCTGGATAGGCTCTTAGAAATCATTGAGGCCAAGACCTCTGGGTTTCAGATGGGGAGCCTGAGGCCCAAAGAGGGCAAGGGTGTGCTCAGAATAGCACAGAAGACAGCCATGGAGGCAAGGTGGAACCCCGGGTTCCTGATTCTTCCAGGTGACTGCTTGGCTCAGCTCCATGCTGGGCCTCCAGGGCCAGCTGTGTGCCACCCTCTTTGGGGCAGCCCTGCTTGAGCCTTCACCCCTCACCATACACAAGATCACTCCCTAGACACACACACACACACACACACACACACACACACTGCCCTGGAGATTCAGGCCCTGGGGAGTAAAGTGGGAGGCACCAAGAGGCCCAGGTGAAAGGCAGAAGCCAGGATGGTGGGACTGAAACTGGGCCACTGGCTTGGGAGGGGCATTCCAAAGCATGAGTGTGCCCTGTTTTCCCCTGCCTTAGAGCTTCATGTCTACCCCTTGTGTGCTCCGCTAAAAAGGATGGGAGAGGCTGACGGAAAACCCCCAAGCTTAACTCTTTTCATTTCCAGTGTTGCTTGAAGTTCTTGGAGGTCTCTGGCAAAGTCACTGGCCCATCCCCTGGGCTCTGTACTGCACCTGTCTCCTGCACGTGTCCAAAGCCCAAATGGTGCCCCCTCCCACCCAGCTTTCCAGGCGGCTGCTGCCACCTGGCGAGCCGGGCACGGTGGCCACGAGGGGGCACTGGCGCTCCACAGCTCCACTGGGCTCTGAGGCGTGCGCTCTCCCCAGCTCGGGGTGGGGGGGCAGCAGGAGTTTGTGTTGGGCTCCCCCCCTCCTGGCTCCCTCCCATTTCCTCTTGGAAGCCTCCTTAATCCTCTTCTGCTGAGGGTCACATCCCTGGGCCGAGGGACGAGGTGTTTCATTTTCAATTCGCCCCCACTGCCCCTGGGGGAGCTCCACGAACGCGGGGAAGGGAGACCTCTGGGCCACAGCCCCTGTGCAGACCCAGTCTCCTTGATGCTTCGGCTTGCCGCTTTATGGGGTGTCTCTCTCTTACCTGCCTGCCCTCCATTCCCTTCCTGGCCTGTCTTCTGCGTTGGAGCCCTTGTTCCAATCTCATCTTCTTGGGTCTTTCCTCTCCTTTCTGCCTTATCAACATTCAGCTTTCACTCCTTCCTCCTCTCTTCCCCCTCCTTTTTCTCTCCCCTACCTCTCTTCCTCTCTCCTCCCTTCTCCCCTGGCCTCCCCTCGCCCCTCTCCCTTATCCTCGGCTCCCTCCCTTCTCTCCCTCTGCCCTTGCTCCGAGGTGGCCTCTGGGGTGGACAAGTTGCATGTGGCATGGATCTCGGTCCCTCCGTGGCCTCTGCAGGCTGAGATGGGAATTGGGGGTGGGGGGCGATGGCTGCTGGAATCCTGGAGTGGAGGAGGCTCTGGGTCAGAAACTCTTCAGTTCACTTAGCAGATGCAGCCTCTGGGGATAGGGGTGGGGTTCAGAGACTGGGGCCTGCTCTCTGCTCCGGCTCTGCCGGCTGTGCAGTCTTTCCCGTCCGCTCCCTGGCTTCAATGAAAAACTGAAATGAAAAAGTAAAACAGTAAAACACTGCTTCTCCCAGATTCCCCACTGTCCTCCCCACCTCCTTTTAGAACACTAGGGA
The DNA here is from genome assembly GCF_963924675.1 of Phocoena phocoena. NCBI lineage: Eukaryota > Metazoa > Chordata > Mammalia > Artiodactyla > Phocoenidae > Phocoena > Phocoena phocoena. The sequence continues at coordinate 58,643,694 of NC_089240.1, read as the reverse complement.
CACTTGGTGAGACAGACAGGGCCCTGCCAGTGTCTGTGTGTTGCACCGAGGGAGAGGGGCTGGGGTTGGACGTGGGCCCTAACATCGGCGTGCTGGGTTCCGTCTGGCACACTGTCTCACTGACTTCAGGGGGCCTGGGCAGCTCTTGGGGCAAATAATTGTAGAAAGTCAGTGCTGGAAGAGGTTGGGGCAGAGGCAAGCCAAACATCAATTATGGGCCTGGCGTAGTCCTTACTCTACCCTGAGCTCTAGCCCTGAGGTACAAACCCAAGGCCCACAACGTGCCTTCCAGAATCTACACCCCCTGTAGTACAAATAAGGAAGCCAATGTCCAAAGATGGGCCAAGACTTAGCCAAGTACATGCAGCTAGCTGAGGTTAGGCCCCAAGGCTCCCGCCTCCCAGCCTTGAGAGCTCTGAGGCTGTGAGGCTGTGGGTGTGTTGCCCCCCTAAACGTGCAATGGGCAGGGTGACACTGTTGAAGTAGAGGGAGCTGAGGCTGGAGTTTGAGGTGGGAGTGGGTAGGGATAGTCATCTGCTCCCGCCTCTTGTGATGGACATATGCCCATCCTAGTAGTGAGGCAGCCCTGGGGCCACCGGCGGTCCCTGCCACAGCTGGAGGGTAGCACCCCACCTGACAGTGTGATTTATCACATTCTCCCTTTCTCCCCTCAGCCCCCAACCTTCCTGCAGACCCCAGAGAGGACCCAGCTTGACTTCAAGGCAATTCACCTGTTTTTGATTTGAGACTCAGGTGGACGTTTCTTTCTTCTCATCAAAGAAGTGGTGAGGGGAAGGCAGGGCCCCATCCATCACCCCAGCCTCTCAGCAGCCTTGGGGAGGGGGAGCCGAGGGGGAAGGGAAAGGCCCAGGGATCTCGCATCCTCCTTAATTCCCAAAGGGAACCTCCCAGACAGCCAGGCCGGGCATTACTGGCCCAGACGTTTAGATCTTGGCCACAAATGCTCAGGAGAAACCACCTAGTGGTTCCTGCAGTGGCGCTCTGGATCTCTGGAGGTCCTGCAGCCAAGTTTTCTTTTCCAATCCCTGTTGCCTGGGGGATGAGGAGAGGTGTCTGGAAGGGGCTTGGGCCCCAAACAAAAGCAGAACAAAGATTTAGCACCCAGAGAAAGGGGGAGAGGGATAGGAGAGGGAATTACTTTTGTTTTTATCGCCTACTCTGTGCCAGACAGTGTTCAACGTGTTATCTATGTCATTTAATGCTCCTCACGCTGCTGCGTCCTCTAGATAAGGAAACTGAGGCTCAGAGAGGTAAAGTGATTGAGCCAAGGGCAAATCACAAGGGAGTAAGTAAGTAATGGGGACTAGATTCAAGGTCATAGCTGTTTGGTTCCAAAGAGAAGGCAGAGGAGGGACGTAAGGTATCTGGATGCTGGCCCCACCAGGAAAGAGATGGGCTGTGGCACCCCGTCCCTATCCCACCCCCGGTATTTGCTCCCGTGTCTTTCGGTTCCAGGCCACTGCTAACCCACATGGAGTCCCAGTGTGATTAGAAAAAGGCACGCTTTCTTCTGGGAATGACCCAGCCACAGGGCAGGCCACATGGCCTGCTGCTAGGAGCAGGGCTGAATTTCAGACCCCCTACCTCACTGTTCACCTGCATCAGCCCCCCTTGAGCAGGGCTCAGCCTATACAGCCATCTGCTGTGGCGCTGCTCAGGCTGTCCTTTCTTTAGAGCAGGCGGAGCAAACCCTGGTCTGAGAGAAGTGAGTGGCCTGATAGGCTTTGCAACAGCGCGCCATGATGCCTGATTCTCCTCCTCCTTCTCCCCCTTCCTGAATGTTCTCACCATCACCATCCTCACCACTGTCTTCCCAGGCATCCTCATGATACTACAATTACTAATAACACGGGCTCCATCGCAGCTCAATCTGTTTGGAATTCTTCCCCTGGAGCAACCCATTTTCTCCCTGCTGGACTCTTTCCTCCTCATTACACCCCTCTCAGTTTCCAGCTTGCAGAAGCCCATCCCCTGGGAAAATGAGTTTGTGGCCCGGCCAGCTGGGCCACGGTCCTGGGTGGCCTGGGGAGACCTGAGGGAGGGAGGGGGAGCAGGGACACTGCATGGGTTCAGGTTTGCTGGCTTCCCTGCTGTGTGTCTTTGGGAAAACTGCTCACCTCTCTGGGCCCAGCTCCCCATCCTCAAGCTGGAGGGGTAGGTGGAGGGTACCCACAGTCATTTCCAGCCTGACCTATCAGGGTACTGGAATCTCTGAGTCCATCAGTCCTGCTCCTGTCTAGGCACCAAGCAGTGAGGCTAAAGCACCTCTTGGGTCCCTTTCTGGGGCTTCCAGCCAGGCGAGACACCAAAGGCAAGCTGGGGGAATGGAAAGCAAATCCCAGCTTTGCTGCTTCTCAGCTGTGTGACCTGGGGCAGGTCACTTCACATCTCTGAGCTTTGGTGTCTTCAACTGAACAATGAAGAACAATGTATCATCTCCCCTCCAAGGAAAGGGTGCTGTGAGGAGTTAATAAAATAATGTATGTACCTGGAACCTGTACAGCACCTCATGCAGTAGGCATTCATTCATTCATTCAACAAACATTCCTTGAGTTTGTTTATCCCAACTCCCAACTAAGGGAGTTGGGATAGTCTAGTAAATAGTGCAGGCTCTGAAGTCAGACTGCCTGGGTTCAAAACCCAGTTCTGCCTTTTGTGACCCTGGTTGAGTGACTTCAACTCTCTGTGCTTCAGTTACCCCAGCTCGAAAATGGGGCACCTATCTTGTAGGGCTGTTGTAAGGATTAAGTGTGTCAAGCCATGGAAAGCATCTACAGTTCGGCAGAGAGTAGGAGCTCATGAAATGTCATGACGCTGTTCTAAATTCTGGGGTGTAGTGGGAACAAGATGGATGACGTCCCCACTTGTACGGAGTGGTCAGTAAATGTTGGATCTTGTAGGGCTGTTGTAAGGATTAAGTGTGTCAAGCCATGGAAAGCATCTACAGTTCGACAGAGAGTAGGAGCTCATGAAATGTCATGACGCTGTTCTAAATTCTGGGGTGTAGTGGGAACAAGATGGATGACGTCCCCACTTGTACGGAGTGGTCAGTAAATGTTGGATCCTTTCCCTCTTCCTATTGTTTTCCCCTGTGAGGGGGATAAAGAAGTGTCTTGGATCGCTCCAGCTCAAAATCATTCTTTGCTCCCTTCCCTCTTCCAACTAATCCATAAATATTAAACAAATATTCACATACGCAGTGAAGATTCATTGAGTACCTTGTCTAGCTCTATGCTAGATGCTGAGGCTGTAGACATGAATATGACTCAGCCTTCATTCACTACGAGTGCTCAGTCTATGAGAGAGAGAGAGAGACTGACTCTTCTTACTGTTTTTCTTAGGGCCATGGGGAAAGACGTCTCATAGGAGGTAGCCCTGTGTTCTGAGTTATGCCAGGAACATTCCAGACATAAAGAAGGGCATGAGCATAACTCAGAACACAGGGCTACCTCCTATGAGCGCTTTTTATGGGGCCCTTACACCAAGCCAGGCCCCGTGCTTGGTGTTCTCTAAAGTTCTCTCACCGCGGGGCGGGGATGCTTGCCTGCACCCCACACAGGAGGAAATGGAGTCAGGGTGGCGAAGGGACGTGCTCAGGGCCTCCCACCTAGCAAATGGCAAAACTGAGGTAGGCACCCAAGTCTGTCTGCTTTTCTCACCACTCCTCTGCTGTGTTAATACAGCAAATCGGCCTGTGTGCTGCTTTGCTCCAGGTAGCTGTGTGTGGAAGCGGGGGAGGCTGAGGAGAGGGATGCCTGAGGGCCTGGGCACACTGCGAAGAGCCTGCACCTCTCTGCCCCGTTGTAGGGACGTGTGGACAGCAGGAAGTAGCAAGGCCTAATTTATCTTATGTTTCTCCTTACCCAGGAACTCACCGTAAGGAAGGCTGAGCCTCTCTCCCACCCCGTTACACACACATGCACACACACCACCCTGCCCTGCTCCTAAAAATATCAAGCCAGCGGAGCTGCAAGGGAAATGAATGTTTGGCAGCAGAGCAAGTGGCCTAGGAGTGGTGTCAGGCTCCGTAAATATTTACCCGCTGGATTAGAGCAGAAGTTGGAAACATTAGGCCGCTGAAAATTACTGTTTTAATAGCATGGCTGATAAATCCAAACTCGGGGCGGGGGTTTGTTTGGAAGTCTCAGCTTCTGGGAATTTCAGCGTGTAAACTATGGGCCTGGGGTGTCTGGGAACAGAGTAGAGGGGTGTGGGCTGCTGGGTGGGTCTGCCTGCAAGACAAGGAGCCAGGCCCAAGAAGGTCCAGTGCCTCAGGCTTCAGCCGTCCCGAAGATGCTGCATTAATTCATCTCCTCATTCCTTCATTCACCCATCCATCCATCAGACCCTGGTCAAAAGGAGGCGTGATAAGCAAACATTTATTGGACCCCAACCACGTGCTACGTATTACAAGGGGGGGGTTTACCTTTCAGTCCCGAGTTCAACATTTACTGTAACCCTCAATGGTAGCAAGTACTATTTTCTCTCCCAAGAGGCTGAGGAAAATCAGGTCTCAGAGTGGGAAGGTAACTTGCTCAAAGGCACCAGCTGGGAAGAGCCAGAACAGGTTTTAAGCCCGGGTATCTCTGACCCCAAACCATGTTCTTCCCGCTGCACACAAAAATGAATCTGACACAGCTCCTCCCTCAGAGAGCTCCTGGTCTAGAAGGGGTCTGGGCTGTGTAACCAGGTGGTTGTAATTCCAGGGAGAAAGCGGCTAGTGCCATAAGAGAGGATCAGACAAAGTGCTGTGGGGTTTCTGAGGAGGGCAGAGTTTCTCTCAGCTTGGGGGGCGGAGAAGAGGCAGGTGTCAGAGTGAGGAGGACCAGGACAGCTCCGTGCAGGAAATGGCAGTGGAGGTAGGCCTTCCTTAACTGATGGGCAGGATTTGCAGAGGTGAAAGGAAGAAGGGCAGGTGGTCCAGGCAGCAGGAATAGCATGAGTGAAGGTATGGATCAGGAATATTGAGTTTGGTTGAAGCCTAGCGTGTGTAAAGACAAGGGGTGGGAAATAAGTTCCATAAGGTAGATGGGAGCCAGATTGTGGGGACCTTCATGCCACCAAACTGTAACCCTTCAGAGCTGAGGAAGTCCAGGGTCCCAGGGCTCAGGAAAAAGCCAAGCGAATAGTTCCCCTCTGAAATCTCCACCTCAACTCATTCCCACGTGGGCCAGAGCCCTGAGCACCACCCACCCCGGGGCGTGTGTGTGTGTGTGTGTGTGTGTGTGTGTAGTTGTACTTCCTTCCACCAAGCTTGCCTTCTGGCTTTTGTGACCCAGGAGCTTTTGTGAGCTCCAGGCAGCCTCCCATTCTATCCTGAGGCCAAGATCCCCACTTCCCACTACTAGGGCTGGGGACCAGGTGTCCCCGACAGGGTTGCAAACTCTGTTGGGAACAGCACAGTGAAGCTGGTTCAGACATGTGGGCATTTCTGACTGAGGAGAAAGGGGCTCCAGGGGAAGGCTATGATGGGCAGCTGGGCCCCCTGAACAGAGGGGCAGAGAAAGGTGACAGGGGCAGTTGAGGGAGAAGAAAGCCCTGCCTGGGCACCAAATAGGTCTGGGTAGGAAACCTCCTTCTGATGTGTGACCTTGGAAAAGTCACTTCACTTTTCTGAGCCTCAGTTTCTGCATCTGTCACACAGGGATGGTCACACCTACCGGGAGACATGATGTGAGAATTCAGTGAGATAATACATGGAAAGCACTTAGCATGCTGCTCGGCGCGTGGTAAGCACCCAGCCAACATCAACCACATCATCGTGAATAAGTGAACACTTGTGTATCTCAACAAGAAGGGATTTTGTATGTAAGGGAAAACTTCCAGAGAGCAGAGTTATTTCCTGGAATAACTCTCCCCTGAGAGGCTTAGAATAGGGAGCCTCCATCCCTCTGATCCAGAGAGTCTGTGGGTTTACTTGTAAGTTTCATATCTCAGCGAAAAGAAATCCACTTTAGGCTTGGGGAGTTGGGGTGTCAGGGCTTCTAACTTCTGCCTCAGGGTCTGACACCAGGCTCAGCTATGTTACCCTCTCTCCTCTCCCTTTCCCCAGGGCCTTCAGCTCTCCTTCCGCCAAATGGGAAGAAATAGGCCTGCACTGCCTTCTGTGGGGTGGGAGAGAATGTCAGCAAAGAGGAGGTGACAGGAAAGGCTGCACACAAGGAACGGGTGTAGGGGGGCCAGCCATCCCAGGGAAAAGTGTGAGTGAAATGGAAGAAGCTGTTTCTTTGGGGCTCTGTCCTCCCCAGTCCCCAGCTAGAAGGGGGGAGAGGAAGCAGGCCCACAGGGGCTGGAGACCATCCCCAAATTTGGTAATTAGGACTCTCTGTGTGGTTTTCTTGCTCCAGAAAACGTTAATTTATTGCAATTTGAAAAATGATCGAGCCAGGGATGGGGACTCAGCAGCTGGTGCAAGGGAGAGAGAAATCTCTTTTTGTTCTGCAGGGAATTGGGCTGCCGCCTCCACCCCCCACCCTGCTCCCCTGCCGGCCATCGTTCTCCCGGAGTGTCGAATGTCGACAGGCTCCTCCCAGAAGCGGTCTGCCTTCCTCGGGGGGGCTGAACCGGCCGGCATTTATCAAAAGCCTGGAAACTTCTGAGGGAAAGAGGTGTGTGGGGAGGTATGTGAGCCAGCCTGGGTGGGGGTGGGGCTTCGATGATTCTCCGCAGCCTTTGGGGTCACCGTGCGGGCTGCAGCCAAGGGCCAGAGCTGGGAAGGGAGGCCTGGAGGGGGGCGGGCGGCTGGCTGGAAGCAGTGTGGGAGGCTCCTCTCCTCTTCCTCGCTCCTGTCAAGCTCTGTCCCACCTGCCTGGCTGCCCCCCTCACCTCTATTGTTCAGTCAGACAAAAGATGATTATGGGAAAACAGCCTGCACCCAGCAGGCAGGCTCAGCAAATCAACAAATCCCCAAATCTGCTGCTTCCGCTGCCCGGCGGGGCCCCACTGGGCCCAGAACCCTGGTCCTCATTCGGCACCCACCGCCGGCATGGAGCACCATCTGCTGTTCCTCTCAGGGACAGGTCCACGTCTCATCTCCGGGACCCCAAGTGTCTATCCCGTGAGCCTCTGCCCTGTGCAGGAGGCTCCAACGTGGCTGCTTCTTCCTAGGCACCATGGCCCTCCTTGCCATCCCTCCTGCCCATGCCACTCTCACGCCTCCGTTCATCAGCAGGCACTGTGGACGCTCCCTCTGTGCAGGGCACCGGGCTAGGTACTAGGACGCCAAGGTGAGCGGGGCACAGGCCCTGCCCTGAAGGAGGTTCTAAAAGGGGAAAGAGACAAATACAGAGAGAAGAGGGAAAGGGGCCTTCAGAGGGATACAGACAACTCAGATCATTACCTCCATCACTTTCTCCCTCACTGTTTCTGTCTGCATCAGCCTCACACCCACCTCCCCCTACCCTCGACTTCTTCCTCCTCTCCCCCCACCGCCTCTCCCTATCTCCTCAGATTGTGCCCACCAGCATCACCCCCAAAACTCTAATCCTCATCACTGTCATCCCCATCATCACATCATTTTCAATTCCTCATTCCTGCAAATCTATTCCCCGCCCTCTAAGAATTTAGAGCCTGAAAACTGACAAACCAACGGGGGACAACTCTTAAGACACAAAAATAAAACCCGCTTGCATGCATGTGTAGGAAAGTATTTACACCATAGTCTTCAGCTCGAGCAACCTCTTGGGGGCTTCTGGAATCTCTCACATCTGGTTGGAGCTTTGCAATGAGATTCAGATCGGTTCCTGGCCTACAAAAATGTTCTTCATCCGTCTCTCTTCCCAGTGGGTCAGCGTTAGCCCTTCTGGAGGCTGGGAGCCAAGGAGCCAAAGAAATCCAGCTCAGGGACTAAGGGTGGTGTCTGTTTGCATTTCAGCTGGAACCTGCCGGCAGCTGGCCAGTTTGGAATTCTCAGCATTCTTGCTGGGCCTGGGCTCAGCTCAGGTGCCACCCGTCCTGGCCTGGCAGACAGTAGATAAGAGGGCTCAGGAGTTCCAGGGCTCCAGACGAAGCACCCTTTCGCTACGACACAGTGCCTCGATGGGCTACAAGGGAGAGTGGCAGGTGTCCAGGAAAGCCAGGGTTAAGGTGGGAAGCTTATCCACACCAAGAGGGACGGGCTGCCGCTGGGCCAGCCCAGTCTGAGCTGTCAGGAGAGAACTGAGTGGAGATTTTTAAGAACAAATGCAGTGACCTCCACTTCTGTATAGGGTTCAGGAAGTATTCCATGCATCTGGTCTCTTAGGAGCCTCACTGACCACCACCGTTAGAGGTAGGAAGGATGGGCAAGGACTCCTAGTTTTCACTTTCCAGATGAGCAAACTGAAGCCCAGAAAGGCCCCAGCAAGCGATAGTGGTGAGTTTCAGGCTCCTTCCTGCAGGCTGCCTGAGGCTGCCTTCCTTGGCGCTAGAGGAATTCCTAGACAAGTAAGGAGAGACTTGACTGTGACATTGTCCAGTGCTTCCTCGTGACACTCAGAAGGGTGGAAGCCAGTATGGCCTTGCTGGCCTCTCCCAAGCTCCCCAGTGTCCTATGAAGAGTGTCTGCAGAACTCAGCCAAGCTCTTATTTATTTATTTATTTTTTTGCTACAGAGAAGGCAGTATGAGGAGAGGGTTCTCACTAACTGAGTGGCTGAGCGAAGCGGACCCTCCCCTCACTGGCACCAGGCTGCCCTCGCACCCAGGCCAGCGCCCTGCCTGCCGAAGAGCCTCTGGTGGCCCCCAGGGTCCGGGGGACCCGGTGCGCTCCTCACCCCGCCCTTACTCTCTCAAGTCTCCAGGTCTGCCCAGACTCTCCTGCCTGACTGCCTTCCCTGCTTCTCTGTGCCAGCCCACTTCCTGTTACTCTCAGCTTGAACCTGTGGGTGCCCACTCCACACCTGCCACAAGGAGACCCCTGTCCTCAGCAATGCTCCAACCCTGTGGTTTTCCAAGTAGGTCTGCAGACCAGAAGCATCAGCATCCCCTGGGGCCTTATTAGCATGCAGACTGTTGACTCTGCCCCAGACCTACTGAATCAGACTTTGGGGTAGGTAGGACCCAGCAGTCTGTGTTTTAACAAGCCCTTCTGGTAATTCTGCTGTATGCTAGAGTTTGAGAACAAGTAGTATAAAGCGGGCAATGGACTCAGGCCCACCTGGATTCAAATCCCAGCTCTGCCATCACTAGCTGTGTAACCTAGGTCAGGTCAGTACACCTCCTTAATCCTCAGTTTCCTCATCTGGGAAATGGAGATCATAGCACCTGGCTATTTGAAAATAGCATTAACTCTGATTCACTCTAAAGGAAAAGAAGAGTTCATGAACAATTAGAATGGAAGCTAATTGTCCAAGAGTTATTCAAGAGGCGGCCAGGTGGCCACACTGTGGAGTGAGTGTATGGTGTGTCTAGCCAGGAGGCTTGTGTGGCCGGAACCCGGGGTGTCCACTGTATATCCCACCTCCTTGGTTACTCCTGCCAACTCTATGAACTGTCACACATGTCAAACTCCCAAGGCTTGGACCAGCTGTTTCTCCTGCCTGGAATAACTTATCCTAAGAGCCCATGAAAATTATTCTTTCCCCATGAAGCTTTCTGAATCAGAAATTGTATTAAACACATGGGGGTCTCACGTGCAAGAAGCCTGGAGGTAGGCAGTTCAGGGATGGCACAGTGACCCTATGAAGTCATCAAGGGCCTTGACTCCTTCCAGCTTTCTGCTCTAACATCCTATCACCACTTTCATTTTCGAGGTCTCGTTAGTGTTCAAAATGGCTGCTGGAGCTCCAGTCATCACATCACCATTCTAGATAACAGAAAAGGGCAAGGGCACACATCTTAGCTGAGTTAGCCTCCTTTTAAGCAGCCTCTTCAGAAGTCCCACATTTGTTTTATATTTCATTGGTTAGAATTTAGTCACATGTTATACGAGAATCTAGAAAATATAGTCTTCTGGCAAGGCATTTGTCACTAGAGGAGAGGGGGGAGAGTGGATATTGGATGGTGACCCTGAGAGCAGTCTCTGGAACAGCTCCCCTTCTCCTCCCAGAAGTGACCATCGCTTCTAGCTCTGCTTTCCCTCTTTCCTTCCAGCATTTATGGCTCTGTGTTGAAGTCTGGCATCCAGCTTCAGTAGGTCCACCAGGCAGGAAGGAGTCCCCAGCTGCTGCTTCACTCAGCCCAGCTCAAAAGAAAAGCTTGAGTGGCAATTCCAGTGAGCAAGCAGGGTCACGGGGGCCCAGGGCCTCGCAGAGTGCTGGCGTTAGAGTCAGCCTCAAGTTCAAGTCATAGTCCTGCCATGCAGTGACTCTGTGACCTCAGCCAGTAGTAACGATGACCTTTGAACACTCTCTATGTGCCAGCCAAGTCATATATTACCTCATTTAATCCTCAGCACGGTCGGCACTATTATTACCTCCATTTTAGAATCGAGGAAACTGGAGGGTAAATAACTTGTCTAGGGTCTCCCAGCTAAGAAGATGGAGCCAGGCTTCACATCTGGCAGTCTGAGCCAGAGCTCAAGCCTGTCCCCAATGCGCTACACGGCGCTGTGTCATCCAAACCTTGCCACACCGCAGGCTCCTCACTGGCGAAGGGGGTATACTTCCCTCTGCTTCACAGGGTTGGCTCGGAGATTTAGTGCCATCACGCATGTGAACATGCCTTCCATTGTTCTTGGCACCGTGAATGCTCTCTCTTTTCTTCTTCTACTTCTGACAGGGGCCCAATGCTGGCAGGCCTGGACTTCCTTTGGAGGTCAGAGCTGCTGTCTCCTCACTCCTTTCTTCCCGTCAGTGTTGAAGTCCTCTGAGTGCAAGGATCTGCCCCTCTCTGCACCAAGACAGAGTTATTGTCACAGACACCTTCCACCCAGGAGACAAGCCACACTGGTTTCTACCTCCGAGAGGAGCTGCCCCTGGTGGAGGGATGTGGACATGCCCAGCTCTGAGAGGTGGTGGGGCTGATGTGTCATTTTAGGATAGATAGAGGCCAGAGAGGGACTGTGGCCTGTCCCAGGTCACACAGTGGGTCAGTGGCAGGGCCAGGATTCAAATCAGAAGTGGACAGTGCTCTGGGCCCATGTCCTCCACTCTCAGGACCATTCATTTCTTGAGAGCCTCAAATTGGTGTCGAAGGAACCCTCAGTCGGGGCATGATAACATTTCAGTCCTATGTGAGCTTTAAGATCGAGGCTCAATAGTGCCTCCTCCAGGAAGTTGACATCTCCCTTACTTCTGCTGCGCCCCTCACATGGCGCCGCTGCCTTCCTGCTGTCATGCTGGTTACACTGTAATGGGATCATTCCCCCACCAGAACGGGAACCCTGGGAGGCCAGGGAGTGTGTCCCACAGACTTGTGCACTCGTGGGCCCAACCATGGGCTGGTCCCACAGTAGGTGCCTGACAAATGTTTGATGAGAGAATGAATGACTGAATAACACATGAGTGAGGGACCACGCATCTCTTCTCTTCACCTGGGCCCTAGGGGATTGTGTGGGTGGTAACAGCCCAGGGGCTGGCAGACCAGAAAAGTGTTTTTCCCTGGAGCCATAAGAAAAGTGGAGAGAGAAAGCGACATTACAGGAAAGTCAATTCCCCATGGCATTAATAGCCCAAGTTTCGCTGCAGGAGTGAGGCGAGAGGCAAAACAGGTGTGTGAGCAGATAATACAATCTTCTTCCCTAACACCCAAGTCGTGAGCCAGGGAGCAGGCAGCCAGAAGATTAAAGCCCTGACGCCTACTAACAGTGCCAATCAATATTTATTATAACAAGAGGCAAAGACTGCTATCACAAAGAGGGAGAGGATATATATATATATATATATATATATATATAAAAGAAAGCAAGACACGACATTATTTCTACTTAGATGCAAGGGAAGAAAATAGCAACAACAAGAAGAATAATGACAATAATAATACGAGACAGCCTTGCAAAAGGAGCTTTGTTGATTCCTTGCGCAGAGAAGATATCTCCTTCGGCAAGAGCCTCACTTAGTCTCCATGTGTCCACCCCGCTGAGGTTTTGATGTTCCACTTTCATCAAGAATATTGAGCATGAAATGCCAACATTATGTGGGCTGTCTGGCGACAGCTGATGAAGAGATGGCGTGTGGAGCGGAAGAGTGCCAGGGACGCCTGCCTCCACTGCCCAGGGACAAAGCGATGGCTTAATTGGACCCCTGGGAAGAGTGACAGCCCAAGAGAGCAAAGCAGGGTATATCTGGGCCCTCTGCCACCCATCACCGCGGGAGGCCTGACTTGGGGGCCAGGTTGGGGGGGGTTGAAGGAGGCTCGAAGGCTCCTCACTCCTGAGGGAGGCAGAGGATCTGGGGTTACAGTGGTGCTGACCCTTGGAAGAAAGGGTGGACCAGCGCATGCCTAGGCTCCTGAGATCAGTGGATAAGGAGCTTGGGAGCTGTTTTTGGCTTCTAGATGCAAATTCTGAACTCCAAAGGACTGTCTCACAGAGCTTCCCGCACTGGCAGTAAGAATCCTCTTCCTTGGCCAGTACTGCTGCCTTGGGACCAAACCTAAGACTTGTCTAGATCAGCTGGGCCTCGCTTCTCACACCACAAAGGTTTGCAATGTCCTCAGAGGTCAAGCCCATCTCCGAGCTTCAGGTCTCTCTCTTCCTACTCAGTCCCAGACTTCAGAGGAATCCAGGGGCGCTCTTGTCTTAGACACAACTCAGCGTGCTATCTGGAGTGGGCAACAGGGACATTCCCTGGAGGCTTGTTAGGAATGCAGAATGTCAGGCCCCCACCCCAGACCTACTGAATCTGAATCCTCATTGAACAAGATCCATGTGTGATTTGTCTTCACATAAACTTGGAGAAACTGCTCCAGATGAACGGTTCTCAGCCTCAGCCGCACATTAGACTCAAACAAGGGAACTGTGTAAAAATGCTGATGCCTGGACCACATCCCAAACTGATAAAGTTTAACTCTCTGGGGAGGCAACTCGAGCACAGGTGCTTCTAAACAGCTCCCAGATGATTTTAACGTGCAGGTAGGATTGAGCACCCGGGGCCAGAGAACTATATATGGGTACCTATTCAGATGCATCCCAAGCCTCACAGTCAGGCAGCCCTTCCAGGGGTGGAACCACCACAGGCCTCCTCTGTTGGGGCTGCAGCCCATATGGTCTCCATGCATCGGGAAAGAGAGGCAGTACCAGGGTGTCCTTCTCCCTAAGAACATTTCTGAGGCCTCCAGGGCCCTCTAGTGCCCCAGCCTCCATTCCTCCTGTGTCATTTCTGTGACAAGCCCAGGCAAACTTTGCAGGATGTAGGGGAACTGTGAAATCTCACAGACCCAGAGCTCACCTCATATCCAAGGGCACTGGCTCCTGTCCAGGGGCTGTCCACACACTTGGGTGCTCTCCCACAAACCAAACGATCTCAACTGTTATGCCCCTTTCTATGTCTCCCTACTGGACACTCTGATGCCTTGGGCTAATGGGACCCAAGATGGACAGATCACCTCCACTATTTCCCCATCTCCAGAAAATCTGCTCTGCTGGCTTACAACTTGGGGGTGTTGAGAGGAGATGGTGCCAACTTAATTCTAGGTGTTCCTCAAGAAAATAGCTAGTACCAAAGGGAAAATGTTATAAGGAGGTAAACTGTCATATGCTTTTCTTAAAGCGCTTTCCTAAAACTTATAGCTGTCTAACAGTGGTCTGTCACGTGGGCTCATTAGCTCTCTGACACTGGAGGTGAGCAAGCATATGGGCACCTGGGAGGGAAACTAGAGAGCCTTTCTCATCCAATGGGAGTGGTGGTGGGAGGAGCTGAAGCTCCTCAAAGATCTCCAGCCCTGAGCACTTACGAGATCATATGTCAAATAAGGGTGACAGGAGTGATCTAGTCCAAAGGCTTGTCGTAGGGAAGCTTGGGGGATCTTAAGGTCTGGAGCAACTCCACGGAAGAGAAAAATGAAAGACAGTCTGTGTTCTAGTCCTCACACTGCCACTGACTGGCTGGGCTATGTGACCTTGGGCAACTGTATTCCCGTCTCTGGGCATCAATCCGTGGGACCAAACTCCATGGGCTTGAGAGGTCCTGACAGCCAGGGCTGCCGTTTTACGCGCTCTAGTGGGTGCTCTTTACCTAGACCACACTCTATCCTATGATTATATGCTATATGCTTTGCGAGGCTCCAGTGCAAAATAAAAATGCAGGACCTCTTGATCAAAAATTAAGAATTTTGAAGCAGGGACAGCAGAGCATGACACCAAGTACGGGGCCCTGTGGACTGCACCGCTAGGAGGAAGCTGGCCCTGACCAGATAGGAAATGCAGGCGGAAGGGGCAGCAAGGCAGAAGCGGGGCCCATACCTTAGCGTTTCCCCTCCTGCTGTCCTCTTCAACCCCTTGAGCCTGGCAGCCCCACCCGAAGCCCTTAACTGTTCAGCTAGGAGGGTGGGCAGAAAGCCTAGGGACGCCGAGGGCCTGCTGACCCTGGAGGACTGAATGAGGAGGAAATGATTTGAGAGGTAATCAATACACTCAGTTACAGTTCATTAACATCTAATGAGTCCTCTAACTGCTCAGTCTCCACTGGGGCCTGGCCAGCACTGTCACCACTCCCTGCCCCTGCTCCCCAGCGTCATTTATCCTCCTAGGGGCTGATCCCAGGTGTGAGGCAGCTGCTGCAGTTGCGGGGAGGAGGGCGAGAGAGCACCAGACAGCCACTGACAGAATGCTGTGGCTGGAAGGGCCATCAGGTTCCTTCTAGTGCAACCCGTACGTGATACGGGTGAGGGAACTGCAGCCAGAGGAGTTCAGGCTCAAAACATGGAATTGGAATTGGGCACCACTGACCCTTAACCCAGGGCTCTTTTCCCACTGTCCTGACGGCAGAATGTCCAAGCTCACACCCCAGCCCTGTCACATATATATATATGTACTGGCCATGCCCCTTTACTTAGGATCTCAGCTTCCCCACCTATCCAATGGAGGCCGTGAGACCCATTCTACAGGCCTGTAGTGTGGCCTAAGTGAAGTAACAGATGTGAAGAGCACTTTGTAGAGCGCAGAGAGCTCTTCAGATATAAGCCATCCGTGCAGTCAGCATTTACCAAGGCCCTGCTTACGTGCCAGATGCTACGCTCCGTGCTGGGAACCAAGCCATGGATCAGACAGCCCCAATCCTCCCAGCCACCACTCCCCGAGGGAGACATGTTCAGAGGGAAAGGGGCTTCAGTACAGCACAGCCTCTTTGCAGGCCACGGAGGGGCAGCCAGGGAAGATTTCATGGAAGAGGTGAGCTCATGGGAGGTAGAGGATGTAGACTGGTTTTCAGTGGAGGAATGACAGAGTCATGTCTTTGACAACACTTTCATAGCAGTGACTACATGTCAGACCCTGTTCTAAGCGCCTTACAAATATTAACTCATTTAATCCTTACAACAAGCTTGTGAAGTTTCCTAGGGAAACTGAAGCCCAGAGAGGTGAAGTGACCCGCTCAGGTCATAAAGCTACTAAGTGGCAGAACTAGGATCCATACTCAGAGAAAAGTCACGCTTTTAATCACTAAGCTACACTGCCTCTGATCCCCGTGACGGCAGTGGTGTGCATAGTAGTTTGAAGGGGGCAGACCTGGAAGCAGGGAGAGCAAGGAGGGGTTGGGGACAAGAGGCCGGGTGAGAGATATTGAGGACCTGACCATGGGCAGTGGCAGTGAAGCTGAGGAAGAGGTAACAGATGGGCAGTTTGGAGGCAGGAGAGTGGATCTGGTGATATTTTAACTTGAGCTTCTGATGTGATGACCTTATTTCTCTATGGACACACACTCATGAACTTGTGTTGGTCAACGTCCACACTTAGAGTTCACCTTAGCTCTACTTGCAGAGTTCAGAAAATATATGGCAATTATCATTTTTATCCTTTCTGCACTCCTTTTTCTCCTTCTTTGGGTAATAGATCCAGACTGCTTGGCCACAGGGGTAAGCATGTGACCTAAGCCAGCCAATCAGAGTCCTTTCCTGAGACTCTCCTAATTGGTGCTGTTGGGAGGAACTCTGTTTCCTCATTGCTACTGAAGCTGTAAGAATGTGAGCACTGCTTCTGCCTTCTCTTGGTGTGGCCCTGTGTCAGCTGTGCCTGGAGCCAGTCCTCCCGCTCCACCCAGGGGTCTGAATCCTCGCAGATACCTGGGAGTCCTCCTTCAGACCACCCTCTCCCTCACCCACATACAGTTTGTCACCAAGTCTCTTGGACCTGTCAACTGAAGAAAAATGTACAACCTTATGTTTTATTTGGGAACTTACTGGGGACTATAGCCTGGGAGACAGTCTTCTCAGCTTCTCTGAGGAACTGCTCTGAAGAGGTAAGGGAAGAGCCAGGACATACAGGAGTTTTTGTTGAAAAAAAGAAACAAAAGACCATGTAGTCAAACATAAAGATTACTGCTAATCACACACACAGAAAAACCAGACATCTTTTGAAGTTAACGACCTCTAGTGCTCTTCTTTGTATGGGAAGATGCAAGCTTCTGCTGTCAGTGAAATTATTCCTTAGATATGTATGTTAACTATCTAGGGCCAGTAGCCTGTTTTTCTCCATCCTGAATCCCCCTCAGGCATACCTCCCTCAGGCATACCGTTGGGTGGAGGTGGGGGGGTGGGGGCGGGTGGGAGGGGGATGCTGCAGTGGCTGAGGGCTTGATGGTGAGCAACATTCCTTGTTCACTGGAATGGCAGGCAACATGTTTTTGTCCGCGTACCTCTTTGATATCTCCTGAGTTCTCTGTTCCTTCTTTCTTTCCACTGCCTCACAGGAGTGCAGACCCTTGTCACCTCTCTTGAATGGTTGTCATCAACTTCTAACTGCTCTCTCCCTTTTTCTAGCTCTCTATAACATATCCTCCATTCAGTGGCTGGAGGTCTCTGAGAAGTCACGTCTGTGACCAGCATCTGTGACTCAGCATCACATCCTTGACCTTTGCCATATTCTTCTTCTTCCTGGAATGGCAATGAAATTGCCCGTAAACTTCTATTTCTTCCATCCCTGATTCAGTCATGGCTATCCTTTGAAGTCCTCTGACTGGCAGGCCAGGGCTCTTCTTCCAGGCTTCCACCCAGGAGATATTCACTGATAATAATGTTTGGTGTATTTCCTTCTAGTCTTTTTTTTTTTTACGCTAATTGAGGTCATATTGTACTACAGTTTTGTGTTTCTCTTTTTACTCCACGATCTCTCACTGGCATATCTCTGCATCATCAGAAACACTTTGTAAACTGTAATGTTGAGTGGTTACCTGACCATCTGCCTGGATATCCTGTGCATTTAGGACCTGAGCATCTCCATGTTCTCCAGCTTTCCACGATCACTCTTTTTCTTTAAATTAATTTATTTTATTTTATTTATTTTTGGCTGTGTTGGGTCTTTGTTGCTGTGCACAGTCTATCTCTAGTTGCAGCGAGCGGGAGCCACTCTTCGTTGCGGTGCGCGGGCTTCTCGTTGCGGTGGCTTCTCTTGTTGTGGAGCACGAGCTCTAGGCACGTGGGCTTCAGTAGTTGTGGCACATGGGCTCAGCAGCCATGGCTCTCAGGATCTAGAGGGCAGGCTCAGCAGCTGTGGTGCAAAGGCTTAGTTGCTCCGCGGCATGTGGGATCTTCCCGGACCAGGGTTTGAACCCGTGTCCCCTGCATTGGCAGGTGGATTTTTAACCACTGTGTCACCAGGGAAGCCCCTCCACAGTCACTCTTAACAGCTAAACAGCCTTAATCTGAGAGCCCACCCCGGGGTCCAAAGGTGCCTAGAGCCCTCCCTGAGTTCACGATGCTCCTGCCCCAGGGCTTCTTTCCTTCTGCTTGTCCTTTGTCACCTGCAACCCCTGTCCCCTCTGACCCTCATCCCTACTTCTCCCTCCATGTTACTCAGGTCATTTCTGTGCTCCTGGGTCCACATGTAGACAACAGCCTATGTCTCCATTCCCCAACATACAACTGAGCCTGGCCTGTTGTTACTGAACTCAGGTTTGGCTACTCACTGCTCAAGAGTCAATAATTCGAGAGGCGAGTGTCAGTAGAAAGGAAAGCTGCTTTAATCAGAAAATCTGGCAAGCTGGGGAGAAGGTGGACTCGTGTCCAGAGGTCAACTCCATAGATTCTGCTCAGCCATGACAGTTTTTAAAGGGTAAAACGGGGGGAAGAATCTCAGTGAATCGTTGAGGCAGGAGGTAGGGTTGTGTATCGATCTCTATTGCGTGCAGACTGCCTGACTCTCTCTACAGATGTTATCTTGCCCGCATGATCTGCCTGCAGGATTCCTTAGGGGGCTGTTGGGGGTAGATCTAGGAAAAGAATCAACAGGTTAGGCAAGGCGTCGTGTGCATTCAGGACAGTGTAAGTCAGGAGTTAGGTTAAATTGCCTAGTGATCTCATTCCTATAATTAGGTTCTTAAGGTTAGAGGGGGACAGAAATGGGTATAAACAGGAAAGGGGAAAAAGAGTTGCCTTCACTCTTGTAGTTTACCGGTGACTTCAAGACAACACGGAGTAACTTTTCCCAAACTTTAGCCAATTGCAAACCACCTTCCAGAGTTGCTGTATTCATATTTCACCTATCCAAGTATTTCCCCTAATATGGATCTTTCTATCAATACCCCACCACCACCTTTTAAAATTGAACTTCACCCTAAGCAAGTAGCAAACTTTTTTTTCTTCCATGTACCACTTGAAATCCTCTCGTGTACAGAACTTCTCTTGGGATCACACTGGCACGGGGAATTCCAATTGATAGCAGCCTCAAGGCTCTGAGAGTATTTGCCCTGTCCCAGGGCTCACTGCTGGCGGCCGGGGTCTTTAATCCAGACAGCCACCACGTTGCTGGGGCCCTATCCTCCTCAAACCCAAGACCCTTTTCTTCAGTCCTTTCTATTCCCATGCCTGGGCTGTCAACACCCCCGCCCCACCTGCCCCCCTGCTGTCTCGAAGCTGGGCCAAAGGAACCTGAAAATCATTTACCATCACAGGAGATTCTGCAGAGATGCCGCCCAGCCCACAATGAAGCCTGCCTTTTACATTACTAAACAGAATGCCTACCGGTGCTGCTGGAGTCAGGGCCCTCCCAAGACAAAGAATAGGTACTTGAGGTACATCTGCATGACCAAGAGGCCTGCCTGCAGGTCGGAACAAAGGCACCGTCTGTCCCTAGGACAAATTTCAGTGGCTCCCTTTAGAGACTTGGGCAACACCCCACAGGCAGTTTAAAAAAGAAGTTGTGGTTTTGTCTCCCGCCTTCAGCCTTTGAGGATTCAGAAATGTTAAGGTCCAGCCTCAGAGGCCGCTGTCAGACAGTTTTCACAGTTCCCTCATTTGATCCAGTTATTTGCTTTTATAAATAGCACCTGGGGTGGGGCACATTGGGGGCAAACATTTTTACTCCCATCCACAATGATTTCTTCAGGATAAATACCTAGAAGTGGGATTTCTGGGTCACGCAATGTGCGCTTTAGCAAGCTTCTTGTACCTCTTATCCAACTGCCCTTCCGAAAGGTCAGAGTGATTTGCAGCTCTCAACCCCCTCGTCCCCACAGTGGGCGCTAAGGCCGGTCTCACGAAAACCCTCCACAGCATAGCATCAAGAGTTATCATTTTTAATCCCTGCTAATTTGATAGGCCAAATATGGTACCTCATTGTTGCTTTAATTTGCATCTCTTTGGGTTCTAGTAGCATTGAACATCTTTTCATATGCTTATTGGCCACTATTTTGTGAAGTGACTGTTCATCGGGGCCTTGTTGTCTTCCTCCCCTGTCTCTTCCAAAGCCCAGGGCTAGCTGGGAATTAAACACACCAGACATTATTTTTAATCAATCTTCCTTAAATACAGCTCTGATCAGGTTACTCCTCTGCTTACAAAACCTCTGATGGTTCGTTCCTGCCTACAGGGTGAAGTCCAAGTTCTTTCACCCGGTCTTCCAGGCCAGTCACAGTCTGGTCCCAACCTTGTCACCTCCCAGTCCCAGCCCTCACACCCATGCACTGCTCCAGCCACTGTGGGCTACCTGATGCCTCCTGCCCTTCCTCCAGGCACTCTCAGACACACAGCTCAAATGGCACTTTCTGCGCCAGTGTTTCGTACTAGCCCCAGGTCGGATAGCATTCCTCCTCCTCTCTGCTTCTGTAGTTGGCACTTGGTAAAGATCTCCACCGAAGCATAGGTGTGGGTGTCTGGCTCTTCCTCTTCCTCTTTGGACTGAGCTCTTGGGTGGGGTGGATGGCAGGGATCACATCTCTCTCCTCTCTGGGGCCTCAGAACCTGAAGGGTGGGATGGGGGAGGGGAAGGGTGGCCACCACATATAGACACCGCTCACAGGCCAGGCACTGTGCTAGAGCGTGTCTCTCTTTCTCTCTCTCTCTCTCTCTCTCTCTATCTCTCTCTCTCTCTCTCACACACACACACACATGCACAAGTAAACATGCAACAGATGAAACAAATCTTTGCATTTTTAAATTTTTAAAAATTTTATTTATTTATCTTGCGGTATGCGGGCCTCTCACTGTTGTGGCCTCTTGTTGTGGAGCACAGGCTCCGGACGTGCAGGCCTAGCAGCTATGGCTCACAGGCCTAGCCGCTCCGTGGCATGTGGGATCTTCCCGGACTGGGGCACGAACCTGTGTCCCCTGCATCGGCAGGTGGACTGCGCCACCAGGGAAGCCCATTTTTTTTTAATTTAAAAAATTTTTTTATTATTTATTTATTTGGTTGCACTGGGTCTTAGTTGTGGCAGGTGGGCTCCTTAGTTGCGTCTCCAGGACTCTTTAGTTGTGGCAGGCAGGCTTCTTAGTTGCGGCATGCATGTGGGATCTAGTTCCCTGCAGGGATTGAACCCCGGGCCCCTGCATTGGGAGCACAGAGTCTTATCCACTGCATCACCAGGGAAGTCCCAAAACAAGCCCTTTTAACATGTGTCTATAGTCACTTCTGGCATCTGAGGGAGTGAGGTAAAATTCACATAGGGTGTGAGGTGGGGATAAATCTCTATATTGCTGCCTTCCTCTCTAGGGCAAAGAGAAAGGAGATGGTCCAGTGTTGAGGAGAGCATGCTGAGTTTGGGGCTGTATTGGAGCAGGGGCTGGAGAAAGTCAAATTACTCAGCATAATGAAGGGAAAGGGAAGGAATATATCTATTTTTAATAAAAACATATTTATATATTTTTTGAATTGCTAGAGGGTAGAAAAGGAGTGAGGAGTGGAGAGTGATCCTAGCAGCAGTGCTTACCTAGATGATAAAAATCACTCAAGAACTTTTGAAAGGACAGTGTCTAAAACTTACTTGAAAGTGACCTGGGATTCTATGAGGTAAGCCCCTCTATCTTATTCTGTTCCTCCTTCCCCCACCCCTGGCGGGAGCATGTTTTCTGAGAATGAGGGCTGCAGATGGCACCTGGGGGCAGGAAGACAATCTGTAGATGAACCTCTTCAGGGCAACAGGATCAGAGCCGGAGGGCACAGGGAGAGGAGGCCAATCTGCCAGAGTCCCACTGGGAAAGGCGCACTCTTCTCCCAGGAACCTACACTTGAATACTTCCATTTGAATCTCGAAGAACAACTACCAAAGTTGAGACCTGGATACTCATACCTCACCCCTACTGCCCCCAACAACCCCCCGCAGTGGGTATTCTAAATATCAAAGATGCTGAAATAAAGTTCAGGGAGGTGAAGTAGTTGGCAAGCGCTCACGCTCCTAGGAAGCAGTAGTCTGGGGCACCTGACCACACGGTGGGTGTTTGTGCCTCTATGTCTTGCTGCTGGCACCTAGCACAGTGCCTGGCACAGGGTCCATATACAATGTATGTTTGCTGATTGAATTCAATCTGTTACGACCGATATTTTCCCAAGCGCTGATTGTGTTTCTGGGTGTGTGGACTAGGTGTTGAGGGGTTCGGGGTGGAGGGTGGAGGATGCAGATGAGGGAGGCTACAGAAGCTGTAAGACATGTTTCCTGCCCTCTCTGAGCTTATCGTTCAACAGGCAAAATCTGAGCAGCTCTCCAGTGAACGACCCCAAGCAGCCATGATAAGAACAGCTAACATTTATTGAGTGTTTATTATAAACCGGGTACTATTCCAAGTGCTTTTCATGGCTCATCCCATCTAATCCTTATAACAACCCCATGAGAGAGAAACTGGGCCACAGAGAAGGCAGAAAACTTGCCTAAGATCACACAGCTAATAAGTTGCTAAGCCGGTATTCAAATCCATGCAGCCTAATTACAGCCCCACACCTCTAACCTCCATGCTCGGCTGCCCCCATAAGCATCCTAGCTGGGCAGAGGGACGTAATGGTGAAGATTAAAGGTCACAGGAAGTTGGGGTGTACTGAGGTGGCCAGGGAGGGCTTGGCCAGCTTGATGGGACTTCAGCTGGGCCTTGAGAACTGGGGAGGCCTGGGACACAAGGGACAGGGAGGGCACCTCAAGCAGGGGATGGGTGTGAGGAGAAACCAGATATTGCAAGCCTGGAGCCCATGAACAGCACCCAGTTGCAGATATGTTTTGTGTGGCCCAGTACAAAGTTTTACAACAAACTCTGAACTCTTTGCCAACATTGCGAAAACTGGATATTTCACGTTCAAGTGTTGGATATCTGGCTTCTCTCAATAAATTGGAGGACGTGACAATACTGGGCCCTCATTCCTGCATGGGCACGAATGATGGGGATTGAAGAGTAGCGCTCCCTGTAAACGGGGTGGGAGGGACGTGCACTCTCCAGTTCTCTGCACTCCCCACCACTCCTGGTTGTGTCCCCAAGTCAGCTCACTTCAGTCACTTCCCTTCCCTACCCGGCCCCTGCAGGCAAGTGAGTTTATGTCCCCCATGTAGACCAAGACTACTGGGGGACAGTGAGGAGCCCCGGGGGCTCAGTAAAAGTCAAATGCTACTAGTCTACCTGGAGAGGAAGGTTTCCTGCAGGAGCAATGGGTTCAAGGTTAGAAAGGGCAGTTGGAGCCCACTGAGCACGTTGGTGCCTCCCACGCTGAAGAACTGAAACTTGCCAACAGGCACTGGGGAGTCAGGAAGCAATGTCGAGAGGGAGAAGGGTCACTTGGGGAGGTGGCTGCTGTGGGAGCAGGAGCCATTACCAGCAAAGACTCACCAGTCTGTGGACTGATGTCAACTGATTGACTGAAGGATGGGGGATGGGAAAGCAGGGATGGGAAGGGTTTGGGATGACCAGACTTGTTGGACTAAGAGAAGAGGGGTACCATGAACAGAAATTGGACAAGAAATTGGTTGGTGGAGGCGGCATGTAAGACTCGATGAACTTAGTTTAGATGTGTTGAAATTGAGGCGCTAGAGACAATTCCAGATGAAGATGTCCAGATGAAGATGTCCACACCACAGTTGAGGGTGTGGGAGTGGAGCTTGGCAAAGAGGGTGTGGGAGTGGAGCTTGGCAAAGAGGGTGGGGCTGGAGAAAAATTGGAAAAAGACTCTGTTAAGAAGGCAGGAATAGGGCCGAGGGAGTAGGGTGTCATGAGACAGGAACAGTGCGCCCAAGCCAGGACCTTGGCAGGGTGGGGGTGGGGGGCTGTCATGAGCTGGTGAGCAGAGAGGAGGAAGCAGAGAAGGCTGTGTGTGCGCGCGTGTGTGTGCGCGCGCGCGCGCGTGTGTGTGTGTGTGTGTGTGTGTGTGTGTAAGGCACAGTCAGAGCAGTGAGAGGAGAATCAAGATAATGAGCCTTCATGGAAGCTAAGGAAGGAGTTTTGAGAAGGAACTTGCTGCAGCCACCAGGGCCAGAGGCACAGAAGATACAGACGGAGAAGTGGCCAATGGACCAGAGGATTTCTAAGTACAGCCTCACCCAGCCTCATGATAGGGGGATGATCCCTTTCCATGTCAATCCTCTTAAAACAGACAGTCCTGGGGGGGGGGGGGTGGGGAGAGAGAAATTAGGAGTTTGGGATTAACAGATATATACCACTATATATAAAATAGATAACCAACAAGGACCTACTATATGACACGCTGAATTATACTCAGTATTTTGTAATAATCTATAAGGGAAAAGAATCTGAAAAAGAATATATATATATATATATATATATATATCCATCTGAATCACTGTGCTGTACACCTGAAACTAACACAACATTGTAAATCAACTACACTTCAATTAAAAAAAAACCCAGCAGTCCTCCCTGGGGTGGGGGAGGAGGGTCAGGACTTCTGGCAGATGTACTCTGAAGGCTTGGACAGCAGAAGGGAGCTGCATCCAGGGTTCCATAACTTTGTCCCCCGAAGGGTTGTGCCCGGATCCAGGGCCCTTTCTCGAAGCAGTTGAGAGGGAGAGCTGAGGGGCGCTGGGAATGGCTTCTGCTGGGCCAAGTCCCTTGGTTCTCTGGTCTGGTTACAAATGGGAATCCCCTGGAGAGCTTTTCCAAACTAGGAAGGTCCAGCCCCCACCACAGGGGTTCTGACTTAATCGGTCTGGGGTGGGGCTTGGACATTCTTATTTTGGAAGAGCTCTCCGGGTGACTCTAGGGTGCGGCCAGAATTGAGATGCACTGATCCAGGTGGGGATCCTACCTTCATCCGCAGTCACTGAGTCTACTTATCATACCTAATTTATTCCTCGGTTATACATGCCTATTAGAAATCACACATCACAGAAGATGCATGCAAATTTGAAGAATGTTTTTGCTACTCAACCTAAAACCCGTGGATCTGCACATGGTCGCCATCAGCACTGGGGTTTCCAGAGAACATCAGTTCCATTCCTGTGGGAGATACCTGGGGTTCAACACATTTTGAATCCTGTGTATAATGCTGTCACTGGACATTTGTTTTATTATGAAATATTTCAGACATGTAGGCAAGACGCAAAGAAAAAGTATGTTGACAAACGCCTGTGTACCCATCACCCAGCTTTGTCAAATCTTAACATTATTCCACATCTTGTTTTAGGAATAAAACAACCCAGATAGAGATAAGGGCCCTTAAGTACTCCTCTCCTGTCCCAGGCTCCTCCTCCTGCCCTTCCCTGAATCTAGTGTGCCTCCTTCCCATGCATGCTTTCACTGTGTGTTTGTCATCAGCCCCGTCTTAGAGAGGAAGAAACTGAGGTTCAGGGAAGTGAAGGGACTTACCCCAGGTCACACAAATCGATGGTAAGTGGTACAGACCAGAAGCCCCAGGACAAGGTACCAGGCAGTCACCTCCCAGCATGCTGGCCCTGCAGTGCCCCCATCTCAGGACCTCCCACCCTATCATTCTGTCAACACCTCCTTTACAGGCAGGGCCAGACCAGATCAGGCCGGGACCAAGCAGAGATTGTGGCCTTCTTCTCACATCTCCCGGCTCCTTCCCTGCTCACGGGCCAGGCTCCCCTAGACCCTTGCCAACCCCTCCTCTGCTTCCTTTCTGGACCGCTGCTCAGCCCAACTCTACCCCACCCCCAACCCCCAAGCAAAGGGCCTGTCTGTGCAACCCATTTCCACACCAGGCCACTGGGGGCTGGACTGAGGCAGGGGGCCTGCAATTCTGTTCTGTGGGTTCTCCTGGCTTAATTAGCATGCTGCCTGGAACAGCGGGCCAGAAGTGGTGGGCAGGCGCTGAGAAACTCCCCCTGGGCCCCAAACCGCTGCCTGCCTACCCCTCCTCCTCCCGTCTCTTCGCCAGCAACAGAGAAGGCCTGTGTGCGGTGGGAAGGAAGGCAGGGGCCTGACACCTCCACCTCTGCGCTGAGGAATTGGGTGGGGAGAGGCATGCAGCACATGCATGAACACGGGAGATAATTACTCCCCTCACATGTGAAGGAAGAGGAGGGGGCAGGGAGGAAACGGCTATTCACTAGGCACCTACCTATATGCTGCCACGTGTTATTCTAGCTAATCCCCATGGCCACCCCGTGTCCCCGTGTGGGAGATGAAACAGCTCTCTCAGTGCAGAGGAGCAAACTGAGGCTGGGAGAGGTGCAGTCAGGGGGCCCAGACCCACAAAGCAAGTGGGAAAAGGAACTTGAACCCAGGCTCCCCGTCTCTAGGTACCTTTCCAAGGACTCAACCTGACTTCACAAACCTCCCCCTTCCCTATAGGCCTCTTCTTCCAAAAAGTCCTCTTCTTTAGTGGAGGAGTGGCCAGTTCAGATGGGTAGGCAAAGGTGGAGGACAGTGGATGTGGCAACAGGCATAATCTAGTCTCTCCTCTAGAGTCCCGGTGTCTAAAAAGACCAGCTCCCACTCAGGAGACTTTGGGCTGAAAGGCTCCCCCTCGCAGCCCCAACCCTACCCCGGGGACTGCTCCATCCAGGGACTCTCATCTTAGGGTGCTTCCTCCCACCTGATTCCACCTTGGCCCCCAGGGATTCTCTGGCGTTAGGCTGCAGGCCTCAGGACCAGCACATGGCGCCTGAAGGTGTGGATAATAGTAAAAGCCAGAATCCAGCTATATTTATAGAGAAGTTTATATGTTCCAGGCACTGGGTGAAGAACTTGGCATGCATCAACTGTCTGATCCTCATGACAACACCGTGGACACACTATTATTTCCCCACTTTGTTGTTTTTTTTTTTTTTCAGGCTCCGGACGCACAGGCTCAGCGGCCATGCCTCACGGGCCCAGCCGCTCCGCGGCATGTGGGATCTTCCCAGACCAGGGCACGAACCCATGTCCCTTGCATCGGCAGGCTGACTCCCAACCACTGCGCCACCAGGGAAGCCCTATTTCCCCACTTTAAAAGCAGGGAACTGAAGCATAGAGAAATAAAGGAACTTGTTTTAGGAGCATCAGGCAGCTGGGCTCCAAGAGCCACGTTCTGAGGTTCCCTGGAGGACAGGGCCAGCTGATGAGGAGGAAGAGATGGTGGCAGGCCCAGGAACAAGTTTGAGGGATGGGGATGGTCATAGAACAGAACTCCGGCAGCCTCTTGGCTCCAGCAGGAAATCCTCCAGACTCTGCAATAGGGTCCCTGCTCTGACCCTGGGGGCCTGCCAGCTCGCCCCTTCCGGAAGCGCTGCCAAACCACTCCTCGGGGGCTAGTGGTGTTTGTAGCCATCTGCAGTGTGTCCTTCTCGAGGAGCTGAGGCCGTGGGGGTAAGATGCAGCTCAGGCTACAGTCCCCTACCTGGTAGGGACAGAGCCTAGGGGACTCCCAGCAGGTGGTAAGTTTCAAGGTGAGACCCTAGCTTGCAGGCTCCGCCCCTGCACCCTCTCTACATATCTGGGGCTGAGGCCTCCAGGCTCTTAGAGAAAGATTGCTAAAATCAAATTGCAATTAACAGAGGCAATTATCCGTCTATTAGAAAATGTCCCCTGAGCCAGGCCTGTGCTGTGAGCTGCGTGGGCCCCAAGGGAGGCCCTGGAGCAGGGCAGCAGCCAGGGTTTAGGGGGAAGCAGGCAGCAGCCTAGGCCTGGGGGGGGGGCCTCTGAAGGGGCCAAAGCGGGGATCAGTAGAAGACGGGGTCTGCATGGTTCCCTGAGGAGAAAGCCCCAGGCCTAAGCGCAGGCCAGAGGACACTGGGGGTGTGTGGTCCTCCTCTCCCAGCCCCCTCTGGCCCCTCCTTTCCAAAAGGCCTTCCTAGAGGGCAGACCTGGGGCAGTCTGTGTGTATGGAAGAACAAAGGAAAGAAAAATCACTCAATGACCCTCCAGGGAACAATGATAACATTTTCACTTGAAAATTACCAGAGAACAGATTGTCTTATGCAAATCACACTCCCGGTTGGTCCTTGCGGAGCCCTACCCAGAGTTCTTCCAGCTCTTTCCCTGACTGAGTAAGATGGGGGAGGGGGAGGGCGCTTGGGGAAATCTGGGATTAGGGGGAATCCTGCCTGGAACTAGACTGCATAAGGTGATCTCTTAGCTTTCTGTCCAGCTCACTGTCTGTCCACTCTGAGTCTTGCTGCATTTGTATGAACCCTACAGAAACCTCCCTGCCTCCTGGCCAGACTGCACTTAGACCCCAAATGCAACGGGGGCTTATCTGCTGCTCAGGATGGCCTGCTTCATGGGAAACTTCCATTTGCAGAACATATTTGAGGTAGGCTGGGTGGACTAGAAAGAGGAGTACTAGACCAAGAATCTAGAAATCAGCTGACGACCCTCAAATCTCTCCAGGCTAGACCTCACTGCTGGACTCCAAATGCAGCCTTTCTAGAACTAGATGACCTGCAACTCAACCTGCCCCACGCTTGCTCCCTCTGTTCCTGCCTCAGGGCCTGGCAACCTCATCTACCCACTTGCCCAAGACAGAGCCTGGGAATCATCCTCAACCCCACCCGACCCCTGCATTGACTCCTTCCTGTCTAATCTACCACCTAGGAGTCTTGGGAGATTTGTCCCCTCTTTTTTGTTCCCCAGGGCCATGGCTGGAGTTTATCTGCCATCTCTTCCCTGACCTATTCCAGAGGCCTTCTGTGTGGGTGCCAGTCTCCAGGGCAGCCTCTCAGATCTGCCCTCTACCCTGCTTTCACGGTGGGCTTCCTACAAAACCAACTGACCGTGCTCGCTGCAAACCCTCAGCCGTTCCCCAGGCTCAGCAAATCCAGTCTAGACCTCTTGGGCTGGCACACGAGACTTTTAACGCACAGGCTGCAGGTTCACCTCCCACACCGTCCCCCATGTCCTCCATGAGTCTCACCGTGTGCCATCTCATTGCCCACAAACACCTACATTCTGCAGGACCTTCCCAACCTTCATGAGCCACTCCTCCCCTAAAACGTCTTCCCTTTTTCACTTCCCCACCCCAGTGAAACTATATCTATTCTTCATGAAACGCTTTGCCTGGGAGATGTTCACTTCCTGCCAGCGTCCTTCCACCACACACTTCGCACACACACACAACCCTCCCAGCTGTCACTGCGTTCCTCCCTCCTCATTTCCTCCTCAACATTTTTCCCATAACAGAAATTAATTCACATTTGTATCCCCAGCACCTAATAGATGATGAATGAATGAATGAAGAAATATGAATGAATGAGTTGGTGAATGAATGGGGCCCGGGTTCGATCCTTGGCTCTGATATGGGTGAATCACCTCTCTGAACCTCAGGCTCCTTATCTGTAAATTGGGGCAGTAATGCCTACCTCATTGTGAGGATTCACAGAGACAAGGCATAGAAACTCACCTAGAGCAGCTCCTGGGATCCCATAGATGCTCAAGAAACCCCAGGTGAATCCTCACTTGTCCAAAGTAAGCACTGGCTTCAAGACATAAGTACTCTTAGCCAGTATGGCCCAATGGCCACAGCCTCTATGGTCCTTGCCATGGGGTTGCCTCAGCCCTGGATCCAGACTCCATTCCGAAGGGCTGTCTGGAGGTCCCCTGCCAGGTTGGTCACAGGTGCAAAGACACATCTCCTAGAGGAAGGCCTGTCACACCTCCTCAGACCTCACTGGTATTCAGGGGAGGCCTGCTTGAGACCTCTGCCCACAGGTGGCCAAATTCCTGTGAGCAGAGAGGGGTGTCAAAGGGGGAAGGGGCAGGAACTCAGGGGTCCAATTCTCGCCCTGCCAATAGACTCCTATTCAATGTGGGACCCCTCTGGACTAAATGTCTGCATCCCTCATATACATGCATGTATACGTATACACATGCGTGTTAATACATGCATACCAATTCGAGGTCTTTGTGAGAACTGAATGAAATACTACACGTGACGTGACTAGCACAGGGCTTGGCACACAGGAATAACAGCAGCTAGCATTTAATAAGCACTTACTGTGCACATAACATGAAATACTTCACACGCATTTGCTCATTTAATTCTAACAGCAACTCTGTGAGATAGGTACTGTTATTATCACTTCCCCCTATCAATGTGAAACTTAAGGCACAGAGAGGTGAAGCTATTTGCTCCTGGCTCTACAGCTTATAAGTGGATATAACTGCTTCATACGGGTATAATTCACATTTTGCACAATTCACCTGCTTAAAGTGTACGAGTCAGTGGTTTTAGTGTTTTCACAGGACAGAGCTAGATTTTGAACTCAACTTTCTGATTCCAGATCCTGCTTGTGTAACCTCCTCACTCTACAGGCTACTGCTCATAATCTATGTGAAAGAGCACCCTTTCCCTGGGCCTTTACTCACCTCTGCACCTGCAACTGAAACCCCAGGCTTCCTCTGCAATGGTCCCTGCTCTTCCTGACTCTCCAGGAGCTGGGGGCTGAACAGTCGGGCCCTGAGGCAGTGGAATGGAAGGGATGACCTTAGGAAGTGACCTCTGCTGCTTGCGGGGCTTTTGGTCCTGGGTGGACCTCTGGGGCTGTCCTGCCAGCTCCTCAGTGCCCACCCTGGCTGCACTTCAGTTCATCTAAGTTGAACGAGCTGGCTGTCGCTTGTGCCCAGCTCTGGGCTTGGCCGGCAAAGACTCTGAGTGATGCGAAGAGGAAGGCAACTGGGCCTCTTTCCCTCCAGGGGCTTACACACCGTTGAACGGGTGAGGCACACACAGTTGCCTGCTCACCCCTGCTCGGTGATGTTGTGAGGCAAGTGGCAGCAAAGGGGGTTTCAAGAAGGGATTTAAGGAGAGCTTCACAGAAAAGGTGGCCTTCAAAGTACCCTGGAAGAGCTGATAGAATTTACACTTGCACCGTTCAATAGAAATATCATGCAAGCTACAAATGCAAGCCACATATGTGATTTTGAATTGTCTGGTAGCCGCATTAAATAAGGAAAAAGAAGCTGGTGAAGTTCATTTTAATAAGATATTTTCTCTAAAAAAATCACCATATCCCTGCTACACTGTTGGTGGGAATGTAGACTGGTGCAACCACTATGGACAATAGTATGGAGGTTCCTTAATAAACTCAAAAGAGAGCTACCGTATAACCCGGCAATCCCACTCCTGAACATATATTAGGAAAAGATGAAATCTCTAATTCAAAAAGATACATGTACTCCAATGTTCATAGCAGCACAGTTTACAATAGCCAAGACATGGAAGCAGCCTAAATGCCCATTGACAGATGAATGGATAAAGAAGATGTGACACACATATATACGTATATATATGAATACTACTCAGGCAGGAAAAAGAATGAAATAATGCCATTTGCAGCAACATGGATGGATCTAGAGATTATCATACTAAGTAAAATAAGTCAGGCAGAGAAGGACAAATATCATATGATATCACTTATATGATACAAATGTTATCATATAATGATACAAAATATAATGATACAAAAAATGATCTTATTTACATAACAGAGACAGACTCACAGACTTATAAAACAACTTATGGTTACCAAAGGGGAAAGGGGGGAGGGGATAAATTGGGAACTGGGGATTAAAAGATACATACTACTATATATAAAATAGGTAAACAACAAGGACATATAGCACAGGGAACTATATTCAATATCTTATAATAACCTATAATGGAAAAGAATCTGAAAAAGAATATATATATGTATGTATGTATAACTGAATCACTTTGCTGTACATCTGAGACATTGCAAATCAACTATACTTCAATAAAAAAGATAAAAAATAAAATATCATCATATCAACATGTAATCAATAGAGAAAAATCATGGAGACACTTAACACTTTTTTCATCTTGAATCTTCCAGTTCTGGTGTGTATTTTAATACTCGCAGCACATCTCAATTTGGACTAGTCACATTGCAAGTGCTCAAAACCCGCATGCAGCTTACGGTCACCGTAATGGACAGCGCAGATACAGACATTTGGACGCTAGAAGGTAGGGGAGGCACAGTTTAGGTTGAGGAAACAGCATGGGGAAAGTTGGGTGTATAATTGATGGGAGACTCTTGTTTGTTTGCTCATAATTTTTATTAATTGTGGTTTACATGATTATATTTTAAATACTAAGGTTTACAGTTTTTGGTACATAATATATTTATGCAGTCCAAAAATTTAAAGGCAAATAGTTTGACATATACAGCAGATACATTTATATATGTTCCCTCTTTTGTTTTATATAAATGGTATCATAGCCACCATTCTGTACTTTCCTTTTTCACCAGTTATACCTTGGAGGCTGTTCCATGTCAGCCCCTAAGGTGCTTCCTCATTCTTTCTCATGGCACACAAGAATTATGGAGGCTCCAACTGATGGACATCTAGGTTATTTCCAATCATTTGCAATTAGAAACAAGGCTGCGATGAATAACCTGTGCATAGGTCATTCCTCGTGTGTGCATGTATAGCGATAGGATAAATTCCTAGAAGTAGAATCTGGGGGTCAATTTTGTCAGGGGTGGGTTCAGAGCAGAGGCGTGACGTGCTCGGGGCTGTGTTGGGAAAGATTACTCTGGCAGTAGCGTGGAGAATGAACTGGCAGGGGTCAGACGGGAGGCGGGGAGGTCATTCTTCCATCCCTTGACTCGTGAATCTTTACCTGGTGCGTCTGTGTTCTGGACACTTTGCAGGTGAACGAGACAGACCGGCCCCTGCTCTCAAGCAGCTGATACCTTAATGGAGAAGTTGGAAGGCCAGAGATGCCAGCAGCCTGGGCTAGTGCAATGGCAATGAAGAGGGATAGGTGGATGCTTTAATGAAAGCCAGAATAGGGCACTGGACCAGGAGTCAAACAGACGTGGTTGGCGCTGGGCTTTGGAGAAACCACCCTGGCAGCCAGTGTGAGAGAGGTGGGGCTGCCAGGAGGGAAGGTAGGAGGGCAGTGAAGCACTGTGAGTCCGGGTGTGCATGTGTTCTGGAAGCAGACTGCCCAAGTTGGAATCCCAGCTCTGCCCTTTACTAAGTGTATGCTGTTGGACAAGGGACTTCACGGCTCTGGGGTTCAGTTTCTCTCATCTGTAAAATGGAGCCAATAAGAGTACGGCTCCCAGAGGGTTGTTGGTGAGGGGATTAAGGGAGGCAAATATATGTAAATATATTTAGCCCAGAACCTGCCATATCTAAAGCTTTGGTAAAGGGTAGGTAGTGTTGTTGGCGTTTTGATGACTAGGGAAGTGTTAGTGAAAGGCACAAAAAAGGAAAAATAGGAGACAGGTTTAGGAGTTGAAACGGGCAGGGCTTGATGAGTTAGTGATTGATTGATGTGGGCGTAAGGAAGGGAGAATGTGGAGCCCATCATGACTCCCAGATAGGCAGCCGGCGGGGATTCTGAGCGACAGACACAGAGATGGAGAAGACCTGGAGGGTTCTGACAATTCCCCGCAGTGCCCAGTGCTTACCTGGAACTTAGGACCTGGGCCAGTGAGAGTTCTTCTGTGAGAAGCTGAAGGAGAAGAATGTATAGGAATATGAACCTCAGCCCATCTGCTTGCTGCTGCCAGCCTGTGCTTGGTGGCACCCTGCTCTGTGCCCGTGTGCTTTTCTGCAAGTGCCACAGTGGGCCTGACAGCCTTCGCTGCTGAGACTGCTGGGACCTGGGGTACAACTGAGCAGCTCTATCCTGTCTCGCTTGCCCCCCTCCTTCCCTGCACTTTGCCTCCCCCGCAGTAACCCAAGTTGGCATTCCTCCGCTGAGGCAGAGAAGCCCCGTGGGAACGTATCTGCCCTGCCCACACAGGGCTCACGGGGACCCTGCTGGCTCCTGGCCGCCTATTCTAAGGATGACAGGCAAGGGATGGGAACACACACTTCGCACTTTGATGTAGTGTCTGAACGTGGGGTTGGAAGACTTCATGTGCAAGGAGGTAGCAGGAGAGAATGGGCAGGTGAGGAGCCTTGGGGAGAATGGAGAGTCACTGGAGGGCTATAGGGAGAGAGCTGGGGTAGGGGAGTGGAGTCAAAGGAGACAGGGATCTGGAAAATTCCTCCCACAGGCTTGGAGGCAACTAGATGACATTTCTGAGAACCTTCAAGTCGCTCCAGCCACATTTTCCCAGCTCACGCCTGGCTCACTAGGGCTCTGGACCTCCAAAGTGTCTTGTTCCTTCTGCTGACCACCTGTTAGTTTATGGCCAGCTGAGACGTCATGGGGGCCTGCAGCATGGACTGAAGAGTGCTTGTCCCACAGGTGCTCACAGGTCCTTGGGACCCCGAGTCAGCCAAGGAGGTTAGAGGAACCCTAGGATCAGACTTGATCTTCCATGGAGCCTCTCCCAGTCCTCATCGGCCTCTGGTGATGTGTCCCACAGTCCCCCTGCTCTGTGGAACTCACTGCAGCTCTGGTTGGGCTCAAGCAGGATCTGAGTTTTCCCCTCCTCCCCAAAACGGGCCCCCAAAGTCAGCAGCTTTGCCGCCAACATGCCAGCTTGTGCTGCCCCCTTTCCTCAAGGCAGCCTCAGTGCCAGCTCTGAGCCGACTGCCTGGGGAGCTTGGCTGGGCCTCCCACCCACACAGCAGCCGCTCCGCTCCCCTTCCCACTCCTCCTTAGGTTTCTAGGTCAAGAAGCACTTACTGGATAAAACTCTCCGGAGCTCATGGCACTTGCAGAGGCAGGTCCCATGTGCTCCTTTCTGCTGAGGGGAATGTACAGCTGGTGGGCGCCGGCGTAGGGCTGGGGCCAGGGGGAGGGAACGGCTTAGCCCTTAGTGCCACTGAGGTCTCTCGTCCTCCCTGGGCCGCTCTGGAAAATCCCAGAGGGGCACACAGCAAAGTGGAGTGTGGATGAAGGTCTCCCAGCCCTCCAAGGGGCCTGGGTCTTAAAAGACTTCCAGCGCCCTCCTCCACCCACCAGCTCAAGTCTCCGTTTCCACTGTGAGCTTTCTCTCCAGATGTTTGCTCCCTTCATCTTGAGCCTCAGGGAGGACCACTTAGAGAGCAGGGTCTCGACTTCGGGTTAAGCAGCTCCCACTACTGTCTGCCTACCACGTCCTGGCCTTGGGTTCTGGGCCTACTCCACGCCCCTCCCCACCTCAGCCTGCCCCACCAGCGTCCTTAATGATTCCCAGCTGATCCCAGCCACATCCTCTCCCCAGGGCCCTGGCACAAAGAGCAGGCCCTTCTCCAATGGGCCCCTCAGAGTGTTAACCCCTGGCAGGCTGAGCCTCTGGGCTCCAACAATCAGCCAGAAGAGGAAACCTAAGAAAAATAGAGACAAAATCTGATAGAGTAGGCAGACTTCTCTGACGGTAGCTCGGGCCACCCTTGAGCTCCTTCCCTCTGGAGAAATGCCTAGGAAGGGTCTCCAGCTGGCAAAATCCTCCCATGCTTGCCCACCGAAATGCCCTTGGCAGACCTGTTCTCTGTCTAATCCTGAATCTTCTTGCCGCGGTGTTCAGCCCTCTTCCTCTTATTCTAGATAATGCTGGATTGAGGGTGTGGCTTCTGAAGGCAGTCGGCCTGGTTTCAAACCCCACCTTTGTCACTGGCTGGTTGTGTGACCTTGGACGAGACATTTTCTCTCTCAATGGCTCTGTTTCCTCATCTGGGGGATGGGGAATAATAATAGTACCTATCTCATGGCATCACTAAAGGGATGATATAGATTAAGCCACTGCTTAAAACAGTGCCCAGCATAGACCACTTGACGTTAGCCCTTGTTGTATTATTATTGTGGATGGTGACTAGATGTTTTGTGAGGACAGAGACTATGTCTTTCTCGTCCTTGTACCCCTGCCCCCAGCACAGTTCCAGGCACATAATTGATGCTCAGTACGTGTTTGGTACATAACAGAATGAAGTACAGACAAGACTGTCAGTTCTCTGTGTCCCCTCTCAGCCACGAACCTCAGTGTTCTCCTGATGGAAGCACACAAGTGGGCACCAGGAACAGCCTCCATTCTCTTGCTGGGGGCCCGAATCCACCCCGACTTGCCCCAGGCCTGTCAGTTCCCAGACCAGTGGCTCACTGGGCGATCCAGTAGGGCCCATAGGGGTTGTGCTTAAAAAGGTCATGTCCTGGGCAGTGGCTGGGCTGGTGGAAGCCAAGGAATTAAGATACAGGGCATTGTTATGGGGAGTGCGGGGGTGAGGGAAGGGATGCATGGGCTCAGGAATCAGACTGACCTGGATTTGAATCCCAGCTGACACTTCCCGGCTGTCTAACCCCCAGAAAGTCACACATCCTTTCCAGCCTCAGTTTCCTCACTTGTGACGTGGGGATAATCACTCCTCCTCTCAGAGCTTGGAAAAGGAGAAAACCATGTCAAGCGTGCAACAGAGTGCCTGGCACAGAATTGGTTCCTGCCCTGACCTGGGACCCTGAGGAGGGAGAGCACTGGCTGCAGTGGGGAGGCATGCGTGGGGTCTATTAGATCTGACCCTTCTGCCCACAGGGGTTTCCAGGTGGTGGTTCTGAGGGAGGTCCAGGCCAAGGGGCCGCAGCCAGGGCTCCCAGCCGCCCATCCCCTACACCCTGGCATGGCAGGGTTCTTGGCCTTCTGCCACGGCGGGCTATGTAAATAAACCAGCTTTTCACTGGCTGGGAGCAAGACTGCCCTAAGTGACATTTCAGATTAGTTCTGCTATATTGGGCTTGAGCTCTGAAGGGCCTGGGCATTTTTCCTCCCTAGCTCATCCCTTTCTCTGTGTGGTGAAAACTCTTAAAGCACACCCCGTGCAGGCAGAGGGCCAGGGCAGGGTGGGAACAGGCCTTCTGAGGTGACCTGCTGAAGCACTTACCAGGCCCAGGGGCCACAGCCTCCCTTCCTAGGGAGGTCAGGAGCTCTGTGCCACAGCGACCCGCCCTCCACACCAGCCCTCCCCGGCTGCCATGGCAACCCAGCCTCCTTGCACAGGGCTCACACACCAGCTGGCAGGAATGCTGAAAGGAAGGAGGGCCGAGTCATTGGCCTAGGAGAGGGGGCTGGGCACTGGAGGGGGCACGCTAGGGGTGGGCCAGCTGCAGGCCTGGCAGAGCTGAAAGGGAGATGTGCTAGCCACATGGCTGGCCCGGCTCAAGCCGGGGCTGGGGCCGTGCCAGGGGATGAGACCATGATAGGAGAGGAGAGCCAGGACAATGGACACATGCCACTGTCTTTCTGGCAAAGCGCAGCAGCTTCCCTGCAGGGCCAAGGGCAGAGGGAACTGGATTCAAGTCCTTTCTTTCTGGGCAAGTCGCCTTGGCCCACTTGGCCTCCATTTCTACAGGCTTGAGGCCTGAGAGTGTGAAAGGACTCAGGCTGGGAAGCCGGACGGAGCTGAAGGGCACTCTGGGCTCTCACGCGTATGCCATTTTACATCTCTGAGACTCAGTCACCTCCTCTATAATAGGGAAGCACCTGCTTCATGAGCTCATTGAGAGCAAGTAATAAGATGATATGTGCAAAGCATAGAGCACAGTGCCTGGCACACCGTAAGGGCTCAGTAAGTTGCAGTTCTTATTATAACTATGGCTATTCTTTTAATTGTATTCAAAGTGACAGTTTCTGTACCTGTATCTCCCATTAGACTGGGAGACTCTGGGAGGCAACAACAAGGACTTTATTCCTCTCTCTATCCCCGGCAACTCCAGGCTGGACAGGCCCAGAGCAGATTCTGGGGCAAGTGGGGGTGGGGGGGAGGGGGATGACTCATATATACCAGGAATGCCTTGGGCTAAATGGCTTCAAAACTCTCTCCTGGGGGCTTCCCTGGTGGCGCAGTGGTTGAGAGTCCGCCTGCCGATGCAGGGGACACAGGTTCGTGCCCCGGTCCGGGAGGATCCCACATGCCGCGGAGCGGCTGGGCCCGTGAGCCATGGCCGCTGGGCTTGTGCGTCCGGAGCCTGTGCTCCACAACGGGAGAGGCCACAACAGTGAGAGGCCCGCGCACAGCAAAAAAAAAAAAAAAAAAAACTCTCTCCTGGCTTGGACATTCTGTGCTTTTAACTCCATAAGGTCTAAGGAATGGCTGCCCTAGAGTATATAAGCCTTGGGGGAAAAAAATATATATGTTTATATAATAAACAGACATATATTTGTGTGTGTGTGTGTGTGTGTGCGTGCGTGTGTGTGTATGAGGAGTGTAAGGCCCCTATTATATAAACAATTCAAGTTACCCCAAATCAGCATGTTAACACAATTCTGGCAACCTGCTCTCTTCTGTGATCCTGTGAAAAAAATAGTGTGCCAGCTTAGCCCCAGGGCCCCAAAAGACACCATAGATGTGAGCCCAGGAGCTCCTCAGGGCATCTGGTTGACCCCATGCATGGAGTAGCCAGTGAGTGTCCCAAAGAGGAGTAATAGGGATTGGGGCCTACCTGGGTCCATGTTTGGGCTCAGAGCACTCTACCGGTGAGGCAGTGCTGGCCGTGGCTGGAATTCAGCACCAGAGGGGACATTACCACATGTGGAGGAATGCCCTCCAAACCACAGGGCCCCCTGAGGTGTGGGGCTGGGGCAGGGGCCCTGCTTGCATGGGGTCATAGAACATACTGCTCCAAGGTGGCAGCCACTGAGCTGAACTCATTTGAACTTTGGCCAAAGGAGCCTTAGCCCCTCCATGCTGTGTATTGCCCATGCCTGGAATTCCAAGTTTCTCTGCATCCTCCACCACATCTCATGCCAGCCCATTGGCTAGGAACTGTGGGGCTGACCAGGGCTGAGCAAGAAAATGCCGTGGCTGGCTAAGGAGAAGGATGGTGGGGGAGGAGGCAGTGAGACTAGCACACCAGCCAATGGAGGAGGGGCTGCTTGTCACACCAGCAATGAGTTCCTGCAGGTCTAAAGGCTCAGTTGCCCACAGACAGGTGCTGGAGCAAACCCTCCTGCACCCTCGGAAGGACTGGGGGAGGCTACCCTAAGGGCTGCCTGTGGAAACCACGCCAGGGAGGGCCTGACGGCAAGAGTTTCCCAGGCTGTAAAATCACCGCCACCACCTAAGGCCACCCACGGCCCAGGAGAGATGAACACAGCTACTCCCCATGGCAGCTGTCATGTAGGCCTTGGGAACCTGGAAGGAGTAAGGGAGGAGGGCTATAAAAGAGCATGAAGTCGGATGGTGGATGACAGGATCCAGGTTGCTCACTGTTGGGAGTGGGAGTATACAAATAAGCAAGGGGAAGGCTGGAGTGATCCAAGCAGTAATGAATTAGAATGGGAGATACCAGCGTAAACTCATGTTTAGCTTAACATGGGTACAAATAGTTACCTGGAGAAGCACTTACTGATATGTGTATATACACTAGTTAGCATGCACACATATATCTTCTTACTCTGTTAGTTGAGAGGGCCCAGTAGCAACGAACACACCCAGTGCCCAGATCTTGGTTTCTAAGACCATTTTCCAATAAAGGAACCAGAGTTCCTCACAGAAGTGGTTGATTCCAGGGCTGCAGCTGGAAATAAAGATAAGCCTGGAGCATCTTGTAGTGCCAGAAAGGAAGGAAGTGCCAAAGAAATAAAACCCACAATGATCGGTCAAAGGGACACAATTAGAGCAACAGAATTAATAATGCAGTATTGGATTATAACCCAAAGTATAAAAGTAATATCCATGAGTCTACAGTGATATAAATAAGTGATTGAGTGAATGGATGAAAACCTACATAATAAATAAACAGGGAAGAAGAGGCAAATCTCCCGTGTAGAAGAATTGCAAGTAATTTATGTTGATCCTGTTCCCACAAGGAGGCGACGCATATCTCCCCATTCCGCAGTCCTTAAGTGTGGGCTGTGCATAGCAACTTCCTTCCAAAGAGTACAGTATGGAAAAGGGCGAAAACTCAGAGTACCTTTCCAGTGGAGAGACCTGACAAACACACCTCAGCCAGGTGATCACTGTCAACATCAACAGTGATAAGTCATGCTGAGAGCATGTACCCTTGATGCGATGTGATGAGAAGAGCACTCTACCTTTTGTGGGCTTCCTCCCCCAAACCTGTAACTCCAGTCTAACCATGAGAAAAACATCAGACAAATCCTAATTGAGGGGCAGACTACCAAATACCTTATCTTACCTTACAAAAATACCTTATATTCCTCAAAACTGTGAAGGTCATCTAAAACAAGGAAAAGTCTAAGAGACAGCCATAGCCCAGAGGAGTTAAGGAGACAAGGTGACTAGATGTAGTGTGGTGTCCTGGATGGGATTCTGGAACGAATAAAGGACATTCAGTTAAAATTAAGGAAATCTGACTTTAATACTAACGTATCAATATCGGTTCGTTAATTGTAACAAATGTGCTACACTAATGTAAGATGTTGAGAATGGGGAAATTGGGTACACGGTATATAGGAACTCTGTACAGTCTTCTCAATTTTTTCTGTAAATCTTAAGCTGTTCTAAAACAAAAAGCTTATTTAAACGAAAAAAACTTGAAGTCTTGGGTTTTAATCCTATTTCTGCCCCACCTAACTGCATGGCCTAGAGGAAATTATTACCCTTTCTGAGGATGTTTTCACTAAGTAAAATGGGAAAAATAATTTCTCTCTAGAAGAACCAGAAGAGGTAATTTAATGAAAATTTAAATACACACAGAGACAATCAATACATGCTAATTTCCTTCCTCTCTTAATTCTCATAAGAGCCCTGTGTGAAATAGATGAGATAACTGAGGCTCAGGGAGGCAGAGCGACCTGCCCAGGGTCACATAGCTGGGAGGTGGAGGCAGCGAGATGTGACATTTCCTCTAAGGCATTCTGCCCATTGGTAAAGCTTGCACTACAATGGGACCTGTTGAGGTGCAGGTGGGAAAGCTAGCTCTCTGTCTGGGGGCTCCAGGGCCTCTGAAGGACAGCTACTTCCTCTGAGAAACTACAAAGGAGCGCAGCACAGTGGTCAGGTGTATGGGATTTAGAATCAGGCTGCCTAGTTCAAGCCTCGATTCTACTACTTCCCAAACTGTGTGACTTGGGCAAGTTGTTTCACTTCTCTGAACCTTAACTTCCCCATCTGTAAAATGGACATTGATAATAGTATCTACCTTTTTAGAGTTGTTGTTGTGAAGGTTAAACTGGTTAATCAATGTCAAGTGTTTAGAATAGTACCTGGCACATCACAAGGGCTCGGTAAAT
Organism: Phocoena phocoena; assembly: GCF_963924675.1. Lineage (NCBI taxonomy): Eukaryota > Metazoa > Chordata > Mammalia > Artiodactyla > Phocoenidae > Phocoena > Phocoena phocoena. The sequence goes on along the minus strand of NC_089240.1, from coordinate 58,602,923 downwards.
CCTAGCTGTCATTATCTGCAGAATGCATAAAAATGCCTTGGGTTCAATTGTCCCAAAGGCCCTTCTAAATCTTCTCTTGTGGTGAACGTGGTGGAAGGGGTGCCAGGAGCTGTTTCTTTGAAAGTACCTAAGAGTTTTCGCATCAAATAATAGACACTCATTTGCATATCATTCAATGAACAAGCCCTTGGAATCGTGAAGTTTGAAGGAAGCTTCAAAAATCATCAGCATCGGGCTTCCCTGGTGGCGCAGTGGTTGAGAGTCCGCCTGTCGATGCAGGGGACACGGGTTTGTGCCCCGGTCCTGGAAGATCCCACATGCCGCGGAGCGGCTGGGCCCGTGAGCCATGGCCGCTGGGCCTGTGTGTCCGGAGCCTGTGCTCCACGGCGGGAGAGGCCACAACAGTGAGAGGCCCGCGTACCGCAAAAAAAAAAAATCATCAGCATCATTTTAGATAGGTAAACTGAGGCCTGGAAAGGTAAAGGGACTGGACCAAGGTCACACTGCAAGTCAGTGGCTGAGCTGAGCCAAATGTAGGGCTCCTGCTTCCCTGTTTCCCTAGACTCCTGCCACTCTGCCAGCTTGCTGCTGTTTGTTTAAAAGAATTTTTATTGACATATAGTTGATTTACAATGTTGTGTTAGTTTCAGCTGTACAGCAAACTGATTCAGCCATATATATGTATATATATGTGTGTATACATATATATTATTTTTCAGATTCTTTTTCATTATAGATTTTTTTTACAAGATATTGAATGTATTTCCCTGTGCTATACAGTAGGTCCTTGTTGTTTATTTATTTTATATATAGTAGTGTATATATGTTAACTCCAAACTCCTAATTTATCCCTCCCCCCATTTCCACTTTGATAACCATAAGTTTGTTTTTTATGTCTGTGAGTCTGTTTCTGTTTTGTAAATAAGTTCATTTGTATCATTTTTTTGAATAGTCCACATATAAGTGATATCATATGATATTTGTCTTTGACTGACTTACTTCACTTAGTATGATAATCTCTAGGTCCATCCATGTTGCTGCAAATGGCACTATTTCATTCTTTCTTACGGCTGATATTCCACTGTATATACACCACCTCTTCTTTATCCATATTTGCCTGTTATTGGACACTTGCTGCTGTGAACACTTTACTGACACCTCTCCAGTTCCCAGTCTTGTGCTAGGCACCCTGAGGGACTAGAAGAAGTAAGTATGTCGACCATGTTCCTGCTTTTGCAGTTTTAAAAGTAAGATTCAGGGATAAGATCTTCATGTTCACTTGGAGAAAAAGAAGACAAATCAATATATAGGAATGCTGGCTTAGGTACCCTTGCCTGTGGCACTAAGGCTGTCAGCAGAGGTGAGATCAGGGAGGTTGAAAGCCTTTCTGGGGGAGTCAGCCCTTGATCTGAACCTTGAAGGCTGGCAGGCTGGACTCAGGCAGAGAACATGGGGCAGTGCACTTTGACGGGGGGTGCAGCAGGAGAGAAGACTAGCGGGGTGTACTGGTAAACTGGCTCTTTGTGTGTGGGGGGGTGGGATTTGTACTATTTGCCAATTTCTGTGGTGTAAATACTCCCACCATGGCCACTCTGAAGCTACCAATAGTTTAACAATCTGCTCGTAAAGTTCCTGAGTTATTAACAAGTGGCACTCAACTCCAGCACACCACTGCCTATGGGTGAGAACGGATTTGTTTCCAGGGCAGTAGGAGCTGGGCCTTGCCGGGAGCAGGGTGGTGGGATGGAGAGCTAGCTGGCTAAGGTGGGGCTGGCTCAGGGAATAGCTGGGTGCTAGCCAGCAGGTCACACGCAGATTCAAATACTAGTTATTGAGCTGGGCTCTTTGCTGGGCTCTGTGCCAGACATTTAATATGCATCAGCTCATTTAATCCTCACAACAGCTTTAAGAAATGGCCATTCATTCATTGCTCCAACCATCTACCCATCCATCTGTCTATCTACCAAGTCTGTGTTGAGCACCGACTATGTGCGAAACTCTGTCCAAGGCACAGTGGTGGTGACAAAGTCATTGCCCTAATGGTGCTTATGTCTGAGTGGGAGGAAACAGACAATAAACACATTTCTGAAGGAATAAAAAATTACTACCAATTGTGGTGTTTGGATGGAAACAGAAAGTACTAAAATTGAGAACAAAGGGGCTACTGCTGTCTAAGATAGGGTGAACAGGGAAAATGTCCCTGAGGAGGTGACATTTAAGGATGGGAAGAGGGGCTTCCCTGGTGGCGCAGTGGTTAAGAGTCCACCTGCCAGTGCAGGGGACACAGGTTTGGGCCCTGGTCCGGGAGGATCCCACTTGCCGTGGAGCAGCTAGGCCCGCGAGCCACAACTACTGAGCCTACGCTCTAGAGCTCGGGAGCTGCAACTACTGAGCCCACGTGCCACGACTGCTGAGGCCGGAGTGCCTGGAGCCCATGCTCCGCAACAAGAGAGGCCACCACAATGAGAAGCCTGTGCAGTACAACGAGGGGTGGTCCCTGCTCGCGCAGCTCGAGAGGGCCTGCACACAGCAACGAAGACCCAAGGCAGCCAAAAATAAATAAATAATTTACAAAAAAAAAAAAAAAAAAAGAATGAGAAGAGGCCAGGAATGCAAATGGCTGGGATCAGAGCACTGAGGTAGCCGGAATAGCAAGTACAAAGGCCCCGAGGTAGAAATGAGATCGGATTTCTTAAGCAACATGAAGAAGGCCAGTGTGGCAGAGCTCGGTGAGTGAGAGAGTGTGGCCTGAAATGAAGCCAGAGGTCATGGAAGCCTCGTAGGCTGTGGTGAGGACTTTGAAGGACTTAGAGTGGGGTTGTCATATGAAGCTCATTCTGGCTTCAGTGTGAGGAATGGATTCCAGAGAAGCAGGGAGGCCAGTTAGGAGATAGTGTGCTCAGGTAAGAGTTGTGAAGCTAGGTCCAGAAGGGTGGCGGGCCAGAGAGAGAGAGAGGCAGAGGGACTAATATGTGGAAGATCTTGGATTCAGATCCAGACGCCACAGTCCATGCTCCTTCCCACACCGCAAGCGGTCTCATGGAAGGAGACCCAGAGTTTCTGACTTAGGGCCTCAAAGCCTAGGAAAAATTTCTAAGCAGAGCAATTAAGCGATAGAAGATAGCTGTATCTCTTCACGTACATTTTTACACTTGAATGACTTGCTATTCAAATATTCATAGACTTCCCTTGAATGTGAGCTCCTTGAGGGCGGGGATCTGAGTCATCCAGGATTTCCAGCACAGAGCTTTGACCTGAATCAGAGGAGGAGGAGTTCTTGAATCAAATGATGACCAGCTCTCTCAGGTACCTTGCCAGCTCTGGATGTGCCCAGTTTGGCCCATCCTGGAAGACCTCTAGGCTGAGTACCACAGCAAAGGGAGGTCACCGCCTATCCAAATCTCTCTCTGAGCAGCACAAACCCTCTGGGCCTGTCACCTGGAGCGGTATCAGATGCCAAAGACAGCAACCCGGGCCTTGGAATCAGATCCAGCCCCAGCTCCTCTGCTTCCCTGTGGTGTGAGCTCAGACAACGGGCTTAACTTCTGTGCATCTCAGTTTCCCCATCTAGGAAATGAGACAATGAAGAGTTCTTGCTTCTGCAGGTCATTGCGAGGATCAAATGAGATCATGCAGAGAACAGGCTTGGAACAGTACCCGGCACATAGTACGTTCTCAAGAAGCTTCCTTCATCCCAGATGGGTGAGGCGCCTGAGGTGTCACTATGTTTGGGGTTCCTGAGGAGTCCTGAGCCCGACCATGGCAGGCAGGCAGCTGAGAGAGGGGAGTATAGAACGCCTTCTCCTCCTTTTCCCCACCTGCCTTCCGCTCCCCAATCCCCTCCTCTCCCCTTCCTCTTGCCTCTGCTTTAAACACCTGGGAGTTGGCTAATTAGAACTAATTAGCTTCTCCTGCAATAAAACTCCAGCAATGGAAAGGTCCTGTAGCTCAGACCTCTGACAGTAATCATGTTAAGTAGATATTTATTTATCCCTTTATTAAGCAAGTCACTTAGCTTGTAATATCTGAGCAGCTGACTTTCAGGCCTGGGAGCTGGGCACGTGCTATCAAGAGTCAAAGGCCCCAGCTGGAGCTCTTTGGTGTCTTATCCTCCCTGAGCCCCAAAGAAGCCAGGCCACAGGATGGAAGGGTTGGAAGAGTTGTGGGACACATAGGCACAGATTGGATACTGAGACCCAGATCAGGGGTAGGGACTTGCCCAAGGTCACACAGTGGGATGTACATGACTGTCTGAGAAGGTAGAGGATATTAAGGAGTTCTCTAAAGGGTACCTACTCTATGCAATGGGGGCTCATGGGAAAATTAGATCACCTTTAGTTTGGGACACGGTGGGTAGTCAGGGAAAGCTTCATGAACGAGGCGGAATATGAACTTTGACAAGAGGGCATTGGGTGGGGAAAGGCATTTCTGGTAGAAGGATGCTGAGTGTCAGATGCTGAGGACTGAATGCCAGCTGGCCAAGGTCAACATGTGACCATGAGATTGGAAGGCTAGTGGTGGGTGGCCCAGTTAGGAAGCTGGGCTCTGGGTAGGGAGGTTGGAGGCTGGACCACTGACAGAGTAGGAGCAGGTCTGTGAGGGCAAGGTACTGCATTCATTCATTCAAACCAAACTTGTTGAGTGCTACCGTGTGTCAAGCACTGTGCCCTGGAGAAGCTTACACTTGAATTAGGGAGGCAAACATGCTAAAGAAAGAATTCCAACCCAGTACAATAAGAGCTGTGATAGAAGAGAGTCCTCTTCCATCCTCCAATGATAGAGGAAGGGAGAAACCGATTCTGCCTGCTGCCCTCCGGAGTAGCTTCTCAAAAGTGTTGGCAGAAGCCCAGAGAATTGACCAGAGCTTGAGTGTTATAATTATCTAGTGTCTGCCCAGCGTTTTTTGGCTTACACATCACTTTCACATATAGTATGTATATATTTTTTTTTAATTTTTTTTTTTTTTTTTTTTTTTTAGTTTTTTGCCATACGCGGGCCTCTCACTGTTGTGGCCTTTCCCCTTGCGGAGCACAGGCTCCGGACGCGCAGGCTCAGCGGCCATGCCTCACGGGCCCAGCCGCTCCGCGGCATGTGGGATCTTCCCGGACCGGGGCACAAACCCGCGTCCCCTGCATCGGCAGGCGGACTCTCAACCACTGCGCCACCAGGGAAGCCCTGTATGTATATTTTTAATGCTCCCAATAACTCTGTGGGGCAGAGAGGATTAGCCCCATTTTATAGATGAGAGAACTGAGGTTGAGTGGTGAGGCAAGAAATAACACCACAGGGTGGAAAAGGCACAGTTTTGGGAATCTGTGAAGTCTCAGTTCCATTTCTAGCTTTAGTACTTACTTAGTTGGTGATGGTGAGCAAGAAACTTTACCTCTTAGAGCCTCAGTTTTCCTACCCATAAAATAGGGATAATACCTACATTTGATTCATCCAGCAAGTAGTATTTGAGCATATAGCGAGCGCTCCACACATGTTAGTTGACTTAATCCCTGCCCTTAAATGGCTTGCCCAAGGTCACACAACTAATCAAAACTCAAACCCAGGTCCTTCAACTCTAAAACCTATTCCGTCTGTGAGGCCCTGACTATCTCTTCAGAGGTGAGAGGAAGGCTGGAGGTAAGCCTGACCATGGAAGGTCTTGGCTATATAAGGATAATAACTTATGTTTCCTCAACTTCAAAGGAAGCTAGAAAGAGAAAGGCTAAGCTTAATCAAGCTGACAGCAAGGAGGATGGAGGCTAGACGCTGGGATGATCTTGATGACAAATTTGTGAGTCACCAACCGGAAGAGCCGTGGCTCTGGGGGCCTGGGAGATCTCTAACAACAGGAATAATCCCAATGAGTCTGAGCTGGGGCGAGGCAACCCCGTCTAGAAGAAGAGGGAACAATGAGATCACCTAGGCTGCAGACTGGAAAGAACCCAAATGGGTCATTTAGTCCAGCCCCCTGCCTCTGGGCAGAATTCTTCCAGACCAGACAGATGAGAATCTCTCCTGCTTTCCAAGGTCTCCAGGGGAGGAGATTCCTTAGCCTTCCTTGGCCATTCTAGAACAGGTTCTCACAGCCGACTCCCAAAAAGTTCTTTCTGTTGGCTGATTACAATTTCTCTTGCTGCCATTCTCGCCTTTAGTGGCAAACTGGGAAGGCTGCTGCCCCACTTCGGGCCACCTGCCCCAGTAAGCAGAGAGGAACGCTCAGCTGTCCCTGTTTGCTGATGGGCAGCTGCCAACTCCCCAGGTAAGGCAAGACCAGCATCTCAGACCCTCTCTAATGATCCCACCAAGCTCTCCCAGCAGCTCATTTGCCCAGGTACCCAGGCCACCTCATCACCAAACAGGTGCCCCTGACCCCACCCCCATGTCACTGTTGCCACTCTTTCCGCTCTTAGCCTGCAAGGCCTTTCTTTCTCCCTGGTTTGCAGCTGATTACAATCCAGCCCATCCTTCGAGGCTCAGTCAAAAGTCACTTCCTCATGGAAAACCTTCCCAATTTTTTCAGTAACAGAAAATCATTCCCTCCTCCATTTCCATTTTGCATTTACTTCACTTTGCCTGACATCAGAGGTAGTGCTGGGTTGTGGGTCCAGAATGATTGGCCATTTCATAGAGTTTAACCCCAACTGTTTGTCTGCTTCTGCTCCTAGACTGTAGGGACTGCATTGTATTCATTTGTTCACATCCCTCCATGCCCATTGCTTCCCCTCCCCAACAGGGTGTGGAATGATGCTTTGTGTACCAAAGTGTGAAAGCACGTTTATTGAATTTGTTGAAGAGTCATGATCATAAAATGAAAATATTTGGATGGGCCGTTACCAAAGTCCACTCATACATTTTGTCTCACTTAACCCTCATAATCACTCCATGAAGAAGGTTCTCTCATTTCCCCATTTGAGACACGATGAAGTTACTTGCCCAGGATCGTGCAGCCATTGTGACCCAGGATCCCTGCCCTTCCCAGCTATGGTGAGCCTTGGCCTGAGGCCTGAGGGAACTCAAAGTCCTCCCCAGGATTTCTGTAACATCCAGGAGGTTTGCTGCTCAGATTCTACCTTCTTTTGTCAGCCCCAAGACCTAGACCCTTCACCCTTTGCCTCCAACATTCTGTCAGGGGCATGACTTGGCCAGAGATTGGAGGGAGTGAGAGTCTTGAGGGGTCACCTGGCAGTGTGCAGGACCTTCCACCATCTTGGCAACTGCACTGCCTCCTGGCCTTTTTGGAATAACAGACAAAACCTTCAACTGGACCCGTTTCTGGGCCCTAAAGACCCAGGGTCTAGCCCAGAGCAGAATTACCAAGGCGACTTCCCAACAAAGGTGGTCTCCGTGCAAGTTCATCTCCAAGCAGCTAAGGGAGCCATATTTTCTTTCTCTTCAAGTATTTCTCCAAAGTATGGTACTTATCTTTCGGGTTATTGAGAGGATTTTAAGTGGCACCTAAGCGAAGATTTATATGTCAATAGTGCTATATTTATTTTAAGCTTTATTAGGAGAATATGCAACCAGCACACCACAAATGATTTCATGCACAGAATTGCTTAGTATGACGCTAAGGAAGACGTTAAAGATTATTTTTCAGAAGTGAGTCCACTTAAGGAAAAACAGCAACTAAATAATGAAACAGGTGGGATGAGACTATGGCAAAAGTCATGATGGTGGCATGTGAACCACTGGCTTTTGGGAAGTCTTGTATGCTTCCTTCTCACATTCCTTTTTTTTTTTTTTTTTTTTTTTTTTTTACGGTACGTGGGCCTCTCACTGTTGTGGCCTCTCCCCTTTCGGAGCACAGGCTCCGGACGCGCAGGCTCAGTAGCCATGGCTCACGGGCCCAGCCGCTCCGTGGCATGTGGAAGCTTCCCAGACCGGGGCACGAACCCGCGTCCCCTGCATCGGCAGGCGGACTCTCAACCACTGCGCCACCAGGGAAGCCCCTTCTCACATTCCTGGAAAGACCCAGCCACGGGGAAGCCCTGGGAAGTCTTGCTGGGAGCAATGCTTGGAGGGAACGTGTGGCCAAGGTTGGGCAGTCTGAGGGAGGAGGGCTTATGGACTCAAGTGGACCTGGCTTGCTATCCCAGCTTAACTTATTTTCTAGAAATCTCCTTTCCTGCTTGGAGACAGAGTATGGTCTCCAAGAGGGGCTGGACCTCATTCATTTCTGTAGACCCAGCACCTAGTATAATGCCTGGCACATAATAAGTGCTCAATAAAAACTAATCAAGTGAATAACTAAGCTTTGAATTCCTTGTTCCTCACGTAAAATGAGAAGAGTACTTCCTACTGTAAAAGACTGTTGTGAGGATGAAATGAAAGAACGTATCTCAAAGCATTTTGCATTGGGCCCAACATAGGGTCACCCTCAATCAGTAGGGTGGGGAGGGACGTTATTTTTTTTGCAGCTACTGCAAGGAGCCAGAATGAGCTGGGCCTTGGAGGAGGGAAGGCAGGCAAGGAGAAATTATGGGAAAACTATGGGAAGTATGGGCAAGGCCCTAGAATCTCGGCTCACAGCTGAGCCTGGGGCCTCACTAGACCTGTGCACACGCTCATGTCTTCACACACCCTGAAGGGGACAAGAACCGCTCATCTGCTCAGACCTCGTGCTGAAGACTGGGCCTGGACTGCCTCTCTAAGAGCTCACTCCTCAGAATCCGGTCCAGGCACCAGAGCCAAACTGCCTCAGGCCTGTGGTTTCCCAGGCACCTGAGGGTCATCCCTGTAGCCCCCTCCACTGCCAGATTCCCCAGTGGGTATGAGTTCCTTCACCACATGGCCAGTTGGGCAGGCCTGGCGTTGGCGCCCCCAGAGCAGAAAGCAATGGCTCTCAGACTTTGCTGAAGGAGGTCCTGGAGGGAAAGGCAGGTGAGGGGCAAGGAGGCCCCCCGACAACCGGGAAAGTCAACACCAGCAGCCCCGCCTCAGAGGTTGAAACCCCCCTGTGCCCCAGGAGCACAAGAAGGGTCTGTTTCTGGGGCTAATGCAACAGGTCCTTCTTGGGGTGTGAGGTCTGGCTGTTTCAGGGCATGCAGAACACGAGAGGGGGCCAGCTCCCACAAAGAAAGGGGCCGTGTGCAACAATTTACAGGTACCTCTCATTAGAGACACAGGCAGGGACCTAGAATGTTAGAGCTATAGGCCAATGGTTCCCAAACCCGGCTACATCTGAACAACCACAGAGGCATGTAAAACATACAGACTTTCAGGCCCAGGATAAGCAGAAGGTGGGATGTTCTGGAGTAGATGTTATTTAGCCAAATTTGTACACTACTGCTATAGTTCACTCTTTAAAAAAAAAATGAGATGTAATTCACATACCATAAAATTCACCCTTTTAAAATGTACAGTTCTGTGGTTTTTAGTATGTGCCACCATTACCACTGTCTAATTCCAGAGCATTTTCATCACTCCAAAAAGAAACCTTGTACCCACTAGCAGGCACTCCCCAACACCCCTTACCCACAGCCCCCATCAACCACTAATCTGTCTTCTGTCTCTGTGAGTAGGCCTATCTTGGACACTTCAAATAAGTGGAATCATATAACACGTGCCCTTTTGTATTCGGCCTCTTTCACTTAGGTTTTCAAGGTTCATCTATGTGGTAGCTTATGTATCAGTGCTTCATTCCTTTTTATTGTCAAATAGTATTCCATTGTCTGGAAATACAGCATTTTGTCTAGCCATTCACCAGTTGATGGACTTTTGGGTTGTTTCTACCTTTCGGGGTATTGTGAATACCTTTGCTATGAACCTTCAGGTACAAGTTTTTGTGTGGACACATGCTTTCATTTCTCTTGGGTATGTACCTAGGAGTGGAATTGCTGGGTCACGTGGTAACTCTATGTTTATTTTTTGAGGAACTGACAGACTGTTTTCTATAGTGGCTGTACCATTTTACATTCCCACCAGCAATGAACAAGCGTTCCGATTTTTCTACCTCCTCACCAACACTTGTTATTTTCCCAGTTGTTGTTTTTTTTGAAACTATAGCCATCTTAGTCGGCATGAAGTGATATCTCCTTGTGGTTTTGATTTGTATTCCCTTCATGACTATGATGTTGAGCATCTCTTCATGGGCTAATGGCCGTTTGTAAATCTTCTTTGGAGGAATGCCTACTTCTTTCAACTTTTCTCCTCCATTTTTTAATTGGGTGATTTATCTCTTTATTCTTGAGTTGTAAGGTTCCTTTATACATTCTGGATACTAGACACTTATCAGATATATGATTAGCAAATATTTTCTCCCATTCTTTGGGTGGTCTTTTAACTTTCTTGATAGATGGTTTACTCTGAACTTTCTTTTTACAGATGAAGAGACAGGCTCAGATAGGAAAGGGGTTTGCCTGAAGTCACATTCAGTGAGAGTCAACAGCAGAAAGCTCTTTCTACTTATCCATACTGGGCACGTAGGGAGGTGGGCTGGGAGGGTGGGGCAAAGCAGTGGCATGGATAATTCAAACCTCAGCCTAGCCTACCAATTGTTTCTATTTGTCTTTGAAATACACAATCCCAGTTGTGGTAGATGGTGTCTCCTGATCATTATGTCCTAGTCAAGCAGCTCCTAACATTAGATTACTTTCCTGATAGCCCATCAATACCTAGAGAGAGGAAGTGGCTTGGGATTAAAACTTGCCTGGGGATCATCTACAGAGAACGATCCAGAATCCGTGCCACCGTGCATCGGCGGGCTCTGCTCTGTGGTGCATAATGGCCCACAGAGGGCTGAGAGAGGGCCTCAAGTACCTGAGTAGTGGCTCGGGGACAATGAGGAGCGCAGCAGGACCAAACCACCCCTGGAGGTGTGAATATACCTTTGCGTTCACACTGCACTTTTCACATCTCAACCTCAAAGCAAGAGGAGTCTTTTCCTTTTTCACTTTTTCTTCATGTCAAACGTCAGCAGCTAATGTTAAACTCATGACAGAAATTAACTAAAATTTACACAAGAATATGCATACCTCCTGGCTTAGACATCAGGTAAGGACAATTTTATAAATTATCCCTGTGCTTATACTTCAATTACAAGAGTTCGCTACGATTTTAGGCAATTCTCAACATTTGAGTAAATTCGCGACTTTCTTTGTTTCTGCTCATGTGACAGCTTTTGTAGATAGCTTGAAAAGGTGGCAGATCTTGTAGCATGGTTATCTATAAAATGAACGTGAACTTGGTTACGCTTTAAAATTATTTGAGAAGATCATGATATTCAATAGCTCTTTCTACAAATGTTTATTGGGGACTCTGTGGGTGTAGGGTCCTATACTAAGTGCAAGGGCTACCTCAATTTACCTTTCTGGGCCTCAGTTTCCCCCTTTGTAAACTGCAGGGATGTATCAAGTCAGGGCTTTTTAAACTTTTTTTTCAGTGGCAGAATAATTTTTCTGGACAAAATCTCACCTGGAACTGTAATAAAAAAAAAAACAAACAGATCAAGTAGAGCTTTTCTGGGATGGGGGGCACCCCTTGAATACAGCACCCCACACTCATAGCCATCGGCCCCAGACCCCCTACAGTTCCTCGGAGCAGAGCTAGAAAAGGCCAAGACCAGCAGGGCCCTACCCTCTGTATTGCCAATCCACGCGGCTGGGACTACTCTCAGCTCCTTCTCTCCGTCTCCTCCTGACTGGGAGAACGTCCAGGTTGGACCGCACTTAGAGGCCATGCTATATACTGGAGCTGAGCATCCTCTGCTCCTTCCTTCTTGACCAAGTCTCCTCCTCTCCCCTGCTCTCTCCAGACACTAGACACTAGAGGCCTAATCCACCTCCTCTCTCTCTCCCCAAGCTAGAGGGACCTTGGAGCTCACTGCCTCACCTGCACTGAGGGAGGGCCCACAGGAGGAGGCCAGGAGGGAGGACGGAGACAGTGCACTCTGGGTCTCTAGGGCTGATTATTGGTCCCCTCTGCCCTCATCACCTGCTTCAGCCAGACCAGCCTCAGAAGGGGCCCCAGAGGGGAATGAGGTGGGTGGCGGACTTTAATTGGAGACGGGGGTTACTCTTGCTTTATTTTGCTCCCTACCAGCCTTGAAGAGAAATACAGGCATCCTGTAGCCCACAGGGGAAAAAGCAGGGGGAGGGGAGAGGAAGCAGGAAGAGGGTAGAAGCAGGGAGTAAGAACCAAAGTAGGCACTGAGGAGGAATAGGTCCCATTTTCCCGGTATTCTTAGGGGCTGGTCAGCAGCTGATGGGTCTCCAGGCAGGGGCTGAAGGCTAGGGATCGGGTATTGGAAGTATGAATGGGTCTAGAGCCTATTCTTGGGGTCCAGGTGGCCAACCGTCTTCGAAGGCTGGCTCTCAGACCTACACCCTCTCCCCACCCCACAGATTTCCTCAGCCCACCAGGAAAAGCAGAAGGTGGCTAGGGAATATTCTGCCATTTTCCAGATGGAGAAAAGTGAGGCCCAGGGAAGGGAAAGTACTGGCCGTTGGCAACAGAGCCTAGGGCAAGGGCCATTGCCAGCCCAAAGGAATGATGGGGGCGGGGCCGAGGTTGAGCTAAGCCCGTTGGGACTCTAACCGCTGGCTCTTTATTTAGCCTTGGATCTGAAGCAGGTAAACCAATGCAAAAGAAATCCCACAAGTAAAGAGGGTTTCTCTGGTGAGACGCCTCCTTGGGGGCCCTGAAGCCAGGTATGTGAGGACCCACCCCCGAGATTAGCTTAGAGCCCACGAAGCCACTGGGTGGCGCTGTCTCTCCACCCAAGTTACTTAGGGAGGTTTCAGATGCCAGGGCAAAGAAGTCACCCCCATTCATGCCCCATCCTGCCAGGGCCTTAACAAAGGCCGCTTGGGTTAGGGCAGGGAAAACCAGTTTTGACAAAACTCCATATCTCCCCTGGCACGTGGTGGGGGGTGGGGGGAATGGAGTATCCAGATTGGTAGGGCCCAAGAAACCCAAGGGAAGGAACAGGCAGTTGTATTGGGGTCCCAGGGCGCTGCCCCATTTCTCAACAACTCTCGAAGCCGAGAAATTCCAGGTGTCCTAAGCCTCGAAATGTGGGAGAGCAGTTCTTCCCATTTTATAGGCAGATTGAGGCCTGGAGAAGTTGAGGGCCTAAAGGGAAGCTGTTTTAGTAGCCTAGGAAGCACCCTCTCCCCAAACTTCTGTTTCAAAGTGAGCCCCTTTTTGGCTGAGGCCAAAGCGGCGACCAGGAGAAGCGGGCTTTAGAAATGCTAATGGCCTGAGTGAGTGGCAGGCGGAGACAATGGAGGAGAGCGCCTTGAATAGGGCGGCGGGGCCTGGGAGCGGGGCTCCCCACGTGGGAGCGGAGTGGGGAAGGGGGCGGGAGGGGGGCGCCCGTTCCCAGCGGAGGGGATCCGAGACTGGGCTAATTGGAAGGGGCTGGAGCTGCGGGGGCAGGAAGGGGGGAGGGGATTACCTGCGGGTCGGCGGCCCACGGGGGCGGGGCTCCCAGGAGGGGGTCATGCCGGGAGCGGGGATGGGGGTACAGGAGCCCCGGGCCTGGGGTGGGGGCGGGGTGCAGACTCACTGAGCTGGACACCAAGAGATAGAGGGTGGGGAAGCGGGGGGCTGGGGGTCAGAGCAAACCCAGAATTCAGGAAGGGGACAGCAGGTGCCTTGGGAAAGCGTGAAGGGGGACAGGGAAACCATTCCCTCACTTGTTCATTCACTGTCACACGGTGAAGAGGCTGCTCTCCAGCCCGGCTGCTGGCAGCTGGTTTCCCTGCTCTCTCACTGATTGGTGATGTCCTCATCTGTTAAATCGGAAGAAGAGCATTTGCTTCATAGGATCTCTGGGAAGATTCAAAGAGACAATGCAGGTAAAGCACTTAAGAAAGTGCATGTGTGCTCAGTAATGGCGAGCTCTCGTTATTACCCATCCAAGAAATAGCGATTCTATGCTGGCTGTGAGCCCTGGACTTAGCTTGCTTGCTCTGTGGTGGAGACGTTGGCTGTGGTAAGGGAGAGAGGAAGAGGCTACACCTCGACCCTAGGCTCTGGGCTGAGGAGAATGGGGAGGGGGACGTCCTGGGGTGTGGGCAGCTGAGCCTGTGAGCCACGTGTGAGGCCCCCAGACCTTGCTGGTCCTCAGGGTCTGGGAAACCCGGTTCTTCTGGACCTTTAGCCCCTCCGTGGGAGAGGAGTCCTGGAAAGATGCAGTGTATCTAGGAGTGGTTGTGTGGTGAGAGGCAGGCCCAGGTCCAGGTTGGCATGCTTGTCAGCTTAGGGGGCCTAGCCTCAAACTTACGCTTCTCTAGTGGAAAACCAGAGAAGGAATCACAAGCAAACTCTAGGACAGTGACAATACCAAGTGTCCTAAGCAACCCATTGGGAAGTGAGAAGAAAATATTGCAATATAGAGAGCATTTTATTTCTTTTTACCTCATCCTTTAACAGTTTTGAAGTTGGACAGGCAATGTGTAGCCTACATCATCGATTAGCAAAGTAATACATGTATAGTAAGAACAACATCTATATACTCTGCATCTACGTGCTCTGTCCCAGACCCTCACAACCACTTGATGGCAATGAGTAGGACTCCTATCCTCCTATCTCCTCTTTCTACAGGGACCACTAAGGCCAAGAGACCTCAAGCCACATACCCAGTGGAAGAGCCAGGATGCATATTCACAGGCTGGCCCCAGAGTCTGTGTTCTTAACCGCTACATTATGTATACATAAATCCCTGTGGATATATTGTGTTGCTGTGCTCAAAATGCTCTAGTGATGGGAATCCATGATTTAAAAGTGTGGGGACTACTGCCCTGTTAGGGTGTCAGCTCCGGAAGGGCCCTTCAAGGGGCTCATGGTGTAGATGGGCACGCTGAAGGCTTGAGAGGGGCAGGACATCGTCCTAGATCACACAGCAAGAGAATGCCAGCGCAGGCTACTCATGTGATGTTCTGCCTCCCAGAATTAAAACTCACGACTGCGCAGCCACTCTCACATTCCCCATGCTCCCACACCGCGCTCCCCCCCCACAACTTCCCCACGACTCTATTCCTGCTCTCCCATCTTCCTCACCCCCAACAGACGCAAGCAAAGCAGCTGCTACTGGCTTCAGAGGATGGCTGTCCATACTTTGGCCAATTTCCTCACGGTAACCCCTTGGCCCAGGCCCAGGATGGCCACCGTCTGGTGGGAAAGGGGATGGGAGGTCAGGCAGTGGCCATGGAGAGGGACAGCTCAGGAAGCAGGGGTCCTAAACTCTCCGGGGTCTCCCTCAGCCATTCTTATAAAGGGAGAGAGACATAGATGGATACAGAGCTATGTAGATACATAACAAAGAGATAGATCAATGCATAGATACACAGTTACTTAGATATAGAGATATGGTGATGCAGAGATATAGAGATACACAGATAGATGTAGAAATTCATAAATACATAGATATTATAGATATATAGTTACATGGCTATAGACATTACTACATAGCTACATACAAATTCTTAAGATAGAACCATGGAAAATATTCCTATGTAAAAATGTGAATAAAAGCCTTATTAGAAAGTTGAGCTATTTAAAGTAACACAGCAGGATCCTCCCCTTTGGGCTGGAAAGATGTGTTGCCGGCTGAGGACATGGGAATCACAGAATCAGTCACTCTCTCTCTGGCTTTGAAATTCTCTGGTCTCACTCCCCCACAAGGCTCCCACCACCACCACCATGGGCAGCCAACTAGCCTCTGTGCACACCTCTGCACACCCGGGCCCCTGTGAAGGGCCTCTGCCAGCTCTGAAGTTCTTCCCAGAATTGAGCCAAATGCTCCCAGAGGTGGCTCCCACCCTGGGGGCCCAGCTCTGCTCTCTGGGGCCACCAGAACCCCAGTCTGCTCCCTCTGCCGGGTGGCAGACCTGTGAAGGTAGAGACCGCCTCCCCCAGAGTCTTTTCCCGGCTGCCCAGGTTCTGGAGCCACTGGGGCCCCAGCGGAAGCCTCTCTCTGCCCAAAGGTGCAGCAGGGAGATGCCTGGTGGCCTGGGCCAGGTCTCACCTAGGGGCGCTCTGGCCTCAGGCGTGTTCCAAGGCCCTGACCCACGCAGCAGGCACAGCTGCCCCTGGGGGCCACTCCCCTGCCTTTGAAGGCACGGGTAGGGTTACAGGGTTAGCTGGGGAATAAGGCTCTTCAGAAACCCCAGAGCTGCTGGAAGAGACAAAGGAGCATGAATCCAGGAGCAGTTCTCTGTCTCAACTTTCTCGCTGCCTCTATCTCCCATTTTCACCTGTCTCTGTCTCGCCTCTCTCTCTCTCTCACTTTCCTTGTCCTCCCCGCTCTGTCTCTCTCTCTTATTTTTCTTTTCTCCTTGACTCTCTTCTCCTCTCTTTCCCCCTCTGATCATGTCTTGGATTTGCTCTTAGCCTTGTTGTTTCTGTCTTGAACTTTGAGAACTTGCACGGATATTGTGGTGAGGAGAGTTGACCAGAGGTCAGACACCCCTGTGGGTCTGTAGTGATCACAACAACGAAAAAATAAACACACAGAGAGACCCAGGAATAGAATAGCCCCACCCTTCTTTCACTGGTCTGCAATAGCATCTCTCGTGGTTGTCCATCCAGCCTCTACTTACACACCTCTGGGGACGGGGGTCTCACTAGAGCCTGAGATAGCTGTTCTCTTGCAGAACAGCTCAACCTGACAGGAAATCCTTCTCTGAAGCGCACTGAAATCTTTAACCTTATGGCTGCCATCCACCGATCCTAACTGTGGTCCTCCAACTCCCTCTGCCTTTTGACAGTCCTTCAGAAGTCTCCCCAAAGAAGTAAGGTCCTTGGGGGCCTGAATCCTCTCAGTGTGGGTTCTCAGAAAAGAACGAGAGGCCTCGCAGCCTAGAGTCGTTGCAACTACTGGGGAGGGCGTTGGTAGGAGTATCAGGAATATCCCAAGGAGGGGCCACTGGTCACGAATGAAGCCCCACCAGACCACATCTGAGAAATTCAGTGTGAGATAAGGTGGGGCGAAATGGAAACTGGCCCAGCCTGAGGAAATAGGGAAGACAGGTAGGAGCTGGAAAGCAGGCGGGGCAGTAGATAGGCCAGCCCATCCCTGCCCGAGACCCAAAGGGCTTGACGAGAGATCCCAGGTGCCCACAGAACTGGGTGGAAGGGAGCCAGAGAGCTGAGAGGCCTGCCCCGGGGGGCGCACTCAAGGCTGGTTGCCCTAAAGAAAGGGAGGCACAGAGCATTCAGTCAGCCCCCTCATCCCAGGCACCGGGGAACAGCAGGAGTTCCTTTAAGCTACATACCCCCGGGAGAACAGACTGAGGTCGTGAGGTCCTGCCAGCCTAGACGCCTCAGCCTGCATGGAGCTAGGCAGGAGTCTGGACTGGCAGACCAGTTCCACACCTACCCCTCAGCTTCCAGCAGAGCTGGCATCCCCGGAGCACCCCCTACAAGATTCTACTCAGGAACTGGCTGGCCTCAGGTGCTTCTAAACCCTTTGGGGTGACAGGGGTCTCTTCTATGCCTCAAGCCCTCGAGAGGAGATTACTGGCCTCCCTGGAACTCTTCCCAGCAACCGACCAGGATCCTTCATGCTGCAGCTGCTGCCCTGGCCTACCCTTAGTGGGTTTTGCTGTTTGCCGCGCATTCGTGGGTGCCTGCTTCCTCTGTGCCACCAGGCCCTGTGCTGCTTTTTGCACACATATCGCCGATGAAAGGGTTAACGCCATGTGCCCCACCAGAAGCCCTGCCCCCCATTCTGGCATCTCCCCTGTACCCCTCAGGCAGCAGGAGTCATATTCCCTAAGGCGGTGCTTGGCAGAGAGGGGCCTGCTCTGCCCGGCTGGCCACATGTCCCTTCCCTCCCCCTCCCCCTCCGTTCCTCAGGCAAGTGTCAGGAAACAGGATCCAAGGAGAAAGCAGGCACCTGTTCCTGAAGTTCCTGACAGGCCTCCTCTTCCCTGCCCCAGCCTCTGGGCCCCCTGGGCCTGATGGGAAAGAAAGGCCTCAGAAGCACAGGCCACCTCTTCCTAGTTGCGTCTTTATTTGGCCTGCCACATTTGGCCGACCCTGTCATCAGACGAGAAGCTGTAGAATGTAGCTGTGAACAAGCGCAGACTCCATGACCAGGTGGCCACGTAACAGTTTTGTAAACTCGGGCAAGTGACATCGCCTCTGACTCTCAATTTGCCCATCTGTAGAATGGGCATCATAATAGCATCCACCTCACAGGGTTGTTTTGAGGGTTACTTGAGGTAATATACGTATTTAGAATAGTGCCTGAGACATAGTGAACAAACAAACAAGGAAATAAATCATTAAATAAATACCACTCCTGTTTCCTAAGGTCTGCCTCAGGGTTTCCCCAGTTTCTGATCTATCTTGTTGCTCTCCTTGGACAGGTATGGAAACTCTGTCCTTGGCTCCTGCCTTGGCCCCCTCTAACACTGTCTGTCAGTCCCCTAAGGCTAGGCCCTACTCCTCTAAAACGGCCTCTGGGGATGCTGGAGGGCTCGAGGAGCCTGTTGTGGCCTGGCCGGAGCCTGCCTGGGAACCGGCCTTCCTCCACCTGCAGCTCAGCAGGGGCCTCCCCCCAGGAGGCCTCTTGCCTCCTCCTCCCCAGAGTGGGGCAGCTGCTCTGCCTCTTTAAGGCCCTAACTAGGTCATCACCCAGCTGAACATCCCGCTCACATTCCCCTCACACTAAACAATCTGATCTGATCACTGGTGATGAGGTCAATTTCACATGGCTTTGTTCCTGCAGTGAGCTTGTCACGACCAATCATTTCTGAGCGAGGAGCCCATAATCCTGCACTGACTCCCTTGCCCCCAGAGGCCATGGCCCCTTTCTTGCTCGCCAATGTGAGGTGCCTAAGGTTGGCTCAGCACGAGTTTCCTCATGGCCTCTGTGTGCCCTCCCGCTCTTCCTGGCTGCATTGGGAGGGGGCCTGGGTTGGGGTCAACCATGCGGCTGCCGGGAGAGTGCAGAATGGGTACGCCGGGTAACCTGGGGAGGCATCAGTCCCCAGGGAGGGAGGTGGGTGGCTGATGAAAGAGGTCGGCAGCAAGACATGTATTTCTGGGCTGTGGGCCCACCCAGCTCGGAGAACAATCTTCTCCTTTGGGGTGACCCAGGATGGAGCCTCATGTCCTTGGGAGAGGCGCTTATGAGAGATGCTGAACGTGGAAACCCCCATGCTCCCTTGCCTGGGCCCTTGCATAGAATAGCGGCGGCTAGTGGGGGCACACTTGCGCATATACCAGGCGTGTGCGGGCTGGGGCATAGTCATGCTCTGCAGGCAAAAGCATACTTCTTGGATTGAAGACTTGGTCTTCATTTCTGCTACATGCTCTTGGCCAAGTCCCTTCTCTCTGAGCCTGAGTTTCCCCAAGTGTACTGTAGGAGCAGTATGACAGAGCCAGCCAATGCTTCCTTTCAGTGTGGAGCGTTCCTAAGCCTTTGTGGGAGGAGACCTGGAGGCTTGGGATGCGGATGGGGAGACAGGGGTGGGTGTTTTGCTGCCTCTCTGTCTCCCCAGAGGCGCTTGCGTGGCCCCCCACAGAGTGGCTGTCAGTTATGTTTGTTTTTGGTGGGGATAAAAAGCATCATGACACAGGAAATGAAGTTTTCTTCTGTATTCTGCATCCTTTTGGCATGATAGGACTCATCCCATCTGCCTGGGCCCCAAGGAATGGACAGTAAGAATGAGAGAGAGAGCCTGGCAGGGCCCTGCCTAGAGGTGCTGGCTTCTGTGCGGAGGCTGGGGGGAGAACACCAGGGCAGCCAGGGCAGCCTGCTGGGCATCTGGGCTGCAGGTGGCCCCCATGGCCAAGAGGGAGGAGGGAAGGCAGCATGCCAGGCTCTGGGCAGGGGGCTTTGGCCATCTCATCTCATGTCTCATTTAGTCATCATGTAACCATAGATGCAATGGGCTGCTCTTGCATTTTACAGACGAACCCACTAAGGCTGCTCCCCCTTCAGCTGCAGAAGTGGCTGGTCTCGGGAGTAAGGTGGGGCCGGGGGGATGGGGCGGGCAGAGCAGAGCTCAAGGCCAGGTTTAGAACATAGCAGTGGCAGGAGACTCCTCTTTAGACAACTGATATCTGGGAAAGTGTGATCCAAAGGCCTGGCCTAGGGCTTCCCTGGTGGCGCAGTGGTTGAGAGTCCACCTGCCGATGCAGGGGACACGGGTTCATGCCCCGGTCCCGGAAGATCCCACATGCCGCGGAGCGGCTGGGCCCGTGAGCCATGGCCGCTGAGCCTGCGCGTCCGGAGCCTGTGCTCTGCAACAGGAGAGGCCACAACAGTGAGAGGCCCGCGAACCGCAGAAAAAACAAAAAAACAATAGGCCTGGCCTAGCACAGGCCTGAGTCGTGTTGTCAGGGAAACCACATCAATCTTGGAATCACACAGACCCGGCTCCTACTTCTAGTCTGCTACTTCCTTGCTGTGTGACTTTGGGCAAGACACTTGCTTCTCTGAGCCTAAGGTTTCCTCCTCAGTCTAATGGAGGTAAATCAGCTTGACCTGACAGGGCAGTCAAGAGGATTCATTGAGGTGCTGGCTGCACTAATAATAGATGCCAAATAAGTGATCTTTCTTATTCCGATTCATTAGCAAGTCCTGCCATCTTCATCTCTAAATAAATCCCAGATCTGACCGCTTCTCCATACCTCCACTGGCACCACACCCCTCTAGGCCACTATCACCTCTTGCCTGGATTACTGCAGAAGCCTCCCCACGGTTTCCCTGCTTCTATTTTTGTCCCCTGCCAACTGTTATTCACACAAAAGCCGAGTGATCTGTTATAGTCCTAAGTCAGTCATGTCGCTTCTCTGCTCAGAACCCTCCCCGGGCTTCCCACGTCACTCAGAGTAAAATGCGAAGTCCTTACCCATGGCCTATAAGGCTCTTCATAGTCTGGGCCCTACGGACTCCTCTGTCTCCATCTGGGATCACTTTCTTCTTACTTTGTTCCAATTGCGCTCACCTCTTCTGTGCCTTGACCCCACAAAGCTGATTCCTGCCTCAGGGCCTTTGCACTTGCTGTTCCCTCTGTCTGGAACACTTTTCGCCCAGTTCTTCTCATGGTTGATTCCTTCATGCCATCCAGGTCTGGGCTCAGATGTCAAGTTTTTAGAAGATGCTTCTTCTCTAAAGCTTTCTTGGTTCTAAGTCCTCATCATCTGGGGATTCTTCCTAATGTCTAAACTACAGCTGTGCTGTATCATTTAACCTTGTTCCTTTGTGCTCTGTCCTTCGCATAAGATGTTCCTTTAAGAACACATTACTCAACTCTGAGACCCTCAACACTTACTACTGCTGGGGTTCTGCTGGATAAGGCCCCCAGACAGACTATGAATTCCCAGGGGTACAGGTAGGAGAAGGAAATCGTAGTTGATTGGGACGCCTAAGGAATGCCAAGCACTTGTACACAGGAGCTCTCACCTAGTCCTCATGTTATATCATTTACTTCTTGCAACAGCCCTGTGAGGTAAAGGATTCCTCTACCCATTGTACAGATGAAGAAACTGAGGCTTGGCGAGGACAGGTGACTCAGCCAAGATCACACAGCTGGTTGTGTAGTGGTTTCCTGATTCCAGGGCCTGTTTTCTATCCCCCACATTAGAACGGATCCCATGCCTCATGCATAGCAGAAGTATTCCTGGAGCCCCTGATAAGCCTCTTTAAGTGCTTGCTGAATACCCTTAGAGTTGCCCATCAGCTGTCTCTTCTTCAAGCGTCCTCTGATGGCGTCTGACTGCCTGCTCCCTGCTGCCTGTTTCCTCTACTGGAAGGTGCCCCCCTTTCCTGGTCAGTCTCTGCTTGGTCTTGGGGAGGAGATGCCACCTGCCTCACTGTCCTCTGTACTGACCACCCTGCTGCTACTGTTCGATTCCATTACACGGGGCAAAAAGCCCCAGGGCCTCTCCTCTGGGCTAGGCTCCAGGCTGGCCACAGGGGACCAGAGACAGCCCAGACCCCGGCTTACTCTCACACCAGAAGCGGGTGGCACGTGAGTCCCTGGGAATGCAGACCTTGGCCACGGTTTCCTTCACAGAGTGGAAAGTACTTGGACTGGACCTTGAAAGATGAGTGGGGATCTTTTACCTGGAGATGGAGCAGAGTGGGAGGGAACAGCATGGGTAGAAGCCTGGAGATGGGAAGAGCAGGGCGAGTGGCTGGGGGTGGCAGGAGTTTTGGGTGTGTAGAGAGAACGGCTGGAGTTGGTGGGGGGACAATTGGGGCTGGGCCTCCCCTCCCCACCCCAGCTACCTCCGGCTCCACCAGCCATTCGTTCTGCCCAGTCCCCCTGGACAAAGTGGGCAGGCATGCCTGCTGGGGCCATGTGTGCCAGGTTATGACAGCCAGAGTAGTGAGGGCTGGGATCCAGGGGCTACCAGCTCTAAGGCTCTGGGGGAGTCGGTTCTGGGCATTTTTACAGACAAAAGATTCTGCTGTGGTGGGAAGGGCCGGCACTGGGGATCAGCAGGTCTTGGGGTCTTGGCACTTGGACCAGGAGGAAGGGAGAGGCATGAGCCTTGGTCGAGAGCAGATAGCTTTCACCCTTGGCAAGAGACAATTACCACTGTTCAGGCCCATTAATAGCCTAATAAATTAGAAAGAAAGCATTAGCACTTGGGGGAAGCGTGGTGTGAGAGGGAGGTGGGATGAAGGAGGGGAGGCCAGATGAACCAGGGGCCAAACTCCCTCCCTATTGTGGGCCAGAGAGGAGAAAGGGATCCTGGGATCCAAAGTGGCTTGAATACCCACCGCAGGCCAGGCTGAGAGCTTTCAGACAGTTTCTCACTGGATTCCCGTGCCAGCCTGGGGGCCAGGCATTGTTGTCCCCATTGTACAGAAGGGAAACTGAAGTGCAGAGAGAGCCAGAGACATGCCGGAGCTCGCCCAGGATCACCTGGCTGCAGAGAAGGAGAGGCCCTGAGGACCCCTCCACCACCACCCAGGGCAGATGGAGGGGGATGGTGAGATGGGGTGGGGGAGGCTGGGATTGGCTTGTCCACCTGAAACATTTCAACTTACGTCCTTGTAAAGTATAAATGCCTGACTATAAAGAAAGACTTGTTCACACACGTTTTGGGCAGCCTCAGTGCAAGAAGATAGCAGGGAGCTCAGAAGATCTAATTGCTTATGTAATCTCCGTTGAATTTGGTCTATTGGGAAATATCTCTTCGAAGTGTTTATCACATCCCCCGTTATAAATAGCCACACTCTGGCTCTCCTCCGCGCCTTCCCATGGCTGCCTGGGAGCTGGGCTGGCGGTGGTCAGGAGAGAGGAGCTTCAGAGGGAAAACGGGCCCTCTGGAGAGGGAGGGCACCTGCTCTGGCTGCGGGGGCTCTTGGAAGCAAGCCCACAGGGCACTGGCCTTTGTGGAGCATGGAATCAGAGCAGCGGACTATCTTGCCCAAACCTCATCGCATCTCAAAGGGGGGAGGGGGGTCTTAGCATTTCTGTCTCCCCTTGGATCCTTTCGCGTAAAGAGAAGCAGCCTATTCTTGCCTGTTAATATCTCGTAGAAGAGAAGACGTCAGGCAACAAAGGGAAACTGGAAAAGGAGAAAATGTCCTTGGAAGTGTTGCCAATATTAGCCTTCCCATCATATAGACCGTGAGACTGAGGCTCAGGGAGGCAGCAGGCACTGGTCTGTGGTGGTGCTGGGCCTGAAACCCCATGTTTAGGCTTCTGCCAGCCCGACACAGGGCCACCCGCCCGGCGATGAAGGCACTGCCCGTCTCCCCCTGGAGGAAGGTAAAGCGGCAACTTGGCAGGACGTGGCCTTTTCACACACACACACCAACCCCTTTCTCTCCTGCAGCTGCAGTGTCTCCGGTCTTAGCAGCCCTGATCTGTTCCATTTCCACAGCCCAGAGAGCCCCGTCTCCCCACTCTGCCCATCTCCTCCTCCCACTGCTCTTGCGGCCCCAGCTCCAGGCCTACGTCTTCCATGAACCCTTGCCTGAGATTTGCAGCCACCAGTTTCCCAGCTTTCTCTGGTCTTGGTCTGGGCCCCCTCACTTGCCTGCTTGTTTCTCTCATTGACTATATTAGTTTCCTGGCCCTCAGCATTCCTTGGCTTGTGGCCACATTACTCTTATCTCTGCCTCCATGGTCAAATGACCTTCTCCTCTTTTTCTGTCTGTGTCAAATCTTCCTCCACCTCCCTCTTATACGGATACCTCCTTTTTAGAGTGTAATTGCATTTAGGGTCAACCCAGATGATTCAGGATAATCTCCTTATCTCAAAATCCTTAACGGCATCTGCAAAGACCCTTTTTCCAAATAAGGGAACACTTACAAGTTCCAGTGATTAGGACCTGATATCTTTGGGGAACATTATTCAGCCTACTCCATCACATTAGGAGCCCACCTGGTCTTTCTCCTTGTGAGACTGGAAGCTCCCAGAGGGTAGAGGCAGTGTCTGGCGTCTCCGAATGTTCTCTGCAGCAGCCCCATCGCACTCAGAGCCTGAAACAAGCCTCTGGAAAAGTTGGCTGGCTGATGGCTGGCCAGGCAGAGTGGTCGGTATCGTGCCTCTTCTGCCCATGGGTCCACCATCAACTCCTGGACATACTCCTTCAGGCTCCTGGGATCACGGGACAGTGTGAGGGGTGCTGACTTCTCACCTCCAGACATCTGACAAGGGCTTTCAGGATGAATTTACAGAGACAGGTGCCTGGTGGCACATGTGTAGACATAGCTGCTCATTGATCAGGTTTGGAGCATGGGTCCAACTATAGGTGGGAGAGCTAATTTCATCAACCTTCAGAGTCTCGTCCTGATAGACAAGAAGGAGGGGCCGAAGCATACAAAGTAGATACGACAGGGAGAAATGTCAGATCTTTTACTCTTGGATCCTAAAACCCAGTCCTCAGATGCAGGCTGGCCAGAGGGAATAGGCGAGGGGGCCTGAAGCAGAGTAAGGAGGTCTGCTCCTAAATAAGTCCAAGGAGCCTTAGGCTGCATCCCTAGGGAGCATAGAAGTTTCTAGAAAAAGGAGGTGACCGACTGCCCTGGAATATGCTGTCAGCTCTAGGTCCACATATTAAGGGTGCCACAGACATACTGGAGCGTGGGCAGGGAGGCAAAAGCAGACTGGAGAGGAAGCTGGAACTCTGGCCTCAGGAGGAAGAGTGGAACGAGCTGTTTGGCTTGGAGAAGACTCAGGGGTTTTGGTGATGGCGATGCTTCAGACCTCTGAGGGACTATTTTAGAGCAGAGGGAGAAGACAGAGTCTAGGTGGCCTCGGGCAGCAGTGCTGTGACCCTTGGGCAGAAGCCACAGGGAGACGAAGTTCAGCCCAACTCAAGAAAGAACTTTCTTAGGGTGAGGGCTATTTTGAGATGATCTCTTTCTTGCAAGTGAATGAGCTTCCCGCCTCAGGAAGTAGGAAAGCAGAGACGGGTTAAGCATTTGGATGGAATATGGTAGAAGGGGCTTGAGCATCACGTGGGGATTTGAGCAGCTCAGACCAGCCCTTGGAGGCCAGAGAGGGCCTTCTGCCCATAGAGCTTTCCCCCTCTTGTGCACGTCTCTTCTGTGAGTCCTTTCCTTACTCTCCCAGCCCTGCTATCCACAGACTTACTCTCTCCCTCCTCAGAAGACCCAAAGCACTGACCATGGTGTATTGGAGCAAACCATTTAGGCTTTATTTCCGCCATGAGACTGAAGGCCTTCCGAGCAGAGAGAAGACTTCTTCAACTACGGGTTCATTCCCCCCCTCTCATCAGACATTGCCCAGTGGCCAGGCCACGGTAGCCACCAGAGAAGAAAGAGAATGGTGTCAAGGAGTGGTGGGCAGGTGAGTGGTCCATTGCCAGCCAAGAGCCTTTGAAAACTGGAGAGATTCACACAGATGAAATGCATC
Organism: Phocoena phocoena; assembly: GCF_963924675.1. Classification (NCBI taxonomy): domain Eukaryota; kingdom Metazoa; phylum Chordata; class Mammalia; order Artiodactyla; family Phocoenidae; genus Phocoena; species Phocoena phocoena. The sequence continues at coordinate 58,577,129 of NC_089240.1, read as the reverse complement.
CTGGAGAGGGTGAAGGGGCCCTCTCAATATTCTTTCAGGCTTCAGTAGACTGTCATGAGTGTCAACCCAGATACCCTGGCATTTCCTTTTCTTCTTTGTGCCTTTCTGAGAGAGTTCTCCCAGTCCAGGCTCTGTTCCCAAGGGGCTCTCCCTCCCTGCTGGCCCCTCTGGCTCACTCCAAGGCCCCTCCAGATAGGCCCCATCCTCCCTCATACCCCCAGCTGGGCCCGCCAGCTGGACTTTCTCAGGGAATGAGGCCCCAGGAAGGTCCAGAGCCCACCCAGCAGGCTAGAAGGAGAACAGCTGCCTGTGTGGTGAGAGGGGTGCAGGGTGAGGTTCCCCCATGGGCAGTCGGCCTTGGAAATGGATGAACTAAGAATGGGGATAGAGGTGGGAGTGGCTTTACTGGCCATAAAACAAATGTATCAAGCCCAGAGATCCCAGGCCCAAAGCAGCTCCATGGGCCCTGTGCCCACTTCGATTCTACATGCATGTGGTGGTCAGTGCCCCACACCAAGAGCCCTGAAGCCCAGGCATCTGTTTTATGTTCTGCCACTGCTTCTCTGTATGACCTTGGACAAGCCCTGCCCCCACCCCCTCCCTGGGCTTCATTCAGGTATCCCTTCAAAACTGTTAGCAGTGCCAATTTATGGAGTGAATGACACGGGACTAGGCAGAGTCCAGGCCCCAGCTGTTCTCATGTGGGGATATTTTTGGTTTGCTTACTCATTCATTGACTCCCCCTGGACTGGAAGGTCCCTGGAGGCAGGCATCTGCCTCACCCATCACTCTATCTCTAGTGCCTAACTAACTCAATGCCCTGCGCAGAGAACGCATTCAATCAATATTTGCTACACGAGGAGACGAATGGTAAAAGCTATGGATAGCCACCCCAGAAAACACATCCACACACAGTCTGGCCTATAATTCTAGCACATTCTCGGACCCTAGAGACTCACCTCTCAGACATGCTACAGGTCCATGGTCCCAGGTTAGGAGACCTAGGAAAGACCCAAGAAGGTAGCACACATTCATTGTATTATGCCCCGTGTGAACAAAAGGTTTCCATGGGCCTGGCTGGGGATGAGAAGAGAGGTGATCAGGGAGTCAGAAGGTATGAGGGTGCCTCCAGGCTTGGCTGGGACAGAGTGGCCCTGAGCCACGGAGCTACCAGAAGCAGAGGCTCTCAGCTGTGGCCTTACCTTAATGATGCAAAGCCAAGGAGAACACAGTGTCTCCTTGAAGATTTGATGTTTTGCCCCAAGCTCATACAAAGATCCTCTGGTCGAGACCTCAGAATCTTGGGCTTTGGGCCAGTGGCAGTCAGTTGCCCCCAGTCTGGTAAACTTGACGGAGTCTTGAGCCTTCGGTGATGAGGAACAGCTCCTGGGTCGTGGGGCCCCACAAGGGGAAGCTAGGCCTGGGTAGCCAGTGGGCCATCCCCTAGCCTCCCACCTGCCCTCACACCCACTCTGAAAGCTCTCTCAGTCCTTACCAGCATTAACTGGGATCGAAGTCCCCGCCCTGCCTGCTTATCAGCCTCACGGGGGCCGGGCAAATACTTTGGACGCTCTAAAGATCTGTTCCTGGGGAGTGGCTTTTGCTGTCACTTGGCTTGAGTTCTGTGTTGCAGTCCTCTCTCCGTGGGACAGTCATCCTCTAGGGAATGCAAGGCCACAAGGAGGCTGTTTTCCAGAACGGGAAACAATGGGGCTTAGAAGTCAGCCTGGCCTGAGTTAAAATCCTGCCTCTGCCACTTCCAAGCTATGGGACCTTTGGAAAGTTACTTGATTTCTCTGAGTCTCAGCTTTCTCATCTGTAAAGTAGGGACGCCAATACATACCTATCAGGGCTGTTGCAGGGATTCAGTGAGATAATCCACATGGAGCACTTAGCACAGGGCCTGACACTGGCTTTTCAGTGGATGGTAGATCTCCCTGGTAGTTAATGTTGGCGAGGGCTGCTCAAAGTGTGGTCCCTGGACCAGCAGCGTCAGGGCTACCTGGGAGCTTGTTAGAAATGCAGTCTGTGGCACCACGTCCCAGACCTGCTGAGTTGGAATATGCATTTTCATAAGATCCCCAGGTGATTGCTAAGCAGGAGGAAGTTTGGGAAGAGCTAGGCTAGTGTCCAGCCTTCAGCCGGTCATATATGATGAATATCCATTTCTGGCAGCCTGTACAGGAAATAGCCTTCTACATCCCTTACTTTAAATGGTAGTAGTAATGGTTGCAGTAGTGAACATATATTAAGCACTTGCTATGCACCAGATACTATTTGGGGTGCATCCCAGCAGCCCCGTGAACTCGGTCCTACAAGCATCCCCATTTTACCAACGAGCAACGCAAGGCAAGGTTAAGTCACTGGCCCAAAGTTGTGGTGAGTGACCACGTCTGCCTTGTCCACTGCTGTATCCCCAGCACCCAGCTGGTCACCTGGGCTGGAGCTGCCGCTCCATAATACTTTGTTGAATGAATGTTGAGTGAGGAGTCACAGGGAACGGGGCCCAGGGTGACCAGATCCCAGGCCCCCTTATGCCCAGAAGCCCTCCATCCTCAGCAGAATCCAATCAGTCTCTCCTCTCTCTCCAGGGCTCTGCTCTCAACCCCAAGCTGGACTCAGTGATGCTTCTCTCCATCAGGGAAATGGGTCCCTGGAGATGCTCGGCCACTGCTGCCCAGTGAGAAACCCAGAACTGACAAGGCCCTCGGAGACAAGCCCGTTGTACAGATAGGGAAAGAGGCAAAGGGAAGGTCCTGGCCCTGTGACGTGCAGGGAACCTGCCGCGGGACTGGAACAGGCAGCCACATGTTCTTGTGCCATGTATAGGGCTCCCCACCTGTCCCTGCACTTGCCCACATGGGACTCCCAAGGGTCAGGGAAAGAGAGGGGTACAGTGTGAATGAAGGAAAAAGGTCTGTCATGCAGAAAGATTGGCCTTTGAGACCTAGGAGGCCAAATTGGGGGTGGAGGAGGGTCCGAGGTGGCAGTACCAAGGACAAGGCCATACATGGGCACAAGCTGGTGGGGAAGCAAGGGGAGCAGCAGGCAGGAAGCTGCAGCTGGGATGTTGAGGACACCTGTTTCCCATTAGGCGTTCCTCCTCTCCAGCCTACTCTCTCCTCTGGGAAGCAGAGGGAGAAGAAAGGCTGTGATGTGTAGGTGAGCCCCGTTATGCAGGACGTATTGGCAGGAGCTCCCCAGGTAACCCCCTCTGCTGTGCGAGTTATCAGGCCTAAGGCCCTCCTCCGGGCCAAAGCTCCAACCTACTTGCCCAGCTTGTCTGTCTTCCTGACGCTGGCTCGGCACCCTCAAGTTCCCTGGCCTGGACACTCGCGAGATGCCCTCAACCCACTGGCTTTGAGTCAAACACACCCAGGTTTGAGTGTCTCTTCCAATACTTGCCAGGTTACGTGACCTTGGTTAACTTACTTCTCGGAGCCTTGGTTCCTGCAACTGTAAAGTGGAGAAAACGATCCCTGCCCGGCCATGCCCTCCCAAAGCATAGTGGAGAGAAGGAGCCGAGACTGCACACTGAATTCCCTGAGCTCCTGCCTGTCCATGGGCACTGGCGGGGGTCAGGAGCCCCTCGCCTCTTTCCGCCCATCCATCCTGGCCCTGCCTGGTGGGGAAGCACCTCAAATATCAGGCCCTCTATGCAGTGGAGGTACCTCTGACCCCTCAAAACCGTGCCTTACACCAGCCATCCCCAAAGCAATCTCAGAAGCCTTTTCAGAGCACAAAACACAGCCACACATTCACCCTCTACACCCACACACACCCCCCCACACACACACAGGCTAAGGAAGGGAAGGCACCAAGAGAGTCCTCAAGCAGACCCCACCCGTAGCAGGGCCTCCACTAAGAGCTTGTCATGTTATCACCTCCTCAACTCTTAGCCACACCCGTAAGAGTTGTCATTATCCTCTCCGTTTAGCAGGTAGAAAGGCAGAAAGAACTTTTATTTTTATTGAAGCATAGTTGATTTACAATGTTGTGTTAGTTTCTGGTGTACAGGAAAGTGATTTGGTTATACATATATAATATATATATATATATATATATTCTTTTTCAGAATATTTTCCATTATAGGTTATTACAAGATATTGAATATAATTCCCTATACTATACAGTAAGTCCTCGTTGTTTATCTGCTTTATATATAGTAGTTTGTATCTGTTAATCCCAAACTCCTAATTTATCCCTTCCCCCCGCTTTCCCCTTCGGTAACCATAAGTTTGTTTTATAAGTCTGTGAGTTTGTTTCTGTTATGTAAATAAGTTCATTTGTATCATTTTTTTCAGATTCCACATTTAATTGATAGCATATGATACTTGTCTCTCTGTCTGACTTATTTCACTTAGTATGATAATCTCTAGGTCCCTCCATGTTGCTGTAAATGGTATTATTTCATTCTTTTTCATGGCTGAGTAATATTCCATTATATATATATATATATATATATATATATATATATGTATATATGTATATATGCCACATCTTGTTTATCCATTCATCTGTTGGTGGACATTTAGGTTGCTTCCATGTATTGGCTATTGTAAATAGTGCTGCAATGAACACCGAGGTTCATGTATCTAGAAAAGACTTTCTTACTGCAAGTCCCCCAGCTCCAGAGTGGCTGAGGCCATATCCGTCAGACCCCAAAGCCCACCCAGCCTGTTTTGGCCATCTTATGTGACCATCTCTCAGAATTGAGGGGACACAGATCATTATCATTGAATGTACCAGGGCATATTCACATGACGGAACACTGCACAGCAATGAAAAAGAACAGTCTACTGGATGAATCTCCTGGACATTACGTTGAGTGAAAGAAGTCGAACCCAAAAAAGAACACACTATAGAATGCCACATTCATATTCCATTTATATGAACTTCAAGAACTGGCAGAACTGATGCACGGCGATAGAAGTCAAAATAGTAGTTACTCTTGGGGCAGGAGTGGGGATTACTGATGGGGAGGAGGCCTGAGCCTTCTGGGGTGTTGGAAATGTTCTACCTCTCCATCTAGGTATTAGTTACCTAGGTTGATTCATATGTAAAAATGCATGGAGCTGTAACACTTAAGATCAGTGCATTTGATTGTGTGTAAATTACACCTCAATAGAAAAAGTATTTTTAAAAATCTAATGTGCCGAGAGCTTCCCCCCAGATGTCTGCCTGGCTGGCTCCTGGTCATTCAGGTCACCCCCTAAATGTCACCTCTTCAGAGTCCTTCCAGTATTCACCCCCTCACCTAATCTCATCTAGTAACTTCTACCACCTCTGTGGCCCAGTTACTGTCTCTTCTGTTAGCTTGTTTCCTTTTATTTTTGGCATGCACCACCAATGTGCTGAAGTCCCCGGTCACTGACCCTTCCCAACTCAGTGTTCAGTGATTTCACATTGGTCACTTGGAATCAGCCACGATGGGAATATTTATACCACAGAAATCAGCAGACACTGCAGGTCAGGATTCTCCCCCTCCAGAGCTGGCTGTTAAACATTTACCAGCACACCCTGTACATCTCACTATCTGAAATTATCTTATAAATTTGATTACTTATTTGCTGCCTGTCTCCTCTGCAAGTAAGCTCCACGAGGGAAGGGTCTGTGAATTATTATTTTTAATCGTTGTATCCCCGGTGCCTAGAACAGTGTTTGGCATCTAGTAGATGCTCAGTAAAGGCTGGCTGGATGAATAAGAGTCTGACGGTAACGCTGTGGAAGCACAAAAGAAGGAACAGTTAACTTTGTACCAGAGTAGGAAACGTTTGTGCTGGAGCTTCAATAATAAGGAAGAATTTGCCCCGCGGAAAAGAGAGAAAGGATTTCCCAGCATTCCCAGCCAAGGGAAGGAAATGGAGGCCTGAAAGAGCATGGGAGAATCTGGGGAAAGCCCAGCAGCTGGAGTGGCCATGTTGTAGGGGGGTAGGTGGGGAGAGGTGTGGGGGGCAACGTAGAAAGGTAGGCTGGGATCGCAGTGTGAAGGGCCTTAACTCTTGAATGGAGGGCTGGACTTTCTCCTGCAGGGAGCCATCGAAATGTTTTAATTAAAGAAAGAATCTGATCAAGTCTTTGCTGGCAAGATGCCTCTGCTGGCAGGGTGGAGGGTGGGTTGCAGGGGTAGCTGCAGGCCCAATCACCTCTCCACGGTTGCCTAGGACGGAAGGCTAATCTTTTGAACCCGCAGTCCTCCTTGCTGTTTTCCCTGCCTGTTTCCTCTCCCTTGGCCCTCAGTGAAGATGGAAAACAGCTGGCCCTTCTCTCAAAGCCTAGTGACCCTCTAGGCCCTCGGCCTTAGTTTCCATTGGCCACACTTCTCAGTGTGTGGGGCAGCTCATGCGGCCCTGCCAAGGTTCTCTGAGGGGGGGTGCCCAGTGTGGGCACCGGGACTGTCTGTGCCTTCCTAGTGTTCTGTCAGCCACCCCACGTGTTCTGGGACCCAACCCGCCGAGCCCCAGAGCAACAGTAGCCACTGCCACGGTTGCCGCTAGAGGAGGAGGGTTAAGGGGCCTTTGTTGTCTAGGGTGTTGCTATGCAGGGCTGGCCACAGGCAGCTCTGAGGTTGGCTTGCGGTCTGGTGGGGGGCTCATGCTTGGCAGCGAGGCTGGCCACCCCAGCCTGGGCTCCTGCTCCAGGCAGGGAGGGCTAAATTAGAGCCTCCAGCCTTCCAATTTAGAGCACCAAAATAAACCCCGGAACATTCCTGCTGGAGCCCCAGCGCTCCTGCCTCCAGGCAGAAGCCAAGCTCTGCCCTCGACCCCTAAGTTACAGAGGTCAGGGAGCCAGGCGGCCCGGGATAGCTAAAGGCTAGGCCACGGAGTAGGCAGGGGGCAGGGGTGTGGGCACCACGTTGGGGCATTTGTCTGTGTTTCTATAGTCACTCCACTTCGCTTCCATCTGATTCAACTCATCCCACATTCAATGTCAGGCACTGGGCTAGCTCAGCCCTGGGGATGACTTCGGGGAGTCGTATTAGGACTTACCCATCTGGGAGATGCCTTAGAGACCATCTGGGCCATGCTTCTCATGTTACGGTAGGAAAAGGAGGCCCAGACATGAAAAAGGACTGACTCGAGGTCGCACAGCAAGTTAAGGGGCAGAGTCAGGACTCGAACCTAGGGCTCTAGTGCAGAACTAGCTCCACCTGAGGCAGGCCCAGGGCAACGTGCTGCTGGAGCTTCAGAGGGCATGGCAGCGGTGCCCTGGAGGATCCCTGGCACTCTGTTGACATGCAGGAACTGGGGGGGGCTTCCCAAAGGCAGGGCCTTGGAGCTGGGCCAAGGCAGAGGACAATTTAGGCATAGAGAACAGGTCCACAAAGTCGCGGAGGTGGGAAATCTCATGAGATCGTCTCCTAGCCAGAACCAGGAGCCTGACATGGCCCAAGAGTTGCATGGGTCCATGCGTGGACCTCCCTAGCGTCAGTTCCAGTGGAAACCTCCCCCAGGAGTACCTGCTCCTTCTCTGAAAAGGAAGAAAGCTGAAATGATGACGATTATTGTCAAAATAATAGCAAACATTTGTTGAGAGCTTACTATGTTCCAGGCTTTACGATAAGTGCTCATGTATGTTGTCTTATTTGATCCTTGTGACAACCCTATGAAGTGGGACCTGTTATGACCCCACCCCCGTTTGAAAGGTGAGAAAAGTGAAGCACATTGAGGTTTAGCGACTTGATTGCAGTGACACAGCTATCACTGGACCTGGGATTTGAACACAGGCAGTCTGGTTCTAGGGTCTGTGTACTTAATCACTAGACTATAATAGTGTCATTGATAATTATAAGAACGAGTTAATGTTTATGGAGTACTTACTATGGGCCAAACATTGTTCAAAGTTTTTCACAAGGAGTAGCTTGTTTAATCCTCACAAAGACTTTGCGAGGTAGGTTTTATTATTATCCCCAACATACAGACGAGAAAACGGAGGCATAGAGAGGTGAAGTAAGGGCTAGCATTGCTTTCCGTAAGGCCTGCCAATTGCCAGGCAGAGGAAACACAATGGAGGCCTGAAAGAACACGGGAACATGTGGGGAGACCCAGCAGTTGGAGTATATTGTAGGGTGTGGGGAGGGAGAGACATCGGGTGGTCCTGAAAGTTGCCCCATCCCCACTGAAGGGGGACTTTGCAGTGACCTGAGTGAGAGGGAATGAGGGCCTTTCCCTAGCTGATCAGGATTTGGGAGCTGGGCTGGTAAGCCAGAAACATCCTAAGAACGCCCTGCCCCAGCAGGCCAGGCTGGGCCACGGCAGGTACAAGTGTTGGAGGCAAAAGGTGCAGAAGTCAGGCCACGTCCCCCATGGGCAGGCAGGGCCGGAGGGCATCTCCGTAGGGTCTCTTTCTTTCCTCTTCACCAGGAACTCGCCCTCCTGGGGAGTCTGATCATTCTCAGAGACACGGAGAGCGTCAGGCCCACAAGAGAGGCCCTTAGTGTGACATCAGTTCTCCTGGCACGTTCTCCTGGCAACAGGGGCAAAGCTAAGCTTCACAGTGGTGAGGGGACTCATCCACTGCCCCTCAGCTCAGAAGTGGTGGAGCTGTGGTTTAACTCCCAGTCCCCAGAGTTCTTTCTTCTCCTCACCTCGCCGCCTTTTGAGCAGGTCCTTGGAGTCAGAAGAAACCCGGGCATAGATGATGGTGGAGTTCTCACCCAAAACCATGGAGGCCAGAAGGAAGTGCCACCATATTTCTAAAACTCCAGAAGGAAAGAACTGTCAACCCCAAATTCAATCTCCAGTGAAAATATCCTTCAAGAGTGAAGTGGAAGTAAAGACATTCTCAGGTGAAGGAAAACTAAGAGAATGTGTGGCCAGCAGATCTGTTCTAAAAGAAATGCTAAAGAAAGTTCTTCAGAGGAGAGGGCAGTGAGGGAAACTCAGGAAAGGGGTAGCCTTCCTCATTTTGTCAAGTTGGCCCTCAGCACCCTCCCCATCCCTGACCCTGTTGTTCTCTCACAGTCCCTCCCAGCCTGGATGCCCATGCCCTTTGCCCCCTGGCAAGGACAGGGCTCAGAAGCCCTAGGCCTGGGTCTGTAGGCAAGGCAGAAAGCGAAGGGCATGTGCACGGGATGTGGAATCCTGGAATGCAGAATGGCACCTATCATCACTGCTGACTTGCTGGGCAAACTTACGCAGCTTTCTTGTCCTCTCTGAGCCTCCGTCTGGCCATTGGGGATAATGACCCTTTTGTGTGGCTGAGACAAGAGGAGGAGTGGAGAGCCAGTTAGTGGTGTGTGAAAAGGCTGTCCAGATGTGAGGGATGGTTATTATCATTCCTCTGCTGGCCTCCCCTCTATCCAGCCAGCCAGGCATCTGCAGCGGGGGCTGGGAGCAGGCCACTTAGCAACTCGGCTTCCTTTTACTTCCTCCCTGGGGCCTTTGCAGTTCTGGATTCCAAGGCTTTGATGGAAGGGGTAGGAGCTGCCTCTTCCATTAGCAGCCTGGGCTGTCTCACCCGGGACTACCTCTTTCCATGGATTCTTTGTGGTACCAATTGCTTCTTCACACATGCTATTGAAAGGGAAGGACGTGGACCAGAAGCAGGGTGGCTGTTCCCCTGGGAGTGGCTTGGGGGTAGCAGCTGACCCTGCTGTGCTCTGTGCTCACGTGGGGGGCTGGGGGCTTCTTGGGCTATAGGCCAGGCCCTGACTGCAGAGCTTAGGAAGGGATGGAGAGGGGAGCCGGGAATCATAGCTGCTGAGGCTTGGTTACAAGGTGAGCAGGACAGGGATGCAGCCAGGCCTGGACACAGAGCAAAGGCTACCGGAGGAGTCCAGAGATCTGGCTTCTAAGCCTGTTGAATTGTTGCCCATCTTTGGCATCATTCTCCTTTCCCTCCCCAAGCCTCACTTTCCCATCTGTGCTCCGAGCGTGCGTGCGTATGTGCATGTGTGTGTACACGAGTGTGTTGGGGAGGACTGGATAACTGATTTCTCGGGTCTCCTCAAGTCCTGACGCACTGTGGTTCTAAGTGAGTGAGTTAAGGCCTGAGGCAAGAGGCCCAGGGGAGGAGGGGGTCCTGAAAGCTATCTGGGGGAGTTGGTACGACATGATCCTTGCTAGAGTACTTTGTTGCCTGCTCGAGGACCTGGGTATTCCAAGTCTGCTCATTATCATCTACATAACCTTGAGCAAGCCACATAATGTCCCTAATGTCCTAAGGCGTGAAGCCTGAAGGAAAGCTTTTCTTTTTTCCCACGTCCGCCACCTTGGTAGGGCACTGCCATCTCAGCGGGTGATGGGAAGGACAGGAGACGCCCTTTGCCTCTGCTTGGAGGGCTCTCGGAACAGCTATGTGAGGGGCTCGGCACCAGTAGGTCCCCAATGTGGTTTCCACATCCAGCTTGGCCTGGTCTCCGGCACAGCCCGGCTCCTTGGCAGGCTGGCACCAGGTTCTCTCAGTCCCCTGGGCTTTGAGCAAACTGGCTTCCCTCTGACTGACTATCCTAGGGGCAATCACAGGTTTTGGCCATCCTGCTCCTGGCATCCCACTTTCACTTTTGACCCTGAGGTGACATCACGTTCAAGTTCACAGGGCTTTGAATTAGCCTGGGGCCAGGCAGAAGGTGATCCAGACTAGTAAGGGAGATGGCTAGGGTGGCCCCTCCAGATGTGACCCTAAAGAACACACGTGACGAGGAAAAAGAAGTTGTTTGGCCACATGGCACGTTCAGAAAGCCCGGGGGTTCTTGCGGGTGTTGAGTCCAGGGTTTTGGGTCCAAAACAAAGTCAGCTTCGGTCCAGGCTGAAGTAGCTGGAGAAATGGCAGGGAGAGAGGGGAGTTTGTGAGGAGAGGAGGTCGGAAGCCAGTCATTTTCTCCCCATGTAAAGAAACAGGGCCATTTAAGAAATGGTTCCCAGTTCCAGTGTCAACTGTAAGGGCTGGAGGAAGAGCAGTGCCAGAGGTAGTGAACTAGCCTGACTGTCCCTTGGCCCTGTGATATTCTTCCCTGCCTTGCTGGGTGCCTGCCCTTTCTCCGACGTTGGTTCTCCGGCAGACTCTGAGCCATCTCAAAGTCTTCTAGGAGATCCTTTTCAGTTTAAATTAGCTGGAATCAGATTCACCCTGCTGGATACAGCCCCTGCTGGCTGAAAGTTCAGAACAGGCGTCGTCATCCCACTCTCGAACAGATTTGGTGCACAATGAGGGGTTGGACCAATTCAGAATCTAGGTCTCTTGGGTCGTGGAGCAACACGTTAGGGTGTCCTATTTCCAAGCTGTCAGGCTAAGGCACATGGTACATGTTCCATGATGGATGAATGAATAAATTAATGAATAAATTGCCCCCACTCCAAGCTATCCCATCTATCCTGTCCTCGGTGCCAGACTCCATCTACCCCTGAGCACCAGCCTGCCCTGGGCCTCCCTGCCCATCTGAGCTCAGGGAGAAGGAAGAGAAAATCAAAGTCACAAGATAGCAGAACTGGCCTGGCCCTTACTCTGTGGAAACCAACTGACCCAGTTGGGGAGGCCACGGCCCTGAGAGGTGAAGGCACTGGCCGAAGGTGTTAGGACTCAGCTCTCCTGCCTCCATCGTAACACATGGCAGGAGTTTTTGTTTCGTTTGTGCTCCAGAGGTCCCACTCCGAAGCCATTCCTTCCCAGGATGCACTGGGACTTCAAAGCATGGCAGGATGGCATCTGGGCTCTCCCCACTCCCCTTCGCTCCCAGCACTCCTGGGGCTAGAGGGTGGGAGTGCCTTTGATCAGCCAGGAGTGTTGACTGTCCTTCACCGGACCTGACAGCAGAGATGAGCCAGAGGCTGGCCCATGCCCTCTGGATGCCGGGAGAGCACACAACGTCACTAGAGAGAAAGTCCAGCCTCCAGCCTGGGGCCTCCCGCATCTGGGGCGCGCCACCCAAAGCCTGCACAGCTGGCCAGCAGGGAGGCCCCCAGCTGGGGGATGTTTGTGCTAATCCTTAGCAATGGAAGCAGCTTGATAGCTAGGCTGACGTCTCCAGGGTGGGCTGCCACTCAGTGCTGGGGGCTTTGCTTCCCAGCGACTTTCCATTCCCACGTTCTTCCCCTTGACTCCCTGCCTTATGCACCCCCCACCCCCAGCTTCTCCCACTTGTCACCACTTCTTCAGGAAAGGTCATGGGTGTGGGAGAAAGGGCCTTGAACTGAGAGTCTGGAGACCTGGGCTCTGTCATTGTCTCGCTGTGTGATCTCTTGCCCTCTCTGGACCTCAGCTTGCTCAGCTGCAATGCAAGGGGACTGAGGCAGATGGAACTGTCTTGACATTGCTACTTGGTGAGTCTCTGGATCAGGAAGTGTGATTTGTGACTGATGACGACACATTCATGTCTAAGGTTCGCTGGTTTCCTGTCCTGTTGGGTTTGGGTGGCTTGTCTCAGCACTCTTAGCCCCTGGCCATGCCCCTGAACCCAGTGGTAAAGGAACAGGGAAGTCAGGTCCCAGGGCAGCCTTTGATCAGGCTGGGAGAGGAGAAGAACAGAGGGAAGAACAGATTGTGTGTTCAAACCCCCAAACGCCCCATCTGTCCTTGGACCTGTAGCGCAGGGGACAAAGCCAAGAAGCCTGGCGATTGATAAATCCAGAAACAAGGTGTCCAGACCTCCTCTAAGAACAGGTTTTCTGGGTCCAGAGTTCATTGTTTGCTCCCAGAGTCTGATGATACTCAGGCAAAGTGCCCCTTCTTAGGAGAGAAGACCACGCCATGAGACCCCCCAAGCCAAAGAAGGATGGAGGCTTGTGCTTGGACTCCCAGGCCCGTATGTGTTACTCCTGGAGGCCCTCGTGCCCAGTGGAGCCAGGAACCACCACCGTCACCTACACAAAACATGAAGCAACAACATGGACCTTGCTTGTTAAGACTGTACAAAACCCGTACATTAGGCACCAGACTGAGACTCTCTGGCAAGGGGGTTCCCCGCCAGAGCTTTCCTCTCTTGGGGATCCCTCAGGACCACTGGGTTTTGGGCTGGGAGAAAAAATGAAAGGGTAGAAAGCCTCCAGGCGGTGGGTGGTAGTCAAACAATCCTTGGCAGTGAGCTGTGGACCGGGGCCAGAGACCCTCAGGAGTGTGCCCGTGACCCAGGCTGGGAGGGCCTGGGTCTTCACTTGTCATCTTGCTAGGTACCAGTGACAGAGTCTTTCTGCCTGTCTTGAGATCCAGGTTGTAAACTGTGAGAGCTGTGGGCATCTGGGGCTCCAAGGGTCCCCGCCTCACCTCTGCTCATGGCATCCCCTTCCCTCACATTGAGCTCGCGATCAAATATCTTCATATACCATAGCCCCGCACAAAGGCGATCCCCATGTGGCCACAGCTTCTATCTTAGCCCACTGCGGGCCTGAAGCTGGCCTCCTCAGATGCCCATCTATGGAGTGGTTGGGATCTGCCCCCCTTGCCACTCTCTCCAGGGCAGGGGGCTGGATGAGCTCGTGGCTTTGAAGTGCTTTGGACATCCTCAGGAATTCCCAAGGCTCGCCCGTGCCCTAACCGCCCCTCAGAGGTAATGCAAATGCAGGTGCTGCTGGAATAGGAAGGCCTGCTCTGGCTTCTAATAGGCTGCCGATGCCCCCTGAGACAGCAGACAGACCTATCTGCAGGCTCCAGCCCCGGGCTGTGAGCAGCTCGGAGCCGCAGGGGCCTCAGTGATCACAGACTTGCAGCCCCCACCCTCACCCCGTGTGTCGCAGCTTTTGCCGAGCAGGGCACTGGGCTCACACCTGCGGTGGGTCCAAGGACACAGGTGGAGCCTCCTGGGCATCCCTGGGCTGCCCATGCCTGTGTCAGGCAGCTCAGCCGACCCAGCTCTGCTGAGCATCCCTAGAGAGGTAAGCAGGGGCTAACGGAGTAGGCAAAGGGGCCAGAGCCTCAGGCTCCTTGGGTTCATTCCTTCTCTTTGGCGGGAGGGAACACAGTGGGACAGAAGAACAGTGAAGTACAGGACTGAGAGAGGCTGGGCTCTTGCACTGGGAAGAATACGGGATGTGGAGTCAGGACAGAGTGAGCCCCAGCTGATTGGCTGGGCAGGCTTGGGAAAGTGACTTTTCACCCTTCTTGTCAGAAACAGACTTTATTTGAATCTCTTTTATGTGCCAAGCACACAGGACTTCCTCTCATCTTAACAATGCCTCTCCGAGAGAGGCCTTATTATGCCCACTTTACAGATGTGGCAACTACGGCCCAGAGAGGTGGAGCGACTTGCCCAAGCTCAAGCATCAGGAAAGTGGCAGAGCTCGTACTGAAATCCAGGTCTATAAACGACAAGGCCTTACTGTATAGCACAGGGAACCATATTCAATCTTGTAACAACCTATAATGGCAAAGAATCTGAAAAAGAATATATATGTATGTATAACCGAATCCCTTTGCTGTACACCAGAAACTAACACCGCATTGTTAATCAACTATATTTCAATTTTGAAAATTGCTATAAAAAGAAAAAATATCCAGGTCTATCTAAATCCGGGGTCCATGTGCTCTCTCCTGTACCCAGCTGCCTCTGGTTGAGAAAATAGAGGAGGCAGAGGAGGAAGAGTCCATGGCTGCTTAATTAGTGAGTGGTGAGCTTGAGTGGCAAAGCCGGCACTTGCCTCACACAGGGTGGAGGCTGCCCTGGAGCCTCCTAAACCCAGACATCTAGGTGCTGCCCACAACCCCTGCAGGCTATGGCCCCACGGAGGGGGCAAGTTCCCAAACACCTGGCTCAGAGAAGGCCTGAAGGCCTCCTCTCTGCAGCTCAGCAGACTGGGAGCACCCGTGCTTCTCCTCAGCGTCGTGTAGACTCCTTTCTACCAGTGACAGCTTAGGTGGTCACCTCACCTCTCTGAGCCTCAGCTTTGTCCTTGACGAAGTGAGGCCTACTGTTACCCTAGCCTGTTGGGATGTCATGCAGATTAACTGAAATGACTCATGGCAGGGAAGAAGTGGTCTGAGAATGCCTCACCCCTGTACACCAAGGTAGAGTTCACAAAATCACAGCCTCGTTCACTTCTAGGGCCTCCTTTGTTCTGTCCCACAGGCCCGATGCTGGGGACAGTGTATTGGTGGTGGTGGTGGGGATGATTGGGGTGGTCCATATGAAATGCAACACGTATCGGACTGAAACATGGCTGCACCCTTCGTCCCCCCAACTTTGCATTAGGAATTAGACAAATACATGAAGGATGTTTATTGCTCTCATGTTTGTATTAGTCAAAAGCGGAAAACAACCTAAAAGTCCAATGCTATGGGATTGGTTGAGTAACTTATGATCATGATACATACAGCACACACAATAGAATCAGAGTGCACTTCCAGTTAAGGTAGTCACAGAACCTTTTGCACCAAACCCAGAGTGATGGATCATCAATGTCCTGTAAAAAGAGAAAACCCCAAAGACGGCCTGGCTCAAAAACAGATACTCAGCACGCACAGAAGCGCACAGTGGTGAGCGCTGCGGCAGCCCACCAGCCCCCAGGTTGGAGCACAGGTCGTGGGGTGCCCGGAAGTCAGCTCTTGGGGAGCTACAAGGGCTCCACCATAGGGTGGGAGGCTAGAACCAGGTTCACTATGGAAGCCAGTGGGAGGAGGGAGAGGGCCCTCCCAGTAAGAGCTGGAAATGGCCACTGCTGCTGGGAATTTTGCCTACAAGGCAGCGTGGACTGG
Source organism: Phocoena phocoena (assembly GCF_963924675.1). Taxonomy (NCBI): domain Eukaryota; kingdom Metazoa; phylum Chordata; class Mammalia; order Artiodactyla; family Phocoenidae; genus Phocoena; species Phocoena phocoena. The sequence goes on along the minus strand of NC_089240.1, from coordinate 58,561,505 downwards.
AAGGCCATGGGGAGCTGGAGGGGTCATACCCTGACTCATGACCAGGAAGTGAAGCGAGCCGCAGGGGCTCCAGGTTGGAGCTGGAGACCCCTAACATCCCCAAGGGCAGAGCCCTGACCCGCCATTATAAGACCGGATTTTGGCCTGGGGGGTCTGGGAGACCGGAGTAGGCAACCATGAAAGCACCAGATGGGGAGGGAGGGGTAGAACTGAGGGGGAGAGACAGACAATAAAACATAAACACAAACAAAACAGCACCGACTCTCCCTCTCCAAAGGAGGCTGCAACCCCAAATTCCAAAACATATAAAGAAATATAACGCTCGGAGAGAGCCAACAAAATCTACAATCAGTACATAAATTTATTCCAGATGAAGTTTTGGAGAGCAGGCTGACAGATTTTGAAAATAAGCATGTCTAGGGTGTTCGCAGAGATAAACGAAGGCATGATAGTCCTTAAAAGGACAAGATATGATTGCACAAAAGCAGGAAGACAGATAGGAAAAGAAAATCAATTAGAAATCTTTGAAATAAACAATATGGTCATTGAAATAAAAAAGAAAACCTCCATAAATGGGGTAGCTATAGCTGGGACCCAGTCATGGAAAGAATTAGTGAATTGGAGGCTAATACCGAGGGAGTCACACCAGCGTAGACACAAACTTTGAACGAGCAGTTAAAAGGCGTGAAGGCAGACACTGAGAGGCTCTAGCCTGAGTCTCACAGAAGGTCCACACAGATGATGGGGAACAAATGAAGAAAAGGCAACACTTGAGAGATAATAGCGGAGAACTTTTCAGAATTGAAAGAAGGTATGAGTTCTCAGGGAGAAAGCTCATTCGCTCCAAGAACTGAGCAGAAGAAATAAAAATAAGTCTATACATGGACAATTTGTGGAAAATTAGCAGACCACTAAAGGTAAAAAGAAGACCTTGCAGTCAATAGAAAAGCAGAGACGCACTCTGTCCAAGGGAACCAGCCCACCTACAGTGCTGCACAGCTGTCAGCAGGAGGCAGAGCCCTGCATGGTGGGTGGCCACTGTGACTCCATCATGGGAGAGACTGTTGTCGAGGCCTCTCTGGTAGGCCACCTCTAAGGATGACCAGAGACACAGTTTTGATGGCTTTGAACTGCATCTCCTCAGCATGGCATTCCTGCTGACCTGCCTCGCCTTTTCCAGTCCTGAGTAAACAGCCATTTTCCTTCCTTTGTTGCTGCCACTGAGGAATGGGGGTGCGGGGACGCTGGGAGGAAAGTTCTTTATGAAGCTCTGACCTCAAAGAGAGCCGCCCAGTACACCGAGCATTGCTTTGGAGCAGGTGATCAGGATAAAGCAACCCTTTATAAGACCACCACCATCCCCCCCAGACCTTATATATGAGGGCAAAGGAGGGCTGGCCATGTGATGAAGAGCGCTTGGGAGTCACATGCACCCAGCTTTGAATCCCTGCATTGTGACTTCCAGATGACATGCCTTTGGGCCAATTATTTTCTCATTTGTGAAACAGGTATAATACCATCCCAATGGGATGGTTGTGCAGAATAAAGTGGACCCTAAAAATGAATGGAAATGTGCTGTGTAACCTGTAACGTGGTAGATCATTATGACAACCTCTCCCGGTTCCTAGCTTGCCTGGGATCCACCTTCTTCCCCTGAGTGATTTCAGTTAATCCTCACAACAGCCTTATGGGATGGGTGACAGTTTCCCCCATTTACAGAGGAGGAAACTAAGGGTCTGAGAGGTAGAAGATCTGCCTCTCCGAGTACTAAGTGGAGGAACCAGGACTTGAACCTGACTCTATCTAACTCCCAGCCTGTTTTTCCATGCAGGGCCTGGCCCGGCCCTGAATTTGGAGGTGGGTGATGGGAGAGAGGCCCTGCTGTGTTGGAGTCCCTATTCCTCAGGGAGACTGAAGAGGCAGGGCCGGCTCCCAGGCGGAGGCTGGGGACGGCTGCGAGCAGAGGAGCTCAAGAGGTTGGGGTGGGTGAGGGCAGACAGCCAAGAGGGGGAGCTTCTGATTGTACCACAGCCAGGGACTGCAAGCAGCCTGTCTTGCCGATCCCAGCTCCGCTCTACAACGCCCCTGTCATCTAGGGCAAGCTATTTACCTCTCTGCACCTCAGTTTCCTCGTCTTTCTGTTAGGCATCACAGCAGTCCCTGCCTCCTGAAGCTGTGGTGTATGTAAAGCAGACAGCCCAGTGCTCACACAGGGGGGGGCCTCTCTGCACCCCTTCCCATCACCTTCCCAGTCCTTAGCTCTGGGCTCTGCCCCAGCCAAGTCTCCCTTGCTCCTTGTTCCTCCATGCCTTTTCTCGCCTCACATTCTCAAGGAGGCAGAAATCCAGATTGCCTGGTTGTTTGGAAAGATGGCGATTTCTATGTCTGGGCCAGCCTTTGGTAAGTGAGAATGGAATGTTCATTCATTCTGTTATTTGCTCATTGATTCCAGTATTGATTGATCACCTACTATGTGCCAGGCACTGTTTTAGGCACTGGTGATGGAACAGTGGGCCAAACAGACAAGGACTCTGCGCTCTCGGAGCTCATGTTTCAGTAGAGGAGAAGTCCACCTTCCCTGTGGAGGCCCCCAGTGCAGTCCTACACCCAGGTCAGCTGCCATGTTAGACGTGGATTTTCAACTCCCTCTGAGCTGTCCAGCCCTGGGACCACAGCAGAGAGCCCAAGGGATAGTGGAACCTGTCTTCTGCCTCCAGACAACCTCAACCCAGACAGCTAAAACCTGCTGCTGTGTATAAAGCCAGTGACCTAGGATCCAAGCCTGACTCTGCTGCTCATTAACTTTTTGACTTTGGACAAGTTCTGTAACTGCTCTAAGCCTCCGTTTTCTCATCTATCAAATGGGCATAAAAATAGCACCTACCTCATAGGGTCATTATGAGGATGAAATAACACACATAGCAGGCATGAAACAGTGCCTGGCACATGGCAGGTGCTCAGTGCAAGTTCGGTAGTATCATTATTATTATTATTGCTGTTGTTGTTATTTTTAAAAGTTTATTTTTTTACTGAAGTATAGTTGATTTACAATGTTTCAGGGAACAACAAAGTAATTCATTTATATATATATATATATATATATATATATATATATATATATATTTATTTATTTATTTATTTTCTTTTTCAGATTCTTTTCCCATATAAGTTATCACAGAATATTGAGTATAGTTCCCTGTGCTATACAGTAGGTCCTTGTTTTTCTCTTTTATATATAGTAGTGTGTATCTACTCTTGTTATTATTATCATTACCTGACCTAGGGTGTCAAAGGCCTTTGGTTTTGTGTCCAGGTGCAGTTTTGGAAGATATGTCTATTCCTGACCCTGTGACCAGGCCAAAATCCATGTGGCAACCTCCCAGGAAGCCCTTCCACTGTGGTCCTGGGGGAAACCAGTCTGAGGTCAAGACCCCCTTCCAGGCATCCCCACAGCATGGTGTAGAGAGCCTGGCTCACACACTCGTCTCCTTCAGATTTACCTCAAATGCCTTCTTTTCAAGGAGCCCTTCCCTGACCACTCCATCTAAAATCCTAAACCCCCAGCACTCCCAATCCCCCTTCACTGCTTTCTCTTTCTCCATAACACTTATCACCATCTTTCATGCCTCATACTTTACTTAATTCAAAAAAAATTGTGGACTGCCTCTCCCCGCTAGAATGTAAGCAGGAAGAGACTGTCAACTCTGCGGGGCCAAGTAGGCCCAAGGCAACTGGCCAAGAGATAAGCCAGATAGTTCAGCCTGCCAGTTAATAACTACAGGACAGTCTCTGCCTTAATCTGAACCGCAGTTTTCCCTTTCCATTAGAAGCACAAGGTGGGTGGAACTAGTTGGTCTCAAACGACCTGCTCAGCTCTGACTTACAACATTCTGTGCTTTGTGCCAGTTTTCATGGCACACAGAGCAGGGGCCTGGACTTCCCTCAAACCTGCCTTCTGTAGGAGGCTGCACCACAAGCAGTGTCAGGGCTGCAAGCAGAATTCCTCTGCCCCTCAACCCGGCCTCCCCCTCTCAGACCTTTGTCAGGAAGGCCCTGGGCTTGGGAGCAGGGTGGCCTGGTCTCCCGCCATGTGGTGAGAGTATTCAACCTCAGCTCCCTGTCCTGGCTCACGGGGCCTCAGTCTGTGCCTCCATCCCCTCTGATAGTTTTGCCACCAGCCATGGCCGGCTGCACGCTCCCCTTCAGGGTGACGCGGCTGGATATGGTACTGGCACGTGTTCTCATGAGCTGCCCTCTCTGATCAAAGGCTGTGGTTTGCAGATGGGGTGAACCAACCCCCTAGGACAGTTGGCTGGTCCGTGGACCACTGGCTTCTGGGTGTAAATCCTGCCTGGAATTCCATCCTCCCTCCTTATTCTGAGTATGAGGTATCTGCTAGAGTCCAGCACAGGTAAGGCCAGGACCTGGCACCTGGCACACAGCCCCTCTCTCTGCCTAGAAAGAGACCCCATCTGGAGGAGGCAGCTCTCCATTTTAGCATGGGGCCCCTCCATTCATGCACTTAATTAGGTGACTACTATGTGCTTTAGGGGCTGGGGAGACAATTGTAAGCAAGTACAGATACAGTCTCTACTCTTTGCCTCCACTTACATTCTTGAGGCAGAGGTGGCATTAATACAGGGGCCCGAGGCACATCACAGAGACGGGGGCAGGAAACGCAGTGTTTGCATTTTCATGGTGATGGAAGCTACGAGCATGGATGAGATGGCTGAAGAGAGTGTGTATAGGGTGAGAAGCAAAGGGGCTTGGGATGGAACCTGAGGAAGTCCAACATCTCAGAAGTGGTCAGAGGGAGAGATGCTGGGGAGGATGCAGTCAGGGGGAGGGAGCTCCTGGGGCATCAAGTGGAGACAAGAGAGTGGATTTCCAAGAGGAAGGAATGATCAACCATCAGATGAGACCCATGAAGGAGAGGGAGGCCAGGGTAAAGGCCAGAGCGTTGTTGAGTAGGGAGTATAGAAGGTGACCTGTCATGGGCTCCAGAGCACAGAGGAGAGAGTGACGGCAAGGAGAGTGGCTGTTGTTTTTTGTTTGTTTGTTTGTTTTTTTGGCTGTGTCGGGTCTTTGTTGCTCTGCGCGGGATTTTTCTGGCTGCGGCGAGTGGGGGCTACTCTTCGTTGTGGTGCACAGGCGTCTCATTGCAGTGGCTTCCCTTGTTGTGGAGCACAGGCTCTAGGCACGTGGGCTTCAGTAGTTGTGGCACACGGGCTCCGTAGTTGTGGCACGCAGGCTCTAGAGCACAGGCTCAGTAGTTGTGGCGAACGGGCTTAGTTGCTCCGTGTCATGTGGGATGTTCCCGGACCAGGGCTCGAACCCACGTCCCCTGCATTGGCAGGTGGATTCTTAACCCCTGCGCCACCAGGGAAGCCCAGGAGAGTGACTTTTATTGATCACCTACTACGTGTCAGGTCCTCTGCTTGGTCCCCTGTATGCCTCATTCTTTCATTAATTCAGTCAACAATTTTCCTAGATGCAGGGGCTTCATGATAAGCAAAGACAGGTAAGGCCCCTGCCTTCATGGATCTCGTGAAGGGGTAATAGGAGTCAGACATGAATCAAAGAATCAGACAGATAAACGTGAAACCACAGCTGGGACAAGGGTGATGCAGGAGAGGCATAAGGTACTAGGTGAGAACCTATAATCCTGGGCTCTGACTTGCAGGGAGGTCAGGGCAGACTTCCCTGAAGAGCAGGCGGGTAAGTTGAGATCTGAAGGACAATGAGGTGAACAGAGGAGAGGAGAGCATTTGACGTAGAGGGAACAACATATGCAAAAAAGAGCTCTGAAGGCGGCCAGCAGGGCAGAGTGGAGAAGGGGAAGGTGGAGTGGGTCAAGGTGAGGATGGACAGTGGGCACAGGAGGCTAGCTAAGGCTGCATGCCATTGTGCGGGGTTTGTCTTTACCCTAAAAGCACGGGAAGGCCACAGAAGGGGTTTAAGCGGGGGAAATGACATGACCAAAGTCATGATTTGGAAATGCACTCCGGCTGCTGTGAGAAGAGAGGGCAAGAGATGAGCTGGCTCGAGCATTTAGGAAGCTATTTGGCCAAGTCGAGGAAAAGATGGTGGTAGCTTTCTTACAGTGGAGACAAAGGAGACTGAAACAAGTGGGTGGATTAAAAAATATGTTTAGGTATTGTTTACAATAGCAAAAGATTACATATAACTGGTGCTTAAATAAACGACGGCAGATCCAGAGAATAGCATGGATAAACAGAGTAAACAAGGTTTCCAAGTATTGAAGAGAAAGATTGACAAGATACGCTGTTAAGTGAAAAATGCCAGGTACAGAACAATGTATATTTGTGGAAGAAAGGGAGAAAATACACATTATATTCACTTTTCCATAAAGGTGCACGGGAAGGCTGCCCTCCGATAATAAAAGTGGCTCATCTGTGTGTGTCTGGGCGGGTGGGGGGCTTCAGGTTGATGGAAGTGGAGTGAGACTCCTCACACCATCCCTTCTTCTGTTTATTTTGATTTTTGAATGTACTACCTATTTAGAAATAATTTTCCAAGCCAAAGTGACTTAGGAAGTAAGATGATCAGGGTTGGCTATGGGGTTGGTAATGTGGGAGAGGTTAACAGTGGCTCCTAGGCTAAGGTCTGTGCACAAGATGTAAGGGGTGCCCTTTGCTATGTATGAGAAGGGACGGGAGACAGCAGGTTTGGGGAGGAAGATGGTGTGATCAGTTTGGAACCGGCTGAGTGTGAAGTACCTTCAAGGAGTGAGAGAAAAGAGGGAGAGGCAGGGCAGTAGCTGGAGAAAGAAGTAAGGTCAGGGTGAGTGGTTTATTTCAGTGAGGGAGACCTGAGCCCTTTCAAAGCAACTGGGAAAGATCCAGTTGAAAGGGAGAGCCTGGCTATCCTGAAGAAGGATCACCGGTGGGGTCAGATTTTCCAGAAGAGGCAGAATGACAGGAGACCCAAAGTACAAACAGAAGTTTGGTCTACATAAAAGAAAGTTACTCTATTTTAATAAGAGGTGAGTAGCCAGGGAGGGAAGACTCAGGAGCCCATCTGGCTTCAGCCTTTGGCCCAAAGGGGAGCCATATCACCCCCTGCCAGTGGGCCACTGGGTCCTGATATCAACTGAGTGCCTTCCAAGCCCCAGACCTGCACTTGCTACTTTCCAGACGTTTCGCCTTCACAGCGGTCCTGGCTGCCATGTTATTACTATGAATCCCATTTTAGAGTTGAGCGAAGTGAGGCTCAGGAAAGCTCATGGTCACACAGCTAGTTAAGTGGCAGAACCAAAATCAAGCCGCATCTCCTGACTCCCAGGCAAGTGGAGCCATGGAGAGGGGCTGGCAGAGAGCCATTTAAGAGATGGGATTAGTGAAGCAACCAGGCCCAGAGGCTCAGAAGACACCTGTGTATTCTGAAGATCCCTCTAGAGCAGTGGTTCTCATCCAGGGGGCGATTTGACCCCCCCAGGGGCCATTTGGCAACATCTGGAGACATTCTGGTTGTCATAACTTGGGGTGGAAGGCTGCTACTGACAGATAGTGAGTAGAGGTCCCGGAAGCTGCTAAATGTCCTTCGGGGCACAAAGGAGTATGGGGCCCAGCGTGCCATAGTGCTGAGGTACGGACTGTCTGCTTCGGGAGTTCTGGGAACAAGCAACTTGTCAGCATCTCCCCCACCTGCCCTCCACAAATTCAAGTATCTTCATTGGTTCTACTGACTTTTGACTTCTGTAATTTGTCCACATTGTAAACCATTCCAACAATGCCCAAGTGTTTAAAGTATTAAGTAAAAGCCATGCCTCCTCCCTTTATCCTAACTCCCCAGAGATAAATTGTTGTTACTGTAACTTTTAGCACACGGCTTGAACTGCACAAGCAGAAAACAACTTCATTTTCTCCCTCAACTCTCTCTGTGACCCATTTCTCCTCTGCTTCTTAGGTGAAATCTCCTAAAGAGCCATACATTTTTCAGTCGTTTTCAGAGAATTAAAAAAAACAAAAACAAAAACTCCTCCAATTACTCTCAGGAATTAACATATCCAGTTCAGTGTGACAGATGAAACCCCAAACTTCACTAAAAGTTGAAGCTTTTCACCTCTCCTCCTCTGGGCCTGTCAGGCCCAGAAGCAAGGCCGCCAGAGGTGACGGGGGTGGGGGTGCTCTCTTGTCCCTCCTAACTGATTGCAGAGTAAACCCCTGTAAGGGAGCATAATGATTTCCTTAACCAGTTTCCTACTGATGGGCATTGAGGTTGTTTACAGTTGTTTTACTCTTAAAAACAATGCTGTGACAACCTTGCACATATGTCTATCTGTACACACTTGTTATGTCTTTAGGATAAATTTCTGGAAGTCAACGTGCCAAGATATGCATATTTAAAAGAGTGGAATATATTTCCAGGTTGTTCTCCACAGCAATTCTATCAACCTATCAGTTTATACTCCCACCAGCAGCAGAGTATGAGAGGGGCCATTAAGGGTCTGGGTCTGGATTTCTATCTCTCTCCTTCTCTCTCTTTCTCTCCCTCTCTCTCTCCTATAACACAGTGCCTGGCACATATGAATCAGGCTAGGCTGACATTACTGAATGAATGGGTGTTGGGAGAGTTACCTGGGCATCTTGAAGCCCGTGAGGAAGACGCAAATCTTCCTCTCAAGCTTCTTCCTCCTTCTTCAGCCCCTTCACAATCACTTCGTACTCCTTACCCACCCCCACCCCTCACAGTTCAGTAGATCCTAGGTCCTGAATTGCTCTTGAATCTGTCATCTCCTCTCTGTCCGTGACCAATGCTAGAATTCAGGCCTCACCAACTCTTGCCTGGAAGAGTTCCTTGCTGGTCTCCCTAGCTCCAGTTTTGCCATCTCTGATCTATTCTTTCTTCTTAATTTTAGATTCTTAAAAAATATTTATGTATTTATTGGGCCGTGTCGGGTCTTAGTTGCGGCACGCAGGCTCTTTGTTGTGGCACACGGGCTTCTTTCTATTTGTGGCACGTGGGCTTCTGAGTGTGAGGGCTCAGTAGTTGCACGGGCTTAGTTGCCCCGTGGCATGTGGGATCTTAGTTCCCCGACCAGGGATTGAACCCAAGTCCCCTGCATTGGAAGGCGGATTCTTAACCACCTGACCACCAGAGAAGTCCCTCTGATCCATTCTTGACACCTCCAGAGTGAAAGTCCTAAAATGCCATCTGGTCAGTTCCTCCCCTCTCCTCCGGAGGCTGGCGGCCTATGGCCCCCTCCATGGGGCAGGCTGCGGTCTCTTTTCTCCCCACTCCTGTCTCATCGATTGGGGGGCTTCGCCTTTCCCCCGACACTCCAGTCATATGATGCTGCCCACCTGCCTCAAGCCCAGCAGGGTTTGGCTCTTTGCCCATTTGGTTGTCTCTGCCTGGTCCCTTCTCCTCTTCTTTTCCTGTCATCAGGGAGGAAGTGGCCATTCGTTGGTTTGTGGCTCCGCAGCATCCATTCCTCTCCCTTCCTTAGACCCCTGTTTGCTTTAAGTGAATTGTCTCTGCCTCATTTGGGGTAAGGTTGGTGAAACAGCAAATCCATGCGTCTGCCGCCTGCCATGGAAGCCAAAGGCACATAGTCCTCCTATCCCCAGCCCAGGCTAGCCACAGGCAGGCATAGGACTAAGCTTGGTCACTGGACCCTCTCTTTGGACTTTGAATCTGGAGCCAGCAGTATGAGAATAGAGGAAACAGCCCTCATCCATTTCAGCAGCAGAATCCTGATCGAACCATTTCTGCTTCCCACACCTTCCCAACCCCTCCCCCAGTGCTGCCTTTGCTTACATCTATTTCCAAATCTGGTTCTCCAGCCTTTCCCTTGATGTCGTAAGCTCCCTATAGATTACCCCCCAACCCCACAAATTCCCTTTTCTCTTCAGTTAGTCAGAGATGATTTCTGTCGTTCACAACCAAACTTTCTGATGGAAGCCCAGATCAAATGTCCCTTCCTCTGTGAAGCATTCCCTGTTCCAGCACAAGCATACTTTTCTGTATGTTCCCATAGCACCCTGTGCAAAGTGCGGCTCATACCAGGGTATTTTTTCCATCCCTTCCACTAGTGTACGAACTCATTTTGGTTCCATTCTTGTGAGCTCAGGACTCTAGCTCAGTGCCTGGTTTGGAGTCAAACATTTAAGGACTAAACTAATGGACTGGTAGCTCTGCCTTCCCCCCATCTGGTGGCCTCAGTGGCTTTGACAGACTCTTGTCCTGCCACAAAAATGATGACTCCCTTGTGAGGCTGGCTGGTAATAACATGGGCTGATTTCTGTTCGGGACACTCATTCTGTCTGTGCCATGGAGGATGGGGAGGGAGGAGGAAGGGAAACAGGGCAGAGGTGGGGAGGTTGTTGTTGGAGCAGCTTAGGTAGGACATGATGGCGAGCGGAGTTAGATGGTTGCAGTAGGAAGGGAGAGAGGAAGAGGCTGACTGGCGAGATCGTGAACTGAGCATTAGAAGTGAATATGAAACTCAATTGTTGTTGGTAATTCTCACAGCAAAAGCTGGGCATTTGTGATGGCTTCCCTCAGAAGGAGGTGGCAGGGGAGCATGTGTGTGCGCGTGTGTGTATGCATGGGGGATTGTTAGGGGAGGGTGTTGCACCGGCTCCAGCATCCCCCTCCCACTCGCAACCATGCAGGCTGCCTGGCCTGTTTTCTAAAGAGCTTCCCCAAGCAGCAGGGAAGAGAGGAGAAGGGGGGCCAGCCAGGCACTCTGTTCAGCAGAGGTGAGCTGAGGAGTCCTCCAGTGCCCCTCCCTCCAGCCACTACAGGCTGCCAGGTACCTTGTTTGTGATGAAAGCTTTTAAAAACCCATGGGCATGGCTAGTCATGCATTCATTTTTGTTCATTTAACTAATACTCACCGAGACCAGAGCACGCAATGGAGGGCAAAGCCCGCCATGGACCCTGCTCTCAGGAAGCTCCAGAGCTGGCGGGGGAGAAGATGCGTAATCAGGCAATTAGGAACCAGTGTGAGCGGGAGGTAAGCACTGGTTGCTATGGGAACACGAGGAGAGGCCACAGCTGCTGCTCCTCTCCGAAGAGTGGTGGCAGGCAAAAAAGGAGGCATGGAGCAGGCAGATCTGCTTGCCAGGCCCAAGTCTGCATGGCCCAGCACCTAGTCCAGGACAAAATCGGGCATGACAAAATCGGGCACGACAAAATCTGTTACTTCTCTGCGCCTCCATCACTTCACCTAAGAAATGAGAAGGGGGAGCGTGATACCAAGGCCACATAAGACCCTGTATATCTGTGCCTGCCCCCCAGTAGGTCTACAACACAAGGTAGCTGCTGGGAAATTTTTTTCAAGAAATATTTGTGGGTTGAAAGTTTCTGGGCTACTAGACACCGGAAGTAGAGCTGTGAACAAGATAAACAAAGCCTCTGCCCTCACAGAGCTCATAGGAATTTGAGAGGAGAGACAGCTATAAAAAAACAAAAAGGTGGCACAGATAATTACTATTGTGATGGGTAATGTGATGCTACAAGGGTGGTTCAGAGTAGGAACTGGCCCATGATAGGGGGCCAGGAGGAAAGGCTTCCTGGAAGAGGTGGCATTTCAGCTCAAGTCAGAAGGAAGAGTTAGTCAGCAAAGAGGTAGGAAACTGCATTCCGAGTGTGGTGAATAACAAGTGTGCAGGTGCTGAAGCAACAGGGAGTCTGGTATGTTCTAGGCCAGGAAGGGGGGTTAGTGGAAAGTGGAGTGGGGAGACACAACAGAGGCAGGAAGAGGGGAGGCTGGAAAGATAGACAAGACACCAAGGAAGCCAAGCCTGTAGGCCATGGTGAGGAGTTCACATTGAATCCTAGGATGACCCCCAAGTCTCAATGTTACTCTGACTCCCACAGCTGATCAACTCACCTGTCAGTGCCTGAGGCAGGGCTGAGTTCACGGGGCTTTACTCAGAGCCGACCTGTAGAAGATTCCAGAATATGAGAGCTGTCAGAGCCCTTGGAGAGCATTTAGGTCCAAACTCTCATCATGCAGATGGGAACACTGAGGCTCAGAGAGGAAGAAGACTTGTTCAGGGTCGCATGGCAAGCAGGGTTATCAGGCCTGGAACTAGAGCCCAGTTTAAGAGGCCAGCCAGTGCCTCGTGCCTCTGTGGAAACTTGAAGGTGGCCTTTTTCACTTGTTTTTTGGAGGTGCCATTTTCTCTCCCTCTCAGGGCAACCAGCAATGTTTACAGCCTTGTTTCTGCACTTCCCCTAGTGTTCTTTTCAAAGAGGCACGTTTTCCACAACCTTGGCCCCCATTTGCTTATCCTCCACCCTTCTACTGTGAAGGGAGCAGCCAGGGGCAGGGCTAGGATCACAGGCAGGGCCCAAAGAAGCTCTTCCCATGCCAGCCATTGGTACGTCTTCCAGGCTCACCCTGTCTCCTGCCCTTGCCACTCCCCCAGTCATGCTCTGTGGGCAAAGCTCTCCCCGCTGACATGGCCCCAGCACTTCCACACCACACACACACTGGCAGAGTTGCCATAGGCTTCAGCCATCATCTAATACAATCTCTCCATTGCTGAAGTGGGAACAGTGAGGTCAGAGGAGGGGAAGTTCCGAGTTCTTGCCTGAACTGACTGTGTTCTGGCCTGTTGACTCTGCCCAGCCCTCTCTCCAGCCCTCCCCCACCCTGGCCAACTCCGACCATCACCAGCTGCTCCCTTCTCTCCTTGTGGATAGAAGCACAGAGGCACTCAGGGTTGAGGGGAAACGCTATGGAAAGACAGTGGCCCAGTGCTACCTGAGTTGAGGCTGTAGGTGAAGGGTGAGGGGAACCTGTTCTCTGCCTCTGTAGCTTAGCCAGCATCCCAGCCCAGTGAGCCCTCTCCACTCACTCCCTGCAGCTCAGGGCCAGGAGCCCAGCCATGGATCCAGTAAGCGGCTCTAGGCCTCCACCATGAAACTCCTTACCTGGGCCTCCCTTTTCATTAGGAACCGAGGCCCCCTCATTCCTCTCACCTTAGGCCTGGAAGTAGCTGGCTTTGGAGTCGACAGTCCCAGTTCTAAATTCTGGCTTGGCCACCTCTAGCCTTAGACGAAGCCCTTACAGTCGCTGAGCCTCAGCTTCTCCATCTAAACATAAGAATTGCTACCTCACCAGCTTGCTCTGAAGATACACTGAGAGAGTAGAAGTAAAGTATCTGGCTTATGATAGGTATTTGACAAATGTTAGTCCCCTCCCCACACTCTGGGCTTGCCCCTCCAGCCCCACTCCCAGTAAGCTCTGCCCGATTCCTGCCAGAGATCCTTGGGGGTAAGGCTGGGACCAGATCTTGGCAAGAGCTTCCTGGCTCTGGGGAGAAGAGAAGGGAGCTGTGTCCCACGGTAGACAGCCCTAATCCCTGAAACTCAACAGGCGGCACGCAAAGGGAAGCTGAGCCAGGGGAAAAGATGAAGGGCGGGGGCAACTGGAGGGAAAGAGGAGGAGGCAGGTGGCTTTGGAGCCCGTGGAAAGTCAGGACAGCCGGGAGAGGGCCAGGCAGCATGGGGTCCCAGCCGCTGGTCCAGGCGGTGCCAGGTGGTTGGGAGAGACAAAGGAGGAGGCCGCTGGGCTACAGGCTGCTTCGACATCTCTCGATGGCAACTCCTCTTTGCTCATCCCGGGGCACAGGACCTTGGGACTCCCCAGGCTCTAGCAGGCAACTCAGTCCAGCCACATCCAGCTCCCGATGGCTGGCCCTCCCCACATCCCTGCTCTGTCCCCACTTCCTTGAGCTAGGTCCAGAGTTCACTGCCCTCATTCTCTACCTCCACAAACCAAACCCCTGATCCCATCTCCCACTGGGTTCCCTTTTGATCCCTTATTCCCCGCAACCCAGAGGCCCCCAAAACATCTCTGACTTAGATTTTACCAGTTATTCCTCACAAGAAATTCCCCTCTGTCTCCAAAGTGATCAGTGTTAGTTGCCACAAAGAGGCCTTTACTTTTGGGTTCCAGGCTCTGGATGAAATGTACCCACTAGCTCACCTGCCCCCCTTGCAACCAGGAGCACCCCTCAGAGAGATGCCGAGAAGGGGTCAGGGAAGTCTGGGGCCAGGAATGGGCTTCAGTCTCTGACTAGGGTGAGGACTGAGTCTGTGGCCAGGATCAGAACTGAATCTGTATCTGGGCTCGAGGCTGAGTTTGTGACCAGGTTTAGGGATTTATGTTCCTTTTGGTTGTAGGCAACAGAACTCAACTCTGGCTAACTTGGGCAAAAAGTAAGACTGTCAAAGATGTTGGGCTGGTTTTCAGAGTTGATTGATGTGAACATGACTCCACTCCAATCTCCCCAGTCTCTGCGTGTCTCTTTTGAGTTTCACATCCACAGGAGAAAAGTCCAGTTGGCCCAGCATGGGTCAGGAATCTCTGCTCCAGGATCAGTCAAGTGAGCCATGCTGTAGGCCACACCTTGCTGGTGGAAACAGGAAGAGTTCTAGTCTTTGGGGAAAACAATCCGGTACCATCCACTAAAATTAAAAAACATATATCATTTGACCTAGCCATTCTACTTCTGGGACACCATTCCATGGAAATGAAAGCCCCGGCACCTAAGGACCTATACGTACAGAGACGTGTGTTGAAGCATTGATCATAGCATTTAAAAAACTTGAAAATCGGGCTTCCCTGGTGGCGCAGTGGTTGAGAGTCTGCCTGCCTAATGCAGGGGACACGCGTTCGTGCCCCGGTCCGGGAAGATCCCACATGCTGCGGAGCGGCCCGTGAGCCATGGCCGCTGAGCCTGTGCGTCCGGAGCCTGTGCTCTGCAACGGGAGAGGCCACAGCAGTGAGAGGCCCGCGTACCGCAAAAAAACAAAAACAAAAACAAAAAAAACCTTGAAAATCATAATTATTTATCAGTAGGTTGATGGCCGAATAGATTATGGTATATCCCCATCATGAAACACTAGGCAGCCATTGAAGGTTAGTAATTAGAGTCATACCAATCGATTTCAGGGAGTGTTATTGAGTGAGAACAGCAAGAAGTGATAGAATGAAATTAGAACACTACTTAACACCATATACAAAAATAAACTCCAAATGGATTAAAGACTTAAATGTAAGAGCAGACACTATAAAACTCTTAGAGGAAAACATAGGAAAAACACTCTTTGACATAAACCACAGCAAGCTCTTTTTTGACCCACCTCCTAGAGTAACGGAAATAAAAACGAAAAATAAATAAATGGGACTTAATTAAACTTAAAACCTTTTGCACAGCAAAGCAAACCATAAACAAGACAAAAAGACAACCCTCAGAACTGGGGAAAATATTTGCCAATGAAACAACAGACAAAGGATTAATCTCCAAAATATACAAATAGCTCATGGAGCTCAATATAAAAAAAAAAAAACCAAACAATCCAGTTAAAAAATGGGCAGAAGACCTAAATAGACATTTCACCAAAGAAGACATACAGATGGCCAAGAGGCACATGAAAAGATGCTCAACATCACTAATTGTTAGAGAAATGCAAATCAAAACTACAATAAGGTATCACCTCACACCAGTCAGAATGGCCATTATCAAAAAATCTAGAAACAATAAATGCTGGACAGGGTGTGATGAAAAGGGAACCCTCCTGCACCGTTGGTGGGAATGTAAATTGATACAACCACTATGGAAAACAGTATGGAGGTTCCTTAAAAAACTAAAGATAGAACTAACATATGACCCAGCAATCCCACTACTGGGCACATACCCTGAGAAAACCATAATTCAAAAAGAGACATGTACCAAAATGTTCATTGCAAGTACTATTTACAATAGCTAGGACGTGGAACCAACCTAAATGTCCATCGACAGATGAAGGGATAAAGAAGATGTGGCACATATATACAATGGAATATTACTCAGCCATAAAAAGAAACGAAATTGAGTTATTTGTACTGAGGTGGATGGACCTAGAGTCTGTCCTACAGAACGAAGTAAGTCATAAAGAGAAAAACAAATACCGTATGCTAACGCATATATATGGAAACCAAAAAACCCCCAAAGAAACCCCCCAAAAAACTGATGAACCTAGCTGCAGGGCAGGAATAAAGAGGTAGACATAGAGAATGGACTTGAGGATATGGAGTGGGAGGGCGAAGCTGGGGTGAAGTGAGAGTAGCATGGACATATATGCGCTACTGAATGTAAAATAGTTGGCTGGTGGGAAGCAGCAGCATAGCACAGGGAGATCGGCTCGGTGCTTTGTGACCACCTAGAGGGGTGGGATAGGGAGGATGGGAGGGAGGCTCAAGAGGGAGGGGAGGGTCTCGGCGGCAGAAGCGAGATGACGAAGGGAACGTCCTCGTTTGGAAAGCGTCGGAATAAGACGCACACGTTGTGCCGCCGCTGTGGCTCTAAGGCCTACCAGATTCAGAAGTCGACCTGTGGTAAATGTGGCTACCCTGCCAAGCGGAAGAGGAAGTATAACTGGAGTGCTAAAGTTAAAAGACGAAATACCACCGGGACTGGTCGAATGAGGCACCTAAAAATTGTATACAGCAGAATCAGGCATGGATTCCGTGAAGGAACAACACCTCAACCCAAGAGGGCAGCTGTTGCAGCATCCAGTTCATCTTAAGAATTTCAATTATTAGTCATGCAATAAATGTTCTGGTTTAAAAAAAAAAAAAGAGGGAGGGGATAGGGACATGCGTGTATGCGTATAACTGATTTGCTTTGTTGAGCAAAAGAAACTAACACAGTATTGTGAAGCAATTATACTCCAATAAAGATCTATTTAAAAAAAGTGATGATATATATATATGATCTCATTTTAATAAAAAAGGGCAAATAAAAACCCACACATGTATTGCACATGTATATATATATATATATATATATATACACATAAGTATACATATATCTGTATATGATTATACAAGTATGAAAAAAACGAAATAATGAATACTAGGTTATTGATATAGGTTATGGGGAGCAGTGATATAGACAGAGAAGGGAGATAAGTAAAACTAGAAAGAAGAAAAGACTATAATTTTACAAAATATGCACATAGGATTCTTTATGAGTGTATCTAAAATTATATACCTATTTGTGTATAATTATAAAGATGTTACCTTAAAAGATTTTAAAGAAGAGATGAATAAAAATATACCAGAAAAAAATTCCTTTCAAAAGAAAATTGGGTAACAGGATCACTGACAAGATTGACTTTAACACCAAAAGTATTATTAGAATCAAGGAGAGTCATTTCTTAGTGATCAAATGAACAATTCTCTGGAAGATGGAGCAATCCTTAAACTACATGCCCTCTATGTGTTTGAAAAGTATATATAAATGCTATTACGCTGTGAATATCTTCTGACATCTTTTTTTTCATTCAATATTATCAGATGTATCCATTGTGATACATGTAGATTTAGATTCTGCATCTTAGTTGCTCTATAGTAAGTATTCTACCATAATAATTATTCATTTCTCTTTTGATAAAAATTTAGGTTCTTTCTGTTCTTTTACTATTAAAAACAATGCTGCAATGAATAGAATCACACATATTTCATTTCAAATCATGTGCAAGCATATTTGTAAGTGAATTCCTAGAAGTAGACTTTCTGGGTCAAAAACTATACGCATTAGTAGTTTTGATAGATACTGTCAACTTGCCAACTAAGAGACTCCACCAGTTTACTTACCCACACCCCAGAAATGTTTGAAGGTTCCTGAAGCTCCACACCCTCCACCACACAGTGTTTACAAGCTTTTTCATACTGGTCAGTCTCACAGGTGAAATGGTATCACATTTTATTTTTATGAATGAACATCTTTTTGTGTGTTTCAATGGCATTTGTATTTCCTTTCCAATAAAATGTCTATTTGTATCCTTTGCTCATTTTAACATTGGTTTGTGGGTCATTTATTGATTTATAGGAGCTCTTCGTGTATTTGGGAAATGAGCCCTTTGTGAAATTCGCAGAAAATATTTCCCCCAGGCTTTCATTTATTTTTAAATTTCCTTAGAATTGTTGATTTATAGACTTTTTTTTGCCTGCCAGAACATTTTGTTTTTGTGAAGTTGAAACTTTCCCTTTTTTGCTCCTGTACATTTTGTCAACTTATAGAGGTCTTCTCCACTTCAGGCTTATAAAAAACATTCCCCCATAGTTTAAGTACTCTTATAATTTCATATTTACATTTAAAGAAAACACCAGCTAGAAGATATTTGCAACTGTACAAATATAACTAACATCTGGTATGCAGAACATAAATAGAATTCCTAGAAATCAATAATAACAAGACAAACAACCCCAATAGAAAAATGGACAAAATATATGAACGAACAATTCAGAGAGGAAGAAATCTAAGTGGCTAACAAATGTGAAAAGATGTTTAACCTCTCTACTAATTTAGGAAGAAGCAAAGTCAAACAACAGTGTTCCATACTCAGCTTGACAACAATTTTAAATTATGAAGGTATCAAGAATGGTGGGATGTGGGGAAACACTGATGTGAATAAACTGCAGGTGGGACAATAATTGGTAAAATCCACTTTGGAAAACAGATTGGCAATATCTACTGAAGTTGAAATGCTCCTGCCCCCTTCTGCCCCAATGACCCCTACCTCCTGGAACTCCTGGCCTTATGTAATCCCTTCCCCTTGAGTGTGGGCCAGACTTAGTAATACATTTTTAATAAATAAAATTTGGTAAACAAGTGTTGGATGTCACTTCTGAGATCTGCCTTGAAGAAATGTTACAAGTTTTTCAGAAAGAAGAAAAATGATATGGGTCAGAAACTTGGATTTGCATTAAAAATAAAAGGGAGGAGGGACTTCCCTGGTGGCACAGTGGTTGAGAGTCCGCCTGCCGGTGCAGGGGACACGGGTTCGTGCCCCAGTCCGGGAAGATCCCACATGCCGCGGAGCGGCTGGGCCCGTGAGCCATGGCCGCTGAGCCTGCGCGTCCAGAGCCGGTGCTCCACAGCGGGAGAGGCCACAGCAGTGAGGGGCCCGCGTACCGCACAAAAAAAAAAAAAAAAAAGGGGGGGGAGTTTTTGAGAAGGAATAAATGAAGTTATAAATAAAATCTTTCCATATTCTTATTCTAACTGATCCAATGAATAGCAGTTTCACCAAAAAATAATAACAACAATGTATTAGATGATTATAGCTTATGGATAAGGGAATGATAGCAATGTTATAAGGGGCAGGAGAAAGGAATTGGAAATATTCTGTTATAAGGTGCCTGCACTACCCATGGAGTAGTATAGTGTCATTTGAAAGTGGGCTTGGATCAGTTGTAAACATATACTGCAAACTCCAGGGCAACCATTAAAAAATGTAAACATAAGAAATATGGTTGAAATTCTAAGAGAAGAGAGAAAATAGAATCATATAAAATGCTCAATTAGAAGTCAGAGAAGGCAGAAAAAGAATGGAAGACTCTCCCCACAAACAAGAGAGAAACAAAGAACAAAGGCAATGAATAGGAAACAGTTACAAACGTGGTACATATTAAAACAACTATTTCAACAATCACTTTAAATGTGAGTGGTCTAACTGTACCAATTAAAAGGCAGAGACTATCAGAATGTATTTTTTTAAAAAGGCCCAACTATATATGTTGTCTGCAAGAAACCTATTTTAAACATAAAGACACAGATTAAATGTAAATTAAAGAGAAAGATATACGTGCTAACATTAATAAGAAGAACACTGGAGTAGCTATGTTAATTCCAGACAGAGCAGATCTCAGGACATGGAAAATTATCAGGTATAAATACGGATATTACAGAATGATAAAAGGGATCATTTGCCAAAAAGACATAACAATCCTTAATGTGTATGTGCCTGACAACAGAGCATCAAAATACGTGAGGCAAAAACTGGTAGGACCACAAGGAAAAATAGATGAATCCACTATTATAGTTGAAGACTTCAACACCCCTCTATCAGTAAGTGACGGAACCAGCAGGCAGAAAATCAGTAAGGACACAGTTGAACCGAATTGCATCGTCAATCACCTGGATCTAATTGACATTTATAGACTACTTCATCCAACAACAGCAGAATACACATTCTTCTCAAGCTCACATGGAACATTCACGAAGATAGACCACATTCTGGGTGATAAAACACACCTTAACAAATTTAAAAGACAACAAATTTAAAAGTCTAGACATGATACAAAGTGTGTTCTCAGACCACAGCAGAATTAAATCAGAAATCAATAACAGAGAGATAGCTGGAATCTCAAAATATTTGAAGATTAAACAACATGCTTCTAAACAACACATGGGTTCAGAAGAAATCTCAAGAGAAATTTTTTAAAATTTTGAAATAAAATGAAACCAGAACTTATCAAAATTTGTGGGATGCATTAAAAGCAGTGCTTAGAGGGAAACTTATAATATTGAATGCATATATTAGAAAAGGAAAAAGATCTAAAATTAATAATCTAAGCTTCCACCTTAGGAAACTACAAAAAGAAGAGCACATTATATCCAAAGTAAGCAGAAGAAAAGAAATAATAAAAGAGCAGAAATAAATGAAATTGGAAACAATAGAGCAATAGAGAATATCAATGAAACAAAAAGCTGACTCTTTGAAAAGATCAGTAAGATTGGTAAATCTCTAGCTAGGCTGACCAAGACTAAAGGAGAGTAGACAAAACTAATATCAGAAATGGAGGAGCCATCACCACTGATCCTGCGGACATTAAAAAGATAATAAAGACATTATGAGCATTCCCATGCCTACAAATTTGATAACTTAGATGGACAAATTCTATGGCTTACTTCCGATAAATAGGATATGGCAAAAGTGTTGGGATGTCACTTCTGAGTTTAAGTCATAAAAGAACGACGTCTTCCATCTTAGGTGCTCTCTGGCTCTCTCTCTCACCAGCTGCCAGGTTGTGAGGAGACTCAGGAAGCCTATGGATAGGCCCGCATGACAAGGAATTGAAGCCAGAGAGCAACTACATGAGTGAGCTTGGCAGTGGATCTTCTGAGGCCTACCAACAGCCATGTAAAAGAGCTTGGATGTGGACCTCCTACCCCAATTTTGCCTGCATATAAGACTGCAGCCCCGGATGACAGCCTGAGTGCAAATTCATGAAAGACTTTGAGCCAGAGACACCCCAGCTAACCCAGGTATAGATTCCTGACCTATGAAACTGTGATATAATAAATGTCGGTTGTCTTAAACTGCTAAGTTTTGAGGCAATTTGTTATACAACAATAGTTAACTACTATATACTCTTTGACCCAGAAATTCTACTTCAAAATACATACACTAGAGCAGTTTTTTCTAATCTTTTTCACATCATAGCATATGTTTAAAATGCTAATATGTGTACCAGCTCACTGGGATGAACAGATAGCCTGCTCTTAGCCAAAGGGAACAGCCCCCAGGGCAGCAGCTGCGTGAAGCCAGGCCCATCTTTCTGGAGGGCTAAGGGAATCAATATATTAGAACCCCCATTACCCAGCTGGGAAGGTCTGCCCCAGAGAAACTTTTCAATATGGGCACAAGGAGACATGCCGCAGGATGTTCATTAAATCTTCACTTATAATTGCACAAAACGGGAACAACCCAAGTCCATCAGCAGGCAAAGAGATAAAGAAATTGGATCATTCATGCAACAGAAGTCCGTACAATGATATATTATAGTAATATCATATTGGAAAATAGATACAATCATATTCAGTAGTTAAAATGTATGACCTAGATATAAATGTATCAAATCACTAACAAAAAATAATATTAAATGAAGATTTAAGTTTCAAAAGGCTATATTTATTATACCATTCACATAATGTAAAATACATAAAACAATAATGTATATTGGTTACATATATATATATATATATATATATATGTAGAAAAAAGAAAAAAACATGCACAAGAAAGAAACTTCTAAATGGTGCTTTTTTGGGAAAAAGAAGTAAGATAAATAGGATAAAGTGAGAGCTTCAACTGTAATATTTTGTTTCAAAAACAGAAGAATCTGAGGATCCAAAGAAAATAAAATGTGCTTGGTCTGTGTGACAAGTACATGTGGGCAAAAGTACGTTTAATTCTCTGTACTCTTCTGTATGTTTGAAATATTTTAAATGAAAAATACATTATTTCTTGAGTACAAAAATACATATACATTAGATGAGGCTTATTAATTGGGTTGTGGAATTTCTCTATATCCTTGTTTATTTTGCAATCTATTTGCTCTATGTATACCAAAACAAGTGTGGTTAAGTCTTCTACTATAATTGCAGCCTTTCTGATTTCTATAATTCTAACAATATTTGCCTCATATATTTTGAAATTACTTTGTTTGGCATATAAATTTCAGTGACTATATCTTCTCGGTGAATGAAACAACCTGATTTGTTTTCTTTAATGCTTTTTACTTTGAGTTCTTGATTTTTCTGATATTAACGTTGCTACATGTGTCTTTCCTTACCTTTTTTCCTTTCTTTCTAAAATTCCTTCCTTCCCCTCCTTCCATCTTTCCTCCTCTCCCTTCCTTCTTCTTTCTTTCCTTCCTTTCTGCTGGTATTTAACTGGCATATATATTCTGTTCCTATTTCTGCTTTAGGTGAAGCATATAAACAGCATATAACTGGATTTCTATTTTTTTAACATCTTTATTGGAGTATAATTGCTTTACAATGGAGTGTTAGTTTCTGCTTTATAACAAAGTGAATCAGTTATACATATACATATGTTCCCATATCTCTTCCCTCTTGCGTCTCCCTCTCTCCCACCTTCCCTATCCCAACCCTCTAGGCGGTCACAAACCACCGAGCTGATCTCCCTGTGCTCTGCGCAGCTGCTTCCCACTAGCTATCTATTTTACGTTTGGTAGTGTATATATGTCCATGCCATTCTCTCACTTTGTCGCAGCTTACCCTTCCCCCTCCCCATATCCTCAAGTCCATGCTCTAGTAGGTCTGTGTTATTCCCGTCTTGCCCCTAGGTTCTTCATGACCTTTTTTTTCTTAGATTCCATATATATGTGTTAGCATATGGTATTTGTTTTTCTCTTTCTGACGTACTTCACTCTGTGTGACAGACTCTAGGTCCGTCCACCTCACTACAAATAACTCAGTTTTGTTCCTTTATATGGCTGAGTAATATTCCATTGTATATATGTGCCACATCTTCTTTATCCATTTATCTGTTGATGGACACTTAGGTTGCTTCCATGTCCTGGCTATTGTAAATAGAGTTGCAATGAACATTTTGGTACATGACCCTTTTTGAATTATAACTGGATTTCTAAAAACTAAATGCTAAAACTAAAATGAGAGTTTGCTTTTTTAATTTTTAATGGGAGATGTTAACCCATAATACATCCTGACATGTTTGGATTTATTTCTGCTCCCCCCTTTTTAAACATACTTTCTTGTTGCCTCCCATCCCATTTCTGCCTTTTGTTAGATTTTTTTCTCTTTGTTCTCTATATTATTTCTTCAACGGTTTGAAAGTTATACATCCTATTTCTATTTTGTTGTTACTCCTAAAATTTCTTGCTCTTCTATTATGCATTTTATTCCCAGTAAAGAACAAAGCTTTGCTACTGTTGTGAACATAGGCAGTCTTTACATTTGACGCAAATATTAGAGATATATGTAAAGCGCAATTAAAAAAAGATTTCGGAGTTCAGTAAAATTGTATAAATCCAAAAGGCATAGCTATAGTATTTTGAAGAGCAATGCAATTACGAAAATGTGAACCCATGTTGTGCTGCAATGATTGATCATTTCTTTTGGATAGAGAACCTCGATTTTGTGATTAACAGCAACAAATTCTACTGTAAACAGTTCAATTTGCTTCAACCACCAGGTCAAACAAAATTCAGCTGACTGCAACCCTAAGTACCGTGATACTTCCACTACAGATCATAACATAGAACATAAGATAGGATATATTAATATCATTACTTTCACATCAGAATGAATCAGAAAGAATTTGCGGATTTCATTTTATTTCAAACAACAACCACCACCCAAAGCCCAGAACAGAAGGGCAAATGACTAAATGTTTAACATTTGTTAAAGCTGGCTGTTGGTTACATTTTTCGCTGTCCTTTTCTGTATCCTTGACGATTTCATCATTTCAAATGAAATAATGTTTTCGAGCCCACCCTGATTTGTCGAGAGCAGCTGCCGCCCCCGCCACATCAAGGGGGCGGGCCGCCGCGACGCTACAATCACTTCCGCCGCCGCAGTCGCGCCCGTCCCGCCGCTGTCTGGAGGGGGAGGAGCTGGAGCCCCGGGAGCAGCGGCTCTGGCGGTTGTGGCGGTTGGAGGTCCGAAGGATCTTCTCTTTCCGAGAGCGTGCGGGGGTCGCGACTGGGTGAGTGAAAGGCTGTTTATTTCCTCGATTCCCTCCAGACGTGGCGGTGGGGCGAGTGGCCGGGCGTGGGGCGAGTGGCCGGGCACCGGCGTGAGGATGTGGAGTGGGGGGTGGGGGCTCTAACGAACAGATTTTCGGGCTCGCCCCTCGGGAAGGGGTGGGGCGGACGCGGGACCTGACCGCAGAGGGAGGCCTGTGCCCTCCACCGGCCCGATTTAGGGCTCCATCCTTCATTCCCCGGCC
Organism: Phocoena phocoena; assembly: GCF_963924675.1. Classification (NCBI taxonomy): domain Eukaryota; kingdom Metazoa; phylum Chordata; class Mammalia; order Artiodactyla; family Phocoenidae; genus Phocoena; species Phocoena phocoena. The sequence continues at coordinate 58,536,971 of NC_089240.1, read as the reverse complement.
CCTTACGTGTGGCTCGGTCCCAGCTCGGGTGGCTTGAATCGCTATTCGAGAGGGGAGTGGTGGTCGCGGCCCTCTCCGCCTGTCCTCCCCTCTCCTCCTGCCTCCCTTCTTGGCCCCTCTGTGGAGCGATCCGTGGCCTTTCTTTCCCCATTTTGAAGTTGTTTTGATGAATGGTAAATGGTGAAGATTTTTAGGCAAATATATTGTTACCAGGAAAAGAATTGTCAGAAAAACAAATCATTCCCAGGGAAAAACTATAACCCCACACGCCCTTTTCTTTTTTTCCCCCTTGCCTGCCACATCGGTTTGGATCTACCGTTTGAGCCTATAAACGTTTCCCCGTCTCATTATGACATTGCGGACCCCCTCCCATCCCCGTGTCTCGCGTGCGCGCGCAGGGACACATACACGCACATGCCCGCACATACACACATAACACGCACATGCGCGCACGCTCACACGCATGCACAAAAACCTTCCATTGCAGCTGCCTTACCGCCGCCCCCCCCCCCATACTCAAGGTTCCTTCGTGTCCCCCTCCCCCGCACATGCTCGGACAGACATGCACACACACCCTCTCACACACTGTCACACTCTCCAGTGCCTTCCCCTGAGAGAGACAGAGACAGACTGACACACACACACACACACACACACACACACACACACAGAGCCTCACACTCTCCGGTGCTTTTCCCTGCCTCTCACCTCCTGCCACATACACACCTCCAGAAGCATCCCCCTCCTCCCTCTGCCTCTTCTTGCTCTAGTGAGCACACACACAACATACACACACACACACACACACACACACACACACACACACAAACCCTGTGGGTCGCCTTACCCCTTGCCTGCCACTCACACAGATTGCTGGCTCCTCTTTCCTATGCCACTTACATGCATACACACCCACACGTTCTTTTACATACCCCTCTCAGGTGCTCCCTGTCTGCTACCTATGTGCCTAGACAGCCTCCTTCGCTGGTCCCTGCCATGCACACACACTCACATAAATCCTTCTCCAGGGACATCCCCCTCTTCCTGCTTGCCACATCCATGCATAGAGACATTCTTCCATTGCTGGTGCCCACCCGTCTGCCCGCCTGCCATACGCACGTCCCTCTCCAGTGCTGTCCCCATATCGATGCATTTGCTCACACTGACCCTTCTCCATTTTTGCCTCCCGTTTTGATGAACACACGCACACAAACTCAAGGACACCCCCTGTTCAGTGCCACTATACCCTTCCTGGCTTGCCACAGGCACATAAACACAGGCATTCCTCCCTAGAGTTCCAGCCATCACACATCGGAACCACATGCACGTTCTCTGTCTATCGTACGTACACGTGCCCCTCTCCCCTGAAGCCACCCCATCCATGCCTGTCATTTTCATACCCACATCCAGAATGGGTCTCATTCTGCCTGACACTCATGCCTCTTCCCAGTGCCACTGTCACCTGCCCTTTCCCCCTACAAATACAGGAGTCTCTCCACTTCATGAGCGCTGGTCCCCCTTCCACCTGCCTGGTCCCCCTTCCACCTGCCTGGTCCCCCTTCCACCTGCCCCTCTCCTCCTGACAGACACGTAGACACTCTCGCATACACAGTGATGGTGATCTATATTTTCCACCCCTATCCCAATTTGCATTGCTCCTGTATGTACACAGGACTCAGAAAAATGCAGATACCCCATAAAAAAAAAACCCACAGCCGTCTTTCCTCTTCCCATGTTGGCACAATCCCAGTGCTTCACCTATCTTCCCAGCATCCAGTCACCCCTCCCCCGTCTTCCGTCAGATTCTCCCCTGAGTCTGGCTTTCCTACAAACCCAGTTTTGTAATTATTTTGCCAACATTAAAAATGTGTTCCAGGTCTACACCTGACAGTCACTGGAATGCTACTCCAGGCCATAGAAGAAAGTGAAACTAATTTTAAAGGCCCCTTATTCTTTCTGTAACCTGTCTGCTGAAGTGAAAATAAATCTCCCTGCTCCTTTATTCCGAACTGATTTGACCTTCCCATCTCCAAAGCGTGCGCAGGGAGCAGGAGCCTTTCCACTCAAGCCCCAGATGTACTGGAAACCCTCCTAAGTCAGAGCAAATGGGTCAGTAATCTAGCAAGCCTGTATGGCCCAAGCCAGCAGGAGGTTATCAGTCCAATACAGGCAGGAGGTATGGAAGAAGGCATGCTTATGTCAGTTTCAGGCCATCCACGAGCCAGCAGGAAAGGATTTCCGGCCAGAGAAAGACGTCATCCGAAGTCCCAATGCACAGATCAGCCCCCAGTCAAACCACCAAGAGGAGCCGATCACCATTTTCCACCACTCGTCGTAGTTGGGACGACAGCGAGAGCTCGGGGACCAGCCTGAATGTTGATAATGAGGACTACTCCAGGTACCCGCCCAGAGAGTACAGGGCTTCGGGGAGCAGAAGAGGAATGGCTTATGGACATGTTGACTGTTTCGGGGCAGATGATAGTGAGGAGGAGGGGGCTGGGCCTGTTGAGCGAGTGCCAGTGAGAGGGAAAACTGGCAAGTTTAAAGATGATAAGCTGTATGACCCAGAGAAGGGGGCGAGGTCTCTGGCCGGGGTGCCCCCACAGTTCTCTAGTTTTAACCGTGATGTGAGAGAGGAGCTTGACAAGTTAGACCCAGCCCCTACAGCACGGGGCTCTGCTAGCAGAGCTGAGTTCCTGCAGCCAAATAGCATGGCCCCTCAGCCATCTTCTGCTGAAGGCAAGGTGGTCACAAATGGCAACAGCCTGGAGAGGGAGAGACGGGAGCAGAATTTACCTGCGTGTCCCAGCAGGGCTCCTGTGAGTATTTGTGGTGGTGGGGAAAACACCCCAAAGAGTGCAGAGGAGCCGGTGGTGAGGCCCAAAATCAGAAATCTGGCAAGTCCCAACTGCGTGAAACCAAAAATATTTTTTGATACTGATGATGATGATGATATGCCACACAGTACTTCCAGGTGGAGGGAGACTGCCAACGCCGATGAAGGCCACTCGGATGGCCTGGCAAGAAGAGGCAGAGGCGAGAGTTCAGGTGGCTACCCTGAGCCGAAGTACCCTGAAGACAAAAGGGAAGCCAGGAGTGACCAAGTGAAGCCGGAGAAGGTGCCGAGACGGCGACGAACCATGGCCGACCCTGACTTCTGGACGTACAGTGATGAGTACTACAAGTACTTCGAAGAAGACTCTGACAGTGACAAAGAGTGGACTGTGGCTCTGCGTCGCAAGTATCGAGGTCGGGAGCAAAATCTGTCGTCCAGTGGCGAGAGCTGGGAGACTCTGCCAGGAAAAGAAGAGCATGAAGCCGAGCAAGCCAGAGTGAATGCCAGTGCCAGTGCCAGCCCCAGTGCTGGTGCCAGTGCTGGCAGCAGTGGCGGCAATGAACTTGAAGAAGTTCGAGGGCCATCTCTCCAGGAAGAGGAACGGGCAACTACCGAAGAAGGAGAAGTTCCCTGGCTCCAATACAATGAAAACGAGAACAGCAGTGAGGGGGATAATGATTCCGGTCAGGAGTTTCTGCAGCCCAGCGTCTTCATGCTGGACGGCAACAACAACCTTGAAGATGACTCCAGTGTCAGTGAAGACCTCGAAGTGGATTGGAGCCTCTTCGATGGGTTTGCGGATGGGTTGGGGGTGGCTGAAGCCATTTCCTACGTGGATCCTCAGTTCCTCACGTACATGGCACTTGAAGAACGCCTGGCCCAGGCAATGGAAACTGCCCTGGCGCACTTGGAGTCTCTCGCGGTGGACGTGGAGGTGGCCAATCCACCAGCCAGCAAGGAGAGCATCGACGCTCTTCCCGAGATCCTGGTCACGGAAGATCACAGCGCGGTGGGGCAGGAGATGTGTTGCCCCATCTGTTGCAGTGAATATGTGAAGGGGGAGGTGGCAACGGAGCTGCCGTGCCACCACTATTTCCACAAGCCCTGTGTGTCCATCTGGCTTCAGAAGTCAGGCACTTGCCCCGTGTGCCGCTGCATGTTCCCTCCCCCGCTTTAAGACCAAGGCTCTTTACTCCTGGTCTGATGATTTTCCCCATCTGAAATCCACAATACTGCAGGAGCCCTCTCCAAATTAACCATTGAAGTGAAGTCAATCAGTCGATTAATCTCCACCTGTCGATTCCTCGTGATTATTTCCAGTGTGAAAACGGTTGTGTACGATTGCATTGAAAAAAAAAATCATCCTGTGTTTTAGAGGTTAGAAAGGGAAAACTAAACTTTCTAAATGCTACTTGCGATTGCAGTAAAAACATAAATTTTCTAACCTGAACGATGAAATAAGTTGCATTTTTTTTTCAGTAGAATATGTTGCTGTTGATTGTAATGTCAAGTTTATCTGTTAAACTTGTCCAAAGGCCATCATCATTTCTGTTGCATGTTATGGGTTAATGTTCCTGTAATTGCAGTGCCGTAAAAGCTTATTAAAGTTCTCCTTTTGGTTTTACGTGGTATAGTGGAATTGTTTGGTTTTGTCTAAAACGGTGGTACTAAGTGACTTTATAATTGATCTCTTGCATTTGCATCCCAAATAGGGTTTTCTGGTGTTCCCACTAGGAGAAAAACTTTAGTTTCACTGGAAATGCTGACTCCAACAACAGCAAAAGTAAGGGTAATTCTTTCTAAGTAGGGGTAGAGTGTATGGTTGTCAGGCTACTAAAGGGGCAAAGGTTGAGTAGAGGATACTCTGTCAGTCTATGAGAAGGAAAGAAACAGTGAGAAAGCATAGTAAAAATAATGATGGTAGGAATACATCCAATTGGAGTGTAGGGGTGAAGGAGTTAAAAATCCCCTTTTAGAGAAAAGCAAGTCTCAGAGGAAGTGGGTAAAAAAAAAAAAAAAAAAGCAGTATGCTGATTGCATACATTAACACAGTGACACAAAAGGAACAGAAAAATATATGCCAGACAAGTGCTACGAAAAACAGAGGTACCCACTCACACAAAGTGAACAGGTTTGAACATTTAGCCATATTGGCTTCAGATCTCGCTCTCTCTCTCCAATAAATTTACACTTTCAGGCACAGGTGAAGTTCTTCACCCGTCATATTTACCTTCCTCCACAGAGGTAAGCACTACCCAGGAAATTGTTTACTTCTCGTCTACATTTTTAGATGTGTGTGTGTGTGTGTGTGTGTGTATTTGTGTACATATGTATGTATGTGTGTGTGTGTGTATCTCCATAACCAATATAGAGTGTTTGTTTTTTAAATGGACATAATTGCTAGAATGTATGTATCATTTTGCAACTTGCTTTTTTTCACTCAACATTGCTTTTGAGATTTAGCCGTTTTGATACATGCCTTCTAACGGCTGTATACTAAATATTCCATTGTATGAATTACCACAAGTTATTTATCTGTTCTCCCATTGGTGGACATTTAGGTTCTTCCCAGTATTTTGCAGCAATAAACATACTTTAAAGATGTTCCTTTGTGCACACGTGTGAATTTCCCTAGGGATAAGTATACGGAGGTGAAATTTGGGCATCTTAGGTTTAGAGCATCTTCATTCTAACTAGATATTGCCAAACTGCTCTCCAAAGTGATTGTACTAATTGATGCTCCTCCCAGCAGTTGGAGAGCTGTTTTCAGCTCCAACAGCTTGGCTATTGCTAATGATCAACCTCACTGGCAATCAGTGCCGTGTAAATTAACACGACAATGAAACCGATTGTGTCCATCAGAAAGCAATAGTTTTTCTTCGTGATAATATCTAGTTTGGGCTACAAAGAGAAGAAATGGGAGCACTCGGGCTGTGGGTGTGAATGTAAATGATAGCAGCCTTTTCAGGGGGCAGTTTGGGGAGTAGCTTGCTTTCAAAATGTAAAATGGTACGTGTCCCTGAGCGCAACTTAGATACATTGGTTGTATGGAATTAATACTATGCAACAGTTAAAAACTGTATGTACTGATATGGAAGGATCTCCAAGACATAATGTTAAGTAAAAAAAGCATATTGTAGAGCAATATGTACGATCTTGATGTAAAATAAAACCTTACAAAACCAAACTATATATGCAAATGCATAAAAGTGTCTGGAAGGCTACATACCTAAGTGATGGCAGTGGTTACCTTTGGGGAGGGACAGGGGCTCCCAAGAGAAGAGTAGGGAAGGGGGTTTTTGATTTTTTTCACCTGAAATAGTCTGCTTGATTTTTTTTTTATAATGTCAGTGTATTTTCGTGAACGTTAACAAAATAAGTCAAAATAGTTTCCAATTGATAAAAAATAATTTTTCTCTCATTGCAAGCGTGGAAATATGTGATCGAAGCCACAGTCTTTTTTTCCTGCAACCGGTCAAGCTGCTATTTATAACTTCGTCCCCCACAGCCATTCTGTGTCCCCCCTTGGCCTTCAGCCAGCACCTCAGCTGTCATGGTGTCTTAGAAGTCTGCGACCTTGGAGGGCCCTTGTTGGGTAGCGTTGTGGCGGTTGGCCTAACGTTAACCTTTGCTGTGCCCTAACTGGCACCACACAAGGAGACGTGTTAGGAACCCCCTTGGGTCCTGGTCGTCTTCCTCCCTGCTCCTTGTGGAGCGGCAGCCCCGATTTCCCTTAGGGTCAGCATTAGTACATCCACGTAAAGGGACCCCTCCCCAGGGCCTGTCTGAGAAGCCTGTTGCTGTGGAGGGTTGTGCCAGAGGTGAGGCTCTCCTGACTAGGGACAGCAACAAGGACTGAGACCCAGGCCCAGGGCCCAAGCAGCCTGAACTGAGACCTCAGTCTCAGCACATCAGACACTTATGCCTGCCTGGAGGTAGGAAATCAGAGGAGCGGGGGTCTTGAAGCATTTGCTCCTGTGCTGCTTTGGTGCCGAAGGTGGTGGCGGCCCAGGGGGTGGGATGTGACCGTGTCTTTGTCTGCCTGGTTCCCTTGTTCTTGCCAGTTTCTGACTCTCTATCCTCTCTGACAATTCCCCAAGCTCCGCCATTGCTTTCCAATAAAACTCTTCTGCTTCAATTAACTAAAGTAGGTTTCCGTTGTTTGTAACTAAGAACCCCAAATGGCACACTTGCCAACACCATAGCCCACTTTTGTGCCTGTTTTCCTAGTCATATGAGATATCCCCAATGACCAAGGGTCAGGTGATTTCTGTTTACAGCGCAGTGGATCCATTATTGGCACCTCCTGCCATGGTTCTAGAGCAGCAGGCCTTGGGGACACACAAAGCAGTCATGTTTGAGGGTAGGTTATTTGGTGTATCCATGGAAGGTGCCACCCGTCACACTGGACGTCTTGGTTTCTGGACATGTTTCCTGGCTGCAGAATAAATAGCCTCCCATTTTGGTCACTGATTTGGAGTAGAAACCACTTCATCTTGCGAGAGAGCACCTCAGCTTCCTGAGGTGGTGCCCACAGCTGGCACTACAGCTGAGCCATCATAAGGCTTTTCCTGGCCCTAAGGCATGACCTTCTCTCAGCCCTCTGTTCCAGCTAGGCCCTTCTACATTTGTGTCTGGACCTCTGACCTGAAATGTCCCTACCAGCCCTGTCAGTTCTATCAATTTTCTAAGAAGCCCTGTTCACATGCCAGTTCCTGAAAACAATATTTTATGATACCCCTAGCTCCCTCCCTCTCTGCATCCCATCCCCGTGAGTCCTCGCAGTCAGGAGCTCTCTGTGTCTGACTCATTTCCATAGTCCTGGCACTCAGTGTTGGGCTCAAAAGTGTTCAGCTGCATTTGCTGACAGGATGAATGAGTTCCCCAAGGTAGGCTCAGGGCAGGGGGTGTGTTCAGAGAACCTGGGAGGAGTCACAGGGATCTGGCCGGACCAGGTGCGTGTGACCCACCCCCAGCCTCTGCAGACTCCGCCCCCCTCCTCCTCCCCTTCGTCCCCATCAGCCATCCTCTCCTTCTTACACCTTCTGTCCCATTTTCTGTTTGTCCTGCTGAATCCCCAGTGTTTCAGAGGCTGTTCTTAGGCCCAGGGCCGGTGGCTAGGAAGTGGTGCTCATCTTGCAGATCGAGAAATACATGGCAAACAGCCTCAGCACATCCCTCTTTGGCTTGAGTTGAATCTCTGACAAACATGGGGCTGATATGGTGCTTGTCCGTCTGCCACCGGGCCCCACCCTCTGGCAAGGCCTGGCATGGATCAAGCTGGGTTCTGGGACCGTTGAGCAACACTTTCAGCCTGCCTTGGCATTCACGTCTGCAGAATGGGACTTTGCTGCAGGTTTCTGCTGGCCCCTGCATGCCTCTTGTACTATTTCCACTGTCCCAAAGAGGGTGGTGGAATGTTAGGCTTTACAATCCCTTCCATTTGGATAAGATTTCCCCAGACCTCTTCACATTCAGTGATGTCGCTGGACCCTCCTGTCACCCCCACAAGGTGAACCATAAGGAGACCGAGGTTCGTAAGGGCAGTGGCAGGTCTGAAGGGAGAGCAAGAGTACGTGTGCGTGGAGGGGGAGGGCAGCAGGGTTGTCTTCTCTGCGCCTGTCCCAGTCCCAGTGTGGTGAGGAGCAGGTAGGGGTCTGGTCCTCAGTGTAAAAGTCCAGCCTGGCTCCAGCTTGACCCCATTCAGGGGTGCTGGCCACAGGTACCCCAGCCTGCCAGCCTCCCAGCAGCTCACTGAGGGATTGGGCAAGAGCTGCCCAGGGGCACCCAGACAAGAGGGCACTAGGCATTTGGGTGGGAGGAAGAGGAGAAACAATACCCAGATCATAGAGGACTTCCTCCACAGCAGCTAAGGACTAGGAGATAGTAAACTGCTTACACAGTTGGAGGAATGCAGCTCAAGCAGGGCCTGGGAGCCAGCCTGAAGGAAGGTGGGGACTGAGCACCAAACTCATGAAGACAAATGTCCGGGGGCCTAGAGGAACCAAGCCGAAAGCACTGCTCAGCTCAGACCACGCTTGGATTCAGCAAACTCTGTGCTTGGAGCTGGGGATTCAGAGCCGACTAGTTTAGTTCAACAAATACTTATTGACCTTCTGCCCGTGGTGTGTTGGACCGGGGCCTGCAAGAGATGAATAAAGCTTAGTCCTTCCCTCAAAGAGCTCACAGTCTAGGGTGGGAAACAAGATGTGTAAAGAGAGGCTTGCAATCTTTTGTGAAAAGCACAATGTGGAGGCAAACATGGGGTGACTGGCAAGAGTCACCCCATGGAGGAAAAGAGCCCTGCTGGCTGTGCTGGGCAGGGGGGCTGGTCCTTGGAGACATCCTGGACGAGACCACTCCGAAAGCATGAGCTGGCATTAGGCAGATGAAGAAAGGAGGGAAGGAGCGTAGGATGGGTCCTTTCCGGCGTTGTCTATCGGCGGGAGTTTCAGTCGGTTTGTTTGAAGGGATATTTAGTGAAACGTATTGACATTTAAAATCTGCACACTCTGGGCTTCCCTGGTGGCGCAGTGGTTGAGAGTCTGCCTGCCGATGCAGGGGACGCGGGTTCGTGTCCCGGTCTGGGAAGATCCCACATGCCGCAGAGCGGCTGGGCCCGTGAGCCATGGCCGCTGAGCCTGCACGTCCGGAGCCTGTGCTCCACAACGGGAGAGGCCACAACAGTGAGAGGCCCGCGTATCGCAAAAAAAAAAAAAAAAAAAAAAATCTGCACACTCTCTGATCCAGCAATTCCACTAGTAGAATTTCTCCTCCATGAGCAAAAGCACAAGGTTGTTTGTATAAGGATATTTATTGTTGCATCATTTGTAGTAGCAAGAGACTGGAAAGCATTTCAGTGTCCATCATTAGGGGCCTAGTTAAGTAAATTATGGCACAGCCATCAGATGCTTCACTAGACAGCCTTTACCCAGCATGAGACAGACCTGCAGCTAATGCAGTGTAAGAGTATCCAAAAACCAAGAAGTTACAAGAGTGAGTCATAGAATAGTGGACACAGTTGCCATGCGTGTTTCACAAGAGATACATGCACATCAGTGCTTGCTTGTACATAGAATATCTCTGGAAAGACACAAGAAATACGCACCGAGGTCAGGGGTGAGAAGGAGCCACACCCTTTACTATATGCCCTTTTGTCCCTTTGGAGTTTTTGTTAATTTGATTTTTTTTAACCATGTGTACACGTGACCAATAGAGAGAGAAAGGAGGGAGGGAGGCAGAAGGGCAGAGACCTCTGGCAAAGGGAGCTGAATGAACAAAGGCAGGGATATGACATAGCATGGTGTGTGTGCATGGGCCCCTGGGAACCAGAAACTTCAGCCGGAGTGAGCCTTACAGAGAGACGAGGAGCCACAAGTTCAGCTGAGGACACAGTGTGGGGCTGGCAGGTGGCCCGGCACCTAGAGCAGGTCCACTAACATCTCAGGTATGTAAAAGAGATCTCCAGATTGTATACGTGCATAACAGAGGAACTATCGGGAAATCTACCTCAACCATCATGTTAGCTAGAAGTGGTAGGATTGTGGGTAATTTTAATTTTCTTTCCCCTTTGAGGGCCTTTCTCAAATTCCCTTCAACAAGCAGGTGATCAGAGCAAACAGGGAAAAACAAAATTGGAATGTTACTGGAACACTGACTCAAGGCTGGCTCTTCCTGAGGGAAGGCAGGCAGGCTGTGGGCAGCTGCCCTTGCCCTTCAGCGGTGCGGGCTAGCAGAGAGACCAGGGCATTAGGAGTCAGGTCTGCGTCAGAAACAGTTTTCATGCTAATTCACTGTGAGTGGCGAGCAAGGCACACACCCTTTCTCGGCCTCGGTTTGCTTATTTGTAAAATGGGACAAAAGAATCCCTGTTTCATGGGGTGGCTGGAATGAGCAAAGGAAATAACAGAGGGACAGAATACGCAGTATAAGCGTAAGAGGATGGTTGCTGTTCGTTATCATTTCTCCTGGCTCTTTTTTCTGAGCTGGACCAGCAGGAGCCTGGGTCTCAGAAGAAAAACCACTACTCCCTGGGTAGAAAGAATCCCCCCACACACATCGTTCTCTCTTCAGTGACCAAGCAAGGCCGACTCCGGAAGCCTGGCCCTGGTCTGGAGAAAAATACTTAACAGGAGTCCAACATTCCCTTTGGAAGCAGAGTGCGGCGAGATGGGGGAGGAGGAGGAAGTAAAATGTTTGCTATTTTTTTCTGTGCAATTGACTCTGCCGGCCGAGGTCCTTTGCTCACCGCTGTCTGTATGCACAGATGGCGGCTGAGCCCCTCTCGTGAAGGGCTTGGCTTCCTGTGGAGCGTGCCCACCCCATCCAGGCCCGCTGAGGAATGTGGGCTGGTCCCGGCTGGATGGGCTCTGTGTCTGCCCTGGCCCCTCCCTGAGCCCCGGCCTGACCCCTCCTCAGGCCTGGATGAAGGAGCTTCTGTGTCCTGGGGCCCCGCCTGATTAGGCACGGCTGCTGCACTGACTCCTCCCTCGCAGGCTGGGCACCGGGAAAGAAAAGCCCGAGGCTGGTCCAGAGTCCTCCCGGCTAAGAGAGTGGAGCTCCTCTGGGTCTGTGCGAGTCAGAAGTTCCCACAGGTCTCTTCGTCCCTAAGTGAAGGGGTCCCAGAGTGATTCGTTCAGGCCGGCGAGGGCTAGGGGCTCCTCTGGGGTCTTCAGTGAAAGCCTAGACCATATACGGAAGCCCCGTGGTCACCAAAGAAGTGTATCATTAGAGAGTTAAAATGTACCTTCCTCCTCAGCCATGTATGGGGGGCTGGGGTCTTTGTCTTTTCTGGTTTTTTTCTCTTCTCTGCGTTCAAAGACTACTTGTGAGCTCTGGGCCTTGAGTGAGTCACTTGACCTCTCTGGGCCTCAGTTTTCTCATCATAAAATGGGGACGATAACCTCATGGAACCGCTGTGAAGAGGACATGAGGGACTAGTGCAGTGGCCATATATAGGAGACCTTCTAGAAGTGGCATTTCCTTCCTATATTTACTAAGCACTTCCTTTTGTGGAGCACTGAGGAATCCAGGCGAGACCAAGACGGTCTCTGCCCTCAAGCAGTTTCAGGGGTTCGAGTCCCCTTGGCCTCCAGCCCAGGCTTAACCTTGAGCCCTGCTTCTGACCGGGGGATTCTGGCCTGTCCCCGCGACTCTGGCATCGCTCAGGTCCTGTTAGATGCCTGAGGCCCAGGCTTCCTCCTGACTCAGCCCAGCAGCTGGAGCCCACAGCCTGGAGACAGTCCTCCTTGGGCAGCCTGCCAACCTGCTACCAAATACTTCCAGAAGTATATCGCGCAATTTTCACAACAGCTCTGCAAAGGAGGTGCGCTGATCGCCAGTCTCAAAGATACCTGCTTTCAGGTCCTGGGTCTGCATTTCACTTACTCTGCGATCTTGGGCAAGTGCCTTAACCTGTCTGTGCCTCAGTTTTCTCATCAGTAAAATGGGAGTTCAATAATAGTAGCTCTCTTTGAGGGGCAGTTAAAGTGCTGAGAGCTGTGCTTGATGCATATTAAGCTTTTTAGTATTTGTTAACTGCTATCCTTAGGAAACCAAGTCTCGAGAGGGAAATTGACCTGCTCAAGGACACACAACTAGGAAGTGGCAGAGCAGGGGCTGGCCCCCCAGCCTTTCTGACAGTAACTAATCTGCCACCCTTTGCTTCCTACCCTTTGGATTTCTGGATCCTATACCCGGATTTCCTATGCCAGACGTCTGCTAGCTAATCTGGACTCTGTTGGATTTCCCATGCGGACTTCTTGACGGGGCCATCGCAAGCACCCACTGCCATATTCTTGCGATCTGATCCATTGCCTCTCAGGCAGGCCTCCCACTGGGTTCCGATAATTTGGTTTGGTTTATCATCAGGCCCTGCCTCACTCCATACTCTAAATAATAAGATTAACCATGCTAATAGAACACTGTGCTTGCGCTTAAAATATACATAAATATTAAAATATATAAAAAATAAGTACTCAATCATTGTAGTAGCCCTATGAGGTAAGTGCCATTGTCACTTCCATTTTCCATGTGAGAAAACCAAGGCACGGAGAGATTAAGTGATTCGCCCGAGGTCTCACAGCTATAAGTGGGTAGAGCCAGAAATCAAACCCAGGCAGGCTGGCTCCAGAATCACTGCTCTTAACCCTTCTGCTCTGGAGGGAAGAGTCTTGGAAGCTGGCTCATCCAGGGAGCCCCATCCCACTGCAGTGAACCCAGCCATGTCGGGCACAAAACTCCACAGGAGCACGAGCCAGCTGGATTTGTTCACAGCTGAATCTTCAATGGCTACAGCACAGTGCCTGGCACATGGTAGACGCTTAATAAATCATTGTTGAATGAGTGAATGAATGAAACTAACATAGAATGATGGCCACGGGAGCGGGGAGCGAGAGAAGAGACAGATTCGAGAGATAAGAAGGAGAACTGACCAGATTAGGCAACTGATCCAATTGGGTGGTATGAGGAAGTCTTGGATGACTCCCAAGATTTAGGCTTTTGGGTGACTGGATGATGAGGTCATTTACTGAGATAGGAACCCTATAGGAGGGACAGAATGCAGGCGTGGGGAGAGTAGCATTGATGAATTCAGTTTAGGATGTCAAGTTTGAGGTGCCTTTGAGACATGCCAGGGGATGTCCAGGAGGCTGTTGGATGCAAGGCTCGGAGCTTAGAAGAGGGATTCGGGCCTCCTGCACAGCCCCCTCCCATTGGCCTGCCCCCTTCAATCACACTCTAAACCTCTGGTCCAGTGGCCTTTACTCTTCCTACTGGGAAGGAAAGGAAGGAATCTTTGATGGTGGGAATGGGCGGGGGGTGCTTTTCTAAACCAAACAAACGCATACACAGTGCCTGCTTGTTGAGGATCAGCTTGCCTGGCTCTGGGCACATGTAGGCTGGCTTCCAGGGTGGACCCCCCTCCTACCACCCGCCGGCCCCTGCCGCCTGCTCCCTGCCAAGGTGAGCTCTGACAGGGCGACTTGTCATCTTTTCAACACCTCATTTTTCCCTCCTTACTCACTGCCCGGGGAGAGGTCCTTCCTGTTTGCACACCTCGGGGGCTAGGCCAGGAGGAGGAACAAAAACAGCCTTCATGGTACAGGCGGAGGGGAGGGCAAAGGGAGAGGACTGGGGGAGAGGAAGAGAGGGAAGACATGGAGGGGAGGAGGAGGGGAAAGAGGAGAAGGTTACAGACCCAGCTCCTGCATCCCCTCAGCCAGCCCATCACACACCACACACACACACTGCCCCCCGTAGAGTCCTAGCACTGGGGAGGCTCATCCCCAGGTCACCCAAGGAGGTCAGGATCCAAGCTGGCTTTAGAAATTAGCTACCCTGTCTTTCCTACCTCCAGCCCAGGCTTGGGCCTAGAGTTGCCCAGCTCAGAACCCCCTGCTTCATCTCCACCCCCGGCCCCGGCCCCCCACACCCACCCTCTATCTCTGAGTGTCCAGCTCAGTGGGTCTGCACACCTGGCCCCAGGTCCAGGGCTCCTGTACCCCGATCCAGGATCCCGGCAGGACCCCCTCCTGGGAGCCCCGCCCCCGTGGGCCGCCGACCCGCAGGTAATCCCCTCCCCCTTCCTGCCCCCGCAGCTCCAGCCCCTTCCAATTAGCCCAGTCTCGGATCCCCTCCGCTGGGAACGGCCGCCCCCCTCCGGCCCCCTCCCCCACTCCGCTCCCACGTGGGGAGCCCCGCTCCCAGGCCCCGCCGCCCTATTCAAGGCGCTCTCCTCCATTGTCTCCGCCTGCCACTCACCCAGGCCATTAGCATTTCTAAAGCCCGCTTCTCCTGGTCGCCGCTTTGGCCTCAGCCTGGACAGAGGAACTTAGCCCTATAGAACAACTAACAATTCCAACTAACCTTCAAGAGCACCTTGGAGTATATAATTCACTTTTCTATGTAGCCATTTCATTTGCTTCTCTCAACAGCCCTTAGCGGTGGGACACTGACATCCCGAGAAGTTCGGTGATTTGCCCAAGGTCACAAAGTAATTTCTAAAGCCAAGATTTCAACTTAGGTTTGTCTGATGCCAGAGGCCACATTCTTTCCACTACACCACCTTGCCTCTCTGTCAGGCTGAGCTTGCTTCTGCTTGGCTGGGCTTTCTTAAAAGGTGAGCATGGCGGCTTGATGCTCCTGGGGAATGGTTGCTGGATTCAGCCTGCAGAGGAGGTCCTGGGTGGTTTCCCTGCTGCTGCTAACCCAAGGATTCCTAGGTGGTGACTCCAGGCCACTGCCTGGGGAACACAGCCTGGCTTAAAGCGCAGCATGGAGAAGTGGTTAAAGGCTCCGGAGTCAGATGCCAGGTTCAGATCCTGGCTCTGCCACTTGACAGCAGGGTGGCCTTAGATAAGTGACTTTGTGCCTCAGCATTCTCTTCTATACAACGAGGAGGATAATAATGGTACGTAGCTTGTAAGGTTGTAGTGAGCGTTAGTGAGTTAACGTGAGTAAAGGACATAGAGTAGTGCCTGGACAGCACTATAGGAGCCTGGCAGCGTCATTATGTGCTCATCCACAATTCTTCTGAAGTCAGGAGCAACGTGGCGTGCGCAGAGAATAGCTTTATTATCAGACAGCCTAGAATTCAAATCCTGGCTCTGCCATTTACTCGCTGTGTGACTTTGGATAAATGACTTACCCTCTCTGGGCCTCAGCAATAAAATGGAGATAATCATGGTTCTCGCTTTCCAGAGTTGTTATGAAGATTAAGATTTGCCCAAGTGTTTTCCGAAAAGGTAGAATACCATAGGCACTCTATGCTTTAAAAATTATTATTAATAATTCTGTTCAAGACCATATTTAAGATCTTTAAATCCTTTGCCTCTTCCTGCCTCGCCTCTGACCCAGGGAATGCCTGTCTTCCCTCCCGGGCTCCAGTTGCTTCCTAGGGTCTGGTCTACCCCAGGACCACAGTGGACAAAGCATTTTCCGAGTCTCCCCATGGACACTGAACATGCCAAAGATAGCCAGAGGCCACCAGGAATCTTCATGTTTGCACCCCTGTTTTCCTTTGGGTGAGCTCAACACTTGGAAGTTTATAGAATCCATTTGCAACTGTTAGTTATGGCATCAGGGCCTCCCTCACAACCATTCTGGGCCACAGTAGCACAGGGAAGGCTCCGTTCAGTCCCACCTTGCAGATGGGGATGCCGAGGCTCAGAGAAGGGAAGAAACTTGCCTACAGCTCCCATGGCCAGGAGCTGAGACCAAGTATTCAACACAATGCTCTCAGGGGTAATGCACAAGCAAAATACCCCTTTTTCTGTGTCCTGGTACCCACTTGCAAGATTTGCCCCTCTAGACACTTATGCTGGCCTATTCCACCTTCATAAACAAATCTGGAATCATCACAGAAAAATCATTTCATGAACTGGAAGTACAATTAATCCTACAGACGTTTGACCTTGGTGATAAGAAGGTCACTTTACTCCAATACTAACTTTAAACGGGTTATACTTTCTTTAGAAGAATCTTTTTAATAGGCCAACATTGTTCCAGTTGGATTATAACTAGTCCAAACCACTAGGAAATGCCCTTGTCTCCTCAACTCTCAGGATCAGAACCATAGTGAAAAAGCTTATCTAGAGGCTCTAGGGTTTCAGTTTCAGCCAGTGACTCTGGGTGGGGTGGGGAGGCAGGGACATGCGGGTCGTGGATTACAGAATTCCCAAGGGCGTGTGCAGTTGGTAAAAGCATCTTTAATATACCTAGTTTTCCCCCATGGTCTAAACTCCATAAAGTCAAGCTTGTACCAAACCTCTTTGGTTGGTGTGTGATACATAGAACGTGGAGGGGGATGTACACGAGAAACACTGAGCTGGCCAGGTTTTCTAGAAAGGCGAAGCCCGATTGCCCGCTACACTGTCGAGCTCACCTCTGCTCAAACTGCTCCTGTGACTGGAAAGGTGTCCAGTCTCTATTTGCACAGATTTAGGAGTCTCTCGGTGATAGTCCAAGGCCAAGTCCACTGGTCATGAGGAATAAAGGGCCAAGCTCCAGGTAACCAGGGCTATTTCTAGAAGAGGCCCCAGTTGTATGCTCTGGAGAAAGGGAGCTCTACCAGTGCTCATCACTTACTGGACTTTGTTCTTACTGATAACTAGATACCATGGACGTGTAGGGGGGACAGGAGGGGTGTGGGAATAGAATGTTCCAGCTAGAAGGGTCTTTAAGCAAACCCTCTTATTGTAGTATCCAGAGAAGGTGAGGGGGTTACTCAGGCTCACCGGTGACTTGGCATCAGCACCGAGAGGAGAACCCGGGTCTCTGAACCCCCAAGTCGGCATCATTTCTGCCCCCCCGCAACAGTGCACCATCCCCCCTCCCCAGGTTAGTTTAGTTATGTCTGTCCCCGGGGTTCCTCAGGCCCACAGTCTGCCTCTAGATTTACGCTGTTCAGTTCGGTAGTGCCCAGGTCAGATGTGCTGGAAGCATAAAATACACACTGAATTTGGAAGACTGAGTGTGGAAAAAGAAAGAAGAGATCTCATTAATAATTCTTATATTGATTACATATTGAAATGATAATAGTTTGGATATAGTGAGTGAAATAAAAGACATTATTAGAATTCATTTCACTTTTTTAGCTTTACTTTTTTAACCTAGCCACTAGAACATTCCACACGTGGCTTGCATTATATTTCTATTAGACAGCAATGTGCTAAGTATCCAGCAGCAGTAACCATCCTGTCAGTTCTGAAGAGATGCCTGGACAGGGCAGGATAGGTAATGGAGGAAGGTCCCAGCAGATGGCGAGGAGCCAGGGCCCAGACTGGCAGGCGGGAAGGTCAGTGAGCCCCGAGTCAGAAGCTGGGCCAGAGTCAGGCAGGTGGGTGATATCCGGAAAGGAGACTCTGATAGGTAGCTCATGGAGGCAGAGCCACAGGGCGTGGGGTTGGGAGGCCTGGCTGCAATCTTGGGAACCCTGGGAGGATAGGGAGAGGGCAGCAGTCCTGGAGGGCAGTGATTACATGCTTAAGAGCCTGATCTCTACACCGGGCTGAATCCCAGCTCTGCCACTTGCTGGCTCTGTGACCTTGGACAACTCTGTGCATCGGGTTCCTCTTCCGTAAAATGAGAGTGATGTTGAGAGTTCCTATGTCACAGGATACATGTAAAGCCCTTGGAAAAGTGCCTGGTACATGGTAACAACTCAAAAGCTGTTGGTTATCATTATGATCATTACTCGTCAGGGAAGCGAACCAGGATTGTACTCTTATGGTGTCCTTCTGCAGTCCTAGGATGGGCCCAGGCTGATGGGCTAGGGCGCTAGCTGTTGGATCTGGGGTACAAGGCAGAGGCACACATTGGTGTGAGACCAGCTGTGGATGTTGTTGACCCCCAAGCCAGGAGTCCAGATGAAGTTTCAGCTGAGGTCGGGGTCAACCCTAGGGGCCAGGGTGTTGGCTCTGTGGCCACAGCTGTGGGCATAAGAGGCTGCAGGCCCAGGAAACCAGGCAGCTCAGCCCGACTCGGGTCCCCACTGATCTTTCTGGGACCATCCCTAGATGTGAGAGGCTTTGTCCCAGCCCTGCCATGCATAGGGATTCTGGGCCTCGACTCTGCGAGGGAAAAATCACACAGAGACATATAAATCCCTCTGTCTGTAGCTCAAATAACAAGACCCAGCTCTTGCTGCAAAGCGAGAGGCAGCACTCGATTGCTCCAAAAGCTGTCTTTGCTGCCACTTCTGTTTGTGCTCGTCTCTGGGCTTAAAGAGCACGTCCAAGCGGACACAAGACGCCATTGATATTCTCGGTCATGCCCAGGAGTTGAGCTCTTCTTTCCCCTGATAATGGGGTTGCAGCCTGGGTCTGGCCCTGCAGATAGCTGAATCCTTGAAAGTGGGTCCTGCTCCCCTCCCCCCAACTCTGTTTGAGGCCCTGCCGAGAGGGAAACGCAAGTGTCAATAGTAGACTCGGAACAAAAAAGATTTAGGAAATACTTGTTAATATCTGGCTTAATCCAGCGAGGCGTGAGGCACTGGAATAGGAGACCCAGTGAGGCTGGGGTGATCCACTCTGAGGAAGGGAGTGATTTCTGGTTCCCCCATGGCTGATATTCCCCCTCAACTTCAGAAGTGGGAAAGAAGCTTGCCCATCTGGTTGGAATTTACTGCAAGAAAAAAAGAGAGATGGAGAGGGAGGGAGGGAGGGAGAGAGAGAGGGGAATGATGAGGACGTTTGTGTGTGTGTCTGTGTATGTGTGTGAGAGAGAAAGAGAGAGAGAGAGGAGGGTGCGAGTACAAGAGCATGGAAAGAGAATCTAATCTCCTTGGCCATCATCTCCCCAAACCTGTTCCTTAGCATTGATCTTTGGCTGCATTGGCCTAGATACCCACAGTCGGGAGTTTTCAAAAGCCCCCTGGGGCCAGGGCTTTTAGCAGATAGTGGGTCATGGGTGACTGCTGGGCTGCTAGTCTTAATGGTTGGGTAAGGCTAGGCAGATCCCTAGGCCCAAGTAGCAGAGCGACCATCGCCAGATGCTTCTGGAAATGGTGTATGTGTGTGCACACACCAAGTGTGCGTGCATGTGTGTGGGCATGTATGTGTAGTGGTGGGTATCTACAGCCAAGCCCTGCCAGGAGCACAACAGAGGGCATCCAGAGACAGCCTCACCTGGCCGCAGGTGGGCATGAATGGAGATGAGGGCTAGGGCAGACCTGGCCAGGTGGGGGGCAGATACGAGAGGAGGGGGGAGCTGGGCAGAGACGGTAACAGGGCTGGACAAGACTCTCCTCCTAGGGGAAGGCCTAGCCAGTGGCAGGCTGGAAGCTCTGTTGCCGGAGATAAGGTCACTGGCCCTGTCACTTGAGCTGGGTGCTCACCGTTTGACCACACTGCCCACAACCAGCTATGGGTGTTTGAGGCTGGCCTGGGCAGTGGGGTGGAGGTGGGGTGGCGGACACTAGTATAAACCTCCTCATGGAGGACCACGGCTACCAAGCAAATCGAGAGAGACCTTTCAGACTTCACAGAGAGCCCATGAAAGAGTGAGCCCAGAGTCTTGGTTGGAGCCGGGGCCAGACACACTGAGAGGGCTGGGGCATCTGCTTTCCTAGAAAAATCAGAGAACACTGAGAAAGGGGAGCAGTGTGAAATGAAAGGAGCACTGGACAGGGAGTCAGGAGGCCTCTGATCTAGACTTAGTCCAGAGTCTGGTCTGCGCCACCCTGAGCAATGTCTTCCCCACTCTGGGCCGCAGAGCCTCTATCTCTGCAAGGGCCGCGCTCCATGATGGCGAATGCCAGCCCTGATTAAGTCAGGACTCAGCGAATCAAGATATAGAGATTCTATTCATATCTGCAGACATCTTTGAATCCTTTCCATCTGAAACTCAGTGGGACCTCCCAGAGCAATCATCCTTCCAGGCATGCCCCCTCCCCCCAACAACTGCCCAACCCCAGATAGGAATCTTCACGAACTTGTCTTTAGGAGAAGGGGCGAGCTGCTTCCCACCTCTCCCATCTCACGTGCACCTCTGGAAGTCCTTCCTGTATCTCCCTTTCATCCCTTCTTTATACTAGGGTTCTCTAGGGTCTCTAGGGTCCCATTTTTAATTTCTTTTGTTTCCCCCAACCAAGGAGAGGAAGAATCTGACTGCACATCTGTTTGGAATTTGGGGGTGGGGGTAGGGAAATGAGGCAGCTCGCTTCTCCTGCACTCCATGAGTTCCAGGGTGGGGAGAACGGTGAGAGCCAGGGCCTCCCCCTCCCACCCCCCATGGTCCTTGTCAGCTGCCTTCTCGGCCTTTCTCATCGCGAGACAAACAAACAATCAGGAGGCAGACCTGAAACCTTGTGTGGAGACGGCAAACAGCATGGCTGGGCTCCGGCCTTAATGGGCCCCAGCCCCGGGCTGTCTGCTCCCGCCCTGCCTGCCTCCAATGTGTTTCTGATTTGTACTGAGCTAGCGGCTCTGCCACGCTGAATGTGGCAGCTGCCTCAGCCCCGCCTCTCAGGGATCCAGGGGTGGGAAGGTTGGGAGAAGCCAGCTTGGGGTAGAGGCCATGGCAGGAACTTCGGAGACATATACACAGACGTAGCTGGGGGAAGGGGTAGGAGGAGGGATGGATTTCATCTGGCTATAAACAAACATGCTTCTCATTTAGGGACCTAGGGGTGCCAGTCACCAGATCCCACTTACCCATTTTCCAGGGGGCAGGCAGAGCTAGAACTGGAGTGGGGATGCTTAGGGACTAGAGTGGACTCTTTTCAAGGAGTCCTGCTCCCAAAAGATGGTAGGGATTTTCTGAGGATGGGAAAGGCAGAAGTGAGTGTGAAGAAAATTAAATTCCAGGAAGTCTTGAATCCAGAAAAGGCAAAGGGTATGGAGACAGGAAGTTCAGTGTCTGCAAAGTAACCAAGCAGGAAGGGCCAGAGAAGGCAATGTTTCTGATCCTCCCCACCCCAAATCCTAGAATGGGAGAATTTTGGATGTCATGGGGTCATTTACTATACACCCTACTTGCTCCAGGTAACAAGTGTTTGTCAAAACGTGGTCCCTGGGCCTGGATGGCTTGGCCCTGGGCCACTAAGCGGGGTGGCGGGGTGGGGGGTGGTGGGGGGAGGTGGGTGTATCCTTTCATTTTGCTCGTTTGCCTTGCACGCCTACCCTTACATTCAGATGGGCGACTTCTTGAGCACCTGGGCAAAGCACCTTGGAACAATTTCCTTTGCACTTTCATCCTGGCCCTCAGCATTAAGATAATACCTATACGTTCTTCAATGCCGAGGGGACTAGCTAAGGAGATAAAGAAGTTGGCCACTTTTTGGCCAAAGTGGTTCTCCCAAATCTGCTAAAATCAGCTTCCTTTTTTATTCCCCCACATCATTCCCAGGTCTTTAAGCCACTGCTTCCCGTCTCAGGGATGGCTTCATCACTGGAATTTGGGCTAAGATTGGGGTCAGGGTCAGAGTTGAATTGAAACAACTGGCTTCACTCTGTAGACCTAACCAGGGTGCATGGAGACATCCCTTTAGCCCTGGCACTGAAAGCTGTCTGACGGCTGCTCTCCCAGCCTGGGCATAGCCTAGAGATTGAACTGGTGGGAAGCCAGGCCCGGTGGGTAGTGGGGTGCTTGGCCAGCTGGGCAAGAAGATGAGAGGCCACAGAGAACCTTGGGTTCTGCCCACAGAGGAGAACCCGGCGAGCCAACAGGGCCAGTCTGGGCCGCTGAGATGAGGGCTTGTCCCGTCTTTGCAGCTTGCCTTCCAGACCCCCGTTCATGAGAGTGTGGGAGGGTGGGAGAGCAGAATGTCCTCAGGAAAGAAGCCTCTGGGACTCTGTGGCTTTGTGGCTATTTATTCCTCCTCTTGCTTTTTCTCAAGCCCTAAACATTTCTCACAGTGTCTAGCCAGTTCCAGTTATGCAAGCAGCATTGTGTGTTAACAAGAAAAAGTGGTATGCGGAATCCAAGAGCCTTTGTCCCCCAAGCCACCCAGTACTTCCCTGCTAGCTGTAATGTCAGGCCCTGCTGTGAGGAGGGGGGGATGGAGACCGTCTCCATAACCATCGCCTCTGTCACACAGTGGGACACATACCCTGGGCTTGTGTATGCGTGCGTGCCCGTGCGTGGTGTGGTGTGTGGGGAACACACACATCGTCCCGAGGACCTTTGGGAGTGAGGGGCACTTGGCTTAGTCTCACCAGTGTCAGGGTGGTCAAAAGGGGCTGCGGCAGGCATCTCTCTCCAAGAGGCATGGCCCTTATTCACAGCCAGGAGGCCCTGCCTCTGCTTCCCCAGAGTTCGTCTCTCGTCTTTCTTATTCTTTCTCCACCCTTCCTGGTTTCCCCGTGGCTCTCCCATGCCCAGAAACCATCGAGTCTGGGGCTGAGGGTGCTGCTATAGAGGCGACAGAGACAGGCGGTAGCCAGGGGAAATAGTGGGTTGCAGACACCTGCTGGAAAAAGCAAGCTCCAGGCTGAGTTCTGCCACCAATGGGCTACAGGATCTTGGAAAATTCATTCCCCAAACTGAATCTCGGTTTCCCCATGTCAAACAGAAAGGAAGCGAGGTTAGATGAGGTGGCCATGAGGGGCACTGCTGCCCAGGCAGGTGAGGAACCAGGGCCCCACCTGCTGTGCCCACAAGGTGCGGGGAGGCCACCTGGTGCTGCCAGCGGTGCCCAAGGGCTCAGATTCTTTTCTTGAGGCAGCAGTTCCTTTAACCTTTCCACCTGCGGCCGGCCTCATGGAGCCAGCCCTGGCTTTGAGGTGGGCTTGGGCCGGGCTCTTTCATGGTGATAAAGGGCAACAGAGCTCATTCATTCATTCACGTACTCATTCATTCATCCATCTAGTAATCATGTGTTGGTATCCACAGTGTGTCGGGCGCTGTCCAAATGGCATCCAGCCCAAGAGACCTATCGCCCTCGTATCTCTGTGGTCAGAGGCCTCTGCCTGGCCCCTCCTCAGCTCAGCAATTCTCCTCCAGGCTCTAGAGAGGCTGCCCCCACTTCCACCGCACCCCTCTCCAGCCCAGGCTAATGTCCAGTAGCCTGGATAGCTGCCTGGCTGCTTCTCCAGGACACTCTCCACCTCTGCCAGAACAGGCCTCCACTCCTGGGCTTATATTTTGCAGGCTATTTAACCCTGTCTCTTTTTCTCTCCTGTTCTCTCTCAAAACACTGAAGATTCCTCCCCTTGCTCTGCTTTATCTAAGGTGTGGCTGGGTCCCAGGACTTCCAGGGGAGACTTCTGGATCCAGCCTACAATCATACAAATACCACACACACACACACACACACACACATCCCAGCTCTGTGGTACTGAGCACCCATGCTCCCCCCGCTCCGGGAGCATCTCTGAGCCCGGCTCTTCTCTGCGCAGCTGTGGACAATCATATCGACAAAGAGAGACCCAGGGCTGCCGGCACGGAGGAGCATGTGATTCAATGTGGGACTGGCTGTGAGCTTGGGCAAGGATGGTGGAGGGGATGTGGGGTGGAGGGGATGGGGGTGGGTAGGTGCCGGTGAGTAAGGATGGAGGGGTATGTGTCGGGGGGCAGCCAGCTGGGGTATGTGTCAGAGTGAACGGGCTGGTGTGTGGCTCCATGTGTGACCCTCCCAGCAGCCGTCAGCCCACATTAGTGCACACATGGGTGAGCCTGCACATGGGCACAAGAAGCAGCAGGGTACAGGCGAGGGTGGAAAAAAAGCATTGGCTGTGGGGGCAGAAGAGGTTTCTGGTCCTGGCTCTGCTGCCGGGTTTCTAAGGCCCTTCCCCGACTCTGGGCCTCAGTTTCTCCATCTGTAATCTGAGAGGGAGGAATCGGAGGTCTCTAAGGGCTATTGCACCTCTAACCTGCTCTAGTTCCTTCATGTTCTGTGCACTAGGACAGGCTCAGAAATTCTTCCTTTATGCAGAAGGAGGACACCAGGGAAAGACACACAAAGTCACCTCTGAACTATTGACGCAACTTCCTTTACTCTCATGTAAATCTCAGACTTTCCTTGCACTTTTGTCTTCCCAGAGCCAATGTCAGGGAAGAGGTGGAGGAGAGTGGGGCTGTGTCTAAGAAACCTCCCCTAGTTAAGGAGGGCTGGGGGTGGGAGACCCAAGGCCATTAGCCCTGAGCTGAAAGGAGAGATCCAGGGATGGAACATGTTCACAGATATATAGAGGAGGCTGCTGGGGAAGAGTGCAAAGAGCCCATGATTGCCGCATCCCCACCGGGAAGGCCTTCAGGACAGCAGCCGTCCAGTGGAAGGTGGGGCATCTCTGGAAGCCAGCAAACACTGTGATTCCTTAGAGGATGGGTGTTACAGATAAGCAAAAATTGCAAAGCTTTCTGAAGATGCTTTTATTCACACCTTACATAGGATTCGAAATATGCCTTTATTACTGGTAGTATTTTATTGGGAATGGCTTAGGGGGGCTGGTGGAGGCTAAAATCTCCCATGCCACTTTTGGTACCATCACTGCTGAGCTGGATTTGAATCCTGACCTTAGCACTAGCATCCCTGGACGAACTTGAGCAAGTCACTCCCCTTCCTTCACCTCAGTTTGCCTATCTGTACAATGCTGGAGGGGCAGGGGGAACTTCCATTGGTCCCAAGGGCCTATGTAGCCAGCTCTCACATGCAATAATTCCAGGTTCTCCCAAGACCTTGAGCTGTGGAGAAGCTGTGGGAGGGGAGGTCCGTTCCATTCACGTTCCAGTGAAAACAAGAGGCCAGGCTTTGGAACTCAGGCAGGGAAGCATACTTTCTAAGTCTCGACTGGAGATCAGAGAGATGAAGGGACTTGCCCAAGGTTACAGAGCAGGTGGGTGGCAGGGCCAGGTCTTCTGGGTCCCAATTCAGTGCTGCTCCATTGTCCCCCACCCATACGCGACTGATTTACCTTGGGGCGGCGTCTAGGAAAATGGACGGGAACTCAGAGAGCTCGCAAGAGCCACAGCTGGGTCTGAGAAGGTTAAATTCCCAGCTGGAAGCACTCATTGAGGCCTCCAGAAACCGGGCAGTCCTTACAACTCGCAAATAAGTACTTCAGGCCACAGGAAATGATCCCAGACCACAAGGCCCCGGGATTGCACCAGAACAGTCCTGCCTGCGTGTCAGCCAGCTTGTGGGAGAGGAAGCCTGGGGTGGGGAGGGGAAGAAGGCACCCTACAGACCCAGGCTTTAGGCCCAGCTCTGTTAGTCTGCTAGCTGAGGAACCTTGGGCAAGTCATGAACCCAGCCCCATCTGTGAACTGGTAACAGTAGACAGTAGCTACGCAGGGTGTTGCTGTGAGGTATAACTGGATCTTGGGTGTGCAAAGGCGTTGCAAACTGTAAAATGCTGTTCAGGTGGGGGGGATCGTTCTGTTCTGAGAATTGCTGCTTGTACACATGACCACTGAGTAACTTCAAAGGAGGTCACCCCGGAGGTGCCATGTTCCAGGGCCACTGCTTCCCGTTTGGGGAGAGTGGGGAGAGCCGGTGATTATCTGTTCTGTGTGGGGGAGGTGAACGGATGTGCCCTTGGGGTGGGGGGGATATAGGAGCTGGAGGCCTGTGGAGCAGCCTTTCATGTGGGGGCTGAACCGAGGTGTCCTGAAGCAGAGCTGGGGCCTGTGGGCACGAATGCCGTTCCACAAAGCCACGCCCCCATCACTGAGTCCAGCCTTCCTTGACCACAGCAGCGCATGGGGACCTGGGGGAGGGGGGCGGGGCTTCTAGCCTTTTCTCTGGGAAGAATCTGCTTCCAAGAGGGTCCCAGCCAGAACACAGGATTTCCATTTCAATGCTCCCTGGCAAGCTGCCCTCCCCCGAAATCTGCTAAAGGCTCACGGAAAAGCCTTTAAAAACACACTAATTACAAACAATTCCTCGGCTTCTCCTGATTTCCCTCCACGCGGCACCGGGGGCGGGGCCGGGCCGGGCCGGGATGGGGAGCGGGCAGAAGTGGGGAGGGGTCACTTACTCGCAACTGCAGCTTTGTACATTAAAGCCCCGCCGGGCCCAGCCCCAGCCAGATCACTGACCCAAGGGGGCCAGGACTGGGTCTCCTGCTTCCTTCTGGGAGTCCAAAGGCCTAAGTGGGCCTGAGTCGTGGGGAGAAGCTATGAAAACCTAGAGCAGGCCCCTGGGAAAAGGCAATGGGTCTCCAGGAAGCCTGTTGTAAATGAAGTCAGAACAGGGATTTCAGGGAGCACTCCCTGCCCTCAGCTGGCTAGGTCTGGACCCCAGGCACCAGCCCTCAGTCCTGCCCAGGCCCCATTAACCCAAGCCCCTGTAACCTGTGCAGCCATAGGCTCCCGAGTCAGGTGTGTGAAAGATGGATTCATTCCTGAATTCCCACCTCTGGCCCCACAGGGAGTGAGTGGGATGGCAGGTAACGGGTTTCTGAGCTCTCCAAGCCCAACAAAGCTTTTGCAAGGGCTCTCGACAGCTCTGGCCTAATCTGGGAGAGAGCCTGGGGCATCTTGGCTAAAGTTCGGTTTGCTCACAGCAACCCCTACAAGCAGGGCCCCAGCCCTGGAGGAGTCATTCTGTGCCTTTAGGAAGCTGAATGAAAGGAACCCCATTAATCTGTTCTGACTGGCCTCAACTAATGTCTTTGTTCATGAAGAGGTGGGGGGGGGCTGTTTCATGCCTCTCAGGCCTTTGCCTGATAATAACAATAATCGCCCACACGTACTCTGTGTCAGAAGCTGTTCGAAACATTTACATGTATTCCCTCATTTAATCTTTGCAACCAGCTCTGTGAGGAAGAAACCAAGGCACAGAGAAGTTAAGTGATGTGTCGAGGGTCACACAGCTGGTAGGTGAAGCAGCTGGGCTTGAAATCCAGGTGGTATGGCTCCAAAGTCTTAATCACTGTGTCTGCCATGATGAGTGTGTGCCCCTGTGTCAGCCATTCCACACATGTTCTCTTATATACAGCAATTGTGTAAGGCAGACACGAATGAGGCAAGAAAGACTCATGGGGTTACGTGCCTTCCTCAAGGCCGTACCATTGGTAAGGGGCAGAGGTGGTATTTCAAAACCCAGCTCTGCCTGGGTCTTGACACTGACTTTCCTCCAACACCTTCGTCACTGTTGCAAATGCTCTAAGAACTCAGATGCAATGTTGTATCTGTTGGGTGCTTAAAGATGCACTGGGCATTTGCCTGATTGTTTTACATATATCACCTCATTTGAGACTTATACCTACCATGTGAGGTTGGGAGTGTCATTTCCATTTACAGATGAGAATACTGAGGCTCAAAGACCTTCTCTTTTGTCTTCCAATTCTCTGGCCAGGCCACCTCCAAACCATCGCAACATTCACATACCCATTTCTTTCTTTCTTTTTTTTTTTTTTAACACCTTTATTGGAGTATAACTGCTTTACAATGGTGTGTTAGTTTCGGCTTTATAGCAAAGTGAATCAGCTATACATATACATATATCCCCATATCCCCTCCCTCTGCGTCTCCCTCCCACCCTCCCTATCCCACCCCTCTAGGTGGTCACAAAGCACCAAGCTGTTCTCCCTGTGCTATGCGGCTGCTTCCCACTAACTATCTATTTGACATTTGGTAGTGTATATATGTCCATGCCACCCTCTCACTTCATCCCAGCTTACCTTTCCCCCTCCCCGTGTCATCAAGTCCATTCTCTATGTCTGCATCTTTATTCCTGTCCCGCCCCTAGGTTCTTCATAACAATTTTTTATTTTAGATTCCATATATATGTGTTAGCATACGGTATTTGTTTTTCTCTTTCTGACTTACTTCACTCTGTATGACAGACTCTAGGTTCATCCACCTCACTACAAATAACTCAATTTCGTTTCTTTTTATGGCTGAGTAATATTCCATTGTATATACGTGCCACATCTTCTTTATCCATTCATCCGTCGACGGACACTTAGGTTGCTTCCATGTCCTGGCTATTGTAAACAGAGCTGCAATGAACATTTTGGTACCTGACTTTTTTTGAATTATGGTTTTCTCAGGATATATCAGTAGTGGGATTGCTGGGTCATATGGTAGTTCTACTTTTAGTTTTTTAAGGAACCTCCATACTGTTCTCCATAGTGGCTGTATCAGTTTACATTCCCACCAGCAGTCCAAGAGGGTTCCCTTTTCTCCACATCCTCTCCAGCATTTATTGTTTGTAGATGTTTTGATGATGGCCATTCTGACTGGTGTGAGGTGATACCTCATTGTAGTTTTGATTTGCATTTCTCTAATGGTTAGTGATGTTGAGCATCCTTTCATGTGTTTGTTGGCAATGTGTATATCTTCTTTAGAGAAATGTCTATTTAGGTCTTCTGCCCATTTTTGGATTGGGTTGTTTGTGTTTTTGATATTGAGCTGCATGAGCTGCTTGTAAATTTTGGAGATTAATCTTTTGTCAGTTGCTTTGTTTGCAAATATTTTCTCCCATCCTGAGGGTTGTCTTTTCATCTCGTTTATGGCTTCCTTTGCTGTGCAAAAGCTTTGAAGTTTCATTAGGTCCCATTTGTTTATTTTTTTTGTTTGTT
Organism: Phocoena phocoena; assembly: GCF_963924675.1. Classification (NCBI taxonomy): domain Eukaryota; kingdom Metazoa; phylum Chordata; class Mammalia; order Artiodactyla; family Phocoenidae; genus Phocoena; species Phocoena phocoena. Next base: position 58,508,168 of record NC_089240.1, on the reverse strand, counting down.
TCCATTCCTCTAGGAGGTGGGTCACAAAGGATCTTGCTGTGATTTATCTCATAGAGTGTTCTGCCTATGTTTTCCCCTAAAAGGAGTTTGATAGTGTCTGGCCTTACATTTAGGTCTTTAATCCATTTTGAGTTTATTTTTGTGTATGGTGCTAGAGAGTGTTCTAATTTCATTCTTTTACATGTAGCTGTCCAGTTTTTCCAGCACCACTTATGAAGAGGCTGTCTTTTCTCCATTGTATATTCTTGCCTCCTTTATCAAAGATAAGGTGACCACATGTGCGTGGGTTTATCTCTGGGCTTTCTATCCTGTTCCATGGATCTATCTTTCTGTTTTTGTGCCAATACCATACTGTCTTGATTACTGTAGCTTTGTAATATAGTCTGAAGTCAGGGGGCCTGATTCCTCCAGCTCCATTTTTCTTTCTCAAGATTGCTTTGGCTATTCGGGGTCTTTTGTGTTTCCATACAAATTGTGAAATTTTTTGTTCTAGTTCTGTGAAAAATGCCATTGGTAGTTTGACAGGGATTGCATTGAATCTGTAGATTGCTTTGGGTAATAGAGTCACTTTCACAATGTTTATTCTTCCAATCCAAGAACATGCACATACCCATTTCTTAGGGGAAGAACCTTCCCCAGCCACGGTCTCATTCTCTTCAGACTTCCAGCTGGAAGGAGATGGAGCTTATTGAAGCCTTTATGTGTTGATTAGATGTTGGAGTCCCGGCTTTGCCACTTCAGGGCTGGGTGACTTGGGGTAAGTCTTTGCCCCGTCTGAGCCATGACTACCTCATTCCAGGTGTGTGAGGCTGATCAAATGACAAAATGGGATGGGAAAGAATTTTGTAAACTCTAGAGGACTGTACAAAGGTAAATGGGGGCTATGAGATGAAGGTCCTCATCTCTGGGTTTCCATCGTTAGCATTCTGGCATGACCTCATTGCACACGTGTCCAACACATGTGTTGGCACCACTATTGAAACACACATACCAGCACCGGTAAGCTTCAAACAGATGGGTGGGAGGCGACTGTCCTTGCTCCTGAGTCGTCTCCTCCAGACATCCACTAGTTTCTTTAACCCTTCCTTCCAGGACAAGATTTCTGGAGTCCCTCCCCCAAGGCAGTTAGATAAGGTGGAATGGTTAGGGGGTTTGGCATCATGCAGACCTGGGTTTAAATCCATGTTCTGTCAATTTCTAGCTGTGTGATCTTGGGAAATTCCCTTTTACCTCTCTGAGCCTCGGTTGCTTCATCTGCGAAATGGAGTTAATATTAATATTATCAGACTGGTCTGAGGCTCAAATGAAAAGTCCTGGGCTAGGGGCTAGAGATGCAAAGATGAATAAACCTCAGTCCTTGATATCAAGTAGCAGGGAAGGAAGGTCAAGCAGTAGACAGATGGTCTCAAGTGCCACAGTGGAAATTAGCCAGGGCTCTAGGGGCCCAGAAGAGGGCTACTTATCTTAGTCTCAGAGGAGGAGGTGGCTTTGCAAGGATGGTAATGTGTAAGCTGGTCCTTGAAGGGAGAATAATAGCTAATAACAGCTAACACTTATACAGCACTTAATATGTGCCAGGCAGTGTTCTAAGTGTTTTACAAGCGTGATCTAATTTACTTCCTTATGAGATAAATACAACCTTATGAGAGAAAAACCTTTGTTATCCCCGTTTTACAGTTAGGGGAACCAAGGCACTGAGAAAGTCAGTGACTCGGCTGGTTAGGCAGTCAGGCTCCCTAGCCCACACTCTTAGCCAGCCCACCAAGCTACCCATGTGAGTTGGAGTTTGTCACCTGAAGAGGAGGCTGAGAGTACCAAGTGTGACATGAAAGAACACGGTACATGCCAAGGCTCAGAGGTGAGGTAGGTGAGTAGGGCCAGATCCTACCGGGCATTGTGTGCCGGGCTGAGAAACTTACACTCTACTCTGGAGATGATGGGGGAATTACTGGTGGATTTTAATTGGGGAATTACATGTTCAGATTTGTCTGCAGAAAAGGGCTTCCTGGCTGCAGCGTGGAGGCTGGTCAGAGGAGGTAGCACTCTGGTGGCAGAGAAACGATAAAGGTCTGAATTAGGGCAGTGTTTGTAGGGATGGAATGCTTGGGATGGATTCCAGAGCTACTAAGGAGGTAAAATTGGCAGGTCGTGGTAATTAATTAGATGTGAGGGGTTAGGGAGAGAAGGTATCTAGCTTGAGAGCCTGAGTGGATTGATAAATGAAACTAGCGGAAGTGTGGCCTGGGAGTATGATAAATTCTACTTGGGACAAGGTGGGTCTGCAGTGTCTTCGAGATGACCACTGGGTACATGTTTATACCAGCTATAGCTTGCGGGGGTGGGTGGTCCAGGCTGAGGTGACATTTGGAATTCACTTGCCCAGCGGAGGTGGTAGAAGCTACAGGAGGGCCTGAGCCTGCCTGGGAAGCATCTATGGGGAGGTGAGGCTTGCAAGCAGCACCTTGGGGAACCCAACATTTAAGGGGGCTGCTGAAGAAGAGGGGCCTGGGGAAGGGACCGAGGAAAAAAACGGTCAGAGAAGTAGGAGGATGAACCAGGGAAGCTGCATCTAAGTAGAGCAGATAGAATTAGGGAGTAGAGATTTTCAGGAAGCTGGAGGGAGTCACAGATATCAAATGTGACTGAGAGGTCCACTGGAATTAAGGATAGAAAAGCACCCACTGACTTTTGTAATTCGATTTCTGGGGTCAGGGTGAGAGCTGAAGTAGGGATGGAAGCCTGACAGCAGTGGGCTGAGGTGGCAAGAGCAGGTGGGGAAGTGGGAACGGGTGAGCGAGGACCCTGGGAAAAGGAGCTAGAGAGAGACATGGGGTCAAGGGGTAGCCAAGAGCACATGATGGGAATGTTAGGTCCTTCCCTTCTGGCTTCTTTGCTCCCTGTCCACCCCCCTCCCCAACCCCATCGACTTGGGTCTCTGCCCCGAGCATGCTGGGGTTTGTCAGGGCCTTTCAACATGCCAGGCCCTCCAACTCTCCTCAGCCTTCCTCAAGTCTCCCAGCAGAAACCTCCCTTTGCTTGGCTCTGGAATCAGCCCCTGGGAGAGCAGATGAGACAGCAATTAGACCAGTTGCAAGGGCCATCCGCTCACAGCTCTGTGCCAGGGCAGGCCTGGTGGCGCCCCGCCAAACTCTTCTGGGCCAGCCTCACTGCTTGGTCTCCTTCCCATGTGGTCCCCATGGGTGCCCTCCACGGAGGGGCTTCCGGGGAGCTGGAGGCCCGGAGTTGGCCTTGCCAACCTCTCTGGCCTCTGCCTGAGCTGGATGTCTGTGCATTCAGGAGCCAGGGGCAACCCTACCGATCCCAGGCCTGGGCTAGTGCCCACCAGTTGAAGGGCAGGGAAGGTGGAGTGAAAGGCAGGAGTGTGCGGCTCTCTTCCACACTCCTGCCCTTCACTTGTGTGATTCAAGACTCCTGTGTCTCCCCACGATGAATCTTCTGAGGATCCCAGCTCCTAGAAAGGGATCTGCCTTTGTCTGTGGGGTCGGCGCTTGGGGGCCTGCAGCATCTGTCTGCTCCATTGCTGCTCCATGCTGTCAGGACCTGATTTTTCCAGAGGCTTTTCAGCCTTGGTAGGAAGACTTCATCACCCCGAGAGTCATCCATTTCCCATCACTAGCCCCAGCCATAGCACACTCTTCTCTCTTCCTGTTTCAAGCTTTCCCTCGATGGCGGCCCCCTGCCTTTGACTTCACCCTTTCAAAGCTGATATATCATAGAACTATCATAAAATGTTCATCTATCTCAACTTTCTGGGGGGGAGAACGAAGGCAATAAATACCTCAGTCTACTCTGCATTGAAGAAACTCTCCCTCCTCCCTTCCTTCCACAAGCATCTCAGTGTTGGGTCCTGGAGAAACAGAAATGCACCAGAGATCACCCCTGCCCTTATGGACCTCACCATCTGGTGGGAGACACAGACACGTCCACCAATCATTGAATGTCTTATTGAGGTGTCGTGCTGGGAGTCCAGGGAGGGAGTGCAAGGGAGGCGGTGATGGAGTTCTCACTAGGCACCCAGGAGACTTGAAAGGTCAGTAGGTATGTGGGAGGTACACAGGAGGCAGAAGAAGCAGTGTGAGAAGAGACCCGGAGGCAGACAATGGCCTGGTGGTTTTCAGGGATGTGGCTTGTGTTCTGAGTACCTCTCATGGTACAGATGGGGGACACTGAGCTATGGAAAGGATGTCCTCCCCCAAGGTTTGACCCTTGTGAGGTGGTGGAGAAGAAGCAGAAGGAAGCTGCACGAAGCACAGCTTAAGGACTGGGATCACCATGTTGGCTATGGGTGCCAAGGGCCGCTGGGCCTGGCAGAGATGGAATATGTGTGGTGGGCTGGGGCTGGCCATGGCTGTCGAGTTGACTGGTACTAGAGGCTCGAAATCCTCAGTCTTCTCATCTCTAAAGTGGGGATAATAGCACACACTTGTTAGGCCTCGTGTGTGAGAGAAATGACATAATACCTATAAAAGGGCATTGGAAATATGAAGCTCTGTGTTCATTGGAAAGATCGTTGTTATTGGGGCCCCTCTTTCCAGTCCCCAGGTTAAAAGCTACCACCCTCTGGAAGCCTTCTCTGGCTCTTGTCAGCTGGGAGTCATAGCCCCTCTTCTAACAGGTTCTTGCCCAGCCTCTAGGAGAGCCCAAAGGCAGAGCTCATCTGATTTCTCTCTGCATGCACAGGGCCTAGCCCTGAGCGGGTTCCCCGCAGATCAAGACTCGCATGAACCCGTGTTCTGCCAGGCACACACACGTGGCTAAACATACAAGCATGGACCAGAGTCCAGGGTCCCACACTTGGAGATGCCCTTTGGGTGCAGGCATTCTTGGGCATTCCCCACGAATGCCCACGCTCACCTCTACTTCTCTCCTGTGAGCCACAGCGCCCACACACGTGTGTGCCCCCTTCCACTTTCCCCTCATTAGTCTGCTGGACTCAGTATCACTCACTGTAGTTTACGGGTGAAGAAAGTGAGGCTCAGAGAGGTGTCCTGCAGCCAGAAAAGCCTCACACAGGAGCCCTGGCGGACACGTGTTTTCCCAGGCCATGCCTTCCGCTCTGTTTCTGCACAGGGGGCCCCCTAGGCTGACCAATTTCTGCTCCACATTGGACACCAGGAGCCATCAGTTTAACCTTGGGAAGGGCTTATGGAGCTGGTCACTTGCTGGGAGGGCAGAGCTGTTGGTGGGAATGGGGAGGGCGGGGGGTGGTAGGGTGAAGAGGGTGGTGGTGGGGTGTTGCAGTTGAGGAGGGAGGGGAAAACCTGATCAAAACCATGTCAAAAAGGAGGGGGGGGAGGGGGGAAGAGAGAGAGAGAGAGAGAGAGAGAGAGAGAGAGAGGGAGAGAGAGGTTTTCATTCACAAAGAAATCATTATGGTTAATTTAATTCATTGTAGCGTTTAATACAGAAAAGCTTTTCTACAGAGACTGGGCATCAGGCCAACATTTATATATAAATGGGTTTTATTTTAAAAGAGAATGCAGTGAGGGGGATAGACTGGGGTTAGCCCTCTCACTCCCTCTCTGCTTCCCCCCTCCTTCTTTAGCTACCTTTCTGAGCCTATGTAGATGAGGAATTGGGTCTCCTACAAAGCAGGAACCTTCTGCTCCCCACTCCCGTGGCCCAGAATTTCTCTTATTTCTCCTCCCAAGGCTCTGCTTCCTCCACTTTTTCAGGACCATAGGGAGACCCTAGGCTGGGTCCAGCTCAGAGCTGCATTGAGAAATTCAGATCCTTGAATACTCTCCTTAAGATAGCACTCGGAGATCATTCCACCTGCCTTGTCCCCATCCAAGGCAGGCTCTACCTAGTACGTGGACGAGAACTTGATGCTCGGGAAAAGGGGCACGACCCGACCGTGGTCACACAACTTGGTCAATGGCAATGGCAGAACTCGAAGCCGGGTCCTCTGCTCCCAGTCTAGTGCCCCGGGAGGTGCGGTCTCGCTACCCTGTCAGCTCTCCAATCTGTGCCCAGCATCTTGGGGGCCTGGCACTGCTTTTCCCTTGTACCTGAGTACACTTCCAGGCAGTTCTACGAGCCTCTGAAGTGATCTCCCCATGCCCCCCACCCAATCCATCCTAGCTCTCCAGCCAGCTAATCAACTAATTCACGCTGTGGTGTCAATGGCAAATAATAACTTACTGTAAAGTACTCATGGTGCAATTTCAGGCTCTCTGGGCTTGCTGGAGGCTAGAAAAGAGCTGTAGGGATAGGGAGAGCTTTTAAGAGCCCATCACATTCTATTACAAACCATTTATCCGGCACTCTGTGTTACCCCATATTCATGGAGTCTGGGATCAAAGCATACTGATGGACACACTGCCATGGGTTGAGTGGCAGCAGCTTTTAAAGGAATCTGTCCGAGGAGGCCCCCAGATTTGCCTGCACTCATTTTCTTCCCAACCCTGTAGCTCCAGCAGCAGGGTCCCAGGCACCCTTTCCTCTTGCTTAGTGCAGTCTGGCCCTGAGGGTGAAGGGAGCGCGTAAGAGTGAGGGGCCGTGGCACCCAACTGAGCTCCCTGGGGAGTTGTCTTCCTTTCCCTCTGTGCCCCCAGGTACCAGATTCAGCTTTCAGGGCCAGGGTCCGTGTTTCCTCACCTGGTAGAACTGCCCACACACGCTCCCATTGTAGGGATAGGACAACTGAACCCAGGAAGCTGAAGTGACATGCCCAAGGCCATGATGCTAGGATACAGTGGAGCTGCAGTTGGCATTCAGGTCTTGCAACCCCTGAGACTCACGGCTGAACAAAGTCCCCCCTCCCCCACCCCCAACAAAGAGGACCAGCTCAGGGTGGCTGGCCAGTGTCAGATTGAAACAGGAGCACAGGACGTTGCAAATGCCTTCTTAAGCTACCCACTGGGCGCTCCAACTCCTGTGGGTGGTGGTAGCTGCCTTGTCCAACAGGCTGAGGGTCAGGATGAAGCACAGAATCAAAAGAGGGAGCAGAGGTCCGGGTCTAGGCTCCGGGCTCAACCCTCAGGCCCCTAGAGAGTGATTCCAGGGGCTTGGGGCTGGGTTCCAGGCCCTCAAGGAGGCCAGGAGTCCCCAGCAACCTTCCTGTGTGTCCCCAGGTCTCCCAGCAGCCTGGCTGGTATTTGGGGTTCAAGCCCAACGCAGTCCCACATCTGGATCCCGTTAGCTTGCTGCGTTCCTTCTTGGCCAGGAAGAATGCGTGCAATGCCCGAGGAGCTGCCGGACCGCGGACTTGCTGCTCAGACCGGGCTATCAAAGCCAAGTGGCGGGCAGCCGCCCCCCGGGGAGGGGCTTCCTGGGCCCTCCATCAGCGCCCTGCCGCTGCCGGTAGCTCCGGGTGGAGCAGCGCCCTTTCAGCAGGCACTCGCTTCTGCCAAGGTGCGAGCCAAGCGGCTGGGCTGTGCCTGGCAGGCCCGCTGCTTCTGATTAGCGGCTCACCCGCTGCTCCGGCCCCGCCATCCTTCCCCCAGACGGGAGCCGCCCAGATGGTCCCCCAAATCCAAGGCTGTGGCCGGGGAAGGGCCGCGGGTGGGGCCGACCCCTGCAGCCTTCCACCAGCTTCGAGAAAACAGGCACATGGTTTCTCCTTTCTGAATCTTCCTTCCCGTCCCCTCTCTGAAGAGCTCCAGCTGGAAGCGGCCTGCGTTAGAGGCAGCTATTATAAAATAATACTGAGGCCAGGACAGTCTTTTATAGTATATGACACAGTGGTATAGAGTGAAGGTTCTGGACCCAGGCTGCCTGGGTTTAACTCCTGGCTCCGTTACTTCTTAGCCCTGTGACCTGGGGCAAGTTACTTAGTCTCTCTGTGCCTTGCGTCTCCCTCAAACTCTCTGTAAAGCCGCGGGAGCGATAGGTTCCCAGGTCGTAGTATTGCTGTAGGGCTTCAATGAGTTAATATCCATAAAGTGTTTAGAATAGTGCCTGCCACATAGTGAGCACCCAGTAAATTACTATTGTTACACAGCTTATTTACATCCATTGACTCATTGGAGCCTCCATCAATCCTGTGACCTGGGGGGTTGCAGTGGAAAGCTGTGACTCCAAGCCACAGCCAGTAGGGGCAGGGCTGGGACGCAACAGGTCTCTCTGTCCTGTTCCCCGCCACCTGCCACGCCAGCCACCGTGTACCTCCTCTAAGCTCAGCCAAGCAACAGTGGGAAGGAACTTTCACCCAGGCTGAAATTCTCACTTTTGCCACATAGCTGATGGGCCAAGGGGAACAGGATTTCTAAGGATTTCTAAGCCTTGAGTCCAGAGAAAGGTTAATCCCTCAGGCATGGCCACAGAGAGATAGTGTAGACCTCAAAGCTGGTGGCCTAGATCTACCTAAGGCCCTGAAGAGACCTACCCAGGGTCCCCCGAGACTCATCTCCCTGAGGGGACAATTCAGCTAGCCGGAGTGAGAAGCCAGGGGTCGGTGATGAAGCCGAGTGCCTGGAAAGGACTTGCGTCCTGACCCTGATCACTGTGGCCTGGCAGTTGTGGTGCGGATGGGGGGTGTGAGGAGGTGTGCTGCTTTGAATAGTCAGCTCAGAGGAGGGGTAAGGTAACAAGGGAACCTAGGAGCCCTCCTTCTAGGCAGAAGGATACACTCCTTATCCCTCGGGAAGCCTGGGGTACCATGTGTAGCCATCTTCCAGTCCCCGTGCTTTCCAGGCAGCCCCTGGTCTGCCTCAGTGCTGCCTGATGGGGTAGGACACAGCAGAGAAATGGTAATCGGAGGAGTTCCTGGCTTTCTCCCCTCCTCACATCCCCAGGCTGAGGCTCCTTCCCAGGCCTTCCCACAGCCAAGGGGATCCCAGCCAGCCCTGCAGGGAGCCGGCGTGAGAGCCTCCAGGGAATGTGACCACAGTTCACCCTGCCCCTGCCCGCAAGGCCGGCTGGCACCAAAGGCCTCAAGCACCCTTGCTAAATCGAGCTCCGAGATTTGCTGAGGATTGAGTTCTGGACGCAGGAGAGGGAGAGAGGAGCTCCAGAGGTTGCTGCTGATACAGAACTCTCGAGGCACATCCCTAGGGGCTGCTTGAACAGCAGAGGCTGCTCCCTCCACACCATGGGGTGGACAGAGAGGAGAGCAGGGCCTGAATCTTGGGTTCAAGTCCACACGCAGCCAGCTGGTGGGTGATGACACTGGGCTGGACAAGTCACCCCCTCCCTGCCTCTGTGACTGCAGATCTTCGTCTGTATACAGAGGTAAACTGCTGGCATCTCAGGGCTGGGGTGAGCATGGAGGAGGTGACACGTGAAAAGAGCCCTGTACGGAGCCAAGGAGATGCTCAGAACGGACTCTCCCACATCACCCATGCCCTCAGCGCACACAGCTTTGTTCTGTGTCCTCGCTTCCCTCGTCATGGTCATTTGTCATTTGGGGGCTCCCCTCACCCCCTCCTCATGGCATCCTGATTTCTTTTTGAGTAGTTCCCTCTCCCTATCTTATGTGGCCATAGTGGGGGTAGTCTAAGGCAACTGCTTCGACTCTGGAAGTCAAAGGGGCTGGTGCGTGACTGGAGCGCCGCCAAAAGGCTGCTCCCTCTTGGAGCAAGTACCACAGCGGAGGGGTGGATGCCATGACCACGAAGGCATCCTGACCAGGCCCTGTTGCACTGTGCTTCCTGCTTCACGGCTGCTCAGAGCTTCCCTGGCTTCTGCTCGCTCTCACGTCTGCTTCTGCATCTCCCGTGGGTTCTGAGAGCACCCCTGCAGGAGTCTCACTACAAATTTCCTTTCTGTTCAGTGTGACCCATTTCGGTGTCTGTGTCCCCTCCGAACCATCCCTCCTTCACCCGCCACCAGATTGGGGGGGGGTCGACACCCTACCTCTGCCCCCACGGATCCATTCTCAGGGCCTAACACACTCCCTGACAGACTCCTGGCCCCTGAGGCAGAGGGGCAGAGGGCTATGATTTGCTGGAGGCTGGGTAGATGCTGTTAGCTCTGGGGAGATCCTGCTTGACAGGCGCCGGAGGAAGCCATCTGCGATGGAGGCAGAGGTTGGGACGGATGACTTCCAGAGGTGCTGGGCAGCCTCGGCTGGGGAGACCTTAGCCACACATGTTCGGTCCTTGTAAAGGGCTGGCCCAGAGTGGGCACTAGCTTTCTTCCTGTTCTTGCCTAGTACTTCTGCTACTGTTGGGCTAAGAAGACGAAGGTCAGTGAAGAAGCATCAGTCCCCCACCTGCAGGCCAAGCCTAGCGGAGCAGTGCCCGGGGGTTGGGGGGGGGGATGGGGGGGAAGTTGGAACTTTGTTCTGTGCCATCTGCACACAGACATAAGGACATACGGAGGCGTAGAACTGGTTTCATTTTTCACAAAGGGGTCTTACTCTACATGCACGCATGTTTTACAACTTACTTTATAACCTTAACGGTAGGTGTGGGGCATCTTTCCATTCTGCGTGTGTTGGTCTACCTTATTCTTTTCAACAGCCATAACGGATCAGATTCCATAGTATGGAAAAGTTTATTAAACCAGCCCCCTAATGATGGCCATTTAGGTTGTATACAATCTGCCCCTCCTAATATACACTACAATTTTATGTATATCATTGTGCATGTGTGAGGACCTCTGTAGGGTAATTACTCAGAAGGGGAATGTTGAGTTATATTTTATCCTATTACAGCTCTGTCCCCCCAACTTGAATGTAAGCTCCTGGCGGACAGGGTCAGTGTCGCACAGCACTGGGAGAGAGGGAGGGAGATGAGGAAGAGATCAAGGAGGTGAAGATGGAAACCTTCTGAACTGCAGGTAAGAGGATGTCTATTTCTACCTGGTTCTCCTGGGGAAAAACGTCTCCAACACCAGTTCTGGTCTTCTGAGGACACAGGGCACTGAATCAAGAGCCACCTTTCTGGACCTCTGGATCTGGCCCACATAGAGTCACACTGTAGAGGAATCCTGGCTTGGGTGAGCCAAGGCAGGAGCCAGCAGCCTCCCTCCTTACATCGAGCTGGGACAAGCTCACAGGCAGGATGCTTGGGCAGTGCTTCCACCCACCCGCCTTTGTGGCCCCTGGGGCCTGCATTGCCTCCAGCCTGGTGTGCCTCCTTTCCCTCCCTTATTTGCCCTCCAGAGGCCAGGGTCTCGCCCCCTCCTCCACCAGGGCTTCACACCTCCAGAGAGCACGCCCAGGCAAGGTAGGGCATGGAATCCAGAGAGCTTGCAAAGTGGACAGCTCACTGGCAGCACCTGGAAGGGGTGGGTGGAGTGGAGGCCAGAAGCTGGAGAGTTTTCCTTAATAACAACCTGGCGCCCCAGTTCAGTGGTGGCTCTGCCTGCCTGCAAGCCCGCTCACAACCCCACCACCCCCGCCCAAGAGGAGCCTTCATCTTCAAAGCTTTCTGGGAAACAGTTAATTGACCCCTGCAGCCCTACCGCCTGCCCAGGGGGCTGCTGATTCCCTCATCTCTGTGGGGCAGGGCAAGGGGAGGGCAGTGAAACTGAAGCTTAGAGAAAGGGTATGGAGCTGAGACCCAAGTGATCTCAGCATCCCAGACAAGGAAGCTGCCTTCCCTTCCAATCCTCCCCAGGCCTGCCCCTCAAATAGCTGGTGGGACCTCCAGAGGCCAAGCCATATAGTGAAGGGGCTATGGGTTAAAGAGCTTATCTTGTAACACAGTTTATTTTAGCTCAGTCCTACCATCTCCCTGTGCCTCAGTTCCTGCATCTTTAAAACAAGAGAGATTAATAGCACCTAGTTGTCAGGACAGTTGGGACAATCTAATGGGACATGGGAAAAGCAAACACCCTGGGAACTCTGTCCAAATAAAGATCGGAAGAAATCAGGAGTAGCTGGAAGCCGTATCATGGATGGGGAGGGGTGGCTGAGTGGAAGGGGGAGTGGGTGAGGAGGTGGGCCCCTTTTTCTCTGTGAGCAGGGGCTGCTGCCCAGCGCTGGGCAGAGGGAGAGAGTTGATGGCAGCTGGGGGTGGGGGGGCGGAGACTTGTTCGCTGGCATCTTCTTCTCTTTCCTTGTCCTCACCCACTTTTTTTCTCCTCCAAATTTTACACACACACGCATGCATTCGTCTCTGCATTCGTGTGCACGTGTGTATGCAAACACACACAGACACACCCATGTGCACACACACACACGCACACACACAAAGGCACCCAAATGAGCGGAAGTAGCCCTGGGGAACGTCTCATACCTTCCCATATGACATATGACAATGCAAACAGCATCCAGCCCCAGGAAGATGCTCAGCCCAGGTGCGCAGAGTCTAAATGAAGCCAGGGAGGGATGAAGAGGAATTAGGTGGTGAGCTGAGTGCCAAATGAAACAGCCTCCTTAAGGAAGCCTTCCTTTTCTGTTCTCGTTTTTCTGACCACCTTCAATACTTCATATGTCCCTTTCTTAGGGCAAGTACCGTAATTCTCCTCCTGTTCCAGTTATTTCTCCCTATGTCCTATTTCCCCTATGAGACTGGAAACTCCCCGAAGGCAGCAATAGGGTTTTGTTTCTCAGCGTCCCCTGCCCCTAGCATATGGGGAATTAGCATGTTCTGGGTCGCCCCCTGGTGCCATGGGAGGAGGGATTTAATCTCCACACCCATGTATGAGGTCGGCCTCACCTTCCGCATTTTACATATAAGGACGCTGAGGCTTCGAGTGGGGAAGTGACTTGCTCAAGGTCATGCAGCTAAGGTGAAGCAGAACCAGGACACCAACCAAAGCCAGTGCTTCTTCTCCTCCTCTTACAGCACTCTGCTTTTTCTCTGGGAGTTTCTAGGGGGCTCCCTGGGCTGGGTGCGCAAGCTGGGGAGGGCCAGCTCCTCTTCTGGGGGTTCAGAGAAACCGGCAGCAGCCTGACTTGAAGATTGGCTTGGCCCTCAGGTACCTGCACGCACTGTACCCTTTCCATGCAATGAGCTAAGAGGCAGTGGCCGCTTGCCCTGTGTACCAGGTGACTGGGGAGGAGGAAGCCCAAAGAGGGAAAGTTTTGGCCTTTGGCAGCAGAGCCCGGGACAAGACCAAAGCTCAGCCAGGCCCCTTGGGGGTGTGCTGAGAGAGGCTGAGCTGGGGTCTGCTGCTGCTCTAGCCTCCTCCTCAGGCATGGGCCCTGGGGTCGGGACAAAGTGCTTGGAGCGCCAGTGAGAAACTGAGTGCCCCCTGAAGCCAAGCCAGGGACTGGGCTACTGTGGCCAGGCACTGTGGGTGGAGGAGGGGGCAGCCTGGTGCCTGGTAGGAGGGGTGGCCAGGTGAGCCGCCCTAACCCCTGAGGAGGAGGACACTGGAAGTCCAGAGCAGGAGGCTTGTTTCTCTGGAAGGGAAACTTTCAAAAACACTAATTGGTAGTTGCAAGTAATTAAAGTAATATACTCAGATTATAAAGAAATTTCCTAAGAGTGATTAAGCAACTCTGGCTGTGTATGGTTGTTGATAATGACTTCCCCAGGGGGATTAGCACACTTGGCAGGGTATGCTCACACCCAGTGGGTCTTGAATCTTTGGCATGGGGGCGGGACACAAAAGCTGGGGTCGCTAGGGACTGCTGAGCCTCACTGGTGGGGATTGACATCAGGCCTGAGTGTGCCCGGAACTCCACATGTACCAGGCGTCCTAGGCCACAGACACGTGTGCAGACACATTCACTCGTGTGCACAGCATACACGTGTCCTCACACAGAGCCCCAGGCCTGGACCCAGGCGTGTACGTTTCCCTAGCCGCACAAAGAGACCCTGGCGATCATGCTGCTGTAGACACAGCGACTTGTATAACTCACATGCACTATATTCTGTCCACCTGGTCACCGACGCAAATCAGTGTCGACAGGCACAGATACTGGCATAGGGGCCACACCCATGCCCAGGCACTGCAGAGATTGCCACACCCGCTTACAATCAGGTACACACATGGTCGCGGGTGCATGAGGGACAGACACTATTTACACAAAGAAATACACATCCACAGATGCAGTGACACGTGTGGACAGAAGCCCGTATACAATCACACACAGTTCCAGACGTCTCTCTCAACCCAGACAAATGGAACCCCAAATGCATAGACTCAGACATTTGTACAGAGCCTCGTGCACAACTGTGAGCTGACCTAGACACGCAGCTATCACACACACACACACACACACACACACACACACACACACACACGCTGTTGGTTCTGCAGTGTGCTGACAGCTGCTTGCTGCCCAACTTCTCAGGGTGCTCAGAGGTGGTTGAGTCAGGATCCAGGTGTATCCCAGGAGCACTGCTCTGTGGATCCCTCACCTGGCCACTCCTCCCCAGGTCACACCAGGTGAGTGGGAGGTGGGTCAGAAGTGGAAGGGGAAAAGAGCACGGGCTGGCGCAGGGGCATGGCTGAAATGAACTCTGAGGAGCCCTCTGTGGCAGCAGGATGGAGGTCACAGGGCACAGGCTCCAGGCCCAGAACATCACTTTCTAGCTATGTGACCTATTCACACATGTGTCCCTTCACATTTCTGACACTTCCTTTTCTCACCTGCGAAATGAGGATAATAATACTGCAGGTTGGTCTTGAGGATGAAATAAAAGAATGCACGTGGGAGCATTTTACACGCAATAGGCTAGCAGCAGATGGAAATTTCCTTCCTCTGAGACGCAAGGGACTGTCTAAGGCGCCCCTTAGCTAGGGGAAAACCTCCTCCGAAACTCCCTGCAGAAGGTAGGCGGGACTTGGCTCTGTTGCACCCTCGGAGACTCTCCGTGGTCCAGACTACTGGCCTCCAGAGTTGCAAAGTCTGATCCAAAGCAACCAGTGTCCAGAGCCCTTCAAGCCTTCAGGAGCCCTGGCCTCTGGTCCTGGCTCACTGTATGATCTTGGGGAGTTCCCTCCTCTGGGCCTCGGTTTCCTTCTCTATTCCCTGAGAGGGTAGGGACAGAGGGAAGGGATGACCTCCATGATCTGTAAGCTCCCTCCCAGCGCTGCCATATCAGGGTTCATGTAAATGACCCACTTGAGTCTGGTTGAATGCGAATGATGGAATCTCATGCCTATTATTTTGCCCTAAGAGGATCTCTGCTCCCCCCAGGGCCTATTGATGTCGAGGAGGGATGGGGGTAGAAGCTGAGCATGGGGGTTCCTTGCTGGGGAATATGGGTGCCCTGAGCTCAGGCGTAAAAGAGGGAAAGAATGAAGTTACAGGCAATGTTCGTGGGACCATGGAAGAAAAGGAGTCTGGAAAAGGCCTCTGAGAATGGCTGCCCCCGCTACATTTCCATTTCAATGAATGCCAAGGGCAACTGGAACTCTGCTCTCTTGACCCTTTGAGGCTTCCCCACAGTTGTTATTCTGGTGACCACTGCCCCCCCCCCCCCCACAACTTGTTTCTCTGTCCAGAATACCTGGAAAGTCCTTAAAACACGAAAGGGCCCATGACTTTGTTGCAGAGACAGGAGGGAGGAGGGATGTCTTCGCCGGTGGGCAAGGGCAGAGCAAGTGAGGTGGCTGAGACATAGAAAGAGAACTGAGTCTGCTGCTCGAGGTTTGTGGAAGAAAGCAGAGGCCCTCTTGAAGAAGGGGAAGTGGGGTTTGAGTTGCCGGGCCCCAGATCCTATGGGCTTCCCCTCTCACCACCTCCAGTGGGCCCAGGTCACCTCACCACATCACCCCTCATTTGGCCACATAGATTCCAACACTTAATGAGTACCCAGGTGGGTGGTACCATCTCCAGGCGCTAGTATGTACATTCTCTTGTCTCAGCCTTTCAATAGCTCTGTGACAGTGGGGACCACCCATCTTATCTCAGACAGCACTACCTTGGCATTGTCAGAAAGCCCTGGATGCCCTGGTAGAGCTTTACCTTAAGCGGGGCCAGGCCCATTCTCAGTCACTCCTAAGCTTGGGTCCCTGACACCTGCTCTCCTCAGAGCCAGAAAGGGCTCTAGTACAGAGGCTACCCACCACCAGCCCTGGCGCCAAACCTGGGACATCAAAGGCCAAGGGCACTTGGGTCCCGAGGAGCTTCACCCGTGAAGCCTGGCCTGAGGCATAGCCATGCTCCTGGCAAGCACCAGTGGGTAGATACCACCCTCTTCCCTTCTTCTTTCCCAACCAGCAGCAGCTTGTTACTGCTCTCCTTAGACACTAAGGTCTGGGTGGCAGAGGAAAGAGCACTGACTTTGGAGTTAGACCTAGGCTCAAATCTCAGCCCTGTCGTTTGCTGTCGTGTGTGACTTTGGACAAGTCACTTCTCTTTTCCAAATGAACCTCGGGTTCCTCATCGGTAAAATGGGCAATAACCCCTTTGCCTCAAAGCCTTGGCTTGAGGGATAAATGAGATTCATAGATTCAAGAGCACTTGGCACAGTTGGCCTTCAATGAGGAATAGCTCCCCCCTGTGGCCACTCACAGTCTCTTAGAAGGTGTTCCTTATCCAAGGGGTCCCAAGTCTGTATCCCAGGACTTCATATGGCCCTCTTATTTCCGGCTTCCGGGACGTGTCTTGCGCATTGCAGCTTATCCTGTGTCTTCTTGTTCCCTGGGCCTCTTGGGGTCATTGTGTCCACCCTTGATTCCAAAGAGAAGAGCGCTTCATCCAGATGGGGCTTGAGGAGAAAATGATCTGCCTTGGGAGCTTTTAGAGAGGATGCTGGTGGACCTCTAGGTCAGAAACCTCAGTCTCTCCAACTGCAGTTCTGGTCCACTCCTTCTTATCCTGCTGTCAGGGAGAGAGGGAACAGCTGGTTCCCATCCTCCAAATAATAAGCCTGCCGTGCAAATCATCTTCCAAAATCATTAGGCTACAAAGATTCTATTCAGTTGCAATGTTTGCGTTGGCCCCACCCTCATTTCCCAGAGACTGGAAGACATTCACTCACAGAGACGCTTGCACAGAGACATACTGGAGAGAGACCAAGAGATCTCAGGTCAGAGGCCTGTACAGATTTTCCCAGAAAAAGAAAGAACCAGGAGGACAGTCTCAGTGGAGCCAGGAGGGCCCCTCAGCCCAGAGACGCAGAGCTTAGGAGGGATTTGGAATCTTCACACTGTTTGGAAGGACCCTGAGCAGCCGTTCAACCACAGAAGCAAGAACTGGGCTGAACCGAAGCCTTCCAGGTACCCAGCCCTGTGCTAAGAGGAGAGCGAAGGAATGAAGGGGTGTCCCCTGCTCTTGGAAGACTTGTAGTCTAGTTTGAAGAGACAGCGTACACCCAGACACACACACAGATACACGTGCCGAGGTAAACGATAGAAAGTTTCCTACCAGCAAGGTATGAGATGTCACCTGATAACATACGTTCTGCACTGGATGGAGGGGCTTGGGAGTAGGTGCCGGAGGACCACAGAGCGGGAAGAAAGCACACAGTGTCCTTTCCTTGGCCAGCTTTGCCACATTTGCCCAAGGCATCAGGGAAGAGCCACTTTTCTCTCTCCCGGTCACTAAAACATCATCACCCTTTGGCATTCTGAGAGAACTCCCTATTGACCAGTGCCTAACCTGGAGTATTCCCAGTGCCATATGGTGGCAACTCAAGGCTCTTGGCCACCTAGCCTCCTACTCGGGGATATTTGGGCGCACAGCGTGGGTAAGGTGTTGGGGAAGAGAATTTTTTTCGAGTGACCACGAAGCATTTTATTGCCCTGATGGTGCAGGGATGTTCATTGAGCAGCTCAACTGTAGCCCAACTCCTCTCCCTCACCCCTCCATGTGCTTTTACACAGGTGTGTAACGGGGACCCATTTATTGCAAAGAGATTTTCAGAGTCTCTCTGGGGACAGAACCAGGGGCTTTCCTGGGCCCTTAGTCCTAGGCACTGGCACTAGTCTCTCAGTGAGTTTCAAAGGGAGGAAAAGGAAATCCTGCTAGTCATGGAATGCCTGCCCACTGTGTGCTGGGAACTGTGGCAGGCACAGTGTAGAAATATGTCATAGAAGCCTCTGAAAACTCCAGATTATGAGTCCATTTTCCAGATAAGGAAAACTAAGTTGCAACAAAGTGGAAGGACTTGACCAAGGGCACAAAGTTAGGAAGTGGTTGAGCTTGGATTCCAACCTACATCTGCCTGGCTTCAAAAACCCTCCTTTTCTCACTCCCCCCACAGAATGAGTGGGGTGGGCCCTCCCCAAGAAGGCCAACTTGGCATCCCTGATCCTGGGGTAGGCACAGCAGGGGTGAATCCCTCCTCATGGTCTCCCAAGTCACGCTCTCTCTCCCTAGGGGCCTCAGGTTACCAACTCAAAAGGCCTCAACTCCTGGGGATTCAGAGGCCAACCCATCTTGCTCCCAGCTAGGCTTCTAGCCCAGGATGAGGGAGTCTATCTTCCTGGGTGCAAAAAAGAGCCCCCTGGCCTCCATCAGTGATGCAGCCTCTTGTCCCCCAGACACTCACAGAGCCTTCAGTTGCAAAAGAAGCCCAGAGTCTGGCGCAGTGCTCTCCCTGACTGAGTCTTCGTGAAGCCACACCTAGGGGTGGATGAAATTGGATAAAAGGTGCTGGAGAATGTCTCTTTTGCCTGAGACCAGTGTGGGTCTGAACTCACTCTCCTCTGGCCTGGCACAGAATCCTGTACCGAGAGGCCCCCAGAGAAGTCGTATATATGGTCTACCCCACTGCCTCCAGTGGGACCTAACTGAGCAGATGTCCCCATGACAAATCTCCAGAACTTGAGTGTTCAGTTCAGCTCTTGGCCAGGGGGCTGCTCTCAGGACAGGCTGTGAGCCTGCAGAAAGTGACTTGGTTCTTAGAATTGCTGTGGGGAACATTTTCCACATCACCAAAGAGAGCTGCCTGGAGCCCAAACATTCAGTCATTGCCACCACCATGAGCACCACCACCATGATTTCTTCTACCCTCATTGCCACCACTGCCACTTACATCACCATTATCATCAACTTAATAAGATCTAACATCACCGTCCTCACCTGCCTCAACTTTAACATTTGTGCCACCACTGTTATCACCAACAACCACCAGTATTGCCGGTCATGTAATTTCTACACACTGCTATCTCCTCCGCTACCTTCTCTGGAAATATGTTTACATATTTAAAAGGCTAATTGCCATTGCCCTTCACTCAGAGAGAGCACCAGCCTTGCCCTCTAGTCAAAGACTGATGAACTAACTTAGTCATGTGAGCGTGGGACCCATCAAAACCAACCTGTATACCTGTTATGCTATTGACATGTTTGGGAAAGTCCATTCAAGTCAGGGGACAGAGCCCTGCCAAAGCGGAGGGAATTCTGGGCCTTGATTGGGTCAAGTGCTCTCCCCCTGGTTGATCTGGACACTGCATGGCGGGGGGCCCTACTGAAGACTGAGGGAGGGGCTGGTGAAGAAGGGCTGTGTTTAAAGGGCATTGGGAGGGAGTGGGCAGGGCCCAGAGGAGCGACCTGCTAGAAATGTAGGCTAGGCCTGGGGGGTGGCAGCCCCTGAAGCCTTGAAGTTTGCTTGCTCCCATAGCTAGCTCCCATGAAGACCTGTGCCCACATGTCCATGGAGAGGAGGTGACTCATGCCAGGCTCCAGGGCAAGGTGTGAGAGGCGGCCTAGGACATGCCTTCCAAAGACTCTAATAGGGTGTGTGAGTATGTAAGTGTGTTTAAGAGAGAGAGAGAGAGAAAGAGAGAGAGAGAGAGAGAGAGAGAGAGAGAGAGAGAGAGAGAGAGAGTGTGTGTGTGTGTGTGTGTGTGTGTGTGTGTGTTGTGGGTAGGAAAATATATGCCCTTTTCTTTCTGAGCAAACCCTGAGTACCAAGGGTAGGGCAGTGCCAGCTCTAAGCTGGAGAGGGTAAGGGGCTCCCTAGCCTATGTCCCTGGAGAAAAGCCTTGCAAGCTCAATGCACCTTGGTAGCCTCCTTTGCCCAGATAGCAGCACCAGCCTCTGCTCCTTGACCTGCCTCCATCAATTCAGTTATGTCCGAAAAAGAGGGAGCTGGCTGTGGCCATTCTCCATTTGAATGAATGGATAATGGCCTTAGGGATACTTTTACCCCTCCAGTGACAATGTGCTCCTTCCCTCTCTTTCCCAGATGCCAGTTCTATCTCAGGACAGGGCTGACTGTTAAAATCCCTGTCTGTTTACACACTGATGGGATGTCTGGAATCTGCCCCAAAATAATATCCTTGGATGGGAAGTGGGTTGGGATGGGGGTGGAACAAGATTGACCATGAGTTGATAATTGTTGAAGGTGGGTCACTGGTAATACACGGGAACGCAGGAAGCTATTCTGTCTACTTTTACATATATCTGAAATTTTCTATAATAAAAAGCGAAAGCAAAACAGATCAAAACAAAACAAAACTGCAAAACCATGTATGTATTGAGTTGAAATCATACTTTATAGTAGTTTCCACCCACAGATCCCAGATATGCCTACTTGGGCCATACAGACCACCCTTATTCCCCCTGCCCTGTGCTGGTCTTTAGGTATTTGTGCAAAAGCATGACCTTTGGAGCCAAGCAGATTTATCTGGGTGCTGGCTCTGCCACTTCCTAGATGTGTGACCTCCGGTAAGTTACTCCATTTCTCTGAGTCGGAGGATGGCGACTCTCTTAGGGTCATTGTGGAGGTTCCACATCCATAAAGTCCTCTGCACGGTGCCTAGCACTAAGTGAGCGCTCGATATGATCGAATCCGTGCACGACATTACTATTTCAGACCAAGGTCCAGGAGCCCCATTGCACAGCCTGGGTGACCCGCCCTGGTCGTTTATCAATGTGCCTTGGCAAACGTGGGGCTTACAATTGGGCCCCATATTCCAGATGGTCTGGATAGGCAGGGTACAGTAGAGCTATTACCTCCCTGCATCTGGGAACTGTATTTCTCTTCATTAGAGATTTCATTAGCCCGAAATTTCATTAACTTTTTCCACCACCATGTCACACTGTTGGCTTCTGTGAAGCCTGTGGTCAACTCAAAGCCCTTGGACTTTTTCACTCATGTGACTGTTAAGCCCTGTCTCCCCAGCCCGTATTTGTGCAGATGGGCTTTGAGTCTCAAAGCAAGATTTCACATCGACCCCTGTTCAATTTTATCTGACGAGTTTTGGCCACTGCTCCCAGTCTGTTGAGGAATTTTTTGTTTTCATTTTTCAATTCAACATATTAATTGGGCCTCACAGCTTCGAATCTTGGGAAATCTGACGGTGACCACACCTTCTGCGTCCTCCTCCAGGTCACTGGTAACTTCTATGCGCGGGATGGGATGGAGGCCCAGGACCCTGTGGCAGCGTGCTAAATAAGGCCTTCCTGGCTGACACCAATCAAGGCTGTTCAAGTTCCATTGTTCAGCTACAAATACCCCTCATAGAAACTTCTCCAGCCCACAGTTCTCCAACCTGTTCACAAGGGCAGTGCGAGCGTTCATGTCAGAGGTTTGCTGAACTCCAAGAGACCAGCACGGTCACAAAATAGAGTGAAGCCCAACTGGCCCCGGCACTTCTTCCTCACCTCCCAGCTTCATTTGGAGGTTTCCCGACAACCAGCAACTTGATGGTTCTCTTGAGAAGTTTGTCAAAGTTCCAGACTGAGCTAAGTGGCTCAATCTCACCAAAGTCTACCTTTCCCCCATTTTTAGGAAAATCAATGCTATACTTTCAAATCTTTCAGAGTCTCCATGAGTCCTTAGAGTCATATCTGCAACTGTCTTCATGAACTCGGAGATGAAGTCATTTAAAACGACAACAATGCGTTCAGCGTCACTGGGCTGGGCACTGCGGTGAATCAGCACTGAGTGAGATGTGATTCCTCTACTCAGCGAGCTGTCCATCTAGTGGGAGGGGGAGGACAGGCCAATAGTCCTGGTAAAAGATAGAAGGTGACGAGTGCCAGAAAAGAGGCACAGATACAATGTTGAGAGCTTTGGAGGAAAAGGAGCTGGGCAGCTGAGAGACAATCAGGCATGGCTTTGTGGAGGAGGTCACTTTGCAGCAGGGCCTTACGGCATGGGCAGGATTTGAATCTGTGGTGATGAGGTGAGGGAGTTTCTAGGCAGGTGGAAGAGCCCAAGCAAAGGCACGGAGGTGGGGACCTTGCTTGAGGCGTGTAGCATGAACGCTGGGTGATAATCATAATTGCTGCCCTTTATGAAGCACTTCTCATGTGCCCGGGATTGTAATAGGCACTTTACGTACATTATCGTGGAATCACAACACCCGCTGTGAGGTAGGTATGAGGTATGCTCATCTTCATTTTACACGTGAGCTAACAGAGGCTCAGCAAGACCAAATGACTCGCTGAGGGTCACAAAACTAGCTTGTGGCCGAGCCAAGCCTTTGAGCCAGAGCAGTCTGACTCTAAAACACTTGCTCTTAATTAATGTCACCCAAGTCTCCATCTCCTGGCCTCTTTTGCACTTTGGTGCGCCCTTGCCGCTGTTTGTTCTTCCCTCCTGGTCACGACTGCTTCTGGGTGCCAGGCTGTGGGCTTCCTCTCTGTCATCCCGGAGCAGCAGCCTTTGGGTCTTGTGGCCTCCAAGTCCAGGTCTCTGGGCTGCTTTGAAGGGGCTGCCCATCTAGCTCTCCCAGCAGAGAGCCAAGTGGGGCAGACAGGAGTTACTTATCCCACCTGCTGAAACGAGGGAAACTGGGCACCTCCCCATTGCCAGTGCGCCTGGGCCTATCTGCTGGCCTCACACCGCCTTCTGACTTTCCCTCTCCGTGACTCCATTTTCCCATGGCTTGTTTGTCTGCCCCATTTTGTAGCCTTGGTGCATGACCTTTCCATTTCTGAATTCCTTTGGAAAATCCTCTTGGTAGTTCTTTAACTTCCAATACCTCTTCTCTCTCGTCTGGACTCTAGGCAGTTCTAACATTCAAGTCTGATATTCCGTTGCTCCCATCCCTCCTGTGCCTTTGAGCCATCATCCTTTGGAGGGTGTTGGGCTGTGAGATGATAGTCCCCCAATCCTCCACCCCCGGCCTTTTCCCTGGCTTCTCTGAACTCTGCATCCGCAGTGTCCAGGGACCATGCCGGGGCTGAGCCCTCCCTCGCAATGGGAGCCAGTCCTAGGCAGATGTACTCACCTCTTCCTAGGGTGCCTGGCACTGCCCCCTCCCCAGCTGGGTCCCTCTGGTGGGCAAGGATTGGACAAAAGATGCCACTGTCCTCTGTCCTCTGAGAGGTCCAGGTCATCAAGGGCCACTAAGGATGGGGAAGCTCTTCCCCTTCTAGCAGCAGGGGCCCAAGGTCCACAGCAGACTGAAGAGGGAACGCCAAACCCCAATCCCCCACTGCAGGGAGGGGGCTGCAATGGAAGTTTTCTGGTGTGTGTGTGGGTACAGGCACACATGCGTATGTGTGAGGGCCATGCCTCTCACAGGATGATTCCACCTCCCCTTCTATCAGATCCCTTCCCTTCTGTCACGGGCCTCACCCTGTTAGGCATCGGTATTAGCACGCTTGTCCTCTGTACCTCCAGGAACCAGTATTTTGAGGTCCCTCTGGCTTTTATCTTTGCCCAGATGAGCAGGAAGCCCTAACCAGGAGGTCTCCCTCTGGCCCCATAGGCCACAGCACCCCAGTCCAATCTCCCACCATCACACCCTCTCCTTGCTTGACTAAGCCCAACCTCCTCTCTTCTCTCTTTTAAAACAAGGCAGCAGAGCACAACCCGAGAGCCCGCTCTGGCTTTGAAGGTGGCAGAACTGAGTCTGTGACCTTTCCCCCCCCACCCGCACCTGGAGCAGTCTTTTTTTTTTTTTTAACATCTTTATTGGGGTATAATTGCTTTACAATGGTGTGTTAGTTTCTGCTTTATAACAAAGTGAATCAGTTATACATCTACATATGTTCCCATATCTCTCCCCTCTTGCGTCTCCCTCCCTCCCACCCTCCCTATCCCACCCTTCTAGATGGTCACAAAGCACCGAGCTGATCTCCCTGTGCTATGCGGATGCTTCCCACTAGCTATCTATTTTACGTTTGGTAGTGTATATAATAGAACTACCATACGACCCAGCAATCCCACTACTGGGCATATATCCAGAGAAAACCATAATTCAAAAAGAGTCATGTACCAAAACGTTCATTGCAGCTCTATTTACAATAGCCAGGATATGGAAGCAACCTAAGTGTCCATCGACAGATGAATGGATAAAGAAGATGTGGCACATATATACAATGGAATATCACTCAGCTATAAAAAGAAACAAAATTGAGTTATTTGTAGTGAGGTGGACGGACCTAGAGTCTGTCATACAGAGTGAAGTAAGTCAGAAAGAGAAAGACAAATACCGTATGCTAACACATATATATGGAATCTAAAAAAAAAAAAAAAAAAAAGGTCATGAAGAACCTAGGGGCAAGATGGAAATAAAGACACAGACCTACTAGAGAATGGACTTGAGGATATGGGGAGGGGGAAGGGTAAGCTGGGACAAAGCGAGAGAGTGGCATGGAGCAGTCTTTTTCAAACCACAGAGTACAAGTCGTTAGCAAGTCCTGTAATCCGTTCCATGAACCTTGACTAGGATTTTAAAAACATGAAATAGAGTAGTACACCCATGCAGTAAGGATTAGTATTGTTTCGTGAAACTTTCGTTTCCATTTTATATATACCTACGTTTACATACACACACATATGCATATACATCTATGCATAAGTATACATAGGTAAGTTTGTTTGCTTTACCATGGATTGCAATTTAAGAAAAACCCTCAAAGCAGTATTCTATAGTCTAGCTGTGTGACCTTGAACAAGTCACTTCCCCTTTCTGGTCCTCATTTTTCTCATGTGGAAAATAAGGATAATAATCCCTCTCTCTCTCTCTCTCCCTCTCTCTCGTTTCTTCTCTGGGTGAGGTATGTGTGGCATGTCTCTGGAAGCACTTTGAAGACAGGAGTTATTGTAACAGGTGATAGACGCCCATTATGCCCGCCACTCCCCATCTTTCTGTTTCCTTTCTGGGGCTTTGCAGCCACTCAGTACCCAGCATGGGCTGGGCCAGGGCATCTCCAGGGTAGGGATCCCAGGCTGAAGGGAGAAAGCCTCAGCATAGCTGCTCTGAAGGGCACGGGCTCTGGACAGAGACACTTTCTAGTTTGAGGCCCCTCTCTACTACTTTTAGCTGTGAGGGCATCAGTGAGTCACTTCGTCATGTTCATCATCACTCAGTCTCCTCATCTGTGAAATGGAATCATAGGCTCTACCTTGCAGAGCCGTGGCAGCAGTGAGCTATCACACAGAAAGAAACATATCAGGCCTTTCTGGTCCCCTCTGAGCCCTGCCCAGTTTCCCCCCTTTTACTCCAGTGGGGAACGCAGAAGAGATGCCTGCATGCATGCGTGTGTGTGTGTGTGTGTGTGTGTGTGTGTGGTTTGTGTACTCTTGGGTTGGTGGTGGGGTGGAACAATATTTCTAATCCCTGAAGAAAAGCAACTTCCGTCCCATTTCCTCTATTTTCTCCAGATGTCATTTTCATCTCAAACTCAGGAACCTCATTTCCTTCTCTGAGCTTCAGTTTCCACAACTGTCTAAAGCAGGATCAGTGCCCTAGGCCTCTCATCAGGACAGGGGGCAGAGCACAGAAAGGTGTGCGAGCGCGAGGCCCAGGCACCGGCCTCTGCTGTCTGTGGGTGGCCTCTCCATGTGGCCTCTTCTCTGAGTTGAGGAAAGGGGGCTCCACCCTGCTCAGGCCACCCAGTCCTCCTGGGGCCCTGGGAGGCAGGAGAGGACAGGTGTAGGAAGGTGGGTTCCTACTCCCTACAGCTCCTACCCTTAGGCTGCCGGCAGCCCTGAGGCAGTGCCTGCAGGTGCACGGTCAGGCCCAGGCTGGGGAATAGGCAGCATGTGCTCAGAGTCAGTCCTATTAGATATGGAAGAGACCCAAGTTGGCTCAGGGCCCGACTTCGGGGTGGGGGGCAGAAAATGAGCAGTGGCATGCCTATTCCATGGGAGGGGCGAGGGTGGAGTCAGCACCCCTCCTCGGGGCAGGGGGCTCCTATCCCGGGGCCCTGCCCCCTGTCCAGCCTGCCTCTCCCAGTGTAGTTCGTAGTTCCCAAGGTGAGTATCCCCACACTGACTGGCCAGGCCACTCCATTTCCCACCCCTCCTCTCTTCTTCCTTCTCCTCCTCCTCCTCTTTGAAGCTGACTTGGCTGTTGACACCTCAGAGATATTTGTAGATCACTATCTCAGGAGGCCGTTGGCCTGACTCATCCCTGAGCCAAGCCCTGTCTGCTGGCTCCTTTAATCTCCCCCTTTCAGCCAATCCCTCTGCTCCCTTAATCATTTTCTCTCTCCCCGTAAGTGCCCTCCAGTGAATCTGGCTCCCTCGTTCCTCTACTTTGCCTGTTCCTCACTTGAGAATTCTTCAGGGGAACTCCATGCCACTGTCTCCCAGAGTGGACCAAGGGCAAAGTGGCAAAGGCCACCAGAAGCTTGCTCAAGGCCTTGGGTTGGTCTCTGGATCCCTGCACCAGAGTTTGGACAAATGGCTTTGCTCTGCTAGGCCTCAGTTTCCTCTTCTGGCAAATGCTAAACTAGCCCCTAATAATTCCCCTCTTCAAATGTTGTCCCTCTTCCCCTGGGGGCATGTCTTGAGGTGGCCTGGACTCATTCCCCCTCTCTGAGCTGTGTCCCTGTCTATGCCATGAAAGGGGCTGGACTAGGACAAGGACAAGGACAAGAACCTTCCCATCTCAGACTCTCTGTGTCACCTGACAAGTGCCATCTTGTCAGCCGTGTTTCCCCAGAGGCCCTGGGGGTTTCTGTCCTGGAGGCAAGCTCAGGGTGGCTTCAACTGTGATAGCTTGAACCTCAGCAGCCCTGCTTTCCAGTAGGTCTTCAAATGGGTCCCTTACTAGGAAAGCCCAAGACCAGCATCCCAGAGAACTGTCAACAGAGGCAGGCATGGGCTTGAGAGGTGGCCTCGGGACAGCCGAAGAACAGGCCCTCTCCCCGTGGGCAATGGAGGCAGAAAGCCCTGCGTTCAAATTCTAGCAACTCTGCCACTGACACACTGTGTGATCTTGGACAAGTCACTTCCCTCTCCGAGTCTAAGTGTCTTCACCTGGAAAATGAGGATAAAAGAGTCTTTCCATCACGGGATAAAGGAAGGGAGTTATGAAAGCACTGGGTACCATGCCTGGCTCATCAGACGCACAAAAGGTTGCTTTCTTCCTTCCCCAGTCTTTCCTGGGCAAACCTTCCCTTGTACCCTCCTCCTGCTCTCTCTCCCTCCTTCTCTGCGCTGGGAAAGGCAGCCACAGGCCCGGCTACCCTCAGAAGCAGAGCCGACCAGCCCAGTGGGGGGATGGGGTTCACCCTTGATGCTTCAGGAGCTGCCAGAAGCCTCTTGGGAGCCACACAGGGGAGAAGGAGGGAGAGCTGGCAGGGGAGGGGGCAAGACAGAGACAGAGAGAGATAGAAAGAGACAGTCGGGGACAGAGAGAGGCAGAGGGACAAAGAGGGAGACAGAGACAAAGAAATGAGATGCAGGAAGACATGCAGGGACATGGAGAGATGGCCAAAGCTAGAGAAAGGGACAGGTTGGGAGAAAGGCAAACAAAGAGAAAGAAAGGCCCAAGCAGAGAAATAAAGTAGAGAGGGCAACAGGCCGCACAGAGGGAGAAAGGGGCAGGGAGGCGGACAGAGTGAGCTGGAAAGAGAAACAGAGGCCACCAGAAAGAGTCAGAGACAAAGAGAAGGAGACAAAGACAGAAAGGGCAATGGAGACCTCGAATGGGAAGGAAAGGAGGAAGGAGGGAAGGGGGAGGGGGAGGGGGAGGAGGGGAGGTGGGGGAGGGAGTCGTTAGTTCAGGGCCCGAGCACAAGGCTGACACAGCACATTCTCTGTACTCCCCTTCTCTCGCTCCCACCACCGCCCTCCAGCTGCCCCCTCCCCTTTCTTTATCACTGGGCCCTTGGTGGGGAAAGCCGCCCTGTTGCCTGCCTGTTCTGCACATTCTTCTAGGCCAAGGTTAGCTAGTGCTCCCCAGCCCCTTCTCCACCCTCTTCCACCTCCTCAGCAGCCCAGAGCTCAGGTGGGGAGGAAGCAGGTGACCATCCCAGGGAGAGAGGGTAACATTCCAACTCTTCAGCAGCCTGAAGAGGAGGAGGAAGGGGGCTGGGGAGGAGGCTGGTCTGCGTCATTCCCTTGCAAGCTCCCTCTGATGCTGTCATCTCCTGGAGGGCTTGCCAGGGTCCCGGGCCTCCTCTGAGGTTCTAGGCCGGGCCTCAGGCTTTGGCCCAGGATCGCTGCCTAGCCCAGCCCCACCTCTGATGCTGCAGTGACCCCTGGGAGCTCGAGGTGGCCAGCTCGCGCTTCCTAAATGGAAGCAGATCTCTTTTTTCCTCAAACCAGCATCTGTCAGATCTCTAGGCCTGCCCTCTGAAGAAGCTGAGGGGGCTCCAGGCAAACAGAACAGAAGTCATTAAGCCTTCCTTGCTCACGGAGCTGGGTTCTTCAGGAACAAACAAGATCTAGGTCCTGGGGGTGGGCTTGCTTCCTGGGGAGCTCCCAGCGCTCTACAAAGTTTAGGCTCTGCAGGAGGGGAAAGAAGGAGTCAGGAGGGTACAAAGACTTGGCAATGGTGGCAGGTGGCTGCTTGGGGTCCTGCTGCTTGGGGCATTAGGATTAGGGGCAGCTGGGCAACTGCAAGGTGAAGGGCAAGACTGGACACAGAGAGAGAGAAGATGAGGGTCCAACATGGGCCTCCCCCCTCCTTCCTCTAAGCAGGTACTTCTGGGCCCCTGAGAAAGGTGCCTCTGGATTTCTGCCCCTCCCTCCCCACTTCGGGGAATTAGCTGGCTGGGGAGGGGACAGGAACTCACAACCTAACTAGGAGGATCATTGGAAGGAACTGGAGTTGTTTATCCTAGAAAAGAGAAAGCTGTGGGGAAGGGTGGGAGGCATGGTGTCCATCTTTAGAAATCTGAAGAGCTGCCATGTGGTAGAAAATTTACAGAAAATCTTTGATCTGGATAAAACTCCTCAGGTCCAACCTTGAGGGGAAGGGACCACCCCAAAGCCAGGAAGATCTTGAGGTGGGAATACAGATTGTAGTGCCCTTTCCATACCTCCACGAGTCACCTCCCCATCTCTGAGAGTTTATAAAGCAGAGTAGGCCCGAGAGGGAAGGGACAGGAAGGAGAATTCTGACTATTAATAGCACTCCAGGAAGGGAAAGGTGCCAAGTCCCCTGGGGCTGGAGGTATGCAAAGAGAAGTACTTGGCAGGGCGTGAGGTGGGAATGGATTGAAATGGCTTTCAAAGTTCCTGCCAGCCTTCACACTCTGAGGCTGAAGTGAGACAGTCAGAAATGGAGCAAGAACCGCAGCTGTCCACTGGACTGCAAAGAGCTGTGTGCCCCGGGAACTCCCTTCCCATCTCTGCCCTGCCCTTTCCTCATTGACTTAATGTCCCACTCTGCCTCCTGGAGCCCTGGGTTCAGCTCCCCGAAGGTCTGCTGGAGCCTAGAGGAGTCCCAGGATCACTGCCTAGTCTTCCGTGGGGCTCATGTCCTGATTTCCTCTGGGTCCGCGTCTGGGGGTTTCATTGAAAGAGGCAGAAATCGAGGCAGACAGAATCAGCCCAGGGTGGGGCAGGGGTGCTGGGTGTGACAAAGCAAGTCCATGAGCTGCCTGGAGAGGTGGTAAGCAACCTGTCTCTAAAGTCTTCGAGAAAATGCTGGTTGACCACTGGGTAATGCACCGTGGAGGGAGTCGTGCTGCCCTAAGAATCTGCAAGGGGAAGACTCACGGATCTGTCTGGGCCATGCCAAGCAGGTGTCTCCCGGGCCAAGACCAACTGGAAGAATACCCACTGGGCCCAGGCTGGGCCTCTGATCTCAGGGCTGGCAGCTCCAGGAGGCCCCTACCCGAATTCACCTGCCCAGGCCGAGTCTGTCTGAGCCTGGCCCCACCTCCCGCCTGACCAGGTGCGGCAGGGTGGAGCGCCCTTGTGCAGACCTGAAATGAAGACCACATGGCAGCTGAGCCCCACCCATGGGAGAGGGGCCTGGCCAAGGCCGAGGCTGAGTCCAGATGAGCTTCTCTCACCTTCAGGGCCTCCCCCTGAAGGGGGGAGGAAGCAGCCAGGCGGCCATTCACTTGGGGCCTCTGCAGGCCTTTTTCTAACTTACTTTTTCTTTCTTCCTCTGAGCCCTGGCCTGGTGGCCCAGGCCCTTTCTGCCTGGTTGGACTGATCCTCTCTTATCTCCGCCCCCATCAACATTCCTCATTCCAGCTTCCCCATCCCGAGCCGGGACACATACCTGAAGGGCAGATCAAAGGCCCACAGCTGCTCTTGTCAGCTCCCATTAGATCTCAGCTGAGAAGGGGAGCCCACCCTGGCAGGCTGCCCTGGCCCCTTCACCCTGCCTTCCCCAGCCTAGGCTTTCAGAGGCGAGCTCACCCCAAGGTGGCGCCTCCAGATGCTGAGGGGGCCCGGCCCCTGCAGCCTCATCCCCCTCCTCTCTTCTCTGAAGAGGAGAAAATGCCTCAGATGCCTGAGTGGGAAGCAGGCCTAGAGCCTGGGCCCTGGGCAGACAGCTGCCTGGACAGTGCAAACCCTGGCCCCTGGGGAAGGCCAGTCCTCGTCCCAGCTGCCCCACTGGGGGTTCTGCCAGAGGAGACAAGGGATGAGGATGCTGCTCTCCAATAACAAGACCGTGCTCGCAGCAGCCTCACGGAGTCCTGGGCTTCCTTCCCAGCCCTGTCATGTCAAGAGAGCCTTCCACGCCCTCGTGACCAGCCCTCATCCGCATGGCCTGCCGCACTGGTCCACTCGGAACTTCCCCAAATACACATCACGTGTTTTCCCCACCTTTATGCTTTTGCACCCACTTCCCTACCTGCTTAAGACGCCCTTCTCCACCTGACAAAATCCTACCACACAGGAAGAAATAGGATACCAAGCTACATATACAGTACGTTCCTTTTCTGTTTGTTTTCTTTTCTTTTTGATGTTCTTTATCTGTTTGGGTTTTTTTTTTTTTTTTTGCAGAAAAGTACATAATGATGTCTTATTCTTGCTGAGCACTTACTATGTTCCAGGCTCTAGTCTAAGTGTTTTATAACTTATTTAATCTTCATAACAACTCTAGGGATTAGGTACCATTGTTCTCATCATCATATTCCAGATGAAGAAACTGAGGCCCAGAGAGGTATGGCATCTTGCTCAGTGACACACAGCTAGTGAGTGTCAGAGCTGGCTCAGAGTCCAGGCTTTGAATCCTCACACTCTGTAGCCTCTCGTTTGTGGAGCTGCAGCAAGAGAAGAAGCCTGGACACTTACGTGCCTAACTTAACAGTGAAGCTCTCCAGGAGACGGATGGAGGGTTAACTTAGTAGACAGCATGTTTGCTATGTTCTACAGTGTGTATGGATTTGGAGGCAGGAGAATGCGGAATCTCTGGGGTCACGGAAATCTGGGACCAAGTCACAATTTTCCTACTCATTGCATGAATGACCTGGATCAGCTCACTATATCCTTTGGGCTTCTGCTTGGTCATCGGTCAAGGGATGATAATAATACCTATTTTTAGGATTTTTATCTTGATGAACTGAGGTATTGAATGAGCAGCACTTAGCTTTAATAGACCAAAAATCCTTAATTTTTATAATCAAGAAAAAAGACTTGAACACCACATCCAACAAGGCTCTGTCAAAAGCTGCCTCCCTGTGCTATACAGTAGGTCCTTATTAGCTATCTATTTTGTATATAGTAGTGTGTATATGTTAATCCCAATCTCCCAACTCATCCCTTTCCCCCATGTTTCCCCTTTGGTAACCGTATGTTTGATTTCTAGATCTGTGAGTCTGTTTCTGTTTTGTAAATAAGTTCATTTGTATCATTTTTCTAGATTCCACATATAAATGATATCATATGATATTTGGCTTTCTCTGTCTGACTTCACTTAGTATGATAATCTCTAGGTCCATCCATGTTGCTGGAAATGGCATGATTTCATTCTTTTTTATGGCTGAGTAATATTCCATTGTATATAAATACCACATCTTCTTTAGAATGTACCCAGTTTTGCAAACATATAATAAATTTAAATGTTTTCTTTTAAAAAAAGCTGCCTCTCCCCCACCCACTCCTCTTCACCCCACTCCAAAGAGCAAACGATCCGCTCATTCTACCCCTGGCAAAGTGCCCAGCGTCTCAGCAGCCAGGGTTATGACACTGCTTTCTAATCATTGCCTGCTTCCTCAGGACACAGTGCAGGGCCAGGGCACAGAGGGGCCTCGGTAAGCTTACTCCCCAAACGTTTGTGGAGTACCTCCTAGTGTGTGTGGGGCGCTGGGGCTGCACAGGGAGAGAAGGTGCTGCCCCTACTCTTGGTTAGCTCGTGCTCTAGGGTGGGAGACAGACTTGACATTGTTGATCTGATCGTAATATACTGACAGAGGAAAGTTGGAGGAACACATTGTCACAATCATTAACAAAGATTTATCGCCAAGCACTCTTCTTGGAGACTTATCTATGATCATTATCCCATTCATAACCCGGACTGGAAGGGTAGGGAGAGGCTTCCTAGAGGAGGAAGTGCCTGCAAGACAAGTAGGCTTGGGCTTGGCGTTCTAACAATGGCTTTGCTGGGGAAGAGTGCCCGGGGATGTGTTTGTACCCTTGGTCCGCACAGGCTTGCTAAGGGCACTAAGACTAGAGTCTCATCAGCACCTCCACAGACCAGTGCTTGAAGGCAGATGTCCCCTTCTGCTCTCCCTTCACCATGCCCCTGTGTCCCAGGAAGTGGGAGTAACCTATACAGGGGCCAGAGGTGAGGGGCACCAGGTACATTTACAGAACTGTGAGTCATGCAATCGATCTGGTGCAGGGAAGCCAGGGGCAAGGGGTTGAGGAGAGGGATGGGCAGACAGAAGGTTGGACAAATAAATGGGGCCAGGCTCTGAGTTGGGGTTACAGAGTGTGGACTTTATCTTGTAGGCCAAGGAGAGTTCCTGGAAGGTTTTGAAGTGATGTAATCGGATGTGTGCTTCAGAAAGTTCACTGGGCGTGTGAAGAAGATGAGCTCAGTACGGGTCCTGGTGAATTTGAGGGGTCTGTCTGCTGGATGCTCAAGCTGCGATGGGGCTGAAGCTCAGGGGAGAGGGCTGGGCTGGAGGCTTGGGGTGGGGATTATCAACATGCAGATAGGAGCTGGAGCTGAGAGGAGATGAGCTCATGTGGGGAGACTGGGTGGCGTGGAAAAATAGGAGGAAGAACAGAGCCCTGGGCCTTCCAGCAGCCAAGGAATGGGGGAGAGAGAGGAGTCAGCAAAGGAAAACAGAAAATAGTCAGAGAGCTAGGAAGGGAACCAGGAAAGAGTTGGGGGTGGTCAGCGAACACTTGTTAAATGAACTTGGAATAAGTGTGACCAAGGTCAGCTATCAAAATGAACCCTTTGCCGGTGAAGAGTTAAAAGCAAAGAATCAAACGGAATATTTACAGATGAAATACTAGTCATAATATAGATTCCTGGGCTGTCCCCCAGAGATTCTGATTCAGATGGTCTGGGTGGGGCCCGGGAATCTTCATTTCCAACCAGGATCAAGGGATTCAGGGGCAGGCGTCTATGGCACTGACTTTGAGAATTGCTGCATCTCAGGGGCAGGTAGAGAAAGGAAGAGGGTAGGGAGGATGCTCTGGTGGCCTTCCCCTACAAAGAGAAAGGCGGGATGACCGGCAGCAGCCGCCACCACCCAGCACGCTCGCCCACCCCACCCCCCACCCTGGGACCTTTCTCTTAGAACCCAGGTGCAGGCCCGGAGCCCAGCCAGGAGTAAACTGAGCCTCAGCGTGGAAAATATGGAACCAAGATATCCGGGGAGGGAGTGGGCGGGAAGGGGAATAATGCAAACCAGGCAGATCTGCCCGCGAAAGAACAAGGGAAGGGGGGCCAGGGACTCATGAACAGCAAATAAGATAGGAGCTTGCAATGTGATATGGTAGCTCAATAAAGCCCCCCCCCCACCCCACCCCGCTTCACGCTCTTGCTAGCTCTCCCTCAAGGCCTGCATGGGGCTGGGCTGCTGCAACATGGAACCAAAGCAGAGTATCCCCCATCTCCAGCCTCAGCCTTGCTAGGACAACACCTTGAGTATGCTCATCCTTGAGGCATCCTGTGGAGAAGGAGGGGTACTGAAAGTCACCGGACATTGCTGCCGTGCTGAGCCAGAGCTGTGAGACAGCTGCATTCCAGTGTTCTATGACGCGGGCACCCTGAGTTCCAGTCCCAGCTCTACCTCTGATGTGCTGTGTGATCTTGGATAAGCCACTTAACCTCTCTGGGCCTCTACCGCTGTATCAGCAGGATGGAGGTGGTAGGGGCTAGAACATATGGACTCTCCAAATTCTACTATGTAGGAGCTTCATGGACCGGTGGATTTTCACCTGTTTTGTTCTGACCCCAACATAGGGACGAAAAGGAATCAGCTGGCTTAGCACTTACTGGGTGCATACTTTGTGCTTGGGACTGTGCTGAGGGTTGTATCTTCAGTCTCTTGTTTCAGATTCATAGCAGCCCTGTGAGGAAGGAATTATGCCCATTTTATAGATGAGGACATTGAGGTTTTGGAGAACTGGCTGTTGAGTATGGAGGTTGGGGGAAGAAGAGGTATCATATCAACCCCTGGACATACTCCCCTAGAACAATGTATCCTGAGGACTCCTGGATCCAGTATTTCCAGTCCCAGAGTTTAACATTCTCCTAGCAGCTTTTGTCTGACTAATTTGGCCCATTGCGCTGAGAAGCAGCCCCTCCCTGCAAAACCCATAGGTCCATAGTTCCCCAGGAGAGTTGGGCACGTGTCCTGCCACATGGCGGGAAGGAGCACACATGGCATGATAAGGGGCCAGCCAGGTCTTTGGAATGTCTTTCTGACATGCCCAGGGAAGCCGGCAGCCTTGGGGGGGCCCTCAGTGTGAGGTCTGGGCACAGGGGTCCTCTCTGCCAGCCTCCTTTTCACCTTGATCCATCCCAGAAGTCTAGCTCTCTTGACAGGGATCCTCCGAGCCAATCTAATGATTGCCAGGTGGGAGTGGAGGACCCAGGGCAGAGGCCGCCAGGACCTGACCTCGTCCCAGCTCTAACTGGCTTCCTGGCAAGCTGGGGCTAGCTGCCCTCTCTGAGCTGGGCCTGGCTTCTCTCAAACCAGGACACTTGTCTGGCCAGTCAGGCCCAGCTAGCCCTTCCATTCCCCTGACAGAACTTTCCCAATGGGTCTCCACCGAAGGGAAGGAATGGCCTGGCTCTGGGGTCCTTCCTGGGACATGGGCCCTGGCCCAGGATTCTGGGATCATGGCTACCCTTACAGGGAGCCCCCTACTCAAAGCCATACCTGACAGCCTGGGTGGGTATAGAGATGGGATGTGGTGCTGCCCAAAGTCAGGCCCCTTTCCTCCCTTCTCACTGGGACCTCTGTTCCAGGCCCTTCCTCCCTCCTCTCTACTTGTACAAATCCACAAGATCTTCTGAGACCCAAAATAAGGCTTGATTCCTACAAACTCACGGTTGACCTTGACCAAGTCACTGGCCCCTGTCAAGGTCTCAGTGTCCTTTCTAGCTGGGACAAACCATTACTCTACAGGTCTATTCTTCCTGAATGACTCTGTGGATGTGCCTTCCTTCTGCAACCAGAAGGTAAGTGGATTCTCCGTCACCTGCAAAAATGAAGTCCCAATTCCTCATCTTGGTATTCAAGTCCTTTGGCCATTTGGCCCTGCTTTTCTTCCAGAAAGTCTTACAGTTGCTTTGGACTCCTCTGTCTTCCCAGAACACACCAGGCCTTTCCCCACAGCAGTGCTTTTGCTCAGACAGTTGCCCTGCTTGGGACGTCCCCCCACTTACTCCTACCCCTCCAGCAATTTGCATCCTCCCAGGTCCAGCCCAAGTGGGAAAATGAAGGGCTCCTTCCTTGGTCTGCAGGGCCATTGTCAGTTCCCAGAGTACCTCTGTTCCTGCAGTGGAATATTAGAATGAGTGTCTCCTGGATGCAAGGATAAGCGTTCGTTGAATTATAAACATAAGAAACACCTATGGTTGACTTCCTTCACACAGGGCCTCCCCGATTCCACGCAGAGAGTGCCACTAAGGGTTCATTTCCACATCATTCACTGTTTAACAGAAAATTAACAGGTTGTAGACATTGCTAATGTGCTGAGCTAGAGGATGCGGGCAATGCCACTAACTCACTGTATGTGTGACCTTGGGCAAGTCACTTTGTCTCACAGGCTCAGTATCTTGTCTAGCAGGTAGTACAGCAAAATGGTTAAACTCACAGACTCTAGAGCTAGAATACCTAGGGGCAAGGCACACCTTTGCCGTGTACTAGTTCTGTGATCTTGGACAAGTTACTCTACCTCTTTGGTCTTCAGTTTTCCCATCTTTAAAAATGGGGGAAATAATGGTATCTGTTAGCGTTGTGAGAATTGTGTTAATAAATGCAAGCCACTCAGAGCTATAGTAAGTTCTTGACAAGTGCTGGCTGCTGTTATGATTAATCATATTACTTACCTGTCAAATGGGTCTCAGGATACCTGGCAGGTGAGGTGGGAGCAGGGTTTAAAGGAATGAGAGGGCAGAAAAAGCCCTCTGGATGTTGTGATCTGGGGACCACATGGCACAAATGTGAGTCGTCCTGTGACAATCGGCAAGTTGGGTTTCTATGCAACGGAGCCATCTAGCAGGCAGGGCGTGAGTGCGTGCACTTGGCCTGTCTGCATGTTCCTTGGGGTTTGCAGTCTCCTCATGAAAAGGAACTCAGGGGGACTCCCAGGACAGGCAGGTGCATGGATCCTCAGCTGCTGGTCCATCAGTTCATGAGGGCTCACGGACTTTCCCAGCCATTCTCTCATTGGATCTCTACGACAGCCCTTGCCAGGACCAGAGAACAGATTGGAAGCCTCATTTTTCTGGTAATAAAAATGAGGCTTACGGGAAAGGGAAGTGACTTGCCTAAGGTCACACAACTAAATTTGCTCAAGGACTTGAGCCCCGATCTTCTGAGTCCCGGCACCCAGAGCTGAAAGGAGAAATCCCAGAGGACAGACTCTCTTGCTTCTCTCCCACTCCCTCTGCCTGTGCTGAGTTCCCTCCTGTTCAGCAGACACACCTGTGCCAAGATCAGTGCGGGGTACCAAAGACCCGGAGGTGAAACCATACAGCCTCTGCCTTTGGTGTCTAAGGACTACAGACGCCAGAACAGAGACATGTTAGTCCAAGGAGCCAAGAGCTGCTAAGAACTGCAATGGACCCACATACAAAGTGTGGCAAGAGCACAAAGGAGAAAAGACTAATGTCGTTTGGGGGACGGGAGGCCTGGGGCCCAAGGGAGCGAGGATGGGGGCAGAGGAGAGACAGCATTCAAAGGAGTGGGCAAAGCTCCTGAGCTGACAGCGAAGTGTTTGGCCTGGAGAGCGGGTGGCCCAGCTGCAGATGGTGGCTTAGCTCAAGTGCTGGTCTGCCATTGGTGAGCTGGCGTAATGCCACCAGCCTTTCTTGGGCTTGTTCATCCCCGCGTCAGTCACAGCAATAAGCAGGACAGAAAGCTCTTAGCAGAATCATATACTCACAGGGTTTCTGCACGGAAGAGGTGAGGAGGAGTGAGGAGGGCAGAAACCAGGCCAGGGTAGCTACCTAGAGCAGGGACGACGTCTGGAGTACATGAAGCTGAATCATCTTAGCTTCTGGGAGCTGGGGTCATGGTGGAGACTCTGCTACCAGCCCCCGAGCTCCTCGGTGATTCCCGGGCACGGAGATTTGACAAGGGAAAGCCTTGACCTAGTCAGGTTGCTGGCACGTGTTGGGCACAGAGCCCAGGTGTTGGAGACAACGCAGAGCGGGCAGGCATCCTGGGGTAGGGGGTCTGAATCATCAAATGTCAGCCATCCAGAGCAAACCCACTCCTGATCCCAAGTTCTCGGCAGCACGGAGGCCTATTCTATCCACTTGACATTCATTATCTCAATGCGTCCTCATGCTAACCCTGTGACTTATGCTGCCAGTGTTGCATAGAAGGCTCAGTGGGAAGGGACCTGCCTCAGGTCACGTAGAAGTAAGTGGTGGCCTGTGTGCCTCCCACTCGCTGCCTGAGCAGAAGCGGCCTCCCATGGTGAGCCCGCCCGAAGCAGAGCACTCCGCTGCTCTGGGTATCAGAGGGGAGGAAACTGACAGGCCCTCTAGGGACCCTGAGTTGATGCTGGTGCTAAATTGGGAGATAAATGCCTCGTGTGGGCCCTTGCCTGGGGGCACCAAGCAGCCCAGTGGACAATGTCCTGGGCAACAGCTTGACAAGCCAAAAGACACCGTTTACACATGGCTGTTTTCTTCTCGCTTTTCGTCAGATAATGTTTATTTCTCTTCTTGATTATGAAAGGCACACAGGCATGCCTGTTTCTTGAAAGGGCCTTTGATAAGAGCCGAGGGCAGTACATGAAAGTGCTGCTCCATGAGGGCCATTCTGCCAGCGCCTACATGCATGTGGCCCGGGCGGGTTTTTGTTTTGTTTTGTTTTGTTTGAGATGAGGGGAACAACCAGAGGAATGGGCGCCCGCCATGGCCCATCGACTCTTTCCCCCAAATAGCAATTCTCACAGAGGCTCTTTTATTCCTCACTCCGGGGCCCTCGATCCTCTTCCACTCAGGGGCAGGGCCCTTTCTAGACCTCCGAAGGCCCCAGGCACTCTCATTTTTAGTGGCTTTACCCCACAGCATATAGAATATATGAAAATGCACCCACATCCCATACTGAATGTAATTTTTGCTATAAAAATTTTCAAAGGATTTTTATGATTCCGCTTTTGAAATTATCTGCCTATGAGTAACTCGTTTCATTCCCAATTGGCTATGATTTCTTGGTAATCATTGTGCATACTTGGGAATTCTTGCAAAGTGAGGAAATCTAACCAACAAATTGTTTTCAAATGTAATGAAATTTTTAGGAGTACTAAATTTAACAATTAATGAGGTCGATGTTATATTATGTTTCGTAGACACATAATAGAACATTTATTAATTCCAATTCTGCTGTTTTCTCTTCATACTTTAGAGCCAGTAAATTTTCCTGGGGCTCACGCATTTTCACAGGCCCCTGGAAAGCTTGCAGGCCCTGGGTATTGCACCGACAGTGCCACGTGGAGAAAAGGGCCCAGACACGAGACTTCTGGGTCTCCATCCAGCCACTGGAAAGGATGAGACCAAGAAGTCCCCAGGTGTCTTTAGGGAGGGGGAAGAGGGCAGTGTTGACTCATCTGTGCCGAGTCCATTCTCACACATCGTCTCCTAGAATCCTCACACCACTTTGAGAGTCAGCTGCTATTACTACT
The DNA here is from genome assembly GCF_963924675.1 of Phocoena phocoena. Lineage (NCBI taxonomy): Eukaryota > Metazoa > Chordata > Mammalia > Artiodactyla > Phocoenidae > Phocoena > Phocoena phocoena. The sequence continues at coordinate 58,468,977 of NC_089240.1, read as the reverse complement.
TGTTACACAGAAGAGGACACAAGCTCAGACAGGAGAAGGTACTTGCTCAGAGTTGCACAGCCAGTGAGGGGCAAACCAAGGATTTAATCCTTTATCCCTTTAGCTTCGAGGCCCTTTCAGCTGCCCCAGTCGGCTGTACTATAAAGCCAGTTTTGAAGCGCTCAGGAAGGCCCACTGCACATGAAGATGAGTAAACATTAACTCTCACTCTTACTGTTACCAGAATTTTTGTCTCCCTGAAGGAATCTGCAATTAAATGGATAAGCAACATCCCCATTCTACCACTTACTAGCTGCGTGATTTTGAGTAATTTTCTTAAGCTGTCTGTGCCTCAGTGCGTTCTTGTAAGGAGTAATGAGTTAGGCAAAGCCCTTTGCAGAGGCTTTGCAGACACACAGTAAATGTCCTATAAGTGTTAATTATTATTATTATTATTATTATTATTATTATTATTATTATTCTCTGGGCACCAGGACCCAAGTCACCCACTGTGTGACTCTCTAAAGAGGAGTCCCTGGGATACTGAGGAACAAAGAAGGTGGTGCATAGGGAACCTGAAATTTGGGTTGGAACTGGGGCTTGCACTTGAAAAGGAGAATCTGATCTCTCAGGCTTGGATGGGGCATAGACACCAACTACCACCTGCCAGGCCTCTGGGACCCTGCAAGTAAGAGGGGCTCCTTCACACCCAAAGCTGGCTGAACTATTTTTAGTGATGACAGCAGCTGGCCCCAAGGCCCTCCCAGCACGCCTGGAGGAGGAAAGTGAAAAGAAGGGAAGGAAAAGGGCCAGAGGGAATGTGAGGGATTATGTTTGTGGCTGGCCGGGCTCTGCCTGGCCGCATGGCCCTCTCCTCTGGGGCCCGCTTTAGTCCTCGGGAGCTCACAGCACACTGGCTAGGCCAGCATGTGAGGATTTGCCCAGAGGGCGATCTGTGGCCAGAGCCCGGGGAGCCAGACATTCACATCCCTCCCAGCCCAGCTCCTCCTCTTACAGGCACCCCACAAATCTCTTTCCTTTGCTTTCTTCCAGCTGCTCTGAACCAACAGTTCTGGGTGAATACTCAGGGCCAGATTGGAAGGACCCCAAGATTTCCCTTTAGGCTCCAGACTCCCTGCGAAACGGAGGGCTGTGGGCCCCAGTCAGGCAGCCAGTCAGTGGCTGACCTGGGACTTGAACTCAGGGATGCTGTCTCCTCATCCAGGACCTTTGACGCCATGTCACCCCCTAGGCTATGGGGCCTTGGGCAAGTCCTAAGCCCTCTGGGGCTCGTGCGAGCACTGTGCGTGTGTGTGTGTGTGTGTGTGTGTGTGTGTGAGAGAGAGAGAGAGAGAGAGTAGTGGTGTGACCCTGGGCCTGGTGAGGGGTCCAGCCTGAAGGCAGGTGGCTACAGGGGCAAGGTGGGAGGGGGCACCTCACTTCGGCTTCCCCAAGGCCCAATGCCATGTGGTCAAGTGCATTTTGCACAGCCCTCACAGGCACCCATGCATGCCTACACACACGTGCGCACGCACATGCACACATGCTTTTCCGACATTATCTAGGCTGGGGATCGCCATACTGCATGTGCAACCAGTTTGTCTATCCTTTTCGAATCTAGAGACGGTTGAAGCGATTCTAATTACAGCCTGCATTCCTGCTCTGTCTGAAGGCTTTCCCTTTTTCAAAAGGTCTAGGTTTTTTTCCTCACTTGGCTCCCTTGCTCCCCCCTCCCTGACTCCCCCAACACACACCTCATTCTCACGCCCCTTTGTCTCCTCCCCTTTTACTAGGTTGGGTTGCTCGACTTCAGCTTGATTTTCTGCTGTCTGTGGCTTGGCAAGACTTAAGAAAGCCCAGTCTTCGCCGTGTGTGTGTATGCGCGTGTGTGTGCTTGTGCACGTGTGAGTACGTCCACGATGGTACGGGGAAATAAGGGCACGTGTGGTGTGTTGGGCCTGAGTGCATTGTGTGTGCATGGTGTGTGTCTGTGGGCACGTGTAAAAGTGTGCATGCCTGCCTATGCACAGGTTTGCGTATATGGAAAATTTAGTTCACGTGTTCATGCTGTGTGTGGGGATAGGGCCTCTGTGTACGTGCAAGTGTGTGCCTGAGGGTGTGTAGTCATGTGTGCCAGGTTGGATGGCACTTTGCTTGTTTTGTGTTCTACTTCTTCCCCTTCAGCAGAGACGCTGCACCCTGCAGGTTATATGGGAGGCCTACAGAGCTTCTCCTGGTCTCAGGTCCTAGCTCGCCTTGGCCTCCCCACCTTCAGCCAGCAGCAGGAAGTTCCTCACTCAGGCTCCCCAGGTCTTCTGGCTTGAACTGATGACCACGCTTTCTGTAAGAAATTCTGATCTATTCCACCAGGAATCACGTCCCTGTTACTTCAGTCACCACAGAAGCCTAGGCCTCCTTGGCCTTGCATCACCTGCCCGACTCTAGTGCCTACATTGCGGTATACGTTGCCTAATCTGGGCCTCATCTTACATTCCTTCCAAGCTCCCCAAACCTTTACACTCTGCCTTCTGGTACCCATGGTCCACCGTCAGCCACTGTTCCCCTCTCCACACCTTCAATCTCTTAGGATTGTGTCCTTCATTCCTACGCCCGGAGATCACCAGCTCTCCTGCAACTCCCTCAAGTGGAAGCTCTGTTGTTCTCCCACACCCCACATGTCTCTTGGGAGAGAGGAGAGGATGATGTCTTCTCTGTTTCCCGTGGCTGCTTCTAGACCATTTGTCTTCTTTCCTCTTTCCAAAACAGCGGAGCCTCCTAATGCCGTCTCAGCCCCTATCCCTTCTTGAGGTTGTCATCTTTTTTTTTTTTTTTTTTTTTTGCGGTACGCGGGCCTCTCACTGTTCCGGCCCCTCCCGTTGCGGAGCACAGGCTCCGGACGCGCAGGCTCAGTGGCCACGGCTCACGGGCCCAGCCGCTCCGCGGCACATGGGATCTTCCCGGACCGGGGCACGAACCCGTGTCCCCTGCATCGGCAGGCGGACTCTCAACCACTGTGCCACCAGGGAAGCCCGAGGTTGTCATCTTTTGACTTTCTTTGTCAGTGCCCTCTATTCACTGAGGTGACAGTATGCGGCTCAATGCCTATTCTCCACTCCCTAATCCTGGCAACGTTCTTGGCAAATTCTTCATCAACACAGGTGACGCACCCACCACCCTGGTTTCTCTATTCCTGGAGTACCTTACCTCCAACAATCTGGTCCTCCACCCCATCTCAGTCTCCCATTCCCACGGTCGTACCCTTGACCTTGCCGTCATTATTCACTGCAGCACTTTCAAAATCTTGATTTCAATCAACCCACCCTTTGACCCCACCCCTATTCTTTCCTCTTATTCCCTGAGTCCAACAATGCTCTGTCCTCCCTCAGGCCTCTGATCCATTGACCCTACTACTTCATCCTGATCCACACACTCCTCCAGCTTCTGTCCTATCTCTTCTGCTTTCCTTCACCACAAAACCTCCCCCGGAGGATTTCTAGACAAAAGTTTCTGCTCCCTCACAACCCATTCTCACCTCTCACTACCCCAATGGACTTCCATCTCCCCTGAAATTGCTCTTGTCAAGGTCACCAGTGACCCCACATCGCCAAACCCAATGATCTGTCTTGCCTTTCTGGATCTCTCTCTCTCAGAAGCATCTGCTACAGTTGACCACTCCCTCCTGGGGCCAAGCTCTCTTGGTTGATGGTTTTCCTCTCATCTCACCGTTTTCTCTTCTCTGCTTCCTTGCAGGCTCCTCCTCTAACTGTTGGAGCACAGATGATTGCATTAATGCAAGGGATTTGGGATGAGTCTTAGAGCACGCTTCTACTCTACCTGTACTTTCTTAGCAGATGGTCTCATTGAGCCCTATGAGTTTAAATACCATCTATATGCCAACAACTCCTCCCAGTTTGCGTCTCCACTCCTGATTTCTTCCCCAAATCCCAGACTTAGGCATCTAACAGCCTGTTTTGGTGGGGAAATCAAGGATTCTTTTGTAGCCATGCTATATTTGAGATGCCTGCCTTGACATCCAAGTGGAGATATGGAGGAACCATCCATTTGAGATTATCAGGAAGGGCCTGACATCTCTACTGAAGTCCAGACTGCCATATCTAACTACCCACTTGATACCTACTTCTCTGTGTGGCCACCAGCCTAGCCTAGGCCAGCACCATCTCTCATCTGCTTTAGTGCAGTTGGGCTCCCTGCCTCTACCTGTGCCCCTCAACGATCCATCCTCCTTGTAGCAGCCAGAGCAGTCATTCTTAAACACAAATTCAGTCATGTTCTTTAAATATGCTTAAAATCCTCTAATGGCTTCTCACCACGCTTAGGATGAAACGCAAACTTTTGACCACAACTTCGAAGGCCTTACACGATTTGATCCCTTTCTATCTCTCCAACTTCAGCTTAGAGCCCTTTTCTCCAGCACATTCAATGCCACCCCAGCGCCTTTACGCTTTCTGTTCTTTCTCCCTCATAGTCTTTCCCCAGCTCCTCACAGGGCTCCTTCTTGTCAGTCAGGCCTCAGTCCAAGCATTACCTCCTCACTGAGGCCCTTCCTGACTACTCAAACTAAAATAGCCCCCCTAATGTCACAATAACATCAGCCTGCCTTATTTGCTTCACAGCTCCTGCCCCAATCTGAGACTCTCTTGTCCACGTGTGCTGTACTTGGTCATGAGCCTCTCCCCCACTCGCTGGACTCTAAGGCCTATGAAAGCAAAGGACCCTGGGTTGTTCACTGCTGTGCATTTAGTGCCTTGAAGCAGTGCCTGCCACCTACTTGGTGCCCCATACAAGCTCATCTGAAGAACGAAAATGCACGTACATGCTTCATTCAATTGCGTTATCGGGAGGGCCTCCTGTGTGGGTAAGGGAACCTGCTCGGTTTCAACAGTCGCATGTGTAAATAGTGTATGGGGACATCCCCGCGCCAGGTGGAGGGGGGCTTGAGGTGGCACAGCACTGGGAAGCCAGCGCTGGTTGTGGCGGGTGGGTGCGACAGGCGGCTGGCTGAAGGGAGCCGGCTTCCCCTCCACTGATTGCATTAATGCCAGGGATTTGGAATGAGGCAGGTTGGGTAATGGGGTACTGTAATTCAGTCCAGGTTTCGCACAAATTCACTGCTGAGAAGCAGAGTGGGGAAGGATGGAAAAGACAGATGGGGAGAAAGACAGGCTGCCTCCAGAGCCAGAGCAAGGGTTAGCTCCAGGTGGCCAAGGTGAGAGCCAACTTTGGCAGAGAGGACTATAGCCCTGCCCCTGCCATACAGGGTCTCTGTGCTCGTGTCACTCTTGTCTGGGCCCTGCATCCATGGGACAGGGGATCTCTTGCTGCAAGATATCACTTCTCCCTCGCGGACGGGCTAGGCTGAGGTATGTGAGTAGGGGTGGGGGAAATACTGTGCCACCTTTTCATTGCCTTTGGCGATTTACTTCCCCTGTCTGTCCCTCAGTTTCCCCATCTATAAGAAGGCAAGGGGGGCTTCCCTGGTGGCGCAGTGGTTGAGAGTCCGCCTGCCGATGCAGGGGACACGGGCTCGTGCCCCGGTCCCGGAAGATCCCACATGCCGCGGAGTGGCTGGGCCCGTGAGCCATGGCCGCTGAGCCTGCGCTCTAGAGCCTGTGCTCCGCAAGGGAGAGGCCACAGCTGTGAGAGGCCCGCGTACCGCAAAAAAAAAAAAAAGAAGGCAAGGGTAACTGATAGCCCAAAAGGGGTGTTGAGAGTATTTGAACAACAGAGAGCGTGTGAAAATGCCCACCTGTGATGATGGACACGTAGTAGGTTCTTGGTTGGATTGGGTGACTTGAAGCCTGGAAGGCAGTCCTTCCTTCTCCCAGGTGCTCTGTCCTTAGGGCACACTTTTCTTTTTCATTCTGGCTTTAGCTTTAGAATAATATAACTTTAGGGAAATAGAGCTGACATGGAGTCTCAGGTCACAAGCCTCACATGTGGCAGCATGGACTCATCGTTTGAAGCCTGACAAGGCTCTGAAGCTCTGTGAATAGCTACTGCAAAGGAAATATGGGTTAACCAATCCTTTTGCCATTACAGGGTACGTTGGTTTGCAGACACCGCCATGGGGAGGCAGACAAGGAAAGAACATAGATGGAAGAGTCTAACTACCCAGGTTCAAGTCATGGCTCTACCATTTCCCAGCCTTAGGACCTTGGATCAGTCACTTCTTCTTTCTGAGCCTCAGTTTCCTCAGCCTGTAGCATGGAGATATTAATGCCATAAGGAGGTAGAAGGCGTGAAATACCTGGTAACAGTAGGTCCTCTGTGGACTGTCACTGCCTGACTTTTCTACAACTTCGGAGGGACCTGTGGAATCGGGAATTAATTTATGGCAGAACATGAAAGCATTTTGGACTCCAGGAAGAAGGCCACAGAGACTTGGAGTTGACCACCTGGGGAAGCAGAGGACAGAGTTTAATTCACGAAACAAAAGGAGGTCAGGGTTGGGTGAGAAGGAACTCGAGGCGGTCAGAGGCCAGAGGAGGACCAGATTGGCCCAAGGACATGGATTCTGGCTGTGGCAGGACTAGATGTCAGACTGCCTGCCTTCCCAGCTATGTCTGCAGGGTTTTCAGGCACTGTCATGCCTCTCTACCAGCAGTAGAAGCCAGGGCCATGAGGGATGGAGATGTGATCTAGGAGGGAATGGCCAGTGCCTTTAGAGGCCCGAAGGAGGCAACCTCTGTTTCTAGCAGGCTGGAAGAAGGGGAAGCAGCCCTTTGTGTCTCCGCCAGAGCTTAGGACTCCTCTAGCGAGCAAGTCCTCAGCTCCCCGTCTCAGTCCAGGCCTCTGCTGCTTCCTGGGGCCCCCGGTACCCCCTCCAGGTGCCCCCTGCTTGGCCTCAGAGGCCTGGGGAAGGGGAGATCAGGGTGACAGCTGCCGGGCCATGGGCTGGCGGACGCCAGGGTGGAGTGGGAGGTGGGAGGGGTCAGCCTAGAAGAGGGCCAGCAGGCAGGAGCATGAAGAGGAAGTTCACAGTCTGCAGCAAATGGATTTCAAGGCCCTGTTAAGTGGAAAATCCTCCAGGAACGTGGCAGAGAAAGGCCCCTGTCTTTGGAGAGGGGCTGTGGGGCTGGGTGGGGGTGTCTTGGCAGGGGAAAGCTGAGCAGCGTGCTTTATGTGCAACGGGAGGAGGTGGGGGGCAGACGGGGGCAGCTGAGTGAGGCTGGGGCCTTGCGATTGACGTCTGGTGGGCTCCAGTCACAGCTCCAGCTCTGGAATTCAGGGACCTCAGGACTCAGTCTTGGTTCTCAGAGGCTGCAGAATCTCAGGCTGACGAGATAGAACTGGCTTGTGTCACTCAGTCCCCAGGCCCATCTCTCTAGCCATCCACCACAACGGGCTGATGACACTGGCGATACAGAGGTAGCTCAGATACGGTGCCTGCCCTCACAGAGCATCGGGTCTGAGGGGATGATCATTCTCATGGACACAGCACTTTACTGTTTGCAAGAAACTTGCCTGTTTACGCCCATATCAAACTCTGTGAGATGTTCTGGGCAGGATGGAGAAACTGAAGCTCGGAAAAGGGAGATGATTACCCAAGTCACGCAAGTAGCAGAGAGGAGAAGTCTCGGCCTCCTTCTGTTTTTGCCCTTCTGGGCAATCCGTAAACTCCCAGCCTTCCCTGGGCCCTAGGTTTTCCATTCATATAGAAGTCCCGTCTCAGAGGGAGAAGCTGTGTGGGAGGGCTCAGGCCCAGACACCCCAGCAGGGCAAGGTATTCTCTTGGCCAAAGAGCACGTAAGGCTGCCCTGTTCTAGGGCTGGACAGCCAGCCGTGTCAATTTCTCCAACACCCGGCTCAGCCCTCGACCGAGTAGTAGGGGAGAGGGGCTATGGAGTCAGAGAGGCAGTGACCAGGGCTGTGCAGGCAGCTCAGCACGGGAGGAGGAGCCTCAGGCCCCTTTCCCAGCCAGGCCCCCTGCCCTTTGCCTGCCCTGGCCCCAGGCACAGGGCCCAGCCAGCTGTCCCAGGGCGGGCAGGCTAGCTGCATTAGCAAATGTGTTTGCGGTTATGGGCCGCTCCAGAAGGCAGAGAAGTGTTGCATGAGGGGGCTGGGGTGGGGGGCGGCGGATTGAAGACAGACCGGGCTCTGGTTCCCAGCTCTAGCCAGGGAAATCAGAACCAGGCTGGACTTCTGGCCCCGACCTCCCCCCCCCAACCTCCCTCACTGCCCCCTCCCAGTCTCCCTGGCCTGGGGAGAGGGCTGGGAGGGGCCAGGCCTCAGCCGTGCAGAGAGCCCAGAGAGGGTTAACCCCATGCTGCTCGGGACGGGCTGCCTCTGGGTGTCAGTGTAGAGGTCTATGTGAGCTGTGTGTGTGCAGGGGGGCCCTTATTCCGGCACCCACCCTCTCATTCTAAATAACTCTCTCTCCCCTCTTCCCTGCCTCTGAGGTGGACCAAACAGATGACGGAGATAGCCCTCAGCCTAGATCATGCAGTCTGCATGGCGGAAGCCATCCACACTGGAATAGGAGAGAAATCTTTCTGCTCCATCTTTCTTTCCCCGATCGCCCTCCCTTCCCCTGATCGCCCTCCCTTTCCCCAAACCCGAGACTCAAAATAGTGTGGATGGGCAGGAAGGGTGCTAGTTGCCCTGAAGTCTGCCAGGAGCCTGCTAGGGCCTGGCCTTGTAGATCTCATCCAGCGCCCAGCCAGTCTGTCACAGAAGGGGCTGCAGGAAGTGGGGTGAAGTAAGAGTAGGTGGGAAACCCGGAGGGAAGGGCAGGCAGAGCAGGGCGGGGACAGGGCAGGGACCGCTTGGGGCGAGGCACCCTGCATCTTAGTACATTTCGAGATGATAACTTTAGCGAAGATAACGATGACAATGATACTAGTAGCTACTTAGCATCCCACACCGACTAGGTACCCGGCACTCAAATCAAGGGACTGAGGCTCAGAGCGGGTCAGTTCTTATCTAAGGCCACAAATCCAGTAAAGAGCAAAGCAGAGGTAGGAACCCAGGCTCCTCAAACTGCTTCTTCCCCGCAGGGAGGGGGGGCTGAGGGTCTGCTTGCACTAGCTCTGGTGCTTACTCCAGATGCGTCTTTCAGTCTGGGATGACATTTCCTCCCTCGCCAGCTTGGTCAACTCCTAGGTAGCCTTCAAGAGCCAGTTTAAAAGTCCCGGCCCAGCAAGCCTTGCCAAGTCCCGCAGATGTGGCCTGCTCCGTTGTTCCCCAACAGCTCCATCCCTGTCTTTGCCACGTTGCCGGAGGATTTTTCTACCCCACTAGATCATCAGCTCCTACAGGGCTGAGACTGGCCCCAAGAAGCCTCTTGGTCACTGTCAGCCTCCTCCTTTATCCCGCAACTAGAATGGTTTGGATTTTCTTTATCTGAGATATGGAGTATCTTAATGTATTTGTTATAAGCACAGGCATTGGCATCAGACAGACCAGGGTTCGAAACCTCTTTCTGCCGCTCTCTAGACGGTAGGCTGCATGTGGGTGGGAAGCCTGTCACACCTGTTCCCTGCCGCACGGTCCACAAGCGCCTGGCACGGCGTAGGCCCTCGGGCAAGTCTTTTCAGCTCTGTGAGCCTCAGTTTTCCCGTTTTGAAAATGGAGAGACTCCTCTCAGCTGGCTTCATGGGGCTGTTAGGAAAATTCCAAGGCCTAGCAAAGCAGGTACCCCACAGAGTAAGTGCTCTCAACCCTGTCCTACCCACCCCACCCACGGAGGCACAGGTGGCCAAACAGAGGGGCTGCCTTCTTCAGAAAGAATCTGGGGGATGAAGTGAAGAGAAGCTTCCAGCAACTTGGCTATCCCTGTGAGCTTCAGGCCAGGAGGCCCCATCACATACCACTCAGGGTCCCTGTCTACCATCTCCATTGCTGGCAGCAGCTTGGGGATCAGGGCCCTGGTCTGTGGCCGAGGCGGGGTGTGGGGTCCGTGGAAGCAGGGTCCAGCTGAGGAAGCAGGCAGAGCGGGCCTCAGGGAGAGCTGACTCGGGACATCTGCCCTTCCTCGAAGTGAAAAGACTAATACATGCCCTTTGCAAAGCACTTGCTTTCTCGGGGCAGGGGCGGCCTGCCAGATGCTCTATTTTACAAATGAGGTAGACTGAGGCTTAGAGAACTGGGGGGATGGCCCTAGGGCTACTGAGCGTGTAAGTGGCAGAGGGTAAAGATTCCAGCCCCCACATGTTCCTGCTTCCCTTGGCTCTCTCCTTGGGGCCAAAGGTAAAGGGAGCTAGACCCACTGGG